>NC_141377.1:47332260-48013260 GCF_017979445.1 Akebia trifoliata
ATCCTTAAATTCAACCCAATACTATTCTACCTAAGCCCAATCACTCTTCTTAAAACTCAAGTCCATCCTCATCACTATTCAATCCCCTATCTAAGCCCAAAACCCTACCCAATCTACTACTGAAGCCCAAAGCCCAATCCACTACCCAAATACAATCCAACCCATCATTATCACATCAAACCAATCACCAAGAGATGACACATATCATCATCTCCTTCCACCTCCCTCATCTAATCAACTCAACCCATAACCCTACCTTAACCTAACATATTCCCAGCCTCTCTCATCATCACAACCAACAACGCAACCCATACCCGATACACCCTAACCTATTCCCCATTCTTTAACAACTCACATCATAACCCATATCTCCCACACATCAAACCATCACTTTTCCGGAAAACACTCCCACAAAATCACCTCAACCCATACCTCCCACCATCACCCCCATACCTTCTCTCTAATCAACCAACCACCATCACCAATCAACCCATCTCTTCATCTCTCCATTTGCCACATGTCATCATCCCTTCAATCCTCTCAAAATCAAATCAATCACGACCCAGCCCCCCAAATCAAATACCTTACCTCTTCAACCATCTCAACACTCCTTCTCTAAACAACTCCCTTACACCACCATTCCTCCCATCAACCATCACTCATCTCACCCCACCAAACACTCTACCCAAATGGATTTGGGTAAGATCCAAACCATTTGGGTTAAAACACAACCCATTTCCCTCATTACAAAACTACCCTCATTTTCATCTCAAATTTCACACTCTTTTCCTCTAAAACCCATGTCATTATCCACTATTCTCATCCCTCACCCCATTATACCCTTAAAATACCTCCCCAACCTCTATAAAAATCCCTCCATTCTCCCCTTACAACAACTAATGAAAATTTGATAAAAAAATCCATAAAAAGATAACTCTCCCTCTTTACTACTCTTAACCTTCAACTCACCTCACTACACTCAACCCTCTCTCATCCCATACTCAAAACTCTACTCTCAATCTTCTAAAAAGTCTACAACTCAACTCAATCTTCTACAACCTCAAGCAAATCTAAGTCAACTCAAAGAAGAACATCAAGAAAAGCCTTGAAGATCAAGATTGAGACAAGGTGGGTTTGAAAAAGGACCATCCCCTCTAACCCCCCTCTTCTACTCTCCCTTTTCCCACACATTTACACACACCACCATGGGTTAAATCACCAAAGGGCCCCTTCTTCATAAGGGTGCCCTTAATGATTGAAACCAATATTGAAAGGCCCTCACACTTGAGGGCACATATCGAATTTTTCTTCGATTTTATTTTATTTTAAAAAATCGAATCCGAAGTTACCACATTACGTGGATGGAGTAGGGTGCCTAACACCTTCCCTACTCCATAAATGGACCCCCTTACCTTGAATCAAGGTTGGGCCACGTGCATTATCCAACTAGAGTCATCAAACATACAAAATGTATGATTTTTCGAAAAATGTGACATCGGGTGACCATTCATACCCTTTTACAAATTTGAATGGTGGCGACTCCAAAACACCCCAAAGTGGAGGGATGTTTTAAATATTGAAAATCTCGTGTCCACAATATACGAACTAGTACTCTCCACGAAACTTTGGAAATGCCTTACATCTCAATCAGTGATTATGGTACAAATAACAAAATCTAACACAATCATGTAATTTCATAAATTATATATATAAATATAATAAATGAAAACAAAATATGTGCAATTTATTTTATGGAAGTATTGACTTGATTATTATATTGCAATCATATAGATACTGAAATTAAAATATGAAGACAAGGATCAATGACAAGCCTTCAATAGGAAAATAACAAATAAATGAGATTTATACTCAGTCATACTATCATATTATATAAAAAATGTTTTTGTATGTATTTTCATTGTCGTTTCTTGTTTTCTATTGAAGTTAAAAGACAAATAATATTTATTTTCCATCAAAATAATAATATAAATTTTCATAAAAACAAATTCGTACATTTTTCAGAATTATTTCCTTTCAAGGGAAAATTTCCAATAAAAAGTCCTCCAAACTGATTAAAGAGCTACGGGGCCCACTTTCTTAATCATGCAAGGGCACATGCAGTGACAACACATGGTGTGCTTATATACCGGATCACAGAGAACAAAAGTACAAAAGAGATGTCAAAATGGTGGCTAGTTACTATGGCAAATCACCGTTAAATACACGTGGCGTCGTTATTTGTTGCAGTTGCAGTTGCAGAGATCTAAGACAGTTTCCTCGTTGGCTCGTTGCTTTTATTAATATATCCATCTAATCACCGTTTATATTAATTTCTCTCAACGTTTTTCTGTCTACGCCCCTCTTTGCTACATCACATGAATGGCTAAGGTGGCCGTGGCCGTGGCCCCCACTAATTTCTCAATTCTCCTCAATTTCTCAATTGTACTTTTTTAAATAACGATAAATTTACATCAGGCGTAATCTTTGTAATTTCTTTTCGGTTAAATTTTTTAGAATTAATTAAGACATTTAAACTTTTAAACTGATGACATGCAACTTTATTTTATTATTTCCCAAGAGAATAATAGAAACTTGACTCCTTGGAATAACTCATGAACTGATTTAATTCTTTAAATGCAAAATTCAATGGTTGAGATTTATTTTCGAGATAAGTATTTTTGAGATTTATATTTCAAGATACTCATAAATCTCAATCATTGGATTTTGTATTTAAAGGGTTGAGATCATGTGTTTTTTTTTTCATGAATCATTCTTAAGAGTCAACGGATCACAACCTAATAGAAAATGATAAAAATATTTTTTATTTTTATAATTTAAAAAAAAAATCATTTTCATATTGTTTATAATAAAAATTTATGCACTTTAACATTTAGGCTCTGCTTGATA
Organism: Akebia trifoliata; assembly: GCF_017979445.1. Taxonomy (NCBI): domain Eukaryota; kingdom Viridiplantae; phylum Streptophyta; class Magnoliopsida; order Ranunculales; family Lardizabalaceae; genus Akebia; species Akebia trifoliata. Next base: position 47,335,168 of record NC_141377.1, read on the forward strand.
CCATGCAAATCATTTGTAAATGTAAAAGATTTACAATATTTTTTGAACTGTAAACTATTTGCTGAAATTTATGAAGGACTTCAGAGATTTATGCAAATATTTTACAATGCAAACAAATTTTCAAAATGTAACCAAACATCTATAAATTATATTTCAACAAATGATTTGCTTTCTATCAAGCAAGGCCTTAATGTCAAAAAAAAAAAAAATTACCAACCTCTTCAACTTCAAAATTTATGCCCTTTACTATTCAAAATCCAAGAATAAACTACTTGGGGAGGTTGAAGAAATATTAAGAACAATTACAACCGAACTTCAACTCTCTAAATTTAGAAACAAAATCTTCTAAATCAAATTCTAACCAAACTTCATTTTGAAGATTGTGAACTCTACATCACTTCTCATAATTTTATATAGCTTTCTCACTGTTCATCTTTCCAGATCTCTTATTATATCCTCTCTTTAAAATAAAAATAAAGAAACACTTTTACCCTTCTTCTTTTGGATTTTTCTTTTTTTAGATGCATGAATAGTGATTTGAAACCTAGGCTAGCTGAAGTTCAAAAGTTGTATGAGGGCTTGTTCTAAAAATGTTTAGACACTTTTAGTCTAAATATTGATGAGTGATTAAAAAAAAGTTCAAGGTGATGATTTTTTAGTTATTTTATATCATAGGGCAAGATTACACGTGAAATCCTTGTGTAGGACAGTAAAATAACAGTCTAATTATATGATCAAAGGACACGTGGCATCATCAATAGGAAATTTGTTGGTATAATTAACGGCCCGGATTATTTTATTAGTGGGCCCTGCTAACACACAATCAATAATACTCTTAAACCGGACGTAGAACTCTAAGTTGCACCGCCACCGTTAGTATAAAACCATAAATTTAGGTGTAGTTTGTTTAACCAAAATCTCGCCAAGTGAACCCCACAAATACGATATACCGCGAGAAAGCTTAATTTGTCATGAGTCGCGTCACCTAAAACTGGATAACTTATTTAATAACTAATTTTTTGCGGAAATAGTAATACTGAAACTGATCTGACAGCTTTTTTTTTTCTTTTTTTTTTGCCTCTCTCTTTCTCAACGAATGGGCAGAGAGAAGGAAACGGACCTTTATAAATGGCGGACTCCAATGCATTATTTAGCTAGATTTTAGGAGTGTATTAGGGTCCGGGTTTATCAAGCTCTGGTTCTCGCATATAGGGCAGAAAAGCTTAATAGACGAAGAGCTGAGCGAGGTCTCTCAGGCGGAGTTAAAAAATGGTGAGATCGAAGAGCTCTTGCTTGAGGATCATCACTTGCAGCAGCGATTCTGTTGATGAGGATGATTTCGAAAGAACTGAGGTATCGCTTTTTGGAGATTCTAGGGTTTTGGATCGTGTTTTTGATGTTTTGTTTGATTAATGACCGTAATTACATAATTGTGAGTTTCGATCCGTTTCCTACATTTGTCTGATTTTGTTCTCGATCTGTTTGTTCATTGTTTTATTTGTTATTGGTGATATTTTCTCATCGAAAAAGGAATCCGGTGTGTTATGTAAGAGAATTGTGCAGTGAGATTCAGAAATGGAGGTTGTTTTTGCAATTTTCAACGTTGTAGTTTTGATTCTATATTTTAATATCGATCAAGTTAACATATTCACACTTTGATTCGATACTTGGAGATCTGCATTGGTGGATGTCTGTGTGCTTGAAATATGAACCGGAAACATCCTGACATGTGCAAGTGTTGGCTATTTCTCAAAACTGACTAACACTGGAACTGATTAAAATCCCTAATTCCATTGTTTAATAAAGAATCTAAAGCACACCTTCTGGATCTGATTTACAATTAGTCAGGAAGATCATCTGCCATGGACATTATTTTTGGCAGAATTAAGCATAATTTATTTTCCTAAATCTCATATACTAATTACTAATATTGATGGGTTTTTGGATAATTGCCTAATTGAAGATTTCTTAATGTATATTGTATGCTTATGAAAAACATTAAATTGATAGTATGCACCTATGTAATTTTATCTCTCGACTTCAATATTTTCTTAGGTTGCCATGTTGTACACCTTGTGTTTTAAATTTGACATTAACATGTTTATTGTCTCGAAGGTGTAATGGGCTTGATGAAATTGTATAAACTTAGATAAATAGCTATGTAACAAGGAGTCGAGGACACGGGTGTCAGTGTTCAACATGAGTATGAGGTGCTCGACATGGTGCCCTTTGAGAAGTTTTTTTTCTCCAACATCTTTGGTTATGTGCAACAAAGACTAGTAACAGATCTTGCTAGAAAAGACATGCAAGTCGGAAGGTTCTAAAGAACGAGAGAAATACCAAAAAGGGCTTTAATTAACATAGGACATGGCTTTAGATAGAATCGAATGGAATTTGGGTGATAAGCCTTTGTGAACGACAATTATGGCAACAAAAGGGGGTAGGTGAGAGAGTCTCACTAGGCCTAACACTGGTAGCCGACTAAGAGGGAACATACAAGTCAAAACCTCCCATCTAATGACAGTCATCAATACAAGACCCCTGATATAGAAATCCATTTGTTGAATAAGCGTTTTTTTGTTAATGACTACCATATCTAGGGGAACTTGATGTCATTAAAGGCGCGATCATTTCTCTCCTCCCGTGGGGACCAAGCCAAAGCAAAGTGGAGCTTAATATGTTCTCTTTAGGAGAAAAGGTTTTCAATGACCATCCCTAACGTATCAAAGAAAATTTTTGGAAGCACCCAAGAGATGCCAAAGAGCTCTAGGAAGATTGAGACCAAAAAGGAAGTAGGTGAGAAAACCTGAGAGCTGATTAAGAAGGGAATGTATATCAGAATCTCCCATCAAGAAGAGTTCACCCATTATGGAAGTTCATTTGTGTACAAAGACTTCAATGCTAATGACTGCCATCTCTAGGGGGACGTTCCTTGTTTCTAAAGACAAGATCATTTCTCAATACGGACCAAGACAAAGCAAAGGGGAAGGAAGGGACTTCCACAAAGTGTTGCCAAAGGCTTTTGATGATCATTTCTAAAACAAATCGAAGATTTTTTTTTTTTTTAAAGTACCCAAAACATGCCAAAGAATTCTAGGATCGCCAACTACACGACATGGATGAAGCGGAAATGTATTAGACGATCCACTGATTGTGATGCCTTGACACCTAATGCAGATATCAGGAATCTGGAAACCCTTACCTTTAATATGGTACACTCTTAGGACTTCATTCAAGATTGTTATTCGAATGAAGAGTACGTTATTCATTAAAATAATATGGTCATCTTTAAAGGGTCCTGGCATGAAATAAGGGAGAGTTTGAACTAGTAAATCAGAAATAGTGGGATTTAACTTAGAATTTTCCTTCGAAATCCCTTTCCACACAACTTGATTGGCTATTGTTGAATCCTAAGAAATAAGGTCAAAATATGTCAAGCAAAGATACTGAAGTACTTATTGCTCAACCATTCGGGTTCCTTTTAAACTTGAGGTTCCAAGTATATTTCCATTACTCACCAAAATATAGTGCGCCCGCGTTTTTGTGGGTGTGTGAGATTTATTGATTAATGACTAAAAAGTACACGATAAAAAACAAGAGATCGAGAAGACACACTTAACAAAACAACCACACCAAACATCCTCTCAAAATCTAATAGATCATACCATGAGTGAATTTCTTCAGTGAACTCCATGATCAAAGCATCTGAAATGTACCATCACCAAGCACATTTTATGAAGAACCAATTGAGCATTCTTAAGTGTTGTTATTCTGTTTTAATATTGGCGTTTTGATGGTGTTACAGATTTTAGTTCTTCTGGGAAAACATTGTCTTAGAAAAAAAAATCTTAAAAGAGAAAGTTTCCTTCAGTAGTTCTATTCATGCTTGGGGTAATATCTATATGATATTTTGCGCATATTTTTTATGATTCTTTGTAATTACAAGAACTGGGATAACGCTGTGTTTCACTTTGATTGTAAGCCTTTTCAACTTGAAAATGGAGCCCCTCTACTTGCACATTTTCTGCTGTGCACAAACACTAGCGATCTGGATGTACATTCATGTTGAAATAATAAAACAGAATAGAAACTTAAGTTACTCAAAATCAGATTATCTTGGATTGCTGATCTTTAATGGCTCATTTGCTTTTATTTTTTATTATTTTTTATGTATGGAAATAAGGAATCAAGATAGTGGGGAAGAGGGTCATATGTGTCATGGGTTTTCTCTTCCTGATTAGTGTTTTCTATAAATGTTGTTCCAGAGGACAAGTTCGACCGACAAGCGTGGGTGGAGTTTCCGGAAGAGATCTGCCAGGCATCGAGTCCTAAGCAACACTGTGATCTCAGAAACCCCATCCACTGGAAAGAAGGAGAGCCCAGACCCAACTAGTATTGACTTCCATTCACAGATTAACCCAACTGTTCCTGAAAAATTCTATGTACCTCAATGGACAGATGAAATGTCCCCAGTGGCAACTGCAGTGAATGCAAATGTACCCGATCCCATAATTGCCACAGAGAATGCCTGCCAGATTGATCCTTTAATCTCAACGGGGAGTGCCACTAAGAATGATTCCTTGATTATGACAGATAATGCTTGTAAGATTGATCATAACCTAGAGGAATCTGCTGCCATTGTCATCCAGGCTGCTATCAGAGAATACTTGGTACTTTATTTCCCATTATTTCTGATTTCTGAAACTTAATTTTGAATTATGTTGTTTTCAACTTTTCTTGTTTACATCAATCTTGCCAGGCTCAGAGGGCACTCCTGAAGCTTAAGAATGTAGTTAAGTTGCAAGCTGCGGTCCGTGGACATTTGGTCAGGAGGCAAGCCGTGGGAACTTTACGTTGTGCACAAGCCATTGTCAAATTGCAGGCTCTTGTTCGTGCTCGTCACGCTCATTTGTCATCGCAGGGGTCAGTTATTGAAGCGAGGCTTGATGTTGAGAAAAATAGCCAGAGTGTGAAGACCTTGGTAATGCTTATCTTTTATCGGAAGAGTACTTTTCAGCAGTTGAAGTTTCAAGAATGACTCAAATCTACCTTATTAGTCAGTTGAAATTAATTCTTAGGCACTGACCAGTTAAATCACTGGTCTTGGATTCATGTGAGCTGTGAGACAACTCCAAAATCTAATGCATATAGAATGCCCAATATCCGTTTTACATCTTCTATGCGAAAATGTTCAATTTTCATAAGATCTTCTTGACTCTTATTCAAAAGGTCTAATAATGTATGTATATTGGACCTTTTGAGGCAATTATAGGTCTTGGAAGGCAATTCTGATTGGTCAATAAAAATACATTTCAATGCTATTTCTTTTTTGTTTTTCCTTAGTTTAGCCAATCTATCATGAAAGGGAAAAAAAAGGTAATTGAACACTTTTCCATTTTTTATTATTCTCAAAGGAGGAGATTCTTCTTTTTACCAAACATATGCGGATCCAATCACGATCTGAATCTAATAACTTATAATGAATCTTATAACTTGTAATAAGAACAAGAGATCTTCCTCAGTCAATCCCTTTGCCCCTCATTCTTCGAGAATCAGAAAGATCCTTTGCGAGTTTTATCAGTGTTCCTCAGTTTGGAATAGAGTTTTTTTCTTTTTGGAGTGTTTGGGATAGAGTTTTGTTTCTTCTACCTTTTTTTTTTCTCGTTCTTTTCTGTCTTGCCGATTGTTGACTCCTGTAAACTTTTACTTTAGATTCATTTTGTTGTTTTCATCACCATGAAATGGAGGTATTTATTTGACAGCAAACTCTTATTTTCCCATCTGATCGTCTGTCTTGTTTCAGGGAAAAGAAAATTCAGGATCAAAAGCCATCAGAAGTTTCTCATCTGCTGAGAAGTGGCTTAGAAATGGTTTTGCTCGTCAGGTGTGGTCATGATTTATTACCTTTTGACTTCATTACCAAGGGAGGTAGTTTATCCCTGATTTGTATATCTTCCATGTGAGACTGATATGTCTTTTTGTGCCAATAGCTTTTGAAATCAACAACGGAAAAAAGAATTCTCATCAAATGTGATCCTTCAAGGCCTGATTCTGCATGGCAATGGTTAGAGAGGTGGATGGCTGTGTCATCATCCAACCTTACGCAACCACAGGAACCTCAATTTAGTCCAGAGTATCAGGAACAAGAAGAAAGGATGGATACTGCTTCTGAAATAGGAGTTGAAATTCCAGACCAAGTAATCTCTGAGTCGGTGGATTTGGAGTCCACTGTTAGGAAAACAGCAATTCCACTTCCACGTGAAGATGAGGAGAATTTGATCACTTATAACACTTATAATGCAGATAACTTCGATTTTCATGCTTCAGCAATGGATGATATGCAGCAGACTCAGCTAGATAATGTGGATTTTAGCAAAGAACAAGAAACCTCTTCAATGAAAGAAACGAATCAAACAGATATGATGTCAGATGCTGCTTCTCAAACGTTGCTCGCTTCCATTTCTGATAAGCCCGAGGCTGACAGTGAACCACTAAAACGCTCTGTGAAAAGGGTTGCCTCTGAACAACCAGAGACCGAGGGCAAGAAGTTTATGTTTGGATCAAGAAAGGCAAGTAATCCTGCATTTGTTGCTGTCCAGTCAAAATTTGAAGAGCTGAGTTTATCTGCCACGTCAGGCAGGTCGATCAATTCTACCTGTCAAGATGACGGATTAGAATCAAAATTGGGCAGCCTCTCGCCTCTCTCAGATTCTGTGACAACGACAAATGAGCTTAGCCTGACAGAAAATACTATCTCCCATGAACCAAGAGTCCAGGTTGGGGGTTCGGAATGTAGCACCGATCTTTCCATTTCTTCCACGCTTGATTCACCAGAAAGATCTGAAGTTGGTGGTAGAGACTTGGAGCATGAAGCTGAAGTTGTGGAAAAAGTGACTTCTGAACCAAATGGAGCAATTGATAATGCATCTAATCTTGTTAATCCAGATGTTGAAGCCAATAATGTTTCCTCCACATCTGATCCTGATTCATCTTTCCCTGCCAATGTTGATGTTAACAGAGAAACTGTTGCATCAGTGGTAGGCTCCCCGAAAGTAGCACAGCATCCAGAGAGAAGTGCATCGGATGTGCAGACCCAACTGGACACTCCAACAGATCTAAAAACATATAGGTCGTCATCGTCACCAGAAGGATCCCCAAGAAGCCATATAACCGTTCCCGAATCTCATGGTACACCATCAAGTCAGGTATCTGTGAAGGCTAAAAGGAACAAATTGGATAAAAGTGGACCCACCCAAAAGAGAAAATCTCAGTCAGCAGGCAAGATGTCTCCATCGAATCCAAACCACGATTCAGGTGCAAGAAGCAGTACAGAGCAATTGGTGAAGGAGCAGAAAAATGGGAAGAGGCGAAACTCATTTGGTTCAGCAAGACCTGATCAGATTGACCATGAGCCAAGGGAAGGTAGTAATAATTCCCTCCCCAGTTACATGCAAGCCACGGAATCTGCAAGGGCCAAGGCACTTGCAAACACCTCTCCAAGATCGAGCCCGGACATGCAAGGCAAGGATATTCACATCAAGAAGCGTCATTCCCTACCCGGCACAAATGGAAAGCAGGGCTCCCCTCGCATGCAGAGGTCAAATTCCCAAGCGCAACATGGTACAAAGGGAAATGGGACACCTACTCAAGGTAATTTCTCAAGCTTATTCTCATGTGTTTATTTCAGATTGAAAAAAAGTCGTCATTGTACATGCTCAAAATGCCCTATTGCAACAACTATGATCTATGCCAGCAGAATTTATATAGTATGGTTTATTATAGAGAGCTTCTATTGTCACACCAACTTTTGCCAACACCACCCCAAGATAGATGTCTGCTAATTATTTGTTGATTAACATATGAATTGGGGCGGCGTTAGTAAAAGTTGGTGTGGCAATAGAATCTCTCTTCTTTTTTCTTCTTTTTTACCTATTGAAAAAAACATTAGCTCTACTCCAAGTCCTTCTTGAGGACTTGTCTTTAGGTCCAAATTTCTAAACTGCACTGGTGCAACCATACTTGGATTAGCTCCGAGTTCTTTCGTGAACTGGAATTAGACCAAGTCTTGACCTGCTTGTTTCCAATAAGATGGCATCCACGGTAAATATTAAATTAGATCTTTTCAGGTTCCCAGCACTGGTGAGATAAATCACTATGATACAATTCTAACAGAGTTCAAGTGCAATCTACTCACCAGCGGAGACCCCATAGGGGCTTCCCTCTTGAGTTGATGGATCTCTCTCCCCACCATTTTTTCACAATTAATCATTTATACAATGTTTCCCCCATTAACTTCTGTGAGACTCTAGAATATTGTGGTTGTCATGTAGAACATCTTGACACCAATTTTCTTATACAGCTTGAATCCTGCTTGTTTCAGAGAGAAAATGGCAAAGGTAATGTTGTACTTGAAGTGGCCTCACGCTCTCAAAAGTGGTGCTGATACTTGATTGGCCTCCATTACTAGCATCTGGAGTCCGACTGACGTTGAGCTTCATGACAGGTATAGTTCAGAATATCGGAATTTATCTCTGGTTTACATGTTAGATTACCTGTGTAAGGTGTTTGGAATGGGCAGGGAAATGGAGAGGAACTGGATTGAGGAATTCATAAATATTAATGGTATCTGAAAGTTCTGCTGCCCTATGTTTGATTGTATGTCTGTCTGTGTCTGTCTTATATTTATTTTGTGTGTGATATCATTCAGTTGGCTTTTGAGGAGATACATATGGCGATTGGCCAAAGTTTTATACTGTAGATGGAGAGATTCGGAAAGCTTGATTTGTGTTTGTAATAAAATGGAATATTCATCTTATTTTGCCTCACCCTTGGTTATATGGTTTGATTCTCAGAAGTTGTTCTTTGTTCGTAATCTATAAAAATAAAATAAAAAAGTGTGGTTGGAAGATCAGAATTATTTGCCATTTCTTGTGCAGGCATGTACAGAGGGGTACACTTAATGAGATTATTAATCTAATGGAGGCAGTACATGTAATTCATCTTTTGGAGGATGATCAGTGAATAATGTAGGAAAAAAGTACATGGGAGCATGGACGGTGAACGTCATCCAATAATTCTTTTTATGATCAAGACTTCATTGGTGTGATTGAAGCTTGGCCCTATTAAATTATCTTAACCATCATGTAAGCTGTTGCACCCTTCTGTTAAATCAATGTGATCTTTTGATAGTGTCAAATCATTCATTTATTTAGAACTAGGGAGAACTCCTGCCCTAATGGATCTGGTGCTTTGGGTGCCTGTTTACCCTTCATCCCAAAGCCTATTATGTTTGTAATGCTTCAAGGTACGAGATGAGGCCCTGATGGCTTGGGTTTTGGTATACCTAGACCAAAACCTGTCATATGTGGCGATTTCAGGTACTAGACCATGATGGCTTCAGTTTTGGAAACACTTCAAAATAGGGCTCTCTATCTATTCAGATTCAGGTTTTGTTAATATACCAATGGATTTAATAACGGGCTCTTACACATGTAGCTTTCGGTGTTATCAGGTTCCAGTACTGAAATAGGTGATTGCATATTGGGAAAATCAAGACAGGTCTAGTGAGATCAATCGATGCTCATTCTATTGGAGATATTCACATCCAATTACCTTGGTCCAAGCCTAACCCACTCCAAATGTGTTGAGACTGAGGGTTCTCTTCATCCATAAATGAAAGATTAGATTTCCTCCTGAAAATATAAGAGAAAAATGTCTACCGACACAGAATGCAATCAAATGGAGACTAAGAAGAAAAATACAGGAGAGACCCACAAGTAACCCCACCATAGGTTATGTAAATCTGAAACAAAAACATAAAAACAGTAGAATTTTACTTCAAGATATCAAATGTGCCTAAAAGATTCTTCTTTTCCATTAATACCTGGATCATATAGAAACTATTGAATTTCCTACAAAAAGTGAGAAGCATATCTCCACATTTTCAAAGAAAGCGTATAACATTTCACCAAAATTAAGGAAGACCGGAGCAGTTGATTTACATTGTGGGAGATCTTCAACTACAAAGCAGAAACATTACAAAAATTAATCAATTTTAATACGTGGTGGGACAAAGATTTTTTGGAAATGGCCAGATCTAACTTATTATTAACTTCCTTAGACAGATCGTAAGAGTTCCATTAAACAAATCATGAAGACCCATGATACAAAAACCTCAAATTTGATGGACGAGAGAATAGCAGGAACTGAGCACAAAACCAAGACAGATCCTCAGTTCTATTGAACAAATCATGAAGACCCATAATAGAGAAACCTTAAATTTGGTGGAGAAGAGAGAGAATAGCAGATCTGTTTTTTTTTTTTAATTGAAACAAATCAACAGTAGGACCCCATCAGAAACAAAAATGCATGATTTCAAGCTCACCAATATCAAATCTGAATTGCCCAACCAAAATGATTTGAATGAGAAGAACATGTAGAGAAGTAGAATGAAATCGAATTGTTAAATATAGGATATTTGAAAATTTTATCGAATTACAAGAATCAAACAAAACAGATCCTTAAAGATCATACAACCCATAAAATCTAACAAAACAAAATGAACAATAACAATAAAAGCATATTTTATCCCAATTACTGGATCATCAACATGAGTCCTATTTGGAATTCTTAAAAGAACACAAATGAAACATAGAAATGTGACACCTTATCCTCTTAAGGTTGCTGGTGAGCATCCATATACCCAGCATCAACAAGCACTTTCTCCCTCTTCGCCAACTCCACATCCTCATCAACCATCATCTTCACCAACTGCTCGAACCCCACCTTTGGCTTCCACCCAAGAACCTCTCTTGCCTTACTCGAATCCCCCTTCAAATTATCAACCTCTGCAGGCCTAAAGTAGCGCTTATCAATCACAACATGATCTCTCCAATTCAACCCAACAAACCCAAATGCAACCTCCAAGAACTCCTCCACCGAATGCGACTCCTCCGTGGCTACCACATAATCATCCGGCTTCTCCTGCTGAAGCATCAACCACATTGCCTCAACGTAATCCCCCGCAAACCCCCAATCCCTCGAAGCCTGTAAATTGCCCAAAAACAATTTACTCTGAAGCCCAATCTTGATCCTACCAACAGCCCTAGTTATCTTCCTAGTAACAAAATTCTCCCCACGACGAGGAGATTCATGATTAAACAGAATTCCATTACAAGCGAAGATCCCATAAGCTTCACGATAATTTACGGTATACCAATGTGCAGCACATTTAGATGCGGCGTAAGGCGATCGAGGATGAAATGGGGTCGATTCGGATTGAGGAGGTGGTGTGGATCCGAACATTTCTGAAGATCCGGCTTGGTAGTACTTGATGTGGGATCTGCCGGTTGTGGCGATGTGAGATCGAAGGGCTTCGAGGAGGCGGAGAGATCCGGTGGCGACGACATCGGCTGTGTAGTCTGGGATTTCGAAGGAGACTGCCACGTGGGATTGGGCAGCGAGGTTGTAGATTTCGTCAGGGAGGATGGTGTCGATCCAGCGGCGTAAGGAAGAGGCGTCTGTTAAGTCAGCGTAGTGTAGCTTCATGAGGGCTTTTTGGGAATTGTGAGGGTCGATGTAGATGTGGTTGATGCGTTGGGTGTTGAAGTTTGAGGAGCGACGGATGAGGCCGTGGACTTCGTAGTTTTTGTTAAGGAGTAATTCTGTGAGGTACGAACCATCTTGACCTGTTATGCCTGTGATCAGTGCTATCTTGCGCTGGGTAGGTGAACAAGGTGCACCACCATCTCCTCCTTTGTTGTCGTTCTCGGATGCCATTACTCTCTCTCTCTCTTTCTCTCTCTGTGTTTTGTTTTGGTTTGGTTTTGAGATTTGGAGAGAATTTAAGAGAGAGGAGGGACAGGGACAGGGACAGGGACGATGGGAAGAGTCAAGATTCAAGAATGGGCGTTAACTTTAGAAATCTGATATTGGCACCCTAACTTTTACTTATTAGTAGTACACCCCCAATTTCTTAATGGGTAAGATCACTTGACTATTGAGAAGAATGGCTCGAGAAAAAAAAAAACACATGATCCCAACCCTTTTAAAGACAAAATCCAATGGTTGAGATTTATGAGTATCTTGATAAGATAAATCTCAGAGATACGTATCCCAAAGGTGAATCTCAATCATTGGATTTTGCATTTAAATGGGTTAGGATCATGTGCTTTTTTCACGAGTGATTCTTAGGAGTCAACAGATCCCTACCCTTTCTTAAATTATTTATTACACCCTAATTGAAGATTAAAGCAAATGGTTACAAAGGTTTGGCTCAAATTATAATTTTAACATGAATAATGATTTTCGGACGCCCCCTCTAACATACTCCCCCTACCCCCATCATAGAACTATAGATCATCTGTCTCGATACGCAAAGACATATATCTTGCTCCTGTGTATCTTGAGGCAAATGATCCATGGTTCTATGATGGGGGCGTCAGATTATCATATCACGACTCTTTTAAAGTTATAACACTCGTTCAGTAGTTTCCAATTATGATTAGACTAATATAATTATGTGAGGTATGAACCATCTTCGCCTGTTATGCCTGTCATCAGTGCTATCTTGCCCTGGGTGTAGCATCATCTCCCCTAGTGGTAGTGTTGTTTTCAGTGGTTGATTTTGACTTGTGGGTGTCGTTCTGGGGTGCCATTATTTTCTCTCTGATTTGGTTGGGATTTGGAGAGAAAAGAGGGGGGCAATTGGAAGAACTTTAGTTAGGACTTAGGAGAATTTTTATTTATTGCACACAATTTTTTTCTTATAATACCAAATAATGAGATTATGTATAATAATACACCAAATAAGGATATATACACAGTAAGAGATTTATTTTTTTTTCCTTAGAAAAATCAATTTGGGATTTCACAAGCCAAGCATGGGCAGTTTTGTAAACAGAGGGTTTGTGTGATTTGTTCCGTGAAATTTCGGATTGAAGGGGGGAAACAAGACCTCGTGATGCGTTCCTAGGCTAGCATCCTTTGGAAGCCCAAGGCTTTGTGCCATAACTTGTGCATTTGCTTTAAACAGACCCTTCATAAATGCAGGTGCATATCATGCATGTCACCCATGTTCGTTCTATCTACTTCATTTGTGGCTTTGAGGCTTGCTGGGAGAAGAACAAGTTCATTTAATTCTTTGTTTGGTGTGTGTCGGTCAAAGTTGTAGAGTTATTTAAGAGAATGGTGAATCCAGTTCCCTTGCTTATGCATTTAAATCTAGTCCAATTGATTTGATGACGGTGGTGGTCACTGGTCAGCATACATCTTTGAATTGTACCAGTATTCCAATTGAGCAAACATTTGGCCTAACCAAACATTTCAATTGAAGACCAAACAGATTATCAAGTCGGACAATGTGAATCTTGAATATGTTAAAAAAAATTAAACAAAAATCCAACACGCATAAAGCATAGCTCCGCTCTATTCCGTCCATTTTCATGCTAAGCAATCATATTCAACCAAAACTTAGTTGAAACATAAATAGTCCCACCAATGGTAACTTTTCTAAGGCCGTATAGATCATCGTCATGCATAGTTCAGTTTGGAGGGGCTCACGTTGTGAAACTGCCAAAATGGGTAAAACTTAATTCAGTAAGATTCCGAATAATTTTTCCTCGGTTCTACCAGAAAATCAAAAACAATTTCTGCCTGAATCAAATTTCAGTTTTTTTTTTTTTTTGTCAGAATTTTGCCAGATATTCTTGGAAACCAATCCATACCTGGAAAGGATGACCAATCAGATGGAAAATACAACCACAAGATGGTTCACGGTTCAGACCATCCAACACATGTGATACAATGATGAGATGGATGTTCAGGGTTGTAAAATGGGTCATATAAATGAGAGAAGCATCGTAGTACCATATGTTGAACGACAATTGCAATTTGAGATAGCAAGCACGGGCATTGTGTGTCATAGAATCTGCTGAAATCTTTCTCTCAATTAATCCAATTGTTAAAAATTGTTGCTGACCTTTGCATTTTTCAAAACCTACTCATGGCAGATAACCGCGATAGGTATAAAGACAAGTCCCTAATTTAAGACTAAATAAAATTTAAAAAAGCAAACCAATCCACTAAATCAGCCCCCTCCCTCCTCGGCCTACAAAACTGAACAGCATCTGACAGCTAAGATTGTTCACGCATCTGTAGGGTTACCTCAACCTCGACACCTGGTTCAATCATGAAGGAAGTAATCTGTTTCACAACATCAGCTGAGCTCCAAGATCACTAACCCTCTCGTGAACATGTAGCTGCTCAAGGGAATGCCATGTGTTTGTGCCTGAAAATTTACAACACAAGCATTAATTGTGCCTCCAAGAAAAAAAAATGAAAGAAACATGGGAAAAAGAAGTTGTTCTCATCAGCAAGAAGTCCAATTCATCCCATTGCATATAAAAAACAAGCATCATGCATCCCAGTACCTACATGTTCAAACAATCAACAGAAACCCTATTAACCCTGACCTCTAGAAGTTGGGAGTGACAATTACATATATATGCATCTGTTGATGCCTCATGAAACCATGCTAAATTGCTTAACCACATCAACCAACCCAGTATACATTTTTTTTTTTTTGATCAAGCCTCTACTGAAGGTACAAAGGATTCAACATCAAATACCTTAACCCAAGAATTTGGGGTCGGGTCAGCAACCCGAATCTGGTAACAATAAATGTAACGAAAAAGATGTTATGTCATCCATAAATTAAATCCTCTGAAAGAATTAAAATTATGCATCCACTCTGTAAGTGAAACTGAATCTTGAGTTCGGGATAACTGAGTCCCAATATATTGAAGCGTTCACGATTATTATAAAGCCTTCACTAGAAATCCAATGATGAAGGAGAATGTACATACTTATTATCATGCTTAAAATAAAAAAGTGAAACATAAATAGAATTCAACCACTTAACACACAAACATGCTTTGAATACTTCTCCATAAGAAACCCCTGAAGTAATGATTAACCTAATCTTTTTGTATTCATCCTTCTAATAATGTGGATTCATGAAGGAAAAAAAAATATCCATTCCAAAGGAACCCTCATAGAAAGGACAAAAAAAAGTCTTCCATGAGCATAAACTTATCAGAAATACACATTTCTAGTTGAGCTCTCGAGCTAACCAAACTTTCTTGCCATCCACTCTGTTTATGGAGCATGTTGCACTGACAGGTTTGCTTTAGTCGGGTGTGACTTGTTACGGATAATCAAATTTGGCAAAACTCAGAGAAGGATTCTTGGACTCAGAAATACATTCAAAATAATTAAATTACTACTTATAGACTAACAGGGTTGTTAGTGGTTTATGTATGGGATATCTTATAATTTGCATTACAGACCTATGGAAAAGTGAAAAAAAAAAAATATGCGAAGACTTTATATTTTCCAAATAAAAAACTTTAATTGGCAACCGCAACATAAAATTCACAATTTGCAGCATTTGTTATTTGTATAAAAGGGAACAAAACATAAACTGGAAAGTGCTTCAACAGAATCAGTGGTGTGTACTTTAGAAAAATCCATGCAGCTTCTCTAATCATTGTTGTAAATGCCATAAAAAATTCTCAAAACAGAGTAGTACAAGGTAACTAGCAATCAAAGGTTCTTTGAGAAAAAATAAACTTAAATTATGTGATGAGGAATGTAAAACCAACAATCTCATTTAACTGTTCTGTTCACCTTCCCAAAACTAGTTTTTGGTTCGCAATAAAAGACAAAGAGTATACAAATTTACCTTCCCCACGTGGAGATTTCCTTGTCGTGACATACGAAACTTTCGTGGGCATCCTTACAGACCCTTCACTGTCAGTTTTTTATTCTTTGCACCGTTCACAATATCTGCACAGACTGTTAACATGCCAACAAGGAACATTATTTAAGTGATGTCCTCTATAAGGAGTATCAAAAGAATGGTAAAACAAAGAAACCCTAGGTAACCTTTTTCAAGATTCTTTACAGTTTTGGATGAGAGGGTAATCCGAATACGATGCTCTTGCTCCGCTGGTTCTTCTAGATCAGGCTTCACAGGTTCCATCATACCCAACGCCATTGTCTCAAATTCAAATTCTCTACTCCAAAGCTTTTAAAAAAAATCAAATCAAATTTTAAAGAAAATAATTATAACAAAATTGAATGAAATATAGAGGAAAGTGAATTACGACAATGATTATAGTGTGAACTGAGTTAGGATTCAATTTTAACATTAAAAAAAAAAATTCACTTAGAACTACAACCCAATAAGAGAGATTTGAATTTTTTTTGTGATCAAAACTTCAATCACATAAAAAATCTCAATTACATGAAACCATAACCACGGATGATTTCAAAACTTATATAATATGTTATAGCTAATATCAAGAACAATAGAAACCCTAAGATACAAACCAATCTGATAAAAATTAGGAAGAAGATGCAGAAAATTAACTCCCAAGTCAAGGGGGAAACCTTCGAATCATTAGAACATAGACTGATTGTTCTTGTTACCTCCGGACATGGATGACTTCGTACTTATATAGACTTCTTAATAAGCAAAAAACAGCAACTAACAGAAATACAAACTAGACCCAAAAACAGAAGCAATGAAACAAAACAAACTAGAAACTGAATCCTAAATAGAACTAAAACAGAAACTACATCTTTTATTCCATCCCACTCCTTGGGCTCGTATCAGGATAAAAAAAACTCGTCTTCGAAGCTAGATTCAAGTAAAATCGAAACAGTGAAATACTCCCATTAAAGTTCGACTATGTTGCTCATATGCTAAGTTCTAGTTCAATAACAACACATTCAAACCCCAAAATGCAAGTTCATGAACAAAAACGATCCATGGGCCCAGAATTTTCACAGAAAACTTAACCGATCTACTGAGAATTAGAATCGTAAACATGAAAAATCGAGGTTGACATAGATCTTTGCAAGAGTCTTACCTTCCTTGTTCCAAGGATACCTAGGAAGCAAAACGACGGGAGAATAAAACTCTAGAAAAAGCGCCATTTAAAGGGACCGACTAGATGCAGTGATGCACACGAAACTTAAAATAAAAAAATAAAAAAAAAGTCGTGATAATCGGACTACCCCACGTGGCATACTCGATTGACTACCCTGACGTGGAGAGCGTAGATTCTTCAGATCTGAAGAATCCTTCAGACTCATTTAGTCTATTCTTTAATCTTCTTCCCCATTTCTTTGTCTTGTTTGTCCAGATCTAATTGAAACAGTTAAATCGAGTCGAATCGCAGAGATTTCAGCCCATTCCAAAACTTCTAACCCATGTAGGGTAAAGCTTAGGGTCCCGTTCCCCACCCTAAGCTTTACCCTACACTTTAACAAACATGTTTTGTCCTACATGAGTTAAAAGTTTTGGAATGAGCTGATTTTTGGTGAAGATGATCTCTATGGTGAGAAGATCATCCTCACCAAAAATCAACTCATTCCTAAACTTCTAACCCCATCAAAAATGATTTACAAAAAATGAATGGTCCACGATTTTTCAACATGTAAACATGGGGCTAAAAATTTCAGAATGAGCTGATTTTTGGTGAGGATGATCTTCTAATCATAGAGATCATCCTCATCAAAAATCAGCCCATTCCAAGACTTCTAACCCATGTAAGACAAAACACGTTTGTTAAAGTGTAGGGTAAAGCTTAGGGTGTTGAACATTTCCCTATATATATAAGTCGTGTTCAGCAACAAATATTTTGGCAAAACATTTTTCAAAATATGGGTTAGAGGTTTTCGAATGGGCTGATTTTTGGTGAGGAGGATCTCTACGGTGAAGAGATCATCCTCACCAAAAATCGGCCCATTTCAAAACTTCTAGACCCAGTTTACAAGTTGAAAAATCGTGGATCGTGCATTTTTTGTAAACCATTTTTGATGGGGCTAGAAGTTTTGGAATGGGTTGATTTTTGGTGATGATGATTTCCTCACCGTAGAGATCATCCTCACCAAAAATCAACACATTCCAAAACCTCTAACCCATGTTTTGAAAAATGTTTTGCCAAAATGTTTGTCAAAATGTTTGTTGCTGAACGGGACCCTATATATACTCTGTTTGGAAGAGCCGTGGGCGGGCTAAACTCATCCGAACATGTTCGGTATTTTGAAACTTCAGTGTATGGAATGGATTCGACCTCTTTTTAATTGCCGACTCTTTCGTCAAAATTAGCCGATTCAATCGACTACCATCACTTCACCGAGGCTCCACAAAATCAACCCGTTCCGCCAAAACAGAGTGAACTTGGCGTCATCTCTCTCTCTCTCTCTCTGATCTGACAATCAAGAGTTCATCTCTGCAACTCACACAAGTAAGCAATTTTTTTTTTTTTTCAATTTTCGTGTTTTAAGCAATCCATTGTCATCTTCTCCAAGAGCTCAATCGAAAATTTTCAGAAATTCTAGAAGTAAAAGAGGAAAAAAAAAAAAAGAAAAAGAAAAGTAAGACAGAAATTTACATCCATTCATCAATCGATTTAAATCCTCACTCACCTAAAAACCTTTGTGTATGTACTTGTGGTGTTTGGTGGATATAATTACGATGTTCAAGAATGGTGGCTAATCGAATTCTTTCAAAGCTTGTTATATGTGTGTTTGTTAGTATGAATTCAAGTCGATTGAGCTCATTATGTTGAGGAGAAGGAGGAGATTCTATATGGTGGTGGTGCTGATGTTGAGCATCAACGTATGGCTGAGATGATGGTGGTAATTGATTGGTCTTAGGAGAGGTTGACGGAGGACTACTTGATCTTCAGATTCAAGAATCTTCATTGTGGCGGTGTTTGTGAGAAAGGGTTGGTGGTGACGAGGAAGACAAAGGTTTAAAGAGTGACACGTTTCTGCAAAGTACATATAAAGAGAATTGGTAATTGGGGAGAGTGGGCCCTTCTCTTGGTTTGATAGATTTATAGATCATCAAATTAGTTTGTAGAAATGAGTTAAAGAGATTTTTAAGTGTATATCTTATACAAACAAGGTGTTTGTATACATTATTGTTGTTAAATCCTATGGTCCACAAAAACTAGATCATTTTAAATGTTTACGTAATCGATCCAATGGAGAATAAATAAGAACAAAAACATATCGATCTAATCTAGGGGAAGGTTGAAGATCAAATGGGTAGATGTAATGGCTTGATTGGCCTTTTGTTTTGATGATAGAGAAATTTTTGTTGTATAAGAGTTCAATCGACTTGAATTGGAAATCTCAAATCTTTCTCAACACCATTGTCATCTTCTCCAATAGTTCAAAAACGAGTTCTTAGTTTTTAGGAATTAGTTTAGATCTACAATTTTCTGAAAATCTTTGGGATTATGCACCCATCTCAACCGTTTGTTTAATGGACATTATCAAAACACGTGTAAGACTACTAATAATGTTATTTTTAAAGAGACTCGATTGTCTCGACAACTTTTACTAACAACACCACCATTCCTATGATATCAACAAGGAATTGGCATCTATCTTGCATTCTTCTTAATAAAAGTTTATGTGACAATAGAAGCTCTCTATTTTTAATAAAATAAATATTTAAATTGATTATTTTTTATCATTTTTTAAAATTATTCAAGTCAATTGATTTTTTTATATTTCTGATGAAGTATTTAATTTTGAATTATTTCAATATTTGTTTTATAAATAAAAATAGAAAGATGCTATTGGCACTCCAAACTTTATTGGTTACACTTGAAAAAAAAAAAAAAAGTAAAAGTTGCGGTTCCAATAGAAATTCTCTCATTTTTTGTTGCTAGATTTTTTTTTAGTTTGGGGTTTTATGTGAGTGAAATTTAAACAACTACCAAGGGTCTGTTTGACAAGTAAGAGTTCACCGTGAGAGTTGGACATTCAAGTGTTTAATTCTCGAAAGTTCAACTTTGGAAGTTGACAATGAATGTTAATTATAACTTTTGTGTGTTGGTTGCTTACAAGAATTCACCTTGTGGTTTGATAGAGCTCCAACTCCCTTGAGAGATCGGAGAAAACATTTTTTTTTTAAAATCCAACTTTCTAATTGAGGTTAAAGATAAAATCTTATTTATATAATTATTATCATTTTTTTAAATTTAAATATAATATAATATAATTATTAATTAATATTTTTCACTATTACAAAAAAAATAGTAATATAGGTTTTATTATTATTATTATTATTTCATTATTTTATTTTTATTACCTTTTCTTATTAATATAATAAAATAATATTATAAGTTATTATTATTATTATTATTATTAATTTTTATTAGTTTTATTAATATTAATTTATTATTATTATTATTTACTATTACTTTTTATTCATTCTATCTTGTCATTTCTCATCACTATAATAAAATAATAGTATAAGTTTTATCATTATTATTATTTATTTTATAATAATATAGGTTTTATTATTATTATTATTAATTGTTTTATTACTTTTAATTGTATTTCCTTTTCTCATCATTATAATAAAATAGTAATATAAGTTTTATTATTATTATTTATTTTATTTTCACATTATTATAATAATAAATAAAATTAAACAAATGGGATGAAAGCGAAAGTTGCCAACTTTCATCTCTTATGATGAAAGTTAAAATACTTTGATTTTAGGAAGTTAGAGAGTTGGTGAATTGACAACTCTTGTGAGTTGAGCTTTCCAAACATACAATCTTTAGCAACTTGTGCATGTTGTTAACTCTCATGTTCAACTTTCACTTATCAAACACATCAACGAGCGTTACAATGTTAAGATTATGATTTGAGTAAAATCTTTCTAATGCTTGAGAAGTGTGTTTTAATCTTTAATTAGGGTGTCAGAGGCAGAGCTAGTAAGGAGTTGGTGGGGGCAATTGCCCCCACAAAACTTTGAGACACCCCTATATTTTCAACTAATTACATGTCCCATTTGTCCCCACTCCCTCACCTCTCTCCCCATTTGCCCCCACACCATCACCTCCCTCAAATTTTTGCCCCCTCCTCCCCCCTTTTTCAATTTTTTGTTGATGACATTGCCTCTCGATCGGGCCTCTCATATACTAATTGGAAATGACTTAAAATATCATTTTATTCAACTTCTAATAAAAAAATATCTGAATTTTTCTTTAAAATCATTCATCTTCAAGTTCTTCAACCATTCAACTAACCATAATTTGCCCCCACTACAAGAAAATCTTGGCTTCGCCCTTGTGGGATGTGATAAATAATTTAAGAAATTGGGGTATAGTAATTAAAATTTGGGATGCCAATAGTAATTCTCTAATAATTTTAAGAAATTGGAGTGTGTTAAATCAAATTAAAAAAAAAAATGATCTAATCATGATTCTTATATAGTTATCACAAAAGTTAAATTAAAATAATATAATTTTTTATTTTTTATATAATTTAAATAAATAATAATATTTTTTCGTGAAAATTTTCATGTTGTGCTCAAAGTCAAATAGTAGAAATGGAATTGTGAGGTAATATTTTCTCTGTAATCAAACAAGCCCTTAGTATTTTCCGGGGAAAAAAATGTAGATAGGGTTTCGAATCCAGATTGTGGATCCGGGTATAAACTAAATCCGGATTGATCCGATTCAATAGCCCGATTACCCGACCATTTTTCCAACTGGGGACAGACACGTGGCCCCTTGTCTATTTAATAGACAAAATATAGGGCAGACGCCCAGAGCACTGGTGAGAGAAAAACTGAAAAAAATCAGAAACTCGAAAATGGAGGGCGGAGGCATCTCACTCCTCAGAGCCTCTTTCTCACACCAGGGTTTATATTTGCCCTAAAATCTCTCAATATTCTTTAAGGGATCACTCTTTCTCTCTCTCTCTCTCTATATATATAAAACTGGATTAAGCGGGATTTAGGGTTTTCAGGTGTTAGTCATTAAAAAGGAAGAAAAATAATAATCACATATTGGTAGATTTGGGTTTAGAATCCAAGAACTAGGGGTTCCGTATCGTGATCGATCGTTAATATCTTCAACAATTTCTCTAAATATTGATAATCGAAGCAAGAAGGACAGCGAGATTTTGTTTCTTAACATGAGGGGATCGCAGAAATTAAAAAAGGTTTCATGGGCTTCAGATGTAAACCTTTGTCAGGTAAATCACATCATCTTCATCAAATCTGTGTTTCTTTGAATGTATTTGCGTGTTCGATTTCTTTGGGGTTTGTTCGTCTTTCAATTTTAATTGTTACACTGAACTTAATCAAAATTTTTATTGATTTCCACCCTTAAAAGAAATCTACACTTTTTTTTTCCAATACAACAATTTAGTAATGAAGTATTTGGATTTTGGGTTTTATCTCAATTGTTAGTGTGTTACCTTTTTTTTTTTTTGCTCTAAAGCTTTTGTTTGAGAAATTATGTTATTTTCTATTTTTGATTATATATTTGTATTACAATCATAGATGTTTCTTCATCAGTATGTGGTCTTGATTCGTGAAGATTTCTATAAATTTCCCTACATTGTTTTTATTTCAATAGAGAAACTGTTTTTTTAATTGCTTGAGAATCATGGAAGGGGAACATAATATTCTTTAAAAATAAAATCACAACTTAAATCTTAAAAAAAAAAAAAGAAAGAAGAAAGAAAAAAGAAAGAAAAAAGAAAGAAAGAGAAGATAATGAAAATGAATTGCATAGAACTGGGTTTTTAACGTAAAAAATGATGCGGAATGTGAGTTTAAGATGCAAATGTCAATGCTTGAGGATGAAATATCATGAAATTCAAGTTTAAATATCATGTCTAATGAATTATTTAGTTGAGCTAATAAATCAATGTGATCGTTCTGTCTAAAGTTTAGCATAATATCAAAATTGTCGCTATGATATTATTCTGATTCCAGGGAGGACTTGGGCTAAGTATAATCACTGTAAGTGAAGGTATGAGGGAAACCTTTTTAGAGATCAAATTGTGATGTCTGGTGGTAGGTTATCAAATGATGATTTTAAAAGTGAGATTAGATCCCCTACTAGACCTAGTAGACGTGGAAGGTGTGTTTGAACTACATTTAAATGCTTCAATGCATAGAAATATCAAATCTATATGCTAAATAAAATGTATTATTGTTCCATTTGGAGACTAATATGTGGATCTTTTTGATGGTTAGGGATTAATCAGGTATTTTTTATGCTATAATGCACAGATGAATAAGGGGAAAAAAGTGGAAAAGAAGATATGAACCTCATGCAAATGCTCAATACGCATACAATATTAAATAAAATTTCATGAGCTAATCTTAAAGCATTGATGTGAATTTGATGCCAAAGAAACAAAGAAGAAAAGAACTTTTTTGATCCATTTGACTACCTAATAGTGGACCTCTTCAATTGTTTGAAATGTAAGACTGATGAACATGAAAAAGAAGAAAAATTAAAATAAAGGGAAAAGATTGCCAGAACACTGGATTTATGGAGCTGGAATATAAAATTGAACAAAATGCCAGGAATCCTGGAAGCTAGTTTTGACGATGTAATATTATTAGTCAACTTTGTACTTCATGGTGCCATTTAGCGCCTGTTTACCATGGCTCTATAAAACATAAGAAATTAGAATTTCAGCAGGGAATGTCTTTGAAGATGGTGTGTTTCCTTCCTATCCAGGCTCACCCAAGAGAAAACAACTACCTAAAAAAATCTGTATGTGAATGTTGCCACAATGTCATTAACAGGTTCCATTAAAAGTTATGTGGTCTGCTATGTACAATATTAAGCCTAAAAAAAGACTCGGTTTTTACAGCACAGATTAGTAAGTTTAACTAAATGTTCTAAACATTAGTTGGGTTATAATTGTTAATTTTTTTTGATAGCCAAAGATTTTACTGAAAGGAGGACAAGGAGTACTCAAAGAAAGTACAAGCAAGAGAGAAGAAACAAAACAAAGCCACAACACCCAAAAGTACAGTCACCCTCTACTCACAAGATCCCACCTAAACAAGAAGTTTTCAAACTTGAACCCCCTGAAATCTGGAAATTGCTTACACCAATAAAATAAAACACTCATAATATTAAAGATGATTTCCTGTAAAGAGTGATTCTTCCCTTCACAATGCACCATATTATACTGATTCTTAATGGGATGTATGGTTGTTCTACACAATGCACCATATTATTACTGTTCAACTAATAAAGAAGTATGAACATAATTTATGTTTACTATAAGTCTTTCTGCTGGTAGTGGTTCAAGTCAGAAGCTTAAATGTAAAATTAAGCCATGCGTAATTGAGGTAAATGAGATGAAAATATCCAGGGGTTTCACATTGGTTTATGGGTTTAAAAATGGATACTTGTAAGGCGTGGTTTGCCTGTTTACAAACCTGTCCCACTATGTGGAATGGATTGTTTGGCAACCATTGTCGTACTATACTCTGATGCAAGGGGTGCCTTCAGCAGTAACATAATTTTCAGGATGGATCATTTACCACCACAGTGGCCCAGTTGAATAGTTACCAAATACTTCATTCTGGCTTGTTTCGAAAGCTTAATGGAGTCTTTGATGCAAACCCGAACTAAGTATAATCCATTGAAAACGGATCAGAGGACCCCCTGTTGGCATGATCCTGGTTAGAGCTGCTTTACTTTATATCATCGGTGACTACCTAGAGGAACAAAATTTTGTCAGATTGTCATACGACTTCTCTATGGCTACTTTCCTACATGTTAAGCTGAGGTTGAGTGCAACTGTGCAGGTTGCCAAAAGAATAGTTGCATGAAATGTGAGCATTGTTATAGATTTTCCCATCATTAAGCAGTATAACTACAGCCTCAGAGTCATACATCAAGATTGCTACTGTGAACTATTATGTCCTGTAATGTTCACAATTTTTTGGGGAATAATAGCTGATTGACCATTATCTTTTAAATTCGATTGTTAAATCTTATTCTTAGTTATTCTTAAAATTTATCTATTCATTCTCTTCTGGCATTGTTTCTTGTTGTAGGTAAATTCCTGTCAGGTAGCACCCCCCTAAAGTTTGATGAAAATGCATTAGAGAAACTGTTAGTTCCTTTTATAGGTTTTCCTGGGAAATTGATTGTGTTGAGGATAGAAAGAAGACTTCTTATATGAGCAGCTTACCTAGTGTGCTGATTCCTGGTTTGAATGGAAAAATATATCAACTGAATGTTTCTTTAGATAAAAAGGTTATTGGATGCTTATTCTTATGCTTACATCCTTAGAAAGGTTCTTGTAGGTTAGTCCACGCTACGGGTTGATCACCTTGGAACCATTCCAGTCATTTCAATTTAGATGAGATTTTACCCAATCTACTACGATCCTGTTTTACGTGTCAATATTTCTTCCATTTTCTCTACAGTGAATTCCTTTTTTAAGTCTCTTGCTTTTCTGCTGCAGGATTTTCTTCTTGTTCTTTGCACACCACACTAGCTTTTCACTATTAATTTGTCAAACTAAAAATTCTCATTTTGTCCCGTATCATCTTGTGTGAAGGAAATGATTTTCAGTTTTCAATAGCTGTAGTTTACCAGAGATAAAGAAGGAACTACGAACAAAGCTAGATGAAGAAGAAACTAGGAAGCTGGATAAAGGAGAAACTAGGAAGAAAGCTGGATAAAGGAGAAACTAGATAGCTGTCTTAATGGGAATCAGCTTTCTAGGAACTGCCCTGAAAAAAATCATCTCAATGAGTAGTTGTGAATGCATTGCAATGCCCTAGGAGAAAATAACTCTTTTCCTTTTCCCCAGTAAAGGGTAAAAAAGTCCCAATATTTGAAGAATTCTCTTGGTGTTTTCCATCTTCATTTTTAGCCATTTCTCTAAGTTGGCATCTCAAAGCAATAGCACAGACTAGAAAAGAATCATTTGATCCATAACCCCTTTTGCCGTGTTTTGGGGTATAATGAGACTGATATTCTCTTGAAACAAAATCTTAAAGGAGTTTTTTTTTAGGATTTCTTGTTTAAGAGGGGGGACTTGTTAAGTGATGCATAACTATTTTGTAGCTTGATGCTTTTTTTTTTTTTTGCTTGTTGTGCTGTGGGTAGCTGCCTTGGTCTCTTCCTCGTGTATCTTTTTATTTATTAACTTTTTTTTTATGCTTCAAAAAGAAAAACTTGAAATAGGTATTGCTTGATTTCATGGATTATAACTGATTATTTACATTGTTTATAATTCTCCTTGATTTATTGATTGCAACTAATCCAATATTTTTATCAAATTACAATACATTTTTCTACTCTGTGAGCATGTTTATAAGAATAAAATCTGATTTGGCTTCCCAATACAGCCGGAAAAACTCACTTGCACCATATTATTGAATGCACCAGAAATCTGCAAATGGAACTTGGTCTGCACTTACTATCTAAGAGTAATACCTCAGACCAATAAACATCAATACACTGCAATTCAATGCTAAATAATGCTTGGAGCAAGTTGATTTTCGTAATAGCTTCCATAATTCACAAACCGTCAAAAGTCCTTATCGATCAAATTATACGCCATACCTCATAGTGTGCATGCATATTCTAAGATATAATGTTCACATGTATTAGAGAAAGTCGGCACTACATATCTCCAATTCTTTGTATTAAATTTATTCTAATGTAAAATTTTTGAATAGTTGGCACTGCATATTTCAATTCTATTTTTGGACACTGCATACTTCAATTCTATTTTTTTTCCAATTTAGTGCAAAGATCATTTTTCTTGGGTGATGAAACTTCTAACAACATGACGATTCATCCCTTTCGGTTATGCTCTAGGGCATACGAAAGTGCTGAACTACTGTAATTGGATTTTTATTTTTAATAAGCAATTATTGGTGGTAGTTATAAAGTATATCTCATGACGAATTTATCAACTGCAGTGGGCTACTGTTGGATCAATAGAAGAAATACATGCATTCACATCCTTAGCTTTGATTAAGGGTTGAGTCTTTGGTCTCTCAAACCATTAATCTTCTCGGGTCAAATTAGAAACTTTTGTTAGTGGAAGTCATTCTATGAAATACAAATCCCTTCTAGCCCAAGTGCCCAACTGTATTCCTACACAGGATGTGGATTAAAAAAAATAAACAATAAATATTTGAAAATAAGTGTGTCATACTTGAATTATGTATGCATTCACAGATGTGGTCCTCATTTTCAACATATTCTACTTTTGATTGTATAAAAGAAAAAGATTGGCAGTTATCAGTAATTTAATTTGCATACATACAAAATATGTTGCAATGATTGTTTGAAATCTATTTAAGTCTATAGCTTTTAAATTGCATTGAAAGCTACTCCAATGAGAAGTGCATAAGCAAACTAAATGGAGGAGCAGATTCTATGTGAGAATTTGGTTGTCATGCGTGTGGTAAATTACTTAGAGGATCACTTATATTCAGTACTTCAACAATTATGCAAAAGAATGGTCGTCAGTGCTCAATCATGAGTTCTAACACGCAAATTAATTTATTTCAAACAACCAATTGTATCAACCGAATTCAATGGAAGAGAATAAAATCACATTCCTGGATACTGCATTAATCTTTACTTGGTAAAAGAACTGCTTGTCAAGGAGTTGATTCCTTGGTTGCTGTATGCACAAAAAAAAGACTAATCCCTCTGATTGCATTACTAGAAACTAGAGATAAAGCAAGATCCATGATATTGATCGAATGCATGGTGTAGCAAGTATGTGAATAATGCTATTGCAGTGGTGTATTGTTCTTTTTTGCTAACTCATGGGAGGATAACTTATCACCCACCTCCTTTTTATCAAGGCTTCTAATCTCATTGAGTAGAATTCTCTTCTTAGCTTTCACTCAACCAAACATCTTTGTTTTCTATCAGGGAAAAACTAAACTAAACATCTCCTTGTTCTATACCTTAATTTTCTCCTTAAGGGCCTTTAATTGCTTCCTAAAACAAACATCTAGCCTTCCCGAGAAGGAGAATGAAACACATCATTCAGGCACTCTGCTATGGAGCCCTTGGTGGGATAACCACATGTTTTCAAATTTGAAAGAAATCGATCTGTTGTTAATTAACTCAACTTCTAGAATAATGAGACAATTCAGGTAAAAGTGTTCTTCCCAATCAATAGAGACCAAAAAAATTATCAAGTCTCAAATCTCGATATTCTTGGAATCTCATGACAGTTCGATCATGTGAACTTTCTTTTTTTCCATAGGCATGTCCATAAGAAAATTTCGGTTAACAAATTCTCCAAACGACTTCATTCTTTTGGTTATACACGTTCCTCATTTTTTTACCAGTGAACCTAATGACATTAAAGTTTGTCCCCACCCTGCACCATGGTATCTTCCATTAATTTACCATAGCATTTAACTCTTAAAACTGATTCCTTTCTCCATCCATTGGCAGACTATACACTCTTGGGATCATCCAAGAAAACTCCTCTAAAACACATTATTATAAAATTAAAACCAAGAACACTCACATCAAATGATTGAACACTTAGATATGGTCCTTATTCCACATGATTATAATGTCCCCAGAAGCTCTTATGGTCGACAATGCTGCCCAGCCTTTTCCTGGACCCCACACTTCTGTAATAATTTTCTTGTTCACTGTCTTCAATTTTGATTCTTGAATTGGTGCAATGTTAGACTTCTTAGGTCTAATTACCTCTTTCACTGTTGTCCTTCTTGCTATCTCGCCTAAGGCCCTAACATTCCATGACAGAATTTTGACTGCCGTTACCAACTGGTTGAACCCTCCCCTCTAGTTTCTTCTTACATTATTAACATTCACTGAGTAGTTTTACATGTTAATTCCCAAGCCGTGACTTTCCCTGTGTAACCTAGTTTTTTCCCCCTCTTTAAGGATGGTTCCATGATTGATCTCCTGTAAGTGAATTGTTATGTTTGGTTCCCCCTCTTTTCCTTCAAGGGGGGCCTTTCTTCATTTTGTATCATTGCAAACGCCTCTCTATCAGTTTCCTTTGTTTCAATTGACCTTATATATGATTGACGATAAAGTACCTCAAGCTCTGTATGTTTTCTAATTGCAACCTTGAAAAGAATTGAAGGGCTCCCATTCTTATTTATTGAAAATAGACCCAAGTAGACTTTGATATCGTTTATATGTTCCATTACCCACTGGAACATCTCTAGTTCAATTTGTTTTCTCCACTTCTTGCAATATTGGATAACTAATAGAAGGGCATAACTTGAGGAAGAAATATATTGATTTAAAAAAATAATTTGAGGAGCTGATGTGTTAAAATGTTGAGAGGACGTGTACCTGGGGCTCTGAAAAGCAGGTTGAAACCCTAGGCTTGGCACCCATTTATCGATTGTTGGGTCCTACCTAAATTGAGGACTTCCCCTCTGATTGTCTTGGGTGATGTCCATATTGATTATGGGATTCGCTTGCTTCCAGGTGTTATGTATTATTGTACTCTTGTTTAGCCTATGATCCTCTTACATTTATTATGCCCCCTTTCCTCATAGGTCTACCTTTTGGGATAAATGGTTGGCTAACATGATATTAGAGCTCAATAAGTTTGAATGATAGGAGGCATAGCCAATGATAATTCTGTACATAACTTCCATCAAGATATTTCCAGACTATCAATTTTTTACTAAACTTTCCTCTTCAAATGTGTTAGTCCTAAAATTATTCTCCTCATACTTTGTCTTGGTTCTACTTATTCCACATTCAATGGACTCCAACACCTCTCTTCACAATCTGTTTTTGAGTTGACCCCCTCTCTAGTCTCATCAACTAATTCATTATCTACAAATAAAACATACATCAAGGTACATGTTTTTGAATATGAGTAGTTACTTCATCTCTAACTATAGCAAAAAAATAAAAATAAAAATTGGTGTTGAAGCCAATCCCTCGTATAAATCAATTGTCAATGGGAACTCGCCTTTTTGTTTTCTTTCACAGTAATCACAACAGTCTTACACACTCTTAATCATGTCAATATATCCATTCGAGATACATTTCTTTTTCAATACACACCAAATTAAATCTCTTGGTACTTTGTCATATGTTTTCTCAAGTTAATAAAAATCATAAAAATCATATGGAGATTTTTCTCTTTTCTATATACTTCTATGTCATTTTGTAAGTGGGAAGATTGCTTTGATAGTTGATCTACTACAATAACAAAGCCTTATCTCAAAGATTGGGGTCGAATGAATCCTAAATCCTCGATGGTTGATCTACCTTGCATATATATATATGAATAGTTGTGCGTGTGTGTGTGGATCTGGTGACAATCCTTATTTGACAATCCAGTAGACAACCACTTGTCCTATAGGATTGGAAGTTTTGAAATGGGCTGATTTTTGTGAAAATGATCTCTTTGGTGAGGAGATCATCCTCACAAAAAATCATCCCACTCTGAAACTTCTAACCCCAACAAAGTGGTTTACAAGTTGAACAATCATTGACCGTTAACTTGTAAAAAATTGTTGATGGGGTAGAAGTTTTGGAATGGGCTGATTTTTGGTGAGGATGATATATATTACTCTTTTCCTAGCCTTTGTTTATTAAGTTCAATTCCTTGATGGTTGGTATAGTTTTCTATGTTTCCTTTATTGTCGTATATAGGTATTACGATACATTTTCTCCATCATCCAACATCTTTTTAGGTTTTAAAATATCATTGAATAGCTTAGTTAGCCAGGACAATCCAAATCTTCCTATACATTTTCATCGTTGGTATTACTTCTGAAATCCTAATTCTATGAAAGTACATATATGCTCTTGGATTTTTCATTTTCTCTTGTTATTCCTAAGTCTCATGATTCCTCATTTAATAATTTATGAAATTAGCAGAAGCCT
This sequence comes from Akebia trifoliata, assembly GCF_017979445.1. NCBI lineage: Eukaryota > Viridiplantae > Streptophyta > Magnoliopsida > Ranunculales > Lardizabalaceae > Akebia > Akebia trifoliata. The sequence goes on from NC_141377.1 coordinate 47,365,917, forward strand.
AGAGCTTGAAAAGCTACATCCAGCAAAAGCTTGTTCGTTATAGAAGCACATGAGCCAGAAATTGATGTTCGTTTGATAACTTTTTATTGCTGGATTTTGGTAAAATGACCAGAATACCCTTAATATTGATAATGCACATGGAATGTGCCAAAAATAATCAGAATACCTTAATAAATATATAATTACACTATATATAATAAATTTATAAATTTTATAATTCTATCGAAATTTTGGCAGCATCTCCTCTTAAAAATAGACATATGAAAATTTTCTAATCCAACATTCACATAAAAATGAAGGGTGTTTTGGTAATAAAGTACTGATGATGATTTGTTTTTTATCTTGGTAGTAAAGATGAAGGGTATTTTGGTAGTAATCCCCTTTTGGAAGATGAAGAGTATTTTGGTAATTCTTTTTTGTTTTTTAAGGTTAAGTTTGGTTGAAAATTTGATTAAAGATGAAGGGTATTTTGGAAGATGAAGGATATTTTGGTAATCTTCTTTTTGGAAATTTGATTAAAGATGAAGGTTTTTTTGGTAATTCTTTTTTGTTTTTTAAGGTTAAGTTTGATTGAAAATTTGATTAAAGATGAAGGGTATTTTGGTAATTCTATTTTTTTTAAGGTTATGTTTGGTTGAAAGTTTGATTAAAGATGATGGGTATTTTGGTAAATATGAAGGGTATTTTGGTAATTTGATTAAAGATGAAGGGTGTTTTGGTAATTCTCTTTTGTTTTTTAAGGTTGAGTTTGGTTGGAAATTTGATTAAAGATGAAAGGTATTTTGGTAAAGATGATGGGTAATTTGGAAGATGAAGGGTATTTTAGTAATCTCCTTTCATTTTTTAAGGTTAAGTTTGGTTGGAAATTTGATTAAAGATGAATGATATTTTGGTAACTACAATTGAGCTGTTTTACATTTTTGGCTTCTCGCAAAAGTCATTTGAAGAAGCCTCTCTTAGGTGACTTCTATTAGGAACTACTTTTTGGCTTTAGTAAAAATCCGTAGGAGCAAAAAAAGCCCAAACGAACATCATTTATTTGGTTTTTTGGTTTAAAAGAAAAAAAAACTGGTTCCTAAAGCTCAAACAAACTGGCCCTTAGCTTCTCTTGCCACTCTCTTTGCCCCTTTTTTAGCTTTTTTTATATTTTTCCTAGTCTGTTCGGTTTTAGTTATTTGCCACGATTATGCAATCTGTTGGTATGCATAATAGTTGAGCAATAGTATTCTATATATTCCCGAGCAAGGTTCATGACCTTCTAATCATACCACATACTAACATAATAATGGTACTTGATATTGCTCTTGAAGTAGCTGTTTTTTTATTTTTTTGGATAACCAAGGATTTTATTAGACGAAGACAAGTATCTGTTTACTATATTGTAATTGTCATCTTATAATGATTTGATGGTGTTGAATGATTACATCCTTATTGTTATTGTATTCCCCACTATTATATCAAGATGTGATTGTATATGTAATGTAACATGTAACATTAATACTTGCATTATTATTAAGGGCTGCTATCATATTTTATTTACGTGAAATTTGAGTATGTAATATAGCAGGTATTATATGGATGGAATGCAAGTAGTTAGGAGTGGGATGGGGTTGGGGCAGTGTAATTTAGTTGTAATTTTACGTCATCAATTTTGTTTTTCACTTATCTAATTAAAGAGGGAAAGTTGGCATCTTTACTATAATATCACTGCTAATTTTTTTTCTACTACTTTTCTCACTGTTCTTTCTTTATTTTATTTATTTTTCTGTTCTGTTACTAATAATAGTTCTGATTTACATCCTCATTTTTTTTTCACTGAGCTAATGAAAGAGGGAAGGTTGGTACCTGTACATTGATATCACTAATAATTTTTTTTTTTTTTACTACTATTCTTTCATCTTTTCCTTTTCCTTTTCCTCTAGATTCTTTATATTTTCTTCCAATAATTCCAGCAACGTCATTCTGACTCTTTTACTTTAGTTTTATGTATTAGTAAATTTTTTCATCCTTACTCTTGGGTTGGACAAAACACCTCTCTACTGTTCATTATCTCCAATTCTCCATGTGAGAGTATCTTTTTCAATCAACACAGATGAGCACCATTAGAACATTATTTCATCAAGTATTTGAAGTCAGGTGGATGCATATTGTTCTTCCTTCCCTTTCTGTACAGAGCCTGTCAATTACATGACTAAACCATGTCAGTTAAACACTTCTTTATCGTACTACCTGGTGCAGCAACTCCTAGGTCACTGCACATAAATTTACCGATTTTCTTTTCTAGTCCTGGCACTCATCTACTTCATATAACTGCGTTTGTTTAGTGTACGTTCTGTTTCTTGATAGCCCAACATTCTGCTCCATTAAGCATAGACCGTCTTATTGGTGGTCTTAAAGTACTCCAGCACATCTCACTTTGGCCAGCCAGTTATAATTATAGGAGCAACATCTTCATCAATCTTTCCTTATTAAATAGATTGAAGTAAAGAAATGTTGCTTTGGGGTATCACCTATCATTGATCATAATTGCGTCTCATGTCTGCATTTTTTGATAATCGTCTTACTTCCATGCATATCTTTACTTAAGTATCATCCATGTACTTCATTTGGTATGGTTTATTTTAAAGTTCTGTTGACTTTGTTAATCCAGTTTTGTCTCTACACTTCTTGTACTATACTTTCTACAAACAATAAATACCAAGGCACCGAGCGTCATCTTGGCCTCTCACCAGCATAGGTCCTAATTCTTTGTAAATCGTTTGGTACATAATACCTAATATCTTTATATCTTGACAAGCTTCCAATTAGTTACCATAACCTGTGAAGATCCAAACAAGTGTTGGTCTAGTTGATTGTTCTGAATTTGGCATTTTTTCCTTGGTAGTGCAGTTTGTGGCTACCTTTTGGCCTATGGAAGTAATTAACTTATTTGGCACGTCAGTTTCCATAAAACATTTATCTTGCTGCCACAAAATGTTTTTCTATATCAAATAGAACAAACTTTGACGGCACAATATATTAGGAATTTGAGCAATTTCTTCGAAGTCCAAACCAGGGTTTCAAAGCTTGGAACTCAACTTGACTTGAAAGTTTATTGAGTGGAGTCATCTCACTGGCATTTGAGTCAACTCGATTAGTGATTGAAATGGAAGTTAAAAAAGTCACACAAGTATTCAGAAACAAACGAGAACCTACCCATCGTCATAGACCTACAATCAACTTGAATGCATCAAAGCCAATTAAAAATCCAACACAATCTTCACACTCAGCAGTTGAATCTCTACCTCTTCTGTAAGAGTAAGATAACCTGGTTTTAGACCTGTATATTTCTGTATTGCAGTTTACTCGATTGCCATGACCCATGATCCCTTCCTTGTACTCCAAATCGTCATTTATGTTGTCAGTGTTGCCAACAAAATGAACAGCATAAATTTGGTAGTATACTAATGATCCAACCCCTACTGAACAGGTAAGATTGTTCCTATCAGAGGATTCTCCTTCACAAGTCGGATCCGTAGCTCAAGATCACCTCCAAGCAAAAACATCATGGCTATTGCATTCAGCTGGTATGGGCTTCGATGACCATCTGCCACCTGGCTTTGAGGATGGTCATTCTGCGAATCAATTGAAGAAAGAAGTATCCCAGATCCCTCTAGTCAAATGGCAATGCCCTCCTAAAGTAAGTAAGCTAGTGTTCAGATGTTCATCTCAATTACGTTAACATGGTTTCAAGTTTCAACCATCACCTTGTAATTACTGGGCCAAGGTTTCATTCTTTTGGACACATTGAAATCCTATATGGAAACTGAATTTCAGTCTTATAGTAATTGTGTTTCTCTGATGTGCACAGGTTGTGTTGAATCCCCATTGGCAAGTTGTTTCTGGGGAAGAAAGCAAAGAGGCCAAAATTCAAAACCAGAGAGAGGTGAGAGTGCTGGAAGCTGTTTATCCACGCCTTTCAGACATACCTCCAAGGTCCCCCTCTTACCTCCTCCTTGCAAACTTTGTTCTATATTTTATGCTGACATCATCCATTTCTTTGCCAGCCCTTCTGTTTCATTGGTATTAGAAGACGCACACTATGACGATCATCCTGTTCCTCTTATTCCCATCATTCCTCTTGAAGATGAAGATGCAGTTGATCCATCATCTGATTTTATGACACCTCCCAATGTTCCTGTAAGCTCACAACTGCCCTTAATGGCCCAAAGCTTGTTTGCCTCTGGAATCATGCAGACATCTCAAAGCAATATGCCCCTTGCTTCAAAGCCAGTCGCTGATGAAAAACCTGCGGTCGGGATTGCTCCTGGTGTTGAACCTGATGTGGTTGCTGCTGCCTCTGCTGCTTTTACTGCAATCATGAGAAGTAACGAGCAGGGCAGCTTAATTGACCGTGAGTTGCTCATCAAAATTCTCAACGACCCAAAACTGATTGAGAAATTGGTTTCAGATTATGGAATGCCCACCAACCCCAACCCTCAGACTCCAACAAACTTGTCAGTCCCACAATCGGCTCCACCTCTTGTCAATATCAATAGGATAGAACTAGAGACACCCTTATCAGTAGGTCCACCTACGACAGGACAATTCCATTCCTTGACAAATGCCGTGACACCCACCTTGCAACCACGGCCTCCCCCTGGAATTGTCCAAAACACGACATCTGCTCTGAAAGCCCCACCTGTGAAGGATGTCAACTACTATAAGAGCTTGATTCAACAACATGGAGGAGAAAGATCTGAAGCTCAAGATCAGATACTCCCGCAATTTGGTAACCGACATAATCACCACCATGGGGGAACGAAGCCAGAAATGGTACAGAACTCCAAACCAAGGGATTCAAAACCCAAGATAATGAAGCCATGCATCTATTTTAATAGTTCGAGGGGATGCAAGCATGGAGCCAACTGTGCATTCCAGCATGATACATCATCAGTTCAACAACGGATCGGAAGCATGCCTGAAGCACAGAGTGCAAAGAGAATGAAGCTAGATAGAGAAATTACGGGGAGGACGTAAATTTGCCACCTGGGTTAATGCGTTTGTTATTTTGGAGAGGCATTCTTAGTGGCAAGCCAGTTTTCAGGCTTTCCTTTCATCTCTGTTTCATAGTAAATAGAAACTCCATCCCTTAATTCTTCTTTTTGGAGTTTATGTTTTCTTTCATTGTTCTTTTCCTCCCTGTACCTAAAGAGCATTACTTTGAAAACTCAAAATATGTTGAAAGGTTCTCTCTTATTGAGAATGAGATTTACAATCAGTGCTCAAAGATCAGGAGATGGATCTCTATGACTCTCAATTTACTTGATTTGTTTATTCCTTTTTTCTTATTTTTTACCTCATGCCTGTATTTAGTTTAGGCCTTAACCGTGCATCTGTTGCCTGAAACACAGCTAGAGGTGTTGAAGAGGGTAAATATGAGTGTACAATGAGGTTGAGCATCCCACCTACTAAACATGAACCCATTAAACTCCTTGAGAGCTTCAACCAATAGAGCATGAATGCAGGGATACTAATAATGATTTCAGAATGGTGGATTGCCTCCGATAACTTTTTTTATTCCATTTCATTTGATTAGTTGGATTTGAATCCAATTTCAAAATTGCATTTGTATATGTCAACCGAGGCATGGGTCAAAAGTAGAGATTGTAGTAATACCACACTGCCATAATGTTTAAAACTTGTGAGAGACTGATATGACTGGGAACGATTCATCTTGATCTCCTAGAAAATCGAGTAAGATATTCAATGTGAATGAACGATCTCAACTACTTGTCTATAATACATAACAATTTACAGTGCAAGAAAGCAATCCCTTTTAAAAGATGTTCAATAAAGAGTTCGCCTGATTTTTGGAAGTAGAGCTTCAGACCAAATTGGATCTCAATGAGACAAAGGAAATGTAAATTAAATCTCAAATCTATATTCTCTATGACAGGAACAAAGGGAGAACTCAAATCATGTCCTGAATCAAAATAAAGATGTTGCCTTCAAATAAAATCTTTCGAAGTACTTCTAGCTAGCTCGATGAGGCGCTAGAAGTACCTTCCTTGACGGGGCACTATAAGTACTTCCCTGTGCTGGGTATGTATATTGTGTTTGGAATTTTGATAGGCTATATACAGTATTTCTAATTAAGTGGGGGAGCTAGTACTACTTCAATGTGCATTTGGATAAAGGAGTTTGCTAGAAAAGTAAGGGTCTGTTTGTTATAGCCTGTATTGCCGGCTTTTTGAGCTTTGAGCCGCTTTTAGTGATGTTTGTTACAATAGCTTTTGTTTCTGTAGCTTTTTTTGGACGCCAAAAGCCAAGTTTTATAACCGAAAAAACGATTCATGCGAAAAGCCGAAAATAGCCTCCATTACAAAACAAAACGAAAAAAGGGTTTTTTCACTTTTTTCTCTCTCTTGGGAAGCTTTCGTTTGGGGTTAGGGCATCAAACACAGACCTCCGATCTATCTCCGTTCATCTTCTAAATGTAAGAACCCCTTGAAGATTTTGCTCAACATCAAACTCATTCTTCTCCTCCGATCGATCTCCGTTCATGTTCTTTATTCCTTATTTTCAGATCTTTGGCAAAGTCGATTTGAAGAGGCAAGCGATTAAGGTACTATTCTCTTCTCCTCAGGTTTGAGTTTGTATTTTATCGATTTTAAATTTTTCTGGTTTTTTTTTAACGTATTGTGTGGCTCAATCGTCCAACCATGGCCGATTGGAACCCATTGGACGAACTTGAACAGTCAAGGTTACTCAGCCATGACAGATAAAAAAGGGATCTTTTTTTTGCCAATGCTTTTCCCACCACCTAATACTATTCTCTCACGATTAACCCCACACCCTAACTACAGATCGTTAGAATGTATGTTTTTGTGTTCTTTACTTAAGAGTCTTTGCAAACTTGGTTCCGAGATTGGAATGCTCTCTCTGAGACATGTCCAACAGTATGAGTGGGGTTCAGGTCTTTTGATTAGATATTTGTATTAATATACAAACATGCCCTTATCCATTGTGGGATCTTAGGGTTCATCTGTTTATATGTATCTCTATCTGGTCTGCTTGTCTTTTTTCTTGCTTCACCAGTGAGAAAGAATCGCTTATGTATGTTGTTGTAATTTGTATTTGTAGTAGTGTTATTTAATCTACTTTTACTTTGCATATTAAAGGCTACCCATTGTTTTGTTTTGGTTTATTGTGAAGCACTCAAAGAGATGAGCAATTAATAGTGTCGGAAATATGGAATCTGTTTGTGGTGTAGATTTTGGATGTTTTGTAGGAACATTCAACTTCAGCTTTTGTGTCAATATCCTACATCCATTGTGGATGGACAAGGCTGCACATACATCCATTGTCTTTACTCTCCTTGTCCTGTCGACCAAAAGAAATATATTAACTGTCATATTGTTGTAAAGGATTGACATTTAATTTTTGAACAGTAGACCAATTTATGATTACATGATCTTTGTAGATTTGTTTTCGTTTTCAATTCATATTGCTCACTTGTCTCCAAGTCTATGATATATGCTTTATGGATTGTAAAGGATTGGCACGTAATGTTAGAACATTAGTCCAACTTATGATTACATGATCTTTGTAGATTTGTTTTTGCTTTCAATTCATATTGCTCACTTGTCTTCATTGTTGATTGAAATCATGCAATAGACTAAAACATGTTGATGACATGATATATTTTTCTATATTTGTATGAGCAATTATCAAGATTTTTGTCAAAATACAACATTTTACCAATTTTTTTACATGTAAGGGCATTATGGTCATTTTTCCAGAATCCAACAATTAAAAGCTATGAAACAAACAGGCTTGTCAAGCTTCTGTGCGAAGTCTAGTACTTTTGCAGCTTCTATAACAGACAAGATTCTCCCAGACGCAACTTCCTAGGCTTTAGGCTTCTGCTTCTCTCGGACACAAAAGCCTAAAGTAGAAGTTGTAACAGAAGGAACTACATTTAGAGAGACGTGAAAACGCAAGATAGACATAAAGATTTGTAAATAGTGGGATTTTCATTGAATTGTGTGTTTGAAACATTGAATTTGTCCTCTCTTCTCTTTTTTGTCCATTAATTTAATTTTTAATTTTTGGAAAAGTACAATGTTTGTGCTAAAAAGAAACAATTCCATCTGTATTTCTTCCGTGTTTTAGAAAAAAAGGGTTGTATCTATGCAACACAGAAAAGTTCTCTTTTTCTATGGTCCCCCCCCCCCCCCTTTATTTTTCGTCTCCTTCCTCTCCTTTTCAGTCTTCTGCCATCATTTGCTTAATTTATTGATTTTGTCCTATTGTCCTACTATGGGTTTTGTTTGTATGTATATCTATTTTTCTTATGACATTCAATAAAAAAATTATTTTCGTAGTAATTGATCATCAAGTTACATAATTGGTAATCTCTTTTTCTATCTTTACATAATCTATAGCTATACACTTAATTTTTTTTTTCAAACTTTTGTGCATATTATTCTTATTCTTCAGTTCAAATGGAATAATTTATTTAAGAAATAAATATATAAATTGTCGTGTACGCTTTGGCTAGTAGGCTTCAGCTAAGTTTTGGACTACACTGAGTGGACCCTACAAGATCATAATTGGGCGGCCTCTTGATTTACCCTGTTGTGCGTTGGGAAACTTCTGTGGGGTCGGGGCGTGCAACAGTAGGGATTAGTCCACATCCCAATAGAAACGTGGGATACCCTGCGTTATAAAAAAAAATGTTCACCTTAGTGGGTTTACAATTTCAATTAATGGTTATGCACTGATAAATAAGCAAGAGTTGAATATGTTTTCTTTTTCCCCCTCTTCAAGAAAGAAAAATGGAAATTTTGCAGTGATCTATTCTACCAAGCACATGGAAATATTTGTGACAAATTTTTATGGTTGCTGCCAAGTAGGAGTCAAGAACTGCAATTGCAATTATTTATCACTTCAAACATTTGCAAAATGCAAGTTTTTGTGTCTTACTGAACATGGTAGTTGACAATCCATAATGAGGTTCAACATGTTAAAGTTTGTCCTCATCAGTATTTAATAGATCCTACGTGGGATATCTATGATAGAGCACTCTAGATTATAAGAGAGCATTATTGATTATAGAGTGAACCTTCTTTGATTTTAATGGGTTGCCACCAAGTAGGAGTCAAGGATTGCTATCGCAATTATTTATGCTGCAGACATTTGCAACAAGCAATTTTTTGGGGGCTTACCGAACAGGGTCATTGACAATCCATAATGAGGTTCATCATGCTAAAGTTTGACCTCATCAGCATTTAATGGGTCCCACACTATAGATTATAATAGAGCATTGTAGATTATCGAGTAAACCATCTTTGATTTTAATGTGTTGTGCTTGGTGTTGGCTTGGACATCCATTAATTGGGCGCAAACCCATTACTCTATTATCCAAGTATCATCCTTCCTCAAGTATTCTTTGTTCTCACTTCAGGTGAAATAGAAGAAGCAAACAGAGAAAAAAAAATATGTTGAAGTTTCTATCAAAGGTGAGAATTGAATTCAATGCGTTGGACCCACGCACTGCTGCGTGCATGGAGTTCCTGGCCCAGTGCAATGCAAGGAAGGCAAAGGAGTCAAACCCCGCATGCCAGCTTCAAGTGAAGCGAAGAACTGATGATCATCCGCCGCAGATCACCGTAACATTCGTGAATGGCGTGGAAGAGATGTTTGACGCCACCTCAACCTCAGCACAGAACATAAGGAAGATGATACTAGACAAGGGTCAGCTCCTTGAGACCGAACAAATGTTCCGCGACAACGGTGAGTCTTGGCCTGTTGTCATCCCTGAAGAGGAGCTCCACCAACGGTTCCCGGGGACTAAGGTACCTTCTCCTTTCGTACTCTAATATTTCATTGAACAATTAGTAGCCAATATCATTATTGTATCGCATATCCATGGCCTAAAATATAATACTTATTAACGCATTTCAGCAAGATCATATCTTATCCAGTGTTTTAAAGTGCTTTAAAGTACCAAAGGCATACTTGAGGCATTCTGGGTTCTTGAGGCGAGGCGTAAACCTCAAGGCGCATTGAGGTGTAAGCCTCAATTAATTTTAAAAAAAATCCTAAAAAATATATAAAAATTATAATAAATTTAGAAAAATATAAAAACTAGTAAACAACCTTCAAGCATCAAATAAAAATTAAACGTTAAAAATGTAAGGAAGTAGCAATGTATCATCACTCATAGAATATCAAACATCAATTAAACAACTACTCTAGACCTAGGAATGAAGTTTTAGACCCTATTATAAACTAGAGAAGAATTAAAACAACTAAAAATCATCTTCACTATTTTTTCCCTTCTTTACCACTTCTTCTAGGTATTTCTATCAACCACCATCTTCATAAATAGGTAGAATATAAGAAAATAAAAACAAAAAAATAAAAACAAAAACAAGAGAGAAATATGAGTTTTTGAAAAAAAAATTAGATAAAAAGTTCAAAAATGTACATAGAAAAATCACATACTTTAAAACCTTAGAAAATCCTTAATTTCTTGGTTTTATTTGATTACAATATTCGTAAGAAAGTTGTAGGAACTGGTGGATTCGAATTTGGATGAGTATGGAGCCTCTAGGAAGAAATTTTGGTGTAGGGAGATTTTAGGGTTTCAAAGAGAGATTTTGAAAGATCTCTTGATAATCTAAGTTTAGAAGACAAAAGAAGACACTTATATTTAGTAGGGTTATGTAAATAAGAGACATGGGCGGGTATTTGTGTAAAATAAAGTATAAAAATGAAAAAAAAATTGATTTTTTTTACCCACAATATTGGGTTCTGCCGAAACTATTGAGGCGTAAGCCTCAGTGCATATTGAGGTGTGAGACGCACACTTCAAACCTCTAAGGCGTAAGCATTACTAATGTTTGATGAGGCTTAAGCCTCAAGGCATGAAGCCTACGCCTCACCTTGAGGCGTACTCCTCGTGCCTCAAGGCGTAGGTTTTTTAAAACACTGATCTTATCATAGTATAATTATCCCCTTATGCATAGCATCACACCCTTAGAAAAAGATTTGAGATTCATACACTGATAACATGTTGTTTATCACGTTTGAATACTTGAGCCTTATAATGTTAGTTTGATATGGGTAATGCACCTCAGGAAATTATGGGTTTGTTTTTCCTTATTGATTGAGGAGCAATCGATTCTATCTTATGTATGGCTAAGCCTTGCAGCTAATTTTTTGTTTCTCTTTGCATTTACTACCATGCAACAGTTGAACTGGTGAATAAAAACTGCGACATTTATTCTCTCTTTCAACGGGTGGTTAGTGGCCAACCATGCTTGTAGATTCAAGATAACTGAGTGAAAAAGAGATTCAACCACAAATCGGGATTTGATCATTTCCATTTTCTAGTGTTTAAAATCCTAGGATGTATGATTTGAAATTGAATCTCATAAATGTATCCCTTTTGATAAAAATCTTATGATATTTTTCTAATCTTACTTCTCGAGTACTGTTCACAATAATATTGTACATATTTTTGGGTTGAAAATAAGGTCCACTACTTTTGTAACTTTTTTTTTAAACCTTGAAACACCTCAAAAAGAAAATTTGTGTTTTTTTCTAAATACAACTTCAACTTAGATAAATTTCAAGAAATGCATATCCATCCACTCACTTTGAAAGAATGAGATTTGAAATTGTTGTGAGAAGGGGGATTTGTTTAGTTTTTTACCATGTAGTAATGAAATGAAGAAGAAGATTTTTCAAATTGTTTTTTCTCTCTATTCTTTTCATTAATCTTCTTAAGACATGTTGCTAGAATACGATGTTTGTCGTCTGCTCTGATTGAATATTTTCCTGTGCTTGGTATTGGAACATAACTAGCCCCAGATGCTGCTTCAAGATAAAGTTTAGATGGAAGTAGCAATAGAGATCAGATTTTGGATAGAGACTGTAATGATGATAGTTGTATTTATGTGGTATTAACAAGGTGTTGGATAATACACTGCCAGAAACTGAGTCCCTTCAAATTAGTATTAAGATTTGTCTCAGTTAGGGTTGGGTTTAAGAATTCAGTTGTTCCCTCATATTCATAAGATGTTTTATTTACAATCTAGTTTTTAGATACTTTTTAGGTTCCTACCTATGTTTTTAAACATACTTTTTACCATTACCCGTGTTGTGTCTATTGTTTCCCATGTTGGAAGTGGAACTACTTTACAAACGCAATGGAAAGTTTTGGAGTTGGTAGCTATTATTCCTTGTGTTTTCAATATGTTCATTATGTTGTCTTTCTGTTGCATCCATTTCATCTCATTTGTTGAGGAATTCCTGCTGATGATTAAATCAAAAGAGAGGTTCTTGATTTTGTTTTCTAACTTAAATCCAAGGATTGTGACTCATATACAGTCTATGCCATTATCAATTGATCCTATCATGTTTGGAATATTTAATCATTTGACGTGAATCCCAATTTATATAATACCATTTTCATAATCAGAATCATCCACTCTTTTTCTTTTTTTGAATGATGTTCTCTTGGTCCTGATGGTTATGTTATGTTACTTGGTAAAAAACTTTGTTATTACATGACAGTTCTGTTTCTCTGTTTGATGCAACTCCAATGAGGAACTACCATTCCATGAGGAACCACACGGTATTTGTGAAGTTCAGTTAAGACCCAGTGTCCCAACTCCAAACCTATATTGTCTGACACTGTTTTGATGCAGGGCGGTTTGAACCCACCCTATGTATACTCCCAATATATGGATCCCTAGATTAAAAAATCAACGAAATCATAAAATTGTATCCATCCATAACATTTTTCTGCCAATTTAGAGCAAAAATTGTGAATGGTCCAGAAAGAACTGCAAATATACTGGATGTGTGCCAACTTAGCTAAGTTGGTAAGACGTGCCGGATGCATGTGTTCAACAAATGTTGTAATGTTAGGTAGTGTTTGAGATTATAATTTGAGTTAAACCTTGGTAATGTTGGAAGAGTGTTTTAATCTTTAATTTGTGGTGTAATAAGTAAATGTTAGGGTGCCAATAGCAGCTCTTGAAATCATTTGTTCTCTTCTACAAGTAATCCAAGAACTTGAGTCTTAAAATTTTCTGACTGTTTTTTTTCTGCAGCCAAGGAAAGCTGAAGAGAAAAAGCAATGACTGTATTTAAGGCCAGTTACTCTTAACTGAGGCTCTTCATCCAGGTGAGAAAATATCATTTCTGGGAAATTGTTTTGAATATTACTGACCCTTTCTGCATGAATCAAAATCATAACTTATTCACAATGAAAGCAGTGTACCTCAGATAACTATGGTAATTGTGAGACATCAGATCTGTTGGCATAAACTTTTTTGGTGTGTGTATGTGCGCTCGCGAGTGCACCAAAATGGTTGAATTACCATTTTTCTTTGTTATTTGATTCTCTGAAATAAAATGCAAAGTTAGAATACTTGTTAAAAAAAACAAGAGGTTACTCCTCTGGAAGCCCAATAGTATTAGCCATGCCCGAGACGAGATGAGTCACCCAAGTCATCTTGCTATTGTTAATGGATGAGATGGATTTACACGGTTTCTCAAACTTCACACCATCTTGTGAGATGACTCAGATGATATTATGAAAATCTCGTCTGAGTCAGTAATGCTCGGCCAAGTCAATCAGGATTTTGTATATTTTGATTAAAATAATTTTTTTTTTAGAATTTAAATATTTATTATATATCTAAAACATGACTTTATGACTAAATATCTTTTGACCTATTTTATTTTATAAAGAAAATTATAATTATTTTCATATAAATATATGTACATGAATAAATCATTATAAAACGAGTTAAATGTTTTATCTTGTCTGAGACAACTCGGTCTCGTCTGTGGATGAGACAAGTCGCCAAACCGAGTTTTGAAACCATGGTATTAATATGCAAGACGAGCCTAAGGGGGGAAATTACGATAGACGGTCAAAAGTTTGATTAATCCCTTCTTCTCATTCTAGAAGCATGGGAATTCTGATCCATTAAACTTTCAAAAGATATGACAGAATTATATAAAAAAAAGGCTGTTTTACTAAAATGTGGCTAAAAATAGAAAACCCCAAAAACACAGTAGACTATACAGTTTAACTCCGAACATAGTAAATTGTCATTTGTGGATTTAAAACATTTTAGTTAAGTAGGGAAAAAATGTACTGTTTTATGAAGTAATTTTTTAATCATTTGCTGAAATTAAAATGGGGAAATATTTAATATTTTATAAAATTGAAGAAAAAAATCCCAATTAGAACCTAAATGTTTTAATTCCAAGTTTTATTGAGTAACAAACTTGATAAAGTAAAGTAGTTTATATGATAAGCATGCAAGGTCTAACCAATAAATCTCTCTATTTTTCCAAAAAAACTTTTGCTGATAAATAAGATCATTTCATTGATTTGGTGACTTGTCCAATTTCTTTTTTTCTTTTTTAATATTATTAAAAGGTTGATCATTAGATGCCCATCACAAAATCTATATCCAATGTATAATTAAAAATAAATAAATAATCTATATAAAAACACAAGGCCCAGATGATTCAGTTTTAATCCACTCAGTCTCCATTCAAAAGTGTCATGAGTCAACTCATTGCATAATAATTTGATGTACTTTTGACGCATGCACCCTGATGTTGAAGCACATAAGGGCCTGTGTGTATACACCTCTCCGTGCAAGAGCAAAAGCTCAATCACTCCCCGCAAGAGTAAAAAACCACTTCGTGAAAGAGCAGGTCTTTGGAACTTCTTCATAAAGAGCAAAAAATCTATCCCCGCAAGAGCAAAAATCTATCCCCGCCAAAACAAAAATCTATCCAGACATTTGTTAACTTCCCGCAGGAGCAGAAGTCGTCAAGAAGCTCTATCCAAACGTAGTGTAACTCTCCTGCGCTTAGTGAAGAAGCAACTTTTGTGACATTAAAAAAACATGATCCGCTAAAATGGGGTTGTAGAGGATAAAATTATATTAAATTTATCAATAATTATAATATTAAAAAATTGTTATTTTTCATTGTTGAATTTTATTTTTAAATTTGGGTGCTCGGTCGCCGTCCATTTTAAACACCTTGGATAAAACTCGAAAAACAATTGTTTTTATTTATTTATTTATTTGTTTATTTTATTATTCTTATTATTTTGAATATGAATATCTTCATGAAATCTAGATGGCTGTGTCATTGGAATGTCAATGTGAGCCCAACGATCCTTTTTAAGATTTGAAATCTAAAAAAATAAATGTGGGCAAAGGAGAAACTCTCCTTTGAAAAAAAAAAAAAGTTATGTGCTTTCACATCAGCATCTGTGCGCCAAAAGTACATCAAATTATAAGCATTTTTTGTTAAAATTACTTGACAATCTCCTTACACAATGGTATCCGATGTTGAATTAACTTATGTTCAAAACTTAGTGACCCGAGCATCGAAAGCAGAAGCAAGAACGTGAGACAGACAAGTTTAAAAATATCTTAAGGTGTAGAGGGCTCTTGGAGTGTCACCTATTTCTTTTTTGTTTTACCCACTCCGTCACCACTTACAATATCACAAGAAAAAATACAATTAAAAACTGATAATTTATAAGAATTAAGTTTATATTAATTAAATGAAGTATGCATTAAAAAAGACAATCATAGATCCTTAATAAGTTCACAGCTTGTCCCATTTACCAAGGTCGGCAACATCAATACTATTTTTTCATTATGTTTGATTATATTTTTACATTTAAAATGAATTTTTACAAAGTTTGAATTTCATTTTCTCACCTATACTCGTGAAAAAAATAAAATTCATCTTTATTTTTCATCCCCAGATCAAAATCCTAATTTCATCTCTTCGTCATCCCTACCACCATAGTCACCATCACATTCACCATCTCCGTCTTTGGCTACCACCCTCCTCGCTCTCTCTCTCTGTTCTTCTTTCTCCTCCGCATCAACCATTTTCCTCTTCGCCCCAACCCTCTCCTCTCGTCTTTTTCTTCTTCTTTCTCCTCCCCCTCTCTCTCTCTCTTCTTCTTCCTCAGATTTTCTTTTTTTCATGATTTTTTCTAAATAAAATCAAACAATGAAATTTGAGTTTTCAACCCTACCCATTTTCCATCATTATTCTTCTATGAATTTCAAATTCTATGTAATTAAATATACCCTAACTCTATAACGAAGTAAGGAACCATATTTTCAGTCAAAGCATTTTATCATACATTTTCTTATGACCACCATCCATATCATTTTTCACCTTCATCTTGCCCTTTTAAAACCCCTGACTTCCGCCAAAGAGTAATGCTCTAAAGGTTTTTCTTTATACATGTCCAAACCATATTGCATGCAAAGTCCATGAACACAAAATATTGAGCATTAAACTCTACATATAAATATAACAATCCACAATCAACAAGAAGAGCTGAATCCATTTGGATCCGAAACCATAAAAGCCCTATTCTTAGGGTTCTCAATGACAAAAATATCAAGTACATAAGAACTGCAAGTCATCTACCAAGGCAGTGAGTAAACTAAAAAAATGTTCATCTCAATCAATCATCAAACCCATAAATCCCCAAAATTCAAAGAGCATAAACTGAAACTACCCAATTCCTCGATGAACATAAATAAGGCTATTTTAAATGAAATATTAACCATCACTACTTTCAAAAATTAAAACCAGAACCATCAGATCCCAAACGAACTAACTCTTAACTGTATTTTTGGAGCTGAGTAGTCGGCTCCAGTCATTTTAGAGCACGGTTAAGTAATGGAAGGGCTGAGCTTGCAATTCAAGAAGGTTGCTCTCACCTAATGGTAGCAGAGCTGACTCGAACCTTGCAATCAATTGTATTAAAGGAGAATGGCAGATTCCCTTGCAAGTCAGAGGGCTCATTGAAGACAATCGAATGTCAGCTTATAATTTCTCTTGTATTTCTTTCAATAATCTCTTTAGAGGGGCCAACAAGGCCACTGATTTGCTTCCTAGCCTTGTAAGATCCTTGGGGGATGAGATTGATTGTAATAAATGAGGATGGGAATGACCTTTCTAGGATTCTCAAAGAGGATAGGAAAGGTAAAGCGTACTTAAGATTGTAGTTTCTTCTGGTTGGGGTCTGCCTAACCCCACATTACCTTTCGAAAAAAAAAAAAAGAAGCCAAATTGCAATGAAAACAACTCATCCCTAACTACTAAAACTAAACCAAAACCAGAAATGCTTCCCAATGAGTGAGACACTACAAAGATACGAAACTGACCTAGATTGGAACCACGTTTGGCAGAGGTGCAACCAGAGTAAATAGAAGCCAGGACCAAAAACCTCTTTTTCGTCAATGATCTCTTCTCAAAGAGCTTTGAGCTGAATGGTAGTGCTTTCTCTGCTGGTGTTCATAATAACAATATCTTCTGAATCTTTTCATAAAGTTTTCATCAAGAACTATATAGCTTGATCGGGATGTATGATGCCCATTTTCTCCTAGATATGTGACATCTTTGAGACCATAACAAAAATATCAGCCAAATTACAATTTTAAGCATCTATGTAGTTGTATAGAATTTTCAACTGTTTGCCAGTTACATGCAGCGATGCCATTTTAATTGTTTTAGAATATTCAAAATATTAAAAAAAAAAAATCATTTTAAGGAATACTTTTGCAAGGAAAAATTTGCAAAGCTTGAATGCAGGACCTAAAACTGAATTTATGCTGTTTTGAAAATTATGTAACAGTAAAAAAATATTTTCTAAGTACCACAGGGCCCAAGTAATTGGACGTACTAATTATACAATTCTTACAGATTTTTTTTTTTGGAGCACTTGGAAAGTTGCTCTGGAGTAACTGATGCTATACTTTAACATAGAAGAACCTGCAACAAGTGTTATGGATTGCCTGTATCAATACCAAAGCATGTCAAGGTAATATTACATACCTAGAGACTACAATGATCAAAATAATGCTTGATTCAAAATGGGCTTGCACATATTTCAATCAAGCATGTCTGACATGATCATGGAGAGGATTGGAAGATGATGCCAACGTAAAGACGATCCTACCTAGCAGATTAGTATAAAAAAATCTGAACACATTCAATTCAAATTCCAAATGTTCTTACAGGAAGAGCATTGTCTCTGTGAGAGAAGAATAATGGTTCTGTGCTTGCCAGATCACTTTGTATTGAGGCTTCCCAAATTTTCTCTGTTCGTCCTTGTGCTGCAATCCAGTGGAAGGAGAGAAACAGTAGAGTTTTTTATGGTGAAGAGAGCTCAGTGCAGGAGACCATCATCAGCCAGACAGTACTCCTATTTTTCTGGTTCAAATTATGTAAGGAATATCAGGGTCTGTTCTTTGAGAACTTCGCATTTAGATGGGAGAGAGTGCTAGTGAGGACTTTGTGTTAACCTATTTAATACCTATTTTATATATATATATATATATATATAAAATTAGCTAATTTCTTAATCAGAGATGGTACCGCATAGTAGCAATCTCTTGCATTTGTTACATGTAGTACAAGCAATCTAAAAAATGAAGTATCACTCCAACCATCACATATTCCTCGTGGAACCATCAGTTACCAATCATTGACATATATATTTTTTTAAATCTAGGGTCCCAAAACACATCTCCTCTCATCTGAAAGAAATGTCTCAACAAGAAATCCTTTGTAATCCGAGTTCCCAAAGAACATCAAGAAGAAGTGCATGAGAGCTTGTTCCCACACAACACATCCTCCCAAAACCTCACCATCACCTATCCGGCTATCCACGCCTTGAACTAGAGAACTTTTTTAAAGTCTTCAAAACAAAACATAAGAAATGCTTTTATAAACTTCATTCCCATAAGCAGCAGCTACCCTATCCAGGGTTTACTTAAGACGTTGCTTTCAATAAAAATCCCCAAAAGACTTAAGCTCTTACCAGACGCCCTGTGTCATTTCTCCAATAAGGCTTTGTCCATTTCCTCAAAAAACCTCAAGCCTTGAATCTTGATCACCAGCCTCTCTTGGGTTTATGCCACTTTCCATTATCCTCCATTTATTTACAAACAGATCCCTTTCACGCTTCTCTGGTCCTTTGCAACTGAAGCAGCCATGATGAAAAGAGACAAAATAAATCTATAGACTATAAAGAGTACCCTTATCAAAGTTATCATCCCTTCCATAAACAATGATACTTTCTTCTAAAATGCAAGATTTCCCCCTTTTCAAACCTTGTGAGTGTGGAGTCCGAATTGTGTATATCTACGGCAAGCACCAAGCAGTAGACCAGAACATGAAGAAGCAAAACGTCCCAACTTTGCAACCTAAAAAATAGGCAACCTCCATAACATTTGAACCCTCAACTCCAGCCAATCCATTGGCTTCACTTCTTTAAGGATGTATGTGCAAACCCAACCTAGCTTCAACACGTGCAAGAAAGAATCTCAAGTACCCAGGTTGTCAATGAAAAGTCATGCCAAAACAAATAAAGAATATTATTGTCATCTACAAATTGAAAAAAAAAAAAAACATGCAAACATTTACACCCACTGAGAAACCTTAAGGATTCCTTCAACCCTTTTTTTCCTAGGTCTAATAAAAAAGACTCCACCATGATAAAGGATTAGAGAGGGGGATTGTTATCCTATATAACTTTTAGAAGACATAGTCAATGACTTGTTCAATAGGAAAGGAAAGCCCAAAACTTACAGACCTAATTCCATATCCTCATCTAATCAGATCCCCTTCTTTTAACCATACGCTCTAAGAATCATCAATCTTCATGTTTGCTTTTCAAGGAATCCCCAACTATACAATGTGTTTCACAAGTGCAAATATTCGTTACCTGACATTTGTTTCTGAGCTAAGTAAAGATATTTTATTAAATAGCAAAAAGAGAGGCTTACACCAAATAAATAACAAAGATAAGGAGGAGAAAATACAATCTTGTAGCAATGTTTCCTTCCCTTAAAAGACGCAACCATTCCTTTCCAACCAAATGCTCCAACAAATGACAAAAGGAAGAAAACCCCAAAGCATTCTTTTAGACTTAGAAAAGGAGTTAACCCAAGACAGCCAAGATGCAAAAAACTCACAAACCGAGATTGGAAAGCAGCCTTCCACACCAAAAAGTAACAAGTAGTGAGACCAAAGTTGACAAGCGAACTTGCAATGGATAAGCACGTGATTTGCCAACTCCACACTCTCTCCGAAGTTCGGAGAGATAAACTCCCTCTTAATAAGCTGATCCAAAGTCAGAATCCTTTCATGAGTGGCTGTCCAAATAAAGAAAGACACCTTTGATGGAACTCTCCCATTCCATAAGAAGGAATGCGAGGAAAGAGCATTATACACATCCAACATTTCAGAGTGATACCAGGATCTCACTGTGGAGCAACCATTCCTCTATGCCAGTATTATGTAAAAGTGGTTCTATCATATTCGTTAACCTTGCCAAGTTTTGAATCTCCCAATCATTGAAAGGTCTTCTAAAACCAAAGTCCCAAGATAACGAGCCTCCTTCCCTACACACAAAGGTCGAAATCGGCTGCCCCTTTTTCATGGACAATTGGAAGAGATGGGAAATTGGTCCTTGAAAGGACAATCCCCCCACGATCAATCCTCCCAGAAGTGAACTCTATTTCCAACAGTTACATTCCTCCACAAGCTTTCTTCTTCCACCCCGAATCTCGAAAGCCACTTCCGCAGTAAAGCTGAATTCATCTCCTTGAAGCTTCTAAACCCAAAACCACCCCACTTCTTGGGAGCGCACATCTTGTTCCACCAAACAAGATGGAATTTCCTTTTACCTTCCAGGTCATGCCCTAAGAAATAATCAAACACAACTCCTTAAGCCTTAAAGCAAGATTTTTCACCATAATTTTATAGACATTTCCTACCAAAC
Source organism: Akebia trifoliata (assembly GCF_017979445.1). Taxonomy (NCBI): domain Eukaryota; kingdom Viridiplantae; phylum Streptophyta; class Magnoliopsida; order Ranunculales; family Lardizabalaceae; genus Akebia; species Akebia trifoliata. Next base: position 47,386,777 of record NC_141377.1, read on the forward strand.
TTATCAATCCTAATCCTTGCAAGCCTCCAGTCAACATTTTCCTACAAATAAGGGGTGAGAAATGTACTATTTGAGCACCAACTTAAATTAAAATCCATCAACCTTTTTTTCCCCAAACAATTGAACTATTAGAGCTTTAGCTCCATATGAGCTGCTTACTATGTCCCTCCAATGAACTCATAAGACCCCCAACACAAGGCCAGAAGATCAACAGAGTTGATGACTTCCAAGTTCCAACCACGTTCTAAAATATAAGGGGGGAGAACGGTTATTGACACTACCACTATCAAATCAACAGGGTGATCAAATACCGAACTAGGCTAAAGTGAGCTTCCCAATTCCCCAGACCCAGTAAAATATCCAACCTGCAAGTAGCTGAATTCTAATTATTTGTCCATGTTGACAAGAACCTCCGAAGTGAGAAACCATTTTGAGATTTCTACAGATGAACTACTTATTAAAAAAAATCTATGAATGAACTCAGGCAAAGTCTCTCACGCTTCCTACAATTCATCTGCCTCTTCTATAAACATGGGCTATTTGTCAGTTTTCAATAAGTTGTTATCAGATCAAGGTCCACAAGAAAATGGTACAAATTGATGATTCTAACAAGGAATATGAAAAAATTGAGTCTGCCACAGACAACAGGAAATGATAGAGATTTCATGGTATGAACAATTCCTTGTGCAACAACAGATATGCCATGATGATGGCCATAAATATTTTACGAAGTTTGAAATACCATATTGGTCAGCAAGTTTGCCTTGTCAAAAGCTATGTTACCTAGTTTGTCTGTTCGAATTTGGTTTCGCGAATCACCACTCAAGTACGAATCTAGTTCATAGGCGTAGATAGAGATAATTTGTTTCTTGGTTCGCCTGTGCATATATGTAATTCAAGCATACAAGTAACAAGTACAACTATAATGTTAAAAAAGTTCAAAGAGTCGAACGAGAAAAAAAGAAGAATCTAGATTTACTTCTCTTGTATATATATATATGGGTCAAGTTCGGCAGCCAACGTTGGGGAGTCAATGCATTTGTCCTATATGGCTTAAAAGTTTCAGATTGGGTATGAGAAGATCATCCTCACAAAAAATCAGCCCAATCTGAAACTTCTAACACCATCAAAAGTGGTTTAGAATTGTGGACCATCGATTTTTATTCGATAATTTGTAAACCACGATGGATTTAGAAGTTTCAGATTGGGCTAATTTTTTGTGAGGATGATCTCCTCGGTGTAGAGATCATCCTCACAAAAAATCAGCTCAATCCGAAACTTTTAAGCCATATAGGACAAATGCGTTGGCTGACAACACCACCCTATTTATATATATATATATATATATATATATATATATATATATATATATATATATGAAGAATGATGAAGAGTTACAATTGAATTTCTTTAAAAAAAAAATACATGGTATATTCACTATTTGGTTCACCAAACCGGGATGATTAGGTTCACAAATTGATTAGTACGGGGTTCATTGTATTCTGCAAACCGTACTGTGAACTGGTTCGCTTCATACTGGTGCATGGTTCAGTATACTGGGAACAAATCTGGTAACATATGTTAAAAGTGTTCATAGAAAGCTTAATTTTCTGTACAATAGTGTTATGGAGACTTGTCAAATATGCAATACTAAAAAAACAGTGGTATGGAAGCTAGTTAGAATGTCTTTGCACCATTCTCCACAACAACAGTGGCAAATACAGCCATATAAAAATAAAAGGCAAAACTTGCAAACATTTTAGAAAGACGAACCATGCAGGAATGCCCCAGTATGTGAGTGTAAATGAGAAGGATGACTCATTCTTGGGACAAAACTGAGATCAGTGTTTAGTATGCCAAAGGTACAAAAAGTTCCACTCACAGGAGATAACAACAAATAAAAAAACAAGTAGGCAACTATGTTCAATTTCAAGAAATACACAAATCAAAATCAGAGTGGGCCAAATGTATGAGAGCAGGTTCAATCAGAGAAAATATTAGGAAATCGAGTGAATGCTCTAATACGCGAAGGGCATCTAGCATAGCCCTAAAAAAGCAGTGTTAAAGCCACGTCCTCAGTCATCTCACCCTGCCAAATCCTGAATCATGTGATTATATGCATAGGATAGAAGACCCCATTACTGAGACCTGAGTCTTATGATGGCCTATAAGAGTTCAGTAGGACCTATTAGCAGATTCTGGATTATCTCGTTTATTTTGAATCATAGACGTTAACCAATACAGTTGAAATAAATACTTTTCATCAGCACCACAATGCTTGAAAGAACTACTGCAAGAACATGGATATGTATGGCCATCACCTGTAATTTGTCAGAGCAAAATATTCGAATTTTTTACGCAAGTTGATAGCTGCATCTGGTCCCCACTCTCTAGGATGTTGAAACACTCTGTAACTCACAAGTTGGTCAAAGACAACCAGAAAAATGGACAAAAATGTACAAATGTCACTTAACTGAAAGACATATAACATGTAACTGATACTTGAAACCTGGATGTCATAAAATTCTCAAAAATTTCCAATTAATTTCCTATATAGTAGGAGAGGACCACCTCCATAAAAAATGGGAAAAAAAAAAAGAAGGAAATTCTGCATTCTACGGAGCACCCTCGTAATGATTTAACCATTCATCAGCAAGCCACAACTCCCCAATATAATGAAGTAATCTAGTTCAAGTTGTCAGACCCTCACTGCTAATAAAACTTCATTTGATCAAAAACAAAAATAAACCAAAGTTGTGTCAATTGTCAAAAGAGCCTAATCCCAAAGTGAAACGAAACAAACAACTACTGAACCAAATAACAATCAGACTTTCTCTCTCTCTTTTGAAACTTGAAATATATATATTGAAATCAAAGAAATTAACATACTAATGGGGGCCTTACAAGGGAAAATTACAAACTAGGCATTTGATCCCAAATGATCAAGGAGTCCTTAGTTAACCCTTCATTTGCAAGCTTATCAGCCATAGAGTTTCCTTCTCTGTGAGTGTGTGTGATACGACCTAAGGCTAATTTAGACATAATGGACTCAATATCAAAGAACGTAGGGGTGAACCTCCAAGGGATGTCACTCTCCTTTCTCAACCACTTGATGACAGGTTGAGAATCCCCTTCAATCCACACTGGCCTTGAGGGGAGGCTAGAGAGTATTTTTAATCCATTCCAAAGAGCCAATATTTCTGCATCAACTGCTTGCACTTCTCCAGCTGGTCCTGCATATGCCTTGATGATAGATCCATCACTAATTGAAATTGTACCACCAAAACCAGCTACTCTTCTTCTAGTGCTTCCCAAACAAATCTCTTTACTACTTCCAACAAAGTTGAGCTTGATCCATCCTGAGGAAGGTAGAAGCCACGAATCTGTTGTTCTAGCAACATGATTAACCTAGATATAAAAAATTTAAAATATATAAATTTTCAAGGCAGAAAATAAAATGAAGAATTACGCAATAATTATTGAAACCACACCAGAGTACAATCAACGGGAGATGAGTCCATGTCAATCAAGTGAATCAACTACATGAAAACCCTAAATTTCACTTAAGAGAGAGAAGGTGAATCCATAATCCCAAAAGCCCTAGCTTATGTGGTACAAACTTGATGGGTGGCTAGTATAACCATCCTCATTATCAACAAGTAGGAAGAGAACTAACATAATCAGTTGATCAGTAAAGTCTGCACTTTCCATAAACTAAAGGGCTTAACTGGATTCTAGACCAAAGTTGGACGAGAAAATCATATATTTTAGTTTCCTAATTCTAATTCTAAGAATAGATAAAAATAGCAATATCTTGTAAAATACAAAGAAATCTATAGAAAAAATTGATTCTGGCAAGACTCACACCTGATTAAGGTCAAAATGGCTCGTTTGAGAATTCTGGATGTTAGAAGGGCCAACAGTCAATTCCTGAAAATGTATTAAATATAATGATTATGTCCAGAATAAATAAGTGTTGAAAATAACAATAAAAAAAAGTGTAGAAGAGCATTTTTTTGTTCGGCAGAACAGAACATAGCTCTTGTGGGGATCATACTAAATGTAACATAGCACGATTCTTACCGGAAGCCCACCTGATTAAGGTCAAAAATATTTGGTTCAGAGGTTTGGATGCAATGAAGGCCAGCAAAGGATTCCTACAAAATGATGCAATGTCATTTTCTGTAAATGTATGTCGGTTATAAACTAATAAGATAAATAATACAGGGACTTTCAAAATGACTAACCCCGAAACTAGGAGTGTCAGAAGAGTGATACTGGTCGTTCATATCACCTGAGGGACCAGGAGGTGCACATGCATACATGCAAATGTTTGGACACACATTCCTACCAATAACAAGGTGTCTTGAGTCATTTCCTATGAATTAACGATTTAATCAAAGTATACACTGTGAATATTAATATTTGCTCACAATAATCTACTGTGATTTTGAATATCTTGATCACCTCTTCCCCCAACATTGCAAGGAGCATTTGGTTCTGAGGCCAAATCAAATTAAAGAAGATAAGTAGCCAAAACAATGATGATAAACCATATCAATTAGAAGAAAAAATAAACTAAAAATAACAATAGTGAATTCTAATTATTTTGAAACATACCCACTCCCACATTGCTGGAATGCGAAGGCATGGCATTGTAGTCATTTGATTCAGGCACTGTTCTGGTTTTCTTCTTCCCTTGGATCTCCCCCAACAAAGGCGTAATTCTTTTGGGTGGCCGGCCTCTTGTTCTAACATGTGGTGGATCACATAAAGCTGCTTGGCTTGCTGTGGATAATGCCTGATTATCTTCACTCACAAGGTATTTTGAGCTCTCATTATTCTTAATCAACTCAATTGGAGGGAACGAACTTCTAATGCCCCCATTATCAAGATGAGTGATTATTGGGTCTTCCTCTGAAACCTTTTCCAATTCTCTTAATTTTGCCTCGATATTAGACTTTGCAATTTGATAAGCTTTCATAGAGAATGCTCCCTTGGCAGAAAGATTAAGAGCTAGGTGGAAAAGATCACTGTGGCGGAAGGCCAAGGAATTCTGATAGTCAGCTTGCATTTCCTTCTTGGTTTTATCCAAAACTACCCCCCACTTGGCTCTTTTTGTCCATCTCTTCTTTAAATAGACCTCTGGAACCAAAATAACGTTTGTAGCTGTGAAGACTTTTAAGATATGCCTACATAGACTACCCATGAACTCAAAATTTTGGCAACTACAAGTCACCTGAATATCATTATCACAAGAGTTCATTTTAACAAGAAAATTCCTGTTTTGTCCCCACCTTGACAATACAAATGTTCGATTTGTCTCTGGTGTTTCTGTCTCTACAGCAATGAAGTTAAAACTATCACAAAACTCCTTATGGAACTCTTTAAACATCGATCTAGTGTAAATGTCAGCCGCTTGTTTTTCCATTGGAAGATCAGACTTCAAAACATGCCTTGTTTGGTGTGACCTAAAATCTTCATAAGTTTCCTTTTCACGACTATTACCAAGTGCCTTCTCATACTGATTAATAAACTCAGTGAGAGGAAGTGACTTGTTTAAGTAGCCATTAAAGAAAGAGTGTACACTTTCATTTCGTTGAGTCGTCGTCATGTCTGCATGGAAGACGTGCTTTGAGTAAATTGGAACCCATTTGTGCCGTTTCTTGTATATATTATCAAGCCATTCATTACCACAAAGTTCATAATTTTCAAGTAACGATGCCCACCTTGACTCAAACTCATCACACGACAGGGGCTCATAGATGCATTTCTTGAAATCAGTAGTAAAGCTGCTCTCATTAGTGTACAAATGGCTCAAAAACTTAGCTGTATTTTGGAAGATATGCCATAAAGATAAAAGGTGGTGAGTTCCTGGTAACACTTGTTCCATTGCCTTTTCTATTTCTTCATCTTGGTCGGAAATAATTGTAACGGGATGACAACCATGCATCGCCTTCAACAATGTCTCCAACAACCAAGAAAACGACTCCTCAGTTTCATTTAAAAGAATTGCACAACCAAACAAGACAGTTTGTGCATGATGATTCACACCAAGAATTGGAGCAAATGGTCGTCCATACTTGCTAGTCCCGTAACTTGTCTCAAAACAAATCACATCCCCAAAGTAGCCAAAATCCATCCTGGACCTAGCATCGGCCCAAAAACAATTTAGCATCTGATCCTCTTCATCAACTTGTATGGAATAAAAGAACGATGGATTCTCAGTTTGCATCTGCCGAAAGTAATTGAACAAAACCTGTGCATCACCCTTTTCCAGTTTCTTCCTCTTTTTCTTATTTATGCGATTTCTTAAACGTGGTTCAAAAGACCCAACCTTCTCACTCCCAGCAGCTTCCCTTGTTATTAGGTAGGATGCTACTTTTTTTGGTCTTGCAACTGCATCGATCTCTGCATCAACTACTTGTGTCTGTGTTGTTGATTGTATTTGTTTATGAGACCTTAACAACTGCATTTCTCCCAAACGATCACATTCATGATTATGTTCCTCGATGAATTTTTGAACAACCCATTTACCGTCAGTACTTTTCTTCACTTCTAACTTCGCATTGCAACCTACTCTTGTGACCGGAAGGATTCGTGGCCTCACCTTCACAACAATACCACCCCTCACTTGTTTACGATCATTGTTATCTTCTTCACAGTTTTTCCGACGATAACCTTCTTTGGAACAACAGAACCGACGAAAAAGAAGCGAACCGTCTTTATTTGATTTACGGGTTTTATCTTTTCGTACTATGAAACCCACAATTCTAGCGTATGCATTGTAGAAGAGAAATGCTTTATGATGAGACTCAAACTCCATCCCAACAGATGGTTTCTCACACGTCACTTCGTTAAGTGTTCTCAATTCATCCGACGGAGGGATTTCCTCTACTCCACACCTATCGATTTGTCCCTGAGTCGCTTGTCTCCCTCTATGGGACCTCAACAAATGAGTTTCCCCCAAACTGACACATTCATGATTGTGTTCCTCGACAAATTTCTGTACAACCCATTTTCCTTCCGTCGTTCTTTTCACGTCTAACTTCGCATTGCAACCAACCCTCATTTTCTGGAGAATTTCCGCTCGTCTTTTCATGTCTAACTTCGCTCTGCGACCTATTCTCGTGGTGACCAATTGAATTCGTGCTTCCACCTTCACAGCACCACCTTCTTTCCCTTGCTTTGATCTATCATTTGAATTTTCACGACTATTTCGGGGATGCCCTTCTTTTGAACAACAGAATCGACGGAAAAGATACGATCCATCGATATTGGATTTACGAGTTTTATCTTTTCGTACACTAAAACCCACAATCGCAGCATATTCATTGTAGAAAAGAAATGCTTGATGAAGTGTTTCAAATTCCATTCCGACAAATGGTTTCGAACATGTTACTTCGTTAAGTGTAAAAGTTTCAGAATTTACCGACTTATCTCTACTTTCTGAAACAGCTTCAAATATCTCACTATCAGCTACCAATGAATCATACTGGCTTGTGCTCTCCATGTCCATTTTGCCTTAAAAAAACCCTACTAAAACAGCAAATCAACATCTAAATAAATAAGTTTGGATAAGAAAGACTCATGAAAACGGACAACAGATGTGAAATAAAGCAATTTTAGCAGTTCAGATCAAGAATTTTATCGAATTTGGAGCAAAAAAAAAAGAGGCATTTTTTTAGAGGAGATTAGGACTTACTAGCATATATTTTGAGAGAAATCAACTTGGATTAAGGACCGGAGAAGTTAAAGAAAGACTTTTAAGGCATCTGAGGAGCTCCAATCAAGCTGGGATCAGTTCAATCTCTTCTTGGTCTTGCGAAATCTGCTCTGTAGATGAACCTCTCTCAATTTGGGACATTTAGGTATTTGATGGATGAAGAAAGAAGAAATTGGGAGAAATGGAAGACGAAGGAGGCCTTTGGAAGGTGGAGAGATTCCTTTCGATTGATCGAAACAGTTCTAGCTACTCTTTCTGGCCGTCCAAATAATTTGATTCATTGTACGGCTGCGATTTCACAATTATCTGATCGTCAAAATTTGGTGGCGCCGCTTCGGTTCACATTTATAGAAATTATTAGAGTCTAACTAGATTTACTGGCTTAGTAAGACTTCAACTCTTAGTAAGGGTCGTTGGATTACCAAGTCAAAATCACAGCCCTCTATGTTTCATCGAAAAACTCACATAACAAAAACATTTAAATATATATATATAGTCAAAATCACAGCCCTCTATGTTTCATTGAAAAACTCACGTAACAAAAACATTTATATATATATTTAAATTAGATCCAAAATTTTGAAAATGAGCGACTACCGAAGTTTCACATAACTCCCAAAACTTAAAAATGAAATTTAATGGTGAAAAATAACTTCATTTTAAAAAAACATATTTTAATTTTTCAAAATTTATAGAATTTCGTCCTCTACAATCTTAAAGCATTGGATCATGTTTTTTGAGGTTAAGAGGAAAGCCTAGCCCCTTAGTTAGGATTGGACTCTTTTTCAAATTGTTATACTCTTCTACCTTTGCAACATCCAACGAATGGTTAAGATGGGAGGAAAAAATGAATCTCCTAATGATTCGTATTATCCCTAGGATTCGTCTAAATCTATATAATGAAACCTATGTTTTAAAATTTGCGTCGATTATTAACCCGTATCCAAAGTGGTGCGACCGATAGGTCAAATTGGTAGTTTCTTCAAGTAACTTCAACTTCAAAAATATGGTCCAATGCCACAACATTTAGATTAGAAATTTTAAGATTTTTTACAAAAGAAAAAAAAATTAAATAAAAATCCATCGTTGGATTTAATTTTGAAATTTAAGAGATAAATAGTCATCCATTTCAAAGCATAGATCAAGTCAAAAAAAAATATTTATTTATTTTAAATCGGATCTAAGCATGAATTTTTTAAGGTTGTAGTGTTGTTTTTTCGACGTGGCAATCCATTTGGAGTTATTAATTAAAATCTTACTAAGTTTGCTAATTTTTCTCAAATATTCACTAAATTGTGAAAGGGTAAGTTAAAAAGCACCCCAAAAATTAGATCGGTCCTTTGAAAACTTTGGTCGAGCCACTAATTTAATTGGTAGAGCCAAGCAGGCCAGTTGATTTTTAAATTTTAGTTTTTTCAATTGACTTGACTCGTAAAAGCTACTAGGACTAGTCTAATCGATCAATCTAGTCCAATTTTAAAAATATTGAACAAAACACAATTGTGGATCTTACTCCCACTACAGTTTAATAGGATATAAACGTCTAATTACATTTATAATTGAGCGGGATCCACACTACTCCACTTTATTATCTTTTCCTCTTCATTCTTTGCAAATTTATAAAAACAACAGTGGACCCCACTCTATATACCCCACAAAATTGTAGTTCGAAGTTAATCTGTAATCTTATGAGATATAAAGATTATGAAAAATGAGTGGGGTCCATATAATCCTATTTATTGTCTTTTATATTCTCCACACTTCAAATCTATTGTATGTCCTTTCCTCACACATTTTGATAAAGTTGTATTGGAGTAACCTCAAGATTGTACCTCATATTGCACATCTTGATCACGTGAAAAATGCATAGGAGCAATAAATGCTTTTCACTTGTATCTCAATGAAAGCCCCTATGATTCCTTTGCAATTTTACGTCAAAATGTGCAATGTGAAGTACAAACTTAAGTCACTTCAACATTATTCTTTTCAATAATACCCCTCTACTTTACCATCTTTTTTGTTTTACTCCTTTAATTCCACATAGGATGCCCATGTCATATGAACAAGCAAACTCTAGTAATTTATATAATAAAACACTCCCACTAATTTGTCTTGAGATGTATACCCTATAAACAATATATCTCAAAGAAAGTTATCCCTCTTCTTTTATTTTATCTCTTCTCCTCCTTCCTAAGAATATCCAAAACTTTGTTGTCTTTTACTTTCTACCCATTTTCAAAAATACACTTGCATTTTCCTATATTAATTTTCCTTTCTCACCCCTAGATCCCAAAGATGTTGTCTGTGCCAAACTCTACTTTATATAATAAACACTATTGTGTATCCCATACTTTTATCCCTTACATTAATAGGGATTGTGATAAAATCCCCCTACGAATCTTGAGAATCACTTTTGACTTTATTATATATTTTTTTTTCTTTTTTTTTTCATCTTTTTTCAATAATGCCCTTCTAACTTTATTTTATTTCTTCTACTCTACTTTCCAAGAATACCCATTCAAGTTTATTATTTATTTTATACTACCATTTTTCAAAAACATATTTCCAACTTTATTGTATTTTCTTTCTCTCTCATTATTTTCAATAATACCACTCAAACTTTTATTTCTCTTTTACCCCCTTTTAATCCCTGAGAGGATGCTCATGCCTATGACATAGGCATATTCTACTTTTCCATAAGGTTTAGTTTTGCTTTCACGATCAAATGCTTAATAAAAACTCCCATGCCCCATTTATTTCCTCAAAGTGCACTCTCTTTTTTCCTTTATTTTCATCACTATCATTTTCATCCCCCTCATTTTTCCCTTTCTTCTCCTTCACTTTTTCTCCCCTCTCTGCTACCACCACCTTATCCCTTCTTTTTTATCTTTTTTTTTTCTTGCTACCAAGTTTCTTCTTTTCCACTATTACCATCACATGAAATTTCAAAAGAGATAGGGGGAAAATGAGGCATGGGAGAAAAAGAAGAAAATGAGAGAGACATATAAAAAGAGTGGAGGAAGGCAACAACGATGATGGTGGAGAAAAGAGAGAGAGAGAGATGTGCGGCAAGTGGTAATGGAGAAGAAGACTTTAGGGTATGTTTGATTGCACATGGAAAATAAGGTGGAAAATCAATTTCCATGGAAAATGACATTTTTCAAGTGTTTGATTGCACATGGAAATGAAATTCATTTTCCACCCCATTCAAAAAGTCCACTAAATCATGGATTTCACTTTCCCACCCATATGGGTGGAAAAATGAAATCCACCCATGTTTTCCATCATCAATTATTCCCTACCACCACCACTACCACTACCACCACCACCACCATTACACTAACCTTGCCGTCGTCGTCATCGCCGTCGTCACCATCGCCGTCGCCGTCGGCTCAGTCTCCGACCACCTTCTCTCTCTCTCTTCTTATTTTTCTTCTTCTCCATCCCTCACCTCCTCCGCCACCACCACCACCAAGTTCTCCCCCCATTTTCCTCACTTACTTCATCGTCGCCACCGCCACCGCCACCGTCGCCCTCGTCGTCGCCACATCCTCCTTCTCCTCTTCTTATTTTTTCTCATATTTTTTCCATGATTTTATCCAAGTGAAATCAAACAATGGAATTTGATTTTCCAACCCTACCTATTTTCCACAACTAATTTTCTATGGATTTCAAATTCCATGGAAAGTGACTTTCCATGCAATCAAACATACCCTAAGAGGAAGAGAAGGGGGGTGTGTATTAAGAAAATGGAGGGGGAAGTGGAGTACATTTGGGAAAAATTATGAAAGTGGGAGGGACATGGGCGTCTTTTTCTTTTTTATTCTTTATTTTAGAGAGTTAATATTGAACCACCAATTTTTACTAACGTCACACCAACTATGTGGAGATTTATATAGGAATTGGTGTGGCATTAGTAAAAGTTAATGTGTCAATAGTAATTCTTTTATTTATTTTTATTTAAGTGGGGTGCGTTTAGAGAAAATTGCGAGTGCCACTCTCTCTCTCACGCATTCATTCATTCATTTGGTCTCTTGGTCCTATCAAAGCTTCCATGGCGCCGCCTCCAGGACCTTATTCTGGTACCAGCACCCTAGCCCTGGTAATCCGTTACAGTCCAGTCAGATATTCTCAAATTTTTTCCTAAATCCGTTACGTTTCGCTTGATTCTTTAAAAGTTTCACCATGTTTCTTGTTTGCAGGTAGCTCGAGCCTCAGCATTCACATTCGGTCTCGTTTATGGAAGCATGAAGCTCAAGTATCTCAAGGTACTCCTCCTCCTCCTCCCCCAATCGATATAATCTTCAATATTTTTGAATTTCATCGTAGACAAGTTTGCAGAATTTCAATCGAAACATTTTGAGTTACTATCTATTTTCTTCGATTACAATGTAGTCTTGTTGTTATTGTTTCTTGAGGTACTAAAATGATTTCTAAGACCTTGATTCGATCCTCTCTACATTTTAATTTATTTTTATTTAAAGAAATTTAGATTAGAAATGTAGGGTTTAAATCTTATCTAGGGTTTGATGGCAGTTTTCTTATTCTACAAGATTTCAAGATGATGGTTGAAAGTTATCTTGTGGACTAGTGGCCTCACACATGTGGTCTAGATTACAATTTGGAACTTATGTGGTGTGTGATGGGGGAACCTACTAAATGGTTGGATAGGGTAGATGGTCAAAAGCCGCTTGGCCAATTGGGTGGCGTTTCTTCTTGTTAGGCTTTAGTTACAAATCGTAGCACCAGGCTTATGAACATGGTTTTAAAACTCGATTTCACGTTTCGTCTCGTCCATGCCGATACCGAGTTGTCTTGGACGAGTTTTCCGATACGTTTGAGACGTCTGGTTCAAAAAAATGAGAAAAATGAATTTCGGGTTTAAACCTCTTCTGAAATTTTGACTTGTCTGTCTCATCCATGCCTGATACCAAGACGACTTGGTCAATACGTCTCGGTCGGACGAGTTCTGAAACCATGGTGATGAAAGACTTTTTAGTTAATTTTTTTTTTCTTTCTCCCTCTATGATGATTTTTGGAATCTACACGGCTGAGGTCAATTAAATTAGGGGAAGAAAGTGTGTACTCTATAAATAGGAAACTTAATAGCTTTCACTTAGCATTTGTGCTCATGTATTTGCTATTATATTAATGGAAGTATAGTTTGATTCATATGTATTGTTAACCTTTTCTCAAAGTGAAAACCCTGATAAGCTCTTTCAAGGTACTAATCCAAACAATCCCAAGGTGGAAGAACACTCAATTATGTCCCATATAAAGAGGAAGAGATCAAAGTCTCTCAAGAACCATAAAGCTAGCAAGGCTAACTCATGCAATTAAAAAAATTTGCTTACAAATCTTACATAACAATTATTCATAACACGAACAAAACCCCAATATCAAGAAGCTGAGCACAACCATTCAACTTAAATAGCAAATCTAATTGTAAGAATGACCTAACCAGTCCAAATAACAACACTTGTCTCGTTGGACGTCACTTAAAGTCATAGTAGTCATATGCGATCGCATATGCCATGATGACATATGTGATTCAGTCATTATGCCATCGCATATGCATTATGTGACCTCATATTTGTTGGATGGTCTAAACATTATTAGCCCCCATTTCTAAAATACTCTAAACATATTTCTATTCTCATTTTAATTCATTCTTCTCATTTTAGCTCCCCTTTAAGAGTTTTTTATATTTATAATTTAACTACATGTACTACGTTTTCTACACCTTAAATCATCTGCATCGAGCTCAAGTATCAACATTCAAGAAGTAAACTGAAGAACTTTTGCAACATTCAAAAATCAAGATTTCAACATTCAAGAAGCATTGTTTTATTTTATTTTATGTTTTCAAAAATTTCAAGTTGATGCATTCTTACGTCCTTGTTAAACCTGTAAATGAAAAAAAAATTTATGAAATTGAAAAGGAAATATTTTCTAAAATTATTGTAATAGTTGTTTTTTTTTTTTTTTTTAATTTTTTATTAAAAAACACATTTCTTTTGGTGATATGCAATTGCATATGCCCACATCATATGCTGATCACACATCACCACATATGCTATTTGACAACATTGCTTAAATTCATGGTAAAAAATCGTAAAAGTAGTAGTTCGAGGTCTTAAGAAGATATCGATCTATTTCTAATGAGCCAAATATGACCCCACGTGGACATCCAAATGCAAAGGCTTATGCCTTCTAGAAGCTGATTGTGTCGATATATCTTCACAACCTCTTTGTTCACTTTCGAAGCTGTAAAGCTCGAAGTTTTCCTTTCCTTTCAGTAAGCTCACTAATACTGATTATTCTTTCTTCTCAGGCTTACTTGTGTCCTTTTTCTGTGGTTTCAGTCATATGGCTTTGATTTCATCCATCCTCATAGTGAGAGTTGGTGATTCCAAGTTGCTAGTCTTTTCTCAACCCTCTCAACCTGTGGATTCCTAACTAAAATACGCTCAATAGGAAAAGAAAGCCTTCGCAAGATTTGGAATAGACTCATTTTTACCAATCACATCATCAGCAAAGCCTTATCCCAAAAATTTGGGGTTGGCTGAATGCATCTTGTTCCTCCATTCACTTCTTTCTAATTCAATAGGTAAATCTACTTCCTGAGATCTTTTTTTTTGTGATAGTTAAATTAATATATTAAAGGTGGTCAAGAAGACCAACCAACAAGACAAAAATATGAAAACCAACCAAGAACCATACAACCCCCATCCGACCCAAAAAACTTTAAAAAGTTCACTCTTAAACTCTTTAAAAATCCTACACCCGAAAAATAGAAAGCTCAAGATAGAAATGAGTATATCCTGGGAGGGGACCTCCTTGTACTAAAAAATGCACATATTTCGCTCATTCTAGAGACCCCAACAAATTGCAAATGGCAGAAAGCTGCAAAGGACCCTCTTAGCTACCAAAAAGTGACTTCCCCATTTAAGGCCAACTTGCAAATAATTCTCCAATGGAATTAGAAAGGGAACCTGCAATTTCAAACGTGAATACAAATGCCACCACACTGAGCTAGCCAGCTTACAACACAAAAATTAGCCGTAGAGATTATCCTCTTAATAAGAGGCTCCAAAGTTAGAATTTTCTTTGACACAGCCACACAAAAAATGACACCTTGGAAGGAATTCTTGGCCCCCCAAATCTGAATAGATGGGATTGACAAAGAGCTGTACCGGATAATCCATGGAACTATGAAGGACTTGACTGAGAAGAAACTATCCATGTAGAAGAAACTATCCATGTTAGAACCCACTCCCACAATTCCGACTGTCATTCACCTCGAGGTCCATCTGAGGGTTTGTTGTTTTTATACTATGTCATACTTAGGATAGAAGACATGATGGCTTTCTTTTTTAAACAAATATTAATTTATTCAAATAGTTTATTTTCATCCATTACCCATCTATTGCTATACAACAACAAAGTCTTGTCCCAAAGATTTGGGTAGCTAAACAAATCATGTTCCTTGATTCCACTTTGTCTAGAGCCAAGTTTTCTTTTATTGAAAGTGAGGTCATATCTGCTTTCACTATCTCCATCCACATTCTTTTAGGTATTTATCTCGCTATTTTAGGACCTTCAACCTGACTATTTCTTCTAATTGGGTCTATAATAGGTGTTCGTTGAACATGACGAAATCATCTAAATTGACTTTTTCTTAGTTTATCGCCAATTAGGGAGCTGCAACTGCATTTTTCCGACTGTGTTCTTTTCTAATTTATCTTTTCTATTCGTTCCACTCATCCATCTCAATATCATCATCCCTATGAGGAATTCAAGCTTATCCAAATACAAATTTTCAATATTATATGCTTAGCACAAACTAAAGTAGTTTGTAATTTCACAAAGTGTGTAGAATAAATTTTATGGGTTAGTGTTTTTAACACTTAGCATCAATATACATTGAAACACCTGTGCATATCTATAGTACATAGGTTTTTATTTTGGCATCTATAGAAGGATAACTGGAGAGAAAAAAAAAAGAATATTTATCGGAAGTGTCCCTGATTTATGGTCATGGATCTCACTTTAGGTTCTGCATCTGTTGCTAATCTTTCTGGAAGCATTAGACAACTGCTTTTCCTTCTTGTTTCTGTGTGTTTTGTTTACTTCACTATAGGAAGAAATCAGGTTGTTTGGTTTGCGCATAATTTTTTAAAACCTTAATAGTAATAGCATACCCAAAGGAAGACTTGCTTTCTTTGAGCAAGTGCATGTAAGCTTGTGGTAGAGATATTTATTTAGCTATTTGTTGGTTCTTCTCAGGCTAAGGCAAAGTCACATGCGAAGGTGGAGGCTAAAGCTCATCATTGAAGAGATGAGATTCATTGTTGATTTCTGATTCAATAATCTTTCAAATTGATAATGTAGTAGCAGATCATGGAGCTCTATTTACAGCTTTGAAATTTTGTTGAAGTTTGTTTGTTTGTCAAACCATTACAATGGCACAAAATGAGAAAAGGATGCTTTCACCATTTTTCAATTAGAAAAATAATTGTTCAATGATACTTTTGTCTCCTTGATTAATGCTTTATGGAACATTGTTACTAAGGTTGTTCAAGATATCAACCCTATCGTAGTTGCAATTTTCTCTTTTAGTATTTTTCTCGATGACAAAAAATGAGGCTCTTGACCGAATTGAATAGAGGAACATGATTTGTTTAATCGACCCAAAATCTTTGCGATAATGTTTGAAGGGCTTTAGCACTCGACCGATCCCTTGAACCTTGACGGAACGGAACATAATTTTATTGGAAAACTTCCCTTACATCAGGAAAAAGGGGAGGTGGTAGTATTAATCCTTGCCATAGGACCACCAGTACTTAAACATCTCTCAAGAATAATAAAAAAGGTGTTGGTGTCATTCATGGCATAGTGATGCAATGTATATTACATGGCTCGTGACTGGGTTCATTTAGGTCAGAGTGTAGCCAAAATCATACTGATCGGATGATTGTGATACTTAGAACTCGTTTAGATGGGTGGGATTTGCAGCTTAGTATGATCTTTGAATTTAGTCGTTTAGGTTGGCCTGCAGATGAATTATCCATGGCACCCCTGATGCCAAGAACTTTCAGGGATAATTGTAGTTCTTGTTTCCTTCCTCTAAAAGTGTCAATGGGTTCAACCCCAATCGAACCAGAACTGAAGTGGGAACTTAGAACCCCATTTCTGGATCCATCACCCATGTATTCGATTAGAGTTGGGCCTAAAAGGAACGAAACTGATAGGAACTAGAGCCAATACCATCCGATGGATAGTAGGAACTGATTTGTTTTGTCATTTTTTATATTGCAGATGGTTGAAGCTTTTTAAACTTTTAATGATTATTATTTTGTATTTTTTACCTTTTAAAATTGGTAGATATCATACAAAATTCTTTTGGAAGTTTATTCAAACGTAAAGTGGATCGTCTCTTTTGGAAATTTATTGCTAAACAAAAGATGAATTTTAATTTCCGAAGAAAAAGAAGAAAAAGCATTGAGTTAGTATTTTTTACTAGAACAAATTGTAATTATATTTTTGATGCTTTTGTAGATAATGCAGTGTGTTCTTGAAAGGGGAAAAAAATTGCAACCATTCATAGCCAGTATTTTCTCACATGGTTGTCATATAGAAAAAGATGATGAAATTCTACAATCACTTGAGGTGTTTTTTTTTATCTCATGCCGAGTCTTGAGATTTTATTTATTTATTTATTTTTTTTCAAAGTCTTGACAATTGGAATCAACAGATATCCACAATTCTTAGCGGTTCCTACTCCACATAATTTAGAATGGAAACTGAATTGACAGGAACCAAAATTGAAAAAAATACGATGGTTCCAGTCCTAGGTACCTCAGGAACCAAATCAAATTGACACACCTACCTTTCTCAGCTGTGGAACGGAATGTTCCAAGTTAATGAATTCTGGTTTCTGCCCAAAAGTCTTGGTTTGTTTTTATTTCAAGAGTTTGTAAGGGGGAACAATCTCAACTCTGGATTGCAAACTGTGCGCTGACAGGAATAATCTGTGGTCAGATTTCAAACTGGTATGGAGTCTTCTTGCCAAAATGGAATTACTTGGTGTCGTTTTTTGGAACCACTTGAGAGATTGCACATTAGCTGCCGTGTGCCAAAATCCTGGCTTTGTAGGGGACAAATTCTGTTATTTAACACTCTTGAGGTTACCCATAATGACGTACTAGACAGATCTTCATTTCAGCGAAACTCATTAATCAATATATAGCTAGAACTACCTCATTAGTGAACACAGGAGAGGAGAATTAGATACAACAATGATTCAAATGACATCTTTGCTTTCTTCCTTCTCCCAGCTTGTAACAACAGCAATGCACTCACAGCTGAATCATTCTCTCAATTCCCAAGCAAGGATTATATTGATCTAAATGTTACCACTCGCAACTACAATTCCTTCAAGATGGGCCAACCTTTTTTAAGAATGTCACTTATCTTTGCATCAATCTGATTTTGGATATTCGGGGGACAAAGCTCTGCTGCATAGCCATTTAGTTTTGCTGCCAGGCTTGACATTGCAAGCTCCTCTTCTGGCAGGTTTCCGATCAGCTGGAGGAGAAATGGATTTCGCTTGAGCCCAAATTTCTGCCAAATTTGAAAAATATATGAGTTGATTAATAATGATGCTGAGTGGGTTTTTTAGGACTCAAGAAACAAGAAAAATAGATTTCCTATAGATGTTGCCGGTTGCAAAATGTGATCTGAAGATCCTTACAAAATATATATATATATATATATATATATATATATATATATATATAGGATATATGGGATAGTTTGGGGAGTCGCTCAGACCCAAAGGGTTTAGGGAATCACTAACCTAGTTCAGGAGTCACTCAATTGATTAGGGGATTATCCAGGGGAGGAAGAATCTTTCCACAAGAAAGAACTAAAATTCTCTTCAAACTCTAGTTTTTTTCTCCAAATTTCCAGCCCTATATATAGCTTTTTTTTATGCTTTGAACTTTGAAGTAATGTTTAACAACAAAAGGTAGACTAAATTAACTCTACCCATCTCTAACCTAGTAACTGTTATTTAGAGAATAACTGAAAACCCATAAGAAACTATAACCTAGGTATTAAACATAACTAATTTAACTTGGAACCCCAAAACTCTTAAACTAACCTTCCCATTTTCCAAATATTAACCTATGTCCAACAATCTCCATTTTCCAATGTCATTTACTTCACCCCATGTGGGCCAATGTTTGGGCTGTATCAGTTAAGAATTCAGTGAGTAATCACAAAATCCTTTGAGCCTGGAAACAATCTTAGAGACTTCCAAGATTTGATTTGTGTCCTAGTCACGCTACAAGATCTATTTTTGAGATATTAGATTTCTAGTACGACTCACACAAAATTTACACCACACCAAGTCATATAGGTAAATTTGATTACAAAACCATAAGCTTACAAGAAAAAAGGGAAATCTTTATCTACAACACTGTACCTGATGTTCAGTCTCTGCAGGATAGAAATTTCCCAATTGTTGAATTTGTGTAGTCACGATATTACCCCTTGATTTTGTCTGTTCCCTTTCTTTACTAGCAGCAGCCAACCTCACCTCTTCAGTTCCATTCGTGAAGATTATTGACCTACCAATGCAGCACACCTTACTTATATGTACAGGGTTGGAATGAATTTTTTTTTTTTTTTGTGGCTTTAGGTCTTAAGGGATAGTTATTACCTGTACTGGTTACCAACATCAGGGCCTTGGCCAAATACTTGTCTAGGATCATGACTAGACCAGAAGACATCCAAAAGTTGCTTGAAACTAATCAATTTGGGATCATACTCGATCTGCACAACACTCACAAAATCATAGAATGCAAAGGTTCGCATCAAATGCAGAAACTATAAAATAGAAAGAAGAATAATGTGCAAGCGAAGACAAGAAAGCAAGCAATATATCTTTTAAAACCCCTTATTAGGAATTGGGACAAGTTGTACCCAATCAATCAAACAAAAGAAGCAGAAAAGAGTAGGAGCAAATAGGAAGGGGTCTCAAGAGGGAGTTGCCTTCCTCATAGAATAAGGGATATCCTCAAAATGGAATGGGACTTACACCAATGTTATAATGAAAATGGAAAAGAGAAGTAGGCCTACATATATGGCATTCAAAAAAATGTGGGAACATGCTGAAGAATCAAATTACTATTTAAAACAGAAAACTTGCATCTTGAAAGAATAAAAAAACAGCCATATTTGCAAGGTTTAGATCATCAAAGCTGATGACTAGCTGACTTCATTCAGAAACAATAGAAATTAATCAATCATATTTGCTGGTCCTGGGCTTCTACCATCCACTAAGTCACATTAGACACACACTGCATGTAAGCCACTATCATATGAAAACCATGCAAGGATTATATGATTGTTTCTCCAACAGTCCAAAACACGGAGGACGCATCCCAAGTCAATTACACATTTAAACATAGATGGAGGACCAGCGATCTTCACTTCTAAGATGAAGGATTAACTGATAACCATCATAGCAACCTGGAATTTTTTTTTTGCAGTTTGCATCATTTAGCTGCAACTCCAAAATTAACAACCATACTTCCTCATGCAGCAACCAAATAATCCAGCAAAATGCCATAGATGAAACCAAGGTTTGAAGGGGACCATTATAACAGTGTAAGATTCCTTGCAATACCGTTGCAACCGTTAAAACAGTAATGTTATATCTTTATGATATAAGAGTGGGACCCATAGATGATACTAAATAACACCCCAAATGTGTGTTTCAAAAAGAAATTCGAATTTATATTTAAAATTAGTTTTGAATAGAAAATGTAATGTAATATTACGAAGGCTATTACTTAACTGTCGCAGTTGAATGTCTAGATTTCCCAAGCAGAGCCAATCATAATGCAGATAGGTACTAGAATTACTCATCAAGAAAGTAGGTTTCCATCAGAGAATATATAGAAGATAATCTTAGGCCAAACTAAATACTAATCAGTGAAGACAAGAAAGCTTTTACATGTAAACGACTACTTGAAATTCCATTCCTTTATCGGGTGGGAGGGTTTAGAGCTAGGAACTTCGTGTCACAGCTGCTCCACTCCACTGCGGTCTCATGAATTGAACTCCGTTGCCTTCCTGCTCACGAAGCGAATGGGCGCTGTGCTGCAGGTCAGTTTCAGGGTTGATCTGTCGGATTGAAACCTCCATTAGATTCGGCAACTAAGGACGAGATTACCATCGCATCGGCTTTGATGTCCCGAATGTTCTCTTTAATAGGGTTGCCTTGACCGGGCTCTTCACCGTAGAACTTTTACCCGAAAAACTGGAGCACAGCTATACTTTCATCGCTTTCACTAGAACCAGAGTCATAGGGGCACTTTTTGTTTTTCCTTCCTTAAGTCCAGGGACGACCCCCTATGTTTTTTCGTGGAGCGCAGAATTTTCCTTAATCGGCGAGAGTATATACAATCTATGCCACTGGCAAGAGCATGATTACAATCAAAATAAATAGATAAAATCTCAACCTTCATCTGACTAGGTTCATTGTGATCATAGCCAAACTTGAATCGGCTTTGTTAAAATCAACACCAAAAGGTGTTGAGAGCAATCAACCGAACACATGAGAAGCATTTCTTTAAACAAATGAAATGACTTGCATTTTATGCATAATAAGTGGGTCAAGAGTACCATAAAGTTAGTATGCAGGTTCAGTCAATCAAGTCCAACCAACTCATCTACCTGGAAAATCATTACTATACATTGTTTCCTGCGAACACCTTGCAAGTTGCAATGGTGATGCTAGATCAATCCTGTCTATGTTTGTTGATGGTGAAATCTATTGGGATTAAGGATGTTTGGGTTAGTCTGATTAGGTTAGGACTTGCTAGACTTAGGTTTAGGTTTCAGGATTAGGGCCGGTTGGTTGTGAAAACTAGGGGATTGTATTTGGGTTTAGTATTTCGATGCTTGGGTTCTTAGATTCTAGATTAATAGCCAATTCTTCACAATAAGTTTGATAGGGAGAAGACTGGCACATGATCCATCCATTTGCATTAATCAAGTAATCAAGTACTTCCCACTAAAAGAATCTAAGAACCCAAACATAGAAATAACGAACATACTATCTTCTCATTGAACAAAGATGCAATGCATCACGAGCTATAAGGTCCACAAAGGACTATGAAAATATTGAGAACCAAGTAATCACATTGGTAGATTTGGTCTTGATGGCCAATCCCAAATCTTCGGGGTAAGAGTTTGATAGTGATGAGCTTTGGTTTTGATGAAGCGTATTGAATAAACATTTTCTTTTTCTCAAGGAATTATTACATCATAATTTTAAGGTGAATATCAGAAGTCTTAGGTTCATTGGAACATAAACAGGTGGATTTCCAGATTTGATTCTTAAGTTTCCAAGCAGTGTTAGATTCAATGATTTTAGTTCCTTAAAGCTCTTTATTGATGTACCTATTAGCTTAGTTAAAGAAGTATTTTCAGAAGTTTGAACCCAACACTCTCAGAGTTCTTAAGAGACTCCTTTTGGTGGTTCCAGTCTCCTTGAAAGCTTTGAAAAATGAGGAACAAAGGGCTTATTACAACAGAGTTTTTTGTGCATGAACTGAAATTCCCCAAACAGAAGAAGGAGAACGTGAGAAGATAAATATTCAGGGTGGAGATTGCATCTTCCAACCATGTAACCACACCATACTAGAAAACAACTATACATTGCATAACTTCAAGAAACACAAGAGTATCACTTACACCAATAACAGAATAAAAAGTCTACAAAATTTAACATAGTAATTCTGGAGCTTCTACATCTAGCACAATGCCAGAAAGAAGTATCATACAGCCACCAAACATTGGAAGATTATCAGCATAGGAAACAATCAAATACTCCAGTTCTCATGTAAGGAGCACAATCTTTCCCACGACATATTCCCCCCTAAAGAATGAACTACAAGAGAGTGAAAAATAGGTAATAAAGCTTTGATACGGACAAAAACCCAATATAACAAACAAGCTTGAAGTACTCGAGTGTATATATATAATCCAGAACATATGTATGGCACCATGAATATTTTGATAAAAATAGTTTCTAGTGAAGGGGAGGCCAACAGGCAGAAGCATCAAGCAAGATCTTCCAGCCAATGCATTCTGTGCTCCACAGCTCCTCTTGGAGCAGAAAGTGGACACTTCCCCCTTTGAACAGATTATGACTTTGAGAACCAAGGTTTAAAAGTCTTAAGAGTGCAATTCTACCAATCTTAAGCAGAGTTAAAATAATGTCAACTCGCCAGGTCCAATTTTACTCATCCAAATCGACAAAGTTTTTATGCTATATTAAAAGTAGACTTGGTTTTACATCTTTTAGATAAGGAAGAGTCTGAACACATTACAAAGTGAATCTTAAGTCACTTGAATCAGTACCCAACAAAACCAAGTCAACGCAGCCATTTCCTTCTAGAGAATAAAGCTGTTCTGAAATCATCCACCACTCACGATTTTGTGGATTCCATCTTAGCAGATAAGAGCGAACCATGGGCAATGGAGATGATGCACATATACTATCAAGGACATTTTCTTTTGCATTAGCATAAGTCCAGTCTAACGCGCAGCATGTCTTTGAAAATATTCGAATTAACATAATTCCAATCATGTGTACTCAAAGAAACTCGATCAATTGTGTAACATTATACACACAAGCACACCTACATGCATACAAAAGCATAGATATCCTATCGAAATCCAATGTGTCCACTTTTGTTGTTTAATTAATGTTTTGGTCTGACAATTATGGGAAACAAAGATAGTTGCAATACCAGAAGGCACGGAATTTGTCAAAATTGAATGGAGGAATAGGGCTAATTCAACAGAATCCAAATTTTAGGAATAAGGTTTGGATGACGATCAAGATCAGGAATAGCAAAGGTGGATAGATTTTATTTATTCTAATCCCTAGAGAGACCATAAAGATTTATCCCAATTCGACTAATCTTCCACAAATCTCAAATGCCTACACAAAAAGAAAGAAAAATTCTCTATTTCTCCATAATTTTAGTATCAAAATATTCAAAACCATCTCGAATCAAGAAATTTCTAAGAGAACCGAATGAGAAATTGAAACCTGAACAGATTCAGCATGATATCCCAAGTTTCTGAACTCTGGATTGATTTTAGCTCCTCCAGCGTACCCAGCAGTGGTCCGTACAACACCATTCAAGCATCCGAACACAGCTTCAGATCTCCAGAAGCTACCAAGAGCGAAAACTGCGATTTTCAAAGGTTGATTCGTTGTTGGATCATTCGAGATCCGATCAAGATATCTGATACTGAGAGCTCCATCCGCCATTAAAAGGATCAAAATAAGAAACCCTAAAAGAAGGAGGAAGAGATAACTCTTAGGTGGCTTCTTCATCTTTCGTTGTTGGTTTGTCTGAGAAAGCGAAACACTGGGAGGGAGGGAGGGATGAGGAGGAGACCAGGACCAGGTTCGTTTTTCAGGTAAATGTTCAGAATGATTGTGGCGCACTTTAGACGGGGGAGTGCTGTAATATATTGCGCATGTTATACAAATGAATAATGGTTTCCGGACACCCCCTCCGACATACGCTCCCATACGTCCCTGACGTGGAATGTGCTATAACCATTAATCTTTTTCTTAAGATACACAATTGGAGATATTTATGGAGATGTGTTGTTGTGTATATCGATGAAAAATATCTGTGGTTCTAACCCATACCACGATAAGGAGCATATGACAGAGGGGGCGGCCGAAAACCACAACTCTATACAAATTGCTGCATATTATGGTGAAATTTGATTTTGTTGAAACCGAGAATCAAACGAAACCGATAGTTTTGGGGTGATTTGATTTGATTCAATGTAAAATAGAATCAAACCCTTATGTAATAAATAAATATGTATATATATTAATATATTTATGAATTATTTTCGGAGTTAAGACATAGATTAAAGATTTCATCATGGGTAAATTAATAACTTTTTATACATAAATTAATGATTTATTGTATGAAATTTGATGTTTTGTTTTTCTATTAAAAACATGTAACTTCTATTTATAATTTATAAAATATTTGCAACCAATAGAACCTAACCGAACCAAATCAACCTAAGTTTGATTTGGGTTGGTTTGGCTCCCATGACATGCTGGTTTGGTTCTTGTTCTAATTTAGTTGAACCGAGCTATGTTTGCTCAATTTCAATTTGGCCTCAAACTGAATCAACTTGCACCTCTAATTTTGATACCTTTTTTGAGGGGAGGGGGGCCATTGATGTATGAAACCTTTGGTCCACCTCCAATTAAGGTGTTAAATTTTGATTCAACTTAGTTTGAAAATGAAAATATTTTGATAAACGTGGAAGTGAATACAATTTTTTGAAATGACATAAATATTAATGAAATTTTCATTAACCCTGTAAGAAATGATAAAATAGGTATTAAAACATATTCAGTAAGTCATCAAAATACAATAAACTACCCTATAAATTGAGAAATTGAATATCAACAACAGTTTACTACACATACACACATGAATTGAGAAGTTGACAAATAAGAACAATAATATTACATTAACTACATACAACTTAATATGTAAGACATTAAATGAATAAACTATTAAGTATTGCATTCATGTGTTATTATATTTCTTTTATTTTTTGAATATGTATGAATAAATTGTTAATGTATCTAACTAATTGAACACATGGTTGATTCTATGCTTGCTTATATAGACATACTTATGCTTAGAATATATGTATAACTAATCATAATTCATTTATACTAACAGATGGAGATTTTATGTAATTTTTATTAGCAAATACTATGTGTAATATACCAATTCTTTCTAGAAATAATTATAAGTTTTTTTTATTTCAAAAAAGAAAAAATTTCAATTGAAATTTACTATTCATCGAAATATTGCATTTTTGTACTTAAAAATCGACAACTTCAATTGAAATTCACTATTTATTGAAATATTTCGTGAAATAAATAGTGATTTCTACCGAAATATTACATAAAGAAATTGTTGGTTAAATTTCGTTTCAAAACTTGTGAAAATGAAACTATTTCAGTATACTTTATTGAAAATATGTCGGAATTTAATACTGTGCCCCCAATATACCACAAAAAATCACACATATTGATCATTTTATCCATTGCATTTAAGCATTGACACTCCTTTCTCAAAATGCACCTTAATCGATAATAGAATACAAAATAAAATAATGAATTCACTTGACAAATTACTTTTGATTTGTTCTGAATGAATTTAAAAAGAGGTCATCGAACGGATTCATTTAATACTTTTTGGGTAGGCGGGGAGAGAGAGAGGGAAGGCAACGAAGATAAGTCTTCAGCATTTTGTATAGAGATCCTAATGTCTTTCACTCATGGTTCTGTTTTTGTGCCATAGACATTCATTCATTAATAACAAATGTCCACTCTCAAACTTGATCGTT
This sequence comes from Akebia trifoliata, assembly GCF_017979445.1. Classification (NCBI taxonomy): domain Eukaryota; kingdom Viridiplantae; phylum Streptophyta; class Magnoliopsida; order Ranunculales; family Lardizabalaceae; genus Akebia; species Akebia trifoliata. Next base: position 47,412,998 of record NC_141377.1, read on the forward strand.
CATCTATGACCATATACAATCAAAATGTAATAAAATCCCATGCAATTGCAAATATTTGATCTCTGACATAATTTCAAACACTATAACAAGGTCTTTTGATTTATTATTAATAAAAAAATGATCCTAAGCTGATGAACCAATGACATGGCATCACATGTGATAAGCCAAGCATGACAGCCGTTGAGATATTTTCTCTCGCAATTTTCACATCGCTAACCAATCATTTTTTCTATTTTTAGTACGTTATGGCATTGGTTCAACAACTTAACACTCATTTTTCTTAACATCAAATATTTGTTATACGACTGGTATTGATCGAGTATTGTTTGATCTTTATTCCGAATCTCAACTCTCTATCTTATTGTTTTAGTACTAACTAATCTATCAGATCCTCGGGATTGATCCAGAGAAAGTTTCTAGAGATACAATAGTTGGGTTATTGTATGGTTGAACCTTTCCATAATTATAAGATCATCATATATTTACTCCATGATTACTTTATTTGTCTAAGCATGGACAATAAGAGATCAGACGGGCCCACCCCTTTAATTATTTATTAATTAGACATAAATAAAGAAGAAAAGACAACATGACATTGAAGTTGATTTGTTTTTAGTCATAAAATATTACATTACATTTGACTTTCAATACATCCTGCTTGAGATTCACGAGCGTCTTGTGGTCCAACGAGTGGACGATAAGAATCCATCTTCCAACCTAACTTTCAGCACATCCGAGTAGTTTTGGTCCCACCACTAGGTCAGTCAGATCAAGTCAACTTTGTGAGACCAGGCGACCACCTGATGTGATTTCTTAGTGGGACCCATGAAATGATGATATTTCCTCTGTTTCAGTGTGCGGCCTTTAAGGTCCACCAAAGTTATGGGTCAACAAAACAAGCTAGTTAGGCCAGAACATAATTACACGTGGCAATACTTGGCTTTAAACTACAGCTAACAGGTATGTGTGATCAACAGCTAAGACTTCCCCATGTTTAATCTTATTAGTTCTCTCACTCACTCACTCACTCACTTCCTAGTTCAACCATTCTACCACTTGCTATCTCCAGTTGTCCATAACTCTCTCTCTCTCTCTCTCTCGTTGCAGAGCAAAGATGGGCTCTGTTTCTCTAAAAATTGGAGATGGAACCGCCAGGTTTAGAAGGGCAACCCTGTGTTCTTCAGCGCTTAATCTACTCATGCTCTTCTCTGTTCTCACAACCAATCTCTTCGCTCTCTACGCCTTCACATCCTCCCCAAACAACCATCCAATCCACTTCACACACAAGAACATGTCTCTCATCTCTCAACAAGTCTCTCTTATTCTCAGAGAAATCGATTCTTCACAAAAACAGCTTGCCCAGATGGAAAAAGAGCTTCTTGGCTACGAAAGCATCGACATCTCAAAACCCAATATCCCAAATGAGCTAAAACGTTTCCTACACCACCACCCACTGCCTTTAGGGAAAGATTCAAGAAGTGGGATCACAGAAATGGTCGCTTCGGTTGGCCATTCTTGCGAGAAATCGATCGACATATTATCCCACTACATGAATTACAAAAAGGGTGGAGCTTGTCCTGATGATTGGAGCCTTGCACAGAAGCTGATTCTCAAAGGATGCGAGCCGTTACCGAGGAGACGATGCTTTGCGAAGTCGATCCCTAAGGCGGGTCTCATCCCTTTTCCTTTTTCTCTATGGAGACCAATTAGTGATAAAATTGTTACTTGGAGTGGGCTTGGTTGCAAGAATTTTGATTGCTTAAATAGTAAGAAAATTGGTAGAGATTGTGTTGGTTGCTTTGATTTGGTTAATGGCACTGAGAAACATAGGTATGTTAAGGCCAAAAGCAAGAATGATTTTCTTGTTGACGATGTTTTGGCTTTGGGGAGTGGAGGAATTAGAATTGGGATTGATATTGGTGGTGGGTCTGGAAGCTTGGCTGCTAGGATGGCAGAGAGGAATGTGACTATGGTGACTTCCACGTTGAATGTTGATGCGCCATTTAACGAATTCATTGCTGCAAGAGGGCTGTTCCCAATGTTCTTAAGTTTAGATCATAGGCTCCCGTTCTACAACAATGTCTTCGATCTGGTTCATGCGGCTAACGGGTTGTGGGATATGGGCAATCCAGAGAAAATGGAGTTCTTGATGTTTGACATCGATCGGGTTTTGAGGGCTGGGGGGTTGTTTTGGTTGGACAACTTTCATTGTGTCAATGAGGAGCAGAAAAGGAGTGTAACACAATTGATTGAGCGGTTCGGTTACAAGAAACTGAAATGGGTTGTGGGAGAGAAGGTTGATGCTGCTGGGTCAGGGAAGTCTCAGGTTTACTTGTCGTCTGTTCTTCAGAAGCCGGTGAGAGTATGATCTCCAAGAGCTTTTAGAGGTACAATACAAATTCTGTTGTGATTTCTATCTTTGTTCACACGAATTTGTGTGAATTTATTGCTTTTACATCTGCGTGGAATTTCTTTCCTATGTCAAATAAGTGATGGGTTGGTTGTTTCTTTTCCTTACTGCGAACCGGCAGTGTAGGATAGAAGTCAGGTAGCTATAATTTAGGTTCTGTAAGTGGGGGGTGTTGTACCAGTAATCTGTTTCATATGAAAGATGAATAGAAACAAGAAATTCACCTCAAGATTACAATCTCTTTGATGATAATACCTGGTGTGTCTTGTGGTTTCATGTTTATAAAAGATAGATTTACTTGGAAATTTGGAAGTAAGAACATTATCAATCTTGTTGAAGTATGATAAAAAAATGTGCTCTTGGATTTATGAAGCTTCCCAGTATTTTGAAGTATAGCTGTGCCTCTCGTTATTTAAGTAACCCTTTTCATTTGATAAACCTCTGTAGGTTCTCTGTTTATGTTTCTATTGCATATTAAGCTTTGGTCAATTATGCCTTTGTGATTGGATATTGGATTGCATTTAAATAGCTTCAAAATTCTTATTTTTTTGTGCTTCTATTCTTATTCTAATTGCTTTCCAAAGTCATCATTTTGGTACTGGAGTTGGGGTCTGTGCATGATGAAAATGACTAACTTTGTAGAATTTTTAAATCCTCTTTATTGCTAAATTTGGTAAACTTGTTCATGAGAAAGAAGCCAAAAAACTGTCCCATGTAAGATGGATTTTCAGATCTTTGTTTCATTCTCGATAAAGCGTTGGTTAATCACATACTCATATAGTCATATCTGAGTTTGGATATAAGAGTTGCCTTCCTATGGATGTATTACGAAAACATGGCAACTGTGGAGGTTAATATCAGAATTATGCCATGTGTAATGCAATGTATAGGCTTCGACCCTTAAATTCTGAGGTTCTGAGAAAATGAGTACGGCAAGCCCTCTAAGTATAGTTGGAGGCCGGATTTTCATGACAGCAGTATTTAGATCGGAAGGTATAAGAATTGATGGATGTATTACGAAAACATGGCAACCGTGGAGGTTAATATCAGGATTATTCCACGTGTCATGCAATGAATAGGCTTTGACCCTTAAGTTCCGAGGTTTCGAGTAAATGAGCACAGTAAGCCCTTTAAGTATATTTGGAGGTCGGATTTTCATGACAGCAGTGTTTAAATCGGAAGGTTGGAATATTCTCATCATGCAACGTCAAGCCAAATCCCTAGAAATCCGGAATGCAAAACTATTGGTCTAATCAAGCGAGTAATTGGGGGAAACAATTTAGGAAGGTCAAGCCAAGATAGACAGTTGTTAGAAACGACAGGAGCGAATCTAGGAAAAGATCTAAGAGATATCGCCTCAAGAACTCTTTAAATACAGCGAAACCACACACAAAGAGAGGTATGGGAAAAAACCTAACTTAATCTTCTTAGAGCATCTCCAATAATGTTCTTTAAAATAAAGAGCATCTTTTGGCAAAAAGTAACAAAAGTTATTTTAACTAGTGGAAAATTTGATCTCAACTCCAACGGTCTCAACAATTCTTTCTCTATTTTTATATTTAATATTATTTTACTTTTCAAACAAATATTTGTTAAAACCTACTAAAATCCTACTAAGGGCTGTAAACTCATATCATGGCATCCAAAAACGTGATTCGATGCTACAGACTTGTAGAGAATGAAATTCTAATAATTTTGATTTTTTTGATCAAGTTCAAAAAATATTTTTTATTTTTGGATATGAGTTTTTCCATGAAATCTAGAAGGACATTGTGTTGGATTGCCAATGTGGTAATCCATGTGGGCCCAATAACCCTTAGTAAGGAAAGTGTTTTTCATTTTTTAACATTAAAATAGCTAGCCTTGGAGGCTCTCTACATGTAGAAAGCGGCTGCCCCATCTTTATTTTAACATTTACTTTTAAAGAGTCTCTTGGAGACCATTTTTTCAACTTTCACTCTATAAAGTAAAGAGCCAACAAACTTTAAAGAGTCTGTTGGAGATGCTCTTATTACTCCATTAAAAATTATTTATATGACTTGAGCGTCGGAGTGGTTGCCGAATAGGAACAGCCATCTCAGGACCAAACTTCATCAGACCCAATCTCGAGGAAGATCTACTGAGCGGATTTTTGCATCTAATGCAACCCACTTAGAAGTTTACATCTTGGGGACAGGTTGCCTCCATGATGGATTGTTGGTTATGTCTTCTATTCTTGTATGTGGAGGGTTGTTGTGGATTCAACCCGGATCTTTTGAGATCCGTTAACGACCCGCATGACCCGTTTAATGGGTAATGTGTGGGGTTTCCCCACCCGTTTTAACCTCTTTGTAACCCTAAGTATATAAAGGGTAAGAGATGAAACCCTAAAGGGTGTGTGAAAGATACGAGAGATAGAGAGAAACTGTAACCGCGTTCTTCTTTGATTGATATAGTGAAATCGCCGTTTTCGCCTGTGGATGTAGGTAGATTCTTCGACCGAACCACGTATATTTTGTGTCGTGTGAGATTCTTGTGTTCTTGCTTGATTTATACTTCGGATCATAGGGTTTAGTCTAACATGGATTGTTTGGCTTAATTATTGAAATAACTGAGTCTTATATTCATAATATTGGTGGATGCTGCTGAACCAAATTTTGAGGATTGGTAATTGTCTCACTTTCATGCTTGTTCCATTAATCTAATCCCAATTCTAAAGCTGACTGGAAAACTTGGTTTTGTTGCCTAGCCTCAAAATAAACCTGATTGGGGAAGTCCGGAAGATTCCCAAACATCAAATCCGTCAACTGGAGATAAGTGTTAGAGTGGAAGCCTGGCAGAACATGTTTTATCATTGGTAGACAAGATTTTCCTATTACTCCATTTGAAATCTATTAACGTCCTGAAGGTAAATTTGTTCAGAAACCTTGAGAAATTCTTCACCTTCATTGCTAATCAAACACATACTTCCCAACCTTGGTTTCTATCCGGTGCTTCTCTTAGACCATTTTATTTAGGAGGATAAAGCTAGGGGTTTTGCTGACACTTTCCAGTCCTTTTATAAGGATAGAACAATGACATCCAAGCATGCATACACCAGCTGGCGTCCTCAACACTCTTTCCACTTGCTCTCCGTTTCTAGCTCTGGGTCTACCCTTTTGGGTTTTGCAGTTCAACTGTCTGGTCTTTAACTCCATCCATTCAAACAAGTTCCTCTTGATGCTTTGGCTCTCCAATCTCGATCTTTTTGTGTTCCTCCTTAGTCCGAACCCTTCATGACCATGAAACTCCACAAAAGCCTATTTCTTTTTTCTGTTGTGCCATTTAGCTATTTGAATCATGGATTTGGAAATGACAGTTATGCCTTTGTGCTGTCTGTGCTGTAGGTCAGTATCGATGCCTAAAATCATATTTTGTGAATTTTCTCATTACATTCAGACTTAATATACTAGATCCATATTGTAAAGTTATCTTTAGTAATAATTATGGTGGCGAGTAAAAAATGTAGTTGTTAATTTTAGATGAGGAATTATAAAATTATGGGAATCGGTATTATGCATGATTTCTAACCCAAAGTTGATTAGCATGTAAGCAAGGTGAAAACTCAAAGGTCCACTCCAGATTAAAATTGAACCTGATACAGTTGCTTGAGTGTTGACAATTGATTGGTTGCAAGTCTGCCATAATGTGATCTTTTCCATTGAGAGTGAAGGTGAAGATTAGGGAATTTTTCCCCCATTAAAATTGTATATTGCACGTCTAATTATATTACAGATCAAGACATTGGTATAGTTAGGGGTTAATGAGGAAGTTAATATTGGACAAGTGATACTTGTATGCTTACAGTTGATGTCATCCTGTATCTAATTAGCCCCCTAGACAACATTTTACCTGGGTAGGAGAGTACTTTTGGGTCTGGATCCAAAAATATGTCTTTGATGGTATTCCTATTATAGCATATAGAGTTAAGTGGAACAAAGAACTACAAGGGTTGAGAGTAGTCTTGCATTTCTAAAAAGACCTTAGCTTAGGTTTGAGTATCTTTTTTTTTTTCCTTTTTCAAAAGATCATAAAACACCCAATGTCCATGGTAATATGTTATTGTTGTACAATATAATTGGCCAACTCATGTTTGTGTCTAAAATAAGACACATTTTGGGCCACTCATGGATGCGCATTTAAGATGTTGGAAGAAATTCAGAAGAAAAATAAGGAAAAACACTGCTTTGATCGCTCTAAAGATAGAGCGAGCAATTTGATGTTTATTTTGATTTTTTTTTGTTGTTGTTGTAATTTTTTGTACTTAGACCTCCCATGTGAGCCTATAAATAGGGGAGGATCAGAAGGAAGAGAAGAAGAACGTTTGTAAGGCAAGACTGCCAAATTTATTTCAAGAACACTTGGATCAATTAATTGGATCTCTTATTCATGCTTTATTCCTATATGTTGGTAAGTTTCATCTCAAGCCTTTCTTCCCTTATTAGACCATAACAAATGTCCTTAACTGCATCCAAATCTAGACCTTGCGGAGGATTTGGTGGTGCCCTGTGGGTGTTTTTGTTCGTTATTGCACTGATCAATTCCAGCATACAGTCATAAATCCTTGCATTCCCTTTGTACCGTTTGGACTGACTTAGAATATCTTTTGCTTTTAAAATTAAGGCATTTATTCTGCATTTTTTTTTGAAAAGATAGGGCTAAAAAGAGACTTTATTTTGGTTGGATTTTATTTTTGAAGAAGATGAGGTAGGAAATGGTTTGGTGAAAAATATACAAAGATGTCTTATTTTAGACACAAGCATGAGTTGACCAATTGTATTGTAAAATAGCTATGTAAACTGGGATCTCGCTTAAATAGTTTGTTCGCACGTTAGACACCCAAAATTATCTTCCCATGCTTCTGTACTGCCTTTGTTTCACCTGTACCCTCTGGAAGAAAACAAGATCCAAACCCAAAGTACAAGGTGAACCAAGTCCCTACTGTGGCCTCCTCAGGAGCGGTCATTCAGCTATTTAACTAAAGATGATTGCACTATTTGAGGTTTGGATTAGATATTTGAGAAAAAAAGAGAAAAACTAACTTGTGTTATATTGCATGTAAGTTAAAACAGAGGTCCAGGTCTCTATGGAATAGTGTCAATGGGTGAAAGAAAGAAGAAAGGTACTCAGTTAACAAAGTATCTCGAAAACACATATAGATCCTTTCTATTTTCCAACACCAGACAAGACATCTTTATATCTTGGTCCTGAGATTTTGGTTTTCACCTTAACTACCATCATCATCATATCAAGCTATTAATACAATCTCTTCAACAAAAATGAACTCTTCCAAGTGTAGTGGCATTAAATCATTTCCAGTGGCTGCTCATAGTATGTAGCGATACATTAGGATTCCTGTCCATAGCTCTAATAATCTGTCCAGCCCGACACGGACTGATCTATATCTGATAAACGGAATGTTTTTTTTTTTTTTTTTGATACTGAAGTGGGTAAGATCAGACTGGGAAAATCTGCAAGAACGAAAACTAGCGGAGCTGGCCTGAGTACACAAATAGAGGGCTTAGGACCCCCCTGATTAGGTTATCCTTACCACCATTTCCTCTCATCGACTAGGACAGCAGTTTTATGCAGAACTCGTTAGTCACACAACAAATTTTTGGCAACTTGGGTCGATAAAAATAAACAGCTTATACAGTCAGTTTGGATGGGAGACTCTAATGATGATACTTTGATCATAAAAACTTATTTAACTGGATAGATTAATATTGAATTATGTTCTTAATATTATCAAAAAAAATCTCTAATTTAAACACTAATATTTAATTCATAGTATATGCTGTTAAAAAGTGTGACATTTATTTAAAAAAAAAAAAAAATTTTGCTTTTTGGGATGTCAATACCAATTCTGCCTAAAGTAAGTCATTGGGTTGTGAAAGAATGACGAAAAATATTAAGCAGACAATGCAAAATAAATAGAGGATAGAGTTCATCCTTTTATGTGTTGATCCTCGGAGGTGATCGACCTTCTTTACTATCACAACCAGATATTTATAAATGATTTTATGCTTCTAAAAGCTGTTTACATAAAATCTCTCTTCTAATTTTTTTTTTTTTTTTTCCTTTTCAATCGTACAAAATTCTATGTTGAAGCTATGAATTCTTATATTTTACCCTAATTTGAAAACAATTTTCATTTAGACCTTGCTTGGTACCAAGCAAATCATTTGCAACACTTTCTGGGCTGCAAACTATTTGCTGAAATTTATGAAGGGCTTAAGAGGTTTATGCAAATAATTTGCAATGCAAAAACATTTCAGAATGTTACTAAGCATCTGTAAATTAGATTCCATTGCATCGTACCAAGCAAGGCCTTAGTCTTTAAAAAAGTTGTTGGCTAAATGCAAGCTCAACTCAAGTGATAGAACCCTCAACCTGACCATCATGCCCAAGCTCGCTGGCCTAAGCTTGATCTTCTAAAATCGGATTAGTCTAAGTTAGGTAATTTTGAGTGGGTAGGCTCGTTCAATATCCCTAATTTCATTTTAATCAATAAATAAATTATATATCTTAGAAAATATATATATAACATCAAAATCAAAATCACAAGTAAATAAAATAACAAACAACCTCCAAATCCATCATTGAGTGAATATTAAGACAAATCATATTTAATCAAAGTTCACGTTAACAATATCCAATTGTCTACAAATCATAATAATAAGGTGAAATAAAAGAGTTAAACAAAAAAAAAAATATAATTATTATAAAAACATTTTTATATTAGTATATCAGTGTTGGGTTTGGGTTGAGTCAGGTTGCTTGATCCCTCAACCCGAATTGAGGTCAAGTTGAGATATTCTAATCCAAGCTTAACTCATTTTCTACATAACTTTGCTCAGGCTCACCCATCAATCAGATTGAATTTGGGCCAATCCACCTAGGATGTAGTCCTAATTAGAATCTTTAGTTACAAACTGAATATAAGACCATCTCTACTGAAGAGGATTTTTATTATGTAATCCATATAAATATACAATAGACCAAGTATAAACCATATTACCCATTAGTTTACTAAGTCATCTATTTATTTATTATCACAGCCATTAACCATGCAACGAACCACCTAGAATTGCACAAGATATATGACCTAGAAATAGCTACTCAGCTAGTCAGAAGCAATCAGCATTAATGTTTCTTGTCAGTAATTCATTTGAAAGTTAAAATTTGACTAATTATTATAAGATGATATTATACAAGCAAGTTGATTCATAACCCCATCCTTCATCCACTAATCAGCTTGCTTTGAAAAAACAAAATTGATAGAAAAAGAAAAGACTATGATCGATGATGAGTTGGCTGGTTGCTAGGACATCTTACATCCTTACCTACGCAGAATATGTACAGCACGTACACCATATCTTTTAGGTCTCTTTAATCCACACAATTGCTTTATTATGTACACACCTAACTAATTGCCACATTGTCTATGATGGTCAGACATGAAGTTCTCAATGATCCTGTGATCCTGACTAATACCCAATGATTGGGCTTCTTTTTTTTTTTTTAAATTATCAATCTTTGATTGGTCAAAGAGAATCCTTATGTGGGTCCGTTCTAGCTATGGGTCCCAATCCCTTATAAACTACAGCTTGATTGAACAGATGTCCAAACCTAAGCATTCCTCTTAACACATTAAATTAAATGCCAGAATTCGGTAGTTTGTACATCAATCATTTTCGGCAGATTTGGGGACTTTTCGTACTCATGATTGGTATTCAAAATTATACCATATAAACCATATAGAAAATTTCATATAAAATATATAATTTGATATTACCCAGACCTTTTTTTTTTATTTTAAATATAGCCAAAGCATATTAATATGCATAGCAAACCAAGTAAACTGAAATTACCCTGAAAGAATGCTACCATGCTTGGTACTATTAAAATTATACCTGGCAATATACCTGCCCCCATAATATATTAAAGACATCGAATCATAATCAGGTATGGGGTTTCTTTCAAGTACACCACATATTCCCGTGAGAGAGAGAGAGAGAGAGGTTGGTGAGTGATGCTCACTCCTCCCCCATGTGCTTTTGTGTAATTTATTCTTGAAAAAACAGAAGTTGTGACAAAAAATTTCATAGAACATGCACCATAGTGTTCCAATCGACCCCATATCTTGTTCTTGGAGGCTTGTGAGGGTCTTAACGTACGTACTATATGTAGTTAGTTTTAAATATTTATACAAAGAGATTAATAGGCCTAGAATCTTTGTTTGGTTTACCTATCACAATCTGACCCACATCTGACATTTCCTTCTCTATCACAAGATGGTGAGGAAATTGGATTTGAAGGGTCTTGGGAGAAGTGATAGAGGTATATAAAATTTTAAAAGGTAGCTAGCTTGAGAATTTTAATTCAATTTGCACATCTAATTGTGTTCTTTTAAAAGATGCTCTTCTTGGTTTGGGGAACTACTTACTTCATTAAAAAGTTGAAAACTATAAAATAAAGCATCAAAATATATTTCAAGGAAACCAAAGATTTTTGTAATGTTGGGACTGATGATTCACGTAAGAGATTTCATTGATCTAGAATCGACTCAACCTATGTTATTTGGTTTGTCTGTTCAATCTGTTTGAATTCGAGTTTAAAATTCGTGGTTCGCCAATCTAAAATGAATTCGGTTTGTAGGGATAGGTAGAGAAAATTTATTTTTGGGTTCGTTTTAATTTCCTAGTTTGGTTCACTAGCTTGGTTCGCTTGTGCATATATATAATTCAAGCATACAAGTTATAATATTAAAAAAAATTCTAAGTTACATAGAAATAAATGAGTAAAACAATCTAAATTTTAAATATGAACAATGAAAAAAAAAATCAATTAAAAAAATATTTGATTCATCGAACCAAATTGGTGGGTTTGCCAAATTTCATACTTTGATTCGTCGAACTCAATCAAAATTTGATGGGCTTGTGGTTCGTTTGATTTTACAAATCCAGTACAACCATACTACGAACTGGTTTGCTTTGTATTGGTTCGTGGTTCAAATTACTATAAATGAATTGACTAACATAGAACTCAACCATTTCTTTATTTATTTTTGACTTTTCAAAAGAAAGTGACATATTGAATGCTTAATGTAGGTAAAAAAATTACCCCGCCCTAACTCAAATCTCAAATTTGGAATGCTTTCCCAGATCAATACCCTTTGATAATTAAGTTAGCAAGAATAAATTAAAGGGGAATTTCCTTTATGTATTTATAGCTAAAGAAAATTTTAATCTCTTTAGGTAACTTCAACAGAAAATTTTGTAATTGATCCTTATCCCTTATAAATTAAGATCTTGCTATCTTTATCTTTTTAAGTCCGTACCTTTAACCTTATTATTCTAATCTTAATCTCAGAAGACAATCATAATTAACCTAAACACTCTTCTACCTGAAGATGCACTAAACCCTTGTCAAACTCTACCATTATCCTTAATTGTAAAGGTCACCCACCCATAACTAGATGAGTGATTTGATGCGGCCGCATGCTACTCTAACTGAGTGTTATTCTTGACTTAGAAGAGTTGACACGTGTGGGTCTCGACTGAAATTACTCATTCATTGAATGGATTACACTATCTCTTAATATTCTATACATGTCCATCATACCCACTTTCCACATGCATTAGTGGCCACATGGCCTCTTTCTATTGGCCCCCATCATAAATCATAATTATGCACCCACAATAAATACAATTGGATTGGACCTTTATCTATATATGTCACTATGTTGTTGTCCTTGGTTGAATACCTTCTAAGAACACTAGCATTCTTACGATTTTTTAGACCGATCACCAAATTGGAGTAACCCTCCTCTTTTATCTATACTAGGAATAAGACGAGTTGTGATAACTTGACGCCCCACTTTGTCTTATGCCCCTATCATAGAATTGTAGATCATTTGTCTCAGGATACACAAGAAAAAGATTTAATGTTTTATGCATCCCGAGACAAATAATCTATAATTCTGTGATGGGGGCGTATTTTAGAGGGGGTGTTAGAAAATCATTATTCATAAGACAATTTAATGAAAAAGAAAAACTATGTAAACGAGATTCAATGGATCTTCATTTTAAAAATTGTAATTAGCTTTTATAAAGATGAGGTATATAGATTTGTTATTTTTGGTTTTAAAAAGTTTCTTTGATTAGTAATGCGTTGAATTGGGTACGTGAGAGTGCACCTCCCATGTACCTGTAAAAATGGAGAATAAGATACAAGAAGTAAAAATGTCAGAGATACTTATCTGTTGTTCGATTCTTATACTAAATTTAGATGTCCCAAGTCTCCATCAATCATCTTTGATCATACTCTCATACAAGTCAAAGGCTGCACTGCCATTCTAAACTTCATTTGTGGGATTCTCCATCAAATTACTATTGTAATGGTGATTATGAACCTCTCTTAACTATGTGGTTTGACTCCCACATTGCAAGATGGATGTGACCCTTCACTATAGCCCAGTCCTAATACGATCATGATTGGACCCCAGTGGACATTGTTAATATATGTGCATTTTCTGGATTGACACTCCAGGGCTCTTTGCAGTGGTGCAATTCCAAATCAATGTGTTTAATCAATGGATGTGCCTACCCTAGGTGACTGATTGGTCCAATAATCAGCCAAGCAATGATCCTAGATTTTTGATCAATGAATTTCACTTCTTGAAATAAATAAAATTGAAAAGATAATGTCTTTGTTAATATTTCTATATATCTTTAATGGGTGGCGTTTGGAGGCCCTAAAGACAACCAAACATTGTGACAAACATTTTTTCAATGTATGGGTTAGGAGTTTCGAAATGGGAAGATCATCCTCACCAAAAATCAATCTGTTTTGAAACTTCTAACCCTATCAAAAGTGATTTACAAAAATTGAATGATCCATGATTCTTCAACTTATAAATTAGGGTTAGAAATTTCGTAATGAACTAATTTTTGGTGATGATGATTTATTCACCATAGATATCATCCTTACAAAAAAACAGCCCATTTCGAAACTTGTAACCCCTATTTTGAAAATATTTGGCTCTCTTTAGAACTTCTGAATGCTTCCCATCTTTAATAGATGGTTAAGATTATAATAAAAGAGAGATTCTAGGTTTGATCAATTTGATGGTCCATATGATCAACCACACACTTAACATGGACTAGAATGAGATTGTGATTGATATAAGCTTTGATGCTTTATTTTTTATTTTAAAAATGTAAATTGCAGTAATGGAAAAAAAAAAAAAAAAAACTAATATCTGATGCCCTCTGATATACGCCCCCATCACAGAACTATAGATCATTTTCCTTGGGGTACACAAGAAAATATTTATGATTCTATGTATCCCGAGGCAAATGATCTACAGTTCTATGATAAGAGCATAGGGGGATCTTATGTCAGAAGGGGGACGTCAAAAAATCATTATTCTAAAATTAAAGGTAATATAAATCAACTTCTCTTTCTCTCTTTAATGATATACTAATAGAAAAAATTTCAGTAGCACATGATGAAATATATATATATTTCAAATGATGAAGAATTAGTGTATGAACAACCTCGCTAACAATCGTTGACTAAGATTAATTAATATATTATTATTGAAATTAATTAATGTATTTAGTCTTTCCTAATTTAATTCATAGCTTGCTTAGAAAAAAAAAATTGTTTTCTCAATTACAACATGATTGCATAGATGGTTAGCATATAAAGAATGTGCCAAACTATTTGATTAATGTTAAATCAGAATTGCCTGCCAAGAAGAAAATATTTCCGATATTTTGTGGTTTTTAATTTACAACAATAACAATAATACTAATAATGATAATTATAATAATAATAAAAGAAAACATAAACTTGCTGGACTCTAGCCCAATACGACATTATATATGGTCCACCATATAAGACTAGATATCAGAGTCCACCTTCTCAATCTGGATTTAATGTCGGTGGGACGGCCCACATAGGACCAAGATTTGTAGATCCCAAGTTAAACCTGGATTTAACAGATATTTAAAGAAATTCTCGAGATTTGTGGTGAATTTTTTTCCTTTGTGATTAAATTAATTAATCATTCTCTTTATAAAAAAAAAAAGTAGCTTAGTACAATACTATGTTTTAAATAATGGATGAATAGATACTGTTATTAGTTTATTTAAGTCCACGTATATCTATATATTTTTATTAATCACCTTTGGAGCCTAATAACACTTTTAAGACAGAGCACATAACCACTTTGATTATTATAAAAAGGTCTCTTAAAAATTTTCAAAGCTAGCAAACAAACCACTTAATTGACTTTTCTTGCTGTTAACTTTGTTAATTATAGTTATTTGTTCCAAGTAGATGATTCTCTGAGCCCCAATAGGCAAAAGTTTGATATCTAATTAAGTAAGCTCTTTGTCTTTGTCTTAACCTTCAGTTTTCGAAAATATAAATTAGATGGCAAAACTTTAAGAATCCAAATAATTACACTTAAAATTTTCCCTTGTAGAGGTGAAAGTAATAAAGATCTGTTACTAACCTAATTAAGAAGGAATATTGAAGTCGGAAGTGTGTTTTTTTTTAAAATATTCCTATCAATTCGCACATCAATTCTTGTTTTTTTTGTTTTTGTTTTTTGCATTAATTTCAAACAACAAAAAAGAATAAGATTTTAACATATAAAGAAGGAGTGCAACAACATCTACAAGAGGTAGAGTAGTGTTAGGTTAATTATAATTTCCGTGGGGAATATTTTTCATAAGACATCAGGAATTGACATTTGACACATTAGGATCAGGAAGGGATAAAGGGCACCGAGGTTTGTTATCCAAATAAAAAATAAAAATAAAAATAGGAGAGATCGAAGCTCGGATCAAAAGGAAGGATGAACCTCGATGGGTCGGAACAAACATAAGTGATCGGTTAGGTTCAACACACAACAAAAAGTCTAGGTCAATCAGATCCTAAAAAATCTGAGATACACAGAGAATGAAAGTGAAAACTCACAAATTAAAAGAGAAACACCTAAATCAAATAGTTGAACGAACACTGAAACAAGGACTAGATACATTCCTAATTAAAACATACTATTAAAGTGGAAGAAAGTGAATTTGGAAAAAGGATCATGAAGGATTGTAGAGTTCGAGTTTTATAAATATATGGGTGATTGACACAAAAAGGTATGAGATTCTCCCTCTCTAAACCTCATACTATTTTCTTTTGTACTAAGGTTCATCCTTTAGGGTCGAGTACAATAAGACAAGATCACTAGCAATTGTTGCAAGTCCTAAGATAGTACAGTTTCCAAAGAAAGAATGCAATTTTTTTTAATTAATTTGAAAGTATAATTATATCAATGGCATATAAGAGGAAATTTTCAATTGAAAGAGTGCAGTTGATATTAGGTGATCGACAACTAGTCGGTCTCAATACTAGGGCTAATTTGTTGACTTGCTTGGACTAATATTTTGAGTCAATTGACCAATTTCAAAGCATATTTTTAAAAATCTACTTAAATGTCCCTAGAGTCGAATTGACGATTTGACTTGTCAAGTCGATTCCATCAAGTTTGGAAATGAGTCACCTAGAAATCCAATTGAGTCCCTAAACTTAATTTTGTATCATTAATTCTCAAAATAATCTCATCCGTTAGCATCGCTTTTGGTAGCCAAAATAAAAGTAGTAAGTTATATGCGTGTCAGCGAGATGCGTGGCCTTAAATAGAACTTAACAACCAAAAAGCAAAGTTGATAAAAGAGATTCCTAACATGTATGAAAGCACTAATGCCCACTATTTTATTGTGGCTATTGTAGGAAACACGTCCTCTTCACGTCTTGTAAAACCAATTAACTATTTTTGATGTCTGTCACCATGTCCTTAATCCTTTTTTAATTTCCTAATCCCTCCTCTAATGTTTTATAATTTCTCTCTCTCTACCTTATCTAATTAAATACAAGAAAAATGCTGAAGTATCATTGAAATTTATATCATTTCAGACATTGCTGATGTAGATGTGTCTATAGAATCATAGATGTTTTTAGTGAGAAACATCTATAGTTTTGTGTACACCAATATTACAAATAATGTCAATTTCAATGTTACTCTAGCATGACTCTTATAAGAATTAACCTCATTTTCCTCCGCTTGATTGAGAATCTAAAAATTGGGATCAATCAAGGCTGATTCTAGTTTGAAGATTTTCTAAACCTTTTTGGCATTTATGAGGGTCCACATTTTTTTGACCCCACATATACTGACATTTCGTTTCTAAAAAATGGTTTGAGTCTCACCTTACAAAGGAAAATGCTAAAGTGACTCCCTACATTGAGCTGATGTGGGGATGTGCATTGCAACATAGATGATTTTTCACACACATCACATAGATGCTTTTCCTCAGGATACGACTAGTAAGCATTTTTGTTGCATTGTACACCTCCACCAATATCACAGGAAGTCAATCAAGCATCAAACAAATGTTTTAATAACAGAAGCAATGATCAAACCTATCTTTTATCTAATTGGTCGGACAAGGGTTAATTTTGATTTATACGGCTTGTATAATATAATTTTCATATAAAATATAAATTAATACTTTTTTAATTTTTTGATAGTCCAGGGACTATCCCTACCTTTGGTGAGACTAATCTACTTGGGGTGCACGCACCATCCCTATCAAGTGTTACAATATTTAAATAGTTACATTTATGTGGAGGGGCATGTAGAGATTCGAAGTCATGACCTGAGATACAAATCCAGTTGCTCCTTACCATCTCAACTAACCCTCGGTTGGTAGAAATCAGTGATTGATGTATAAATGTTGTATTCCTTCATACAATCATCTAAATTTGGTTCGGTTGAACAGGATAGAGCAAATGCTCTCATTTAGTCAAAGGTAGACTTTGCTTGAGTGAGTCACGTTCACCTAAGAAAGGAAAAAAATATGCCCAACCAATTGTAATGTCACAAATCTCAATCGCTTTGTAGTTAGTATTACAGCTGATGCATGCACATGATCATTCCCACATTTGGTTCATGGCAAGAAGACTTAGAATGACTTGCAGTTCCCCCAAA
The DNA here is from genome assembly GCF_017979445.1 of Akebia trifoliata. NCBI lineage: Eukaryota > Viridiplantae > Streptophyta > Magnoliopsida > Ranunculales > Lardizabalaceae > Akebia > Akebia trifoliata. The sequence goes on from NC_141377.1 coordinate 47,430,487, forward strand.
TAATAAGGCAACCCATTAGATACAAGCTCCATTAAGGATTAGATCTATCATTAAGAGTTGCATCTGATCCAAACAAATAGGATTGTCAATGGATCATATTCGATTGAATTAGGTCAAATTTGAACAAACCCAATTTAACTTAGATTTATCTTGATTTGATCCAATAATGTATTGATCATATCTTTATCAGATTAGGTCTTCTTATCGGATCTAAATTTGATTTGACAATCATTCAATCGAGTCTGGACAAGATAAATTATGATTAGATAAACATCAGAGGTTCAAAAATATATTATAATTTATATATTTTCTCAAATTTTATCAAATTGGGTCTCCATTTGGTTATGCAATAATCTAATAAGTTATCAGATCAAATCCTTATCCAATCAAGTGGAATCAAAATCCTCAATCCAAACCTAAGTTATTAGAACACAAGGGATTGGATTTCATATATAATTTTATTCATTGAAAACTTTAATCCCATATTATAATTGAAGGCTTAATATCCGATCTATCTTTTAGTCTATGAAACTCTGTGAATCTCTTATCACGTCAATGACGACTTGCAAGCACACTTCAACACTTAAATCAAGTGAAAATCTTATAAAATTTAAGATTAGATTAGATAAAATAAGATATTTTATCTTATAAATGAATTCATATTTATAGAACTTAGTACACCTATATATTACGTGACTTATTTGATTAATATCATTCACATAGGAGCCAACAAGAGGTCAAATGGACATGTATCTACATCCTACCATGTCCACTCTTCCCATATTAATGTAACATGGGCAGACATCATCTTGATAGTACTCATGGATGTGCATTGTAAGTTTTATATTCTCGGGACTTGCCCATCTCCAATGATATTAGAGACACTATCATTATATTTCTTGGATTCAAAATTAATATAACTTAGACTTGGGATGACACATTTTCTTGAAGTTGGCAATTGATTTTTCTCCCTTCATAATCATGGTAACAAATTTTGAGTTTGATCATTATTTGGTGGTGTATTCAATTCAGTTGATTTGGGTAAATTCAAGAAAATTTCAATAAAAATATCATAATTTTTTGGGGGGATTATACATCTGATTTTTTTTTTCCTTCTTCTGTTCAAAATCCATCATCTTTGACATCCCTAAAAATTATATCTTGTGCTTGACATTTGAATTTTGAAGGATATTTTAGTAACACCCCTGTAAAATTGGTTATATTAGGTTTGGATTAATGTTGGAGTGACCTTAGTGAGGGACACGTGAGGGACGTCTTGACGTGGTGGCAGTGCATACACGTTGATGCATTTTCTTGGTGATAAGAGTAAAATGCATTTATGGACATGCATGCGCCACCACGTCAAGATGTCCCCCGTGTGTCCCCCATCGAGGTCACTCTAGCACGACTCTTAGTGCAAAATGAAAGATTAGGTTTACCCATTTGACTCTAAGACAACGTTGCGTTTTATTGATGATTTAACAAAGAAATTTTGACTTTTTTTTTAAAGTACTTTTCAAATACTAAAATTGATAAATCAAAACTTGGAAAAAAAATATATTAAAATTCCATGCATTGTATTGGAGTGACCTTATGATTGTACCTCATATCAAACATTCTGAAGGTGTATAGGTTCTTACTTCCTATATACTTTCACCTTAAGATGTGTGATGTGAGGTACAACAATCTTAAGGTCAATTCAGCATTATTCAAAATTTCATTGTTAAATCATCAAGAAAAAATAACTTTGACTTTCGATTAAGTTGGTAAATCTAATCTTACATTTTGCCAAGGGGTAAACCTAATATCATCAATTTAATAGGGGGTGTTTTTAAAATATCTAATTTTGATTGTGAAAAGACAAAATTTTGTATCATATTCAAATAATTTAGTGGAATAGTCCCTTATTATTATTATGCTAATTTTTAAAGAAATTCTACGCATGCATAATGCTTGTTTATAATCTTGATTGATCATTTTAAGAAAAGAAAAAAAAGAAAACATCAAGTACTATAAGTTTATAAGACTGGATCATATGCAGTCATGGTCGAGGATTGAAGCCCTCCTCTCACACCTCAACACATGTCACGTAAGACATAATTCATTGAAGAGTCGTACTGGAGATTGTATCTCAATGAAAAATAATTATGATTATGACACACATCCATGTTAGAAAATCTCCCTGCACAATGTTATTTCATCATTATCCTTCGTTAAATTAATGCTTAAAATATCTCTTTTTTAAAATTTTCTTAAATTATGACTTACTTGGCATTTAACGAATTGTGGATGGAGGATTTCATTCCTCCACCCTCGGTGCATACGATCTGGACTCTTTTAAATTTAAAATCACATAGTATAGGGCAATACGCAACTTGGATGGTGGGGTCGATCGAGACCCGCTAATATAACTACCATAAACGGTGCCATGTCATCACATGATGTGCCTCGACACAACGGTTTTCATCCTAACCGCGCAAAACCATGGCAGTACAAGTGGACTGGTGCCGAGTCATCATTTGCAATGGTCTCAAAAGGACCTTCTAAGTCTATAATAATTTCAGTAGTGCCATTCAGTTAATAACTAATGAGAGCTGATATTCGAATTAGAAATTCTCATTCGGATGACGTGGGATGGACACAGAACCATAGATCTGTTTTCTCGTGATACACAGCTGCAAGTGTATCCTAAGAAACTGTGCCCATGCCACATCAGCCGAGTATGGACGAGGGAAGACTTTCTAGTTCGGTATAATTACTCATAACTAATTAATTGCGTCTTAAGATCTAATTGTTTGTAAGCAAAATCATACATATATTCCCTAAATCTTAAATCTTCTTAACTTTTATTTTTAAAATTAATATACTTGTGAAAGATAATGATACGGAGAGACAAAAAAAAAATTCCTTAAGATAGAGATAAAACAAACACAATAATTATTAAAAATATAATATAACTTTATTTTTATTAAATTATTTTTTTTTTCCACTTTTTTGGAGTGGGTAAAATCAACGATCAACATTGATGTTGTAATCCTAACACTAATATTTTTTTTTTTTCCACTTTTTTGGAGTGGGTAAAATCAACGATCAGCATTGATCTTGTAATCCTAACAACTGGGGTGGGGTCACAATCCTTGATTAGTGATGTATGGGTCACAAGCCCCCTCCCATAACATAGGACCCCACCATTCACTAAGTGGACCGACCAAGCTCTTGGATGGTTATCGATTCATTAAATGCACTTCTTTCTGTAATCCTAACTTGGTTCTTTTGGTGATCCAAGTCTCTAGATTAAAGTGGTAAAGATCATTTCCCCTCAAAATAAATGCTTAATGTGGAGAAGGGAATATTTTTTAATGGATAAGTTTTGATTGAACTTTGTTGGGGATAAATATTCAAATTGTATTTGAGATGCATATTAGTTTGAGGTAAGTGCAGATCCAAATGTCTAATTGTAACTTTAACTTGTTTTGGTCGTCATTAATGTTACCGTTGTCAAATTTCTGAAAATAGAATATACATTCTGTGGTGAAATTGAATTCCCCATTCATTGAATAATGCAACAATTTCTTGGCCTTTCTGAGTCTTTAAAATCTTTTGAGTGGTTTAGATAGTTTTTTAAATCTTTATTTTTTAATGTTTTAGGGGTAATTACATAATATTTTCATTGGAATTTAAGCTTCTCTTAATTAAATTGTATGTAGAATAATGATTTTTTGACACCCCTATGACATAGGGTAGACACTACACCCCTATCATAGAACCATACATTGTTCCTCTCGGGATACACACAATCATAAATCTTTTTCTTATATATCCTGAGACAAATGATCTATAATTCTGTGATGGGGCTCATATGTATGTCATATATTATGTGAATTTAGCCACCCAAGTAAACTAGAAAAGAAAAAAAAAAACAAAATTCAGTTGGTTAAATTCCTATGTTGACTCAACTTATTGATTGTATCAAGTTCAAAAGGGGATGATTTACTAAAACCAGTTCAAGTTGACCCAAAACGTCCACGAACTTACTGGGTCAACTAGAACCTGCTCCAATATAAATGGGGTCGGGTTACTAGTTTATCCTGATACACAATGTACATAGAGTATTAGGTTCTAGTTCTTTTTCTTTTTTTTTTTCTTTTCTTTTTGAGAGTTACTATTGGCACTCCAACTTTTATGTATAACACACTAATTTCTTATATTATTTATCATAAACAAATCAAAGATTAAAACACACTCTTCAAACTTTATAAAGGTTTGACTTAAATTATAATCTCAACATTATAACACTCAAAAAAAAAAAAAAAAAAATGATTAGGCTTATATAAAATCTTAAATCTAACATATAGAAATCCAAAAAAAAATCTCACCCCAACTTTTATCAATTCTTAATTATTCATTTATTTCCTTTATTTTATTTAGAGTGTAATAAGAAAAAGTTGGGGGCGCCAATGGCAAAGAGTCATGTTGGGGGTAACATTGAAATGTATATCGATTCTGACATTCTGATGTGTTGGTGCAGATATAACCTTAAATACTTTTCACACGTATCTCGATGAACAGCGTCTGTGTGCACCACTACAACAAATGCATAATCGATGTACATTTTAAGGTTTATTACTTCAGCATTATCCTTCTTAAAAATATGACGATAATTAAAGAAAAGAGCAACTTCGTAGTTATCTCCAAAGCGAGGGGCATTTTAGTACTCTATCCTTTATATAACAAACTCTCTATTTCCCTCGAAACCCCCAATTTCTCTCTCTCTCTCACTCTTGAAATCATCTTCCTTGAGCCAACTGGAAGACACACTTGTTTGACAGAATGTCAGCCGGCTTCGGAAAATGCTGCAAAATCCGGCACATTGTCAGACTCCGGCAAATGCTCAAGAGATGGCGTCAGAAAGCCGCTATGGCGTCCCGCACATCCGGCTGGTTTCCATCAGATGTTCCAGCGGGACACGTGGCGGTCACTGTGGGATCCAGTCGTATGAGATTCGTTCTGCGCGCGGAGTATCTGAACTACCCCGTCTTTAAGCAACTTCTCGTTAAGGCTGAGGAAGAGTACGGCTTCACCAACCAAGGTCCATTAACGATTCCATGCGACGAGTCACTTTTCGAAGAAATCCTCATGTATGTCTCCCGATCTGAGTCGAACAACTCATCTCGGTTCTTGAATCTCGAGGATTTCCAGAGGTACTGCCACGTAGGTTTGAGAAGTAATCTTGGTTTCTGGCCAGAATCTCGGCCGCTTCTAAATGGGCTTCCTGAGAAATCAATCTGCTAAAAGTATCTGATTCTGACTCGGTAGTGTAACTCGTTCCAGTTATGATTGAATCGAGTAACCCCCAAAAGCTGAACTGAGTAGAATGTAAAGTGAGTGTCCATTTTTTTCTTGAATTCTTACGAGTTCACCGAGTTGGGTCTTGTAATTTCTTGGTTTCTTCTTCTCTTACCATCGATTGGCGAGTCTGTTTTATTACGGAGAATCTATGGAGATGGCAAATGGGGTTTCCACTGAGTCGTCCCGAGTTTGAATCGGAGGAAGGAATAAAGTATCAAGAGTTAAAATTGAGTCATTTTCCAAGCCTTCTCTTTATTTTTTGTAAATTCTGTGAATAAAAACTGATTAATTAATAGAATATGTAGAGAAGTTTGATTATTAAATATTCTTTGTTTGATATTATTATAATTTTGTATTTCTTTATGAATATTTTGAGAGAATCTGTGACTCGATATGATGAAGGAGTTGTGGGTCCCACTCCACGTGAAAGAAGTCTCTCCCATGGCCATTTGTTCTGTTACGCCTGATGCTGTTTCTCGCTTTATAAGTTAAAATGAGGTAATATCTACTACAACTCACACACAAACACAATTTGTATCACAATTTTGATAGCCATATCATATGCCATCAAAAAAGTTGCTAAAGATTGATCGGTGGCCAGCAAATTAATCAAGAGTCGTGCTGGGGTCACACAGGATTTACTGTGATTCTCACAAGTCTGACGTAGACATGCATACATAATCGTAAATGGTTTTTTCTCGTATCACAAGAAACACATCTATGGTTATATGCACATCCCACGTCAGATTTGTCAGAATCGCAGTAAATACTTTTTGTCGTTTTAGCATTTTCCATTAATCAATGGGTACGTTTCATTTGCTCCAAACCAAATTTCTTTTGACAGATTACTTAAAAACCCTTGGGTGAGGGACTTTTTTCTAAATAATTCCTGGACCATTCTCTTAGTAGTTCATTTAGTAAATTTTTATTTTATAAACAGTTATTGGACCTCATCTCCCACATTTCTCACGAGTGAATGTCCTAACCGTTCGAACTCATCGTCTTTATTCAAAATAATTGGATTTTTGGCATCTCAATTGAATTTTGAAGATTCCACTCCGTCGAAAAGGATTTAAGAAGGAAGAAGAATTCATTTTCAAGGAATTTTTTTCAAATATTTTAAAGATATAGGTAAAAAATTAGGTTTTTTTTTTTTTTTTTTTCCAGTTTTTTTCCTTAGTTTTAGGATGAAAATCAATAACGAATGGTTCTTTTAGGTTGAAATCATCTAACCAAGTTGTTATCTCAAGTTTTTAGTTAATCTTTCCATGTATTTTAGTCGAAAAAACTCCAAACATGTGAGTTTTACCAGTAAATAAAAAGTGTCAATTTCAACAATAAATAAAAGGTGGTGAATTTGATACCAAATAAAAAAGCATCAAGTTCGACAAAAAATAAAAAAGTAGTCAGTTCACCAATAATAAGGGACCATTAAGAAATAAAAAATTTACTAAATGTCCTATCAAGGTACCATGCAAAACTTAAGGATTATTTAAAAATAAATCCCTTCGTCAAGGTCGTTTAAGTACTTTTCTCTTCTTTTTAATGGGTAACGGGCTTGAAGCCCATTCATTACCTTTAAGTTTGCCTTGCAAGGTTTACACCCTTGCCATGGTTCTAAGGCCCTTTAGTTTTAAGTGCACTCTCAAACAATCAACAACCATTTGGAGTGAACTGGAAGATCTGAGCTATGTGAGTTGCAGGATCATAGGATATTTAAAAGGTTTTGGGGATCGAAACAAGGAGAAACTAGATTATAAGTTTGGTAAATTTATATATGAAATAAGGGGTAGGTCAGGTCTCTGGGCATTAGTGTCTTAAGTTTTACCAAACATTGGTAAGCTGAAGTTTAAAGGATAATTAATACAAATGTATTGCATCAAGCAGGAACAATTATGTTTCCTTTCCTTTGTAGGAGATGTGATGTGGTAAAAAACTTGATTGTGGAATTGGAGATTTTGGATTTAATTCTCAAACCTATATATGATCATTGTGGAGGATAATTTTTTTGTAATGCACGAGATCGTGACATGTGGCACCATTTCCGACTCGGTATGCACTGACTTTCTATAAAGTACCGAGTCCGAGGAATCAGTAAATTGACAACATTCCCACCTTGGGATAAGAACGACAATTCTGACTCGGAATGATGTTTCGCAGTATGGGCTAGCGATGATATCGAATTCCAAGGGATTAAGGATTCAGAATAAAATAAGATATGATTTGATCCAAAATTTAACGGATTATCCTTGATTGAAGGAAGATCCCCAAGTAATAAGAGATGAATGTAGACACATTCCATAATAAGGTGCACGTTAATTCGTTGCCTAAAAAGAGAATATTCTGTTTGGCAAACGAAACAGTAAGGGAAACCTTATAAATAGAGGGAGGAGAAATGGTTGAAGGTAAGTGATTCTTCCTCAAAAATAGAATTGCTAATCTTGATATTCAATTCTGACTAGAGAGTCGGAGAGATTGTGTTGCAAGCACCTCGAAGAACATAAGGAGTTGCAGATTAAAAAGAAAGTTGAAGATCTTGAGCTAGTGCAAGAAATTGTAAATCAACGAATATGTAAAGAATAAACAAGTGACAAAACAATAAACACATAGAGATTAAATATCACTTTGTATGTTAAAAGATTTAAGAAGTGAATAATAGTCTTTTGATTAAGATATTTAAGTGTGAGTTATCTCCCGATGTTTTGTTTCTTTTAATAATCTTGATGATTTGTTGGTGCATAGTTTCAATCTCATTGTTTTCAATATAAAAAAAAAAAGGATTTTAGGCATCTCAAACGAGTTTTGGAGATTCCATTTCATCAGAAAGAATTTAAAAAGGAAGAAGAAGTTATTTTCAAGGGGTTTTTCAAATATTTTGAAGATGTATGTAAAGAATTACGATTTTCACTTTTTTCCCCTTAGTTTTAAGATGAAAATCAATCAATAATTGTTCTTTTAAATTGAAATCATTTAAACAAGTCATTATTTCAATTACCAACCCATTAGGGCAAAGATTTATTAATATAGGGTCTAATACATTTAGTCCTATACGTATCTATTTCAAAATTATTTTTTTTTTCAAATCTGATCTAAACGATGAGTAGAAGAGGACTGGGTTATTATTTTTTTAAAATTTCATATTTTATGGACTGTAGAATAAGAACTACAGAGGATCCGCTCCGGAAATGGAAATGTAGCTCGCTTTTCTTGTAACTCTCTGTAGTTATATTCAATGGTTGAGAGGTGTCACACATCATCAATACAGTTATATCATTTTCGTTTAAATTTAGGAGATTATTAACCGTCCATTTTCAAACACTTGATTGGTCGGGGGTGGGGGGTGGGGAATGTTTTTATTTCGTTTGTTTTTTTGTTTTTTTTTTTCAAATTTGATCTAGACCTCGAGTCTAAGAGGACTTGGTTGTTATTTTTAAAAAATTGATGTTTTATGGACTGTAGAACAAGAGCTGCACAAAAAGCGAGGTACAGAGGATCCGCTCCCAAATGAAATTTCTTACCACCAAAGCGTTTTTTTATTTTATTTGATAGAAATTTGCAGAACCGAGAACTTCAATCCGCGAATTTATCATTTATGATCTTCTGAATGTAACTTGTGGAGGAAAGAAAGATTGTTCTATTGCCCCAAACCAAATATTGTTATGGGAACATAATTAATTTCTTATGTCACCCTCTTAGAATCATCAGCCATCAACTTTCTTGGCCACCTTATATTCCATCATATCTATTAAATCATGACATATGTGGGCATGTATAATACTGTCAAAAATCTTTTCTTAATGATATTCACAAACACAACTGACAATCGGATAGGTCTTCATCGATGTTTTGGATTCTGATAAGGATCCAATCCGATACTATGCTTAAAAGTATATAAATTATAGTATATATTTATTAAAATATATAAAGTTTACTTAGATTTTGTATATGAAATTGGGTTTGGCCCGATCCAATTGTTAATGGATCGGATTGGATCTTATTATTGAGATATGATAAAGGGTTGATCTGACAAGGGTCCGATCGGATACTTATTGGATTGGTACCAAATCAACCCGATCCATTGAAACAATATTCCTTGTATTATTCCTTTGTATAAAGAATTCTGATATTATCAAATGGACCATCACTCTTGATAAAAAGGCTCTGGCCCATCCTGTATCATTACAAGTACAAGACCAGCCCAATCTCCACAAGGAATTGATCTTGGGCTTAACAAATGTGCTTGTATCTAGCAAAGCCCAACTCCAATATCTTTTGTTAATGACATTTCAAATGGAAAGTAGAAAGTGTAATAAGCATATTTTATTTCATTGACTCATGAAAAATATAAATTATCCCCACCATTAAAACACAAATTCAATGGATCGGATAAAACACGAAAAAGCCTATTGGGCCACATTGGCCCATTTAAGTATAGCCATAGCCCAAGAGGAATCTGCAATACCCTTGAGAATTTATTTTATGGTCATAATAGTTAAATCAGGTAGTGCCATATACCCAGAGTTGTACCCTAAAGGGCAAATTCCTCATGACACCAATGAGGAGAGACATAAGCTTCATGTGTAGAAGAGTGCCTCGACATTGCGTAAGTTCCAAATCAGATCCATGGGTCTCATGAAATAGTCGTCGTAACTCAGGCCCAGAGATAGTGAGTACCATTGATAAATTGTACATGAGACCAACGTCTCACTCTTGATGCTTACGCCTCAAGTTCTTAAGTTCCCAAACGCCTCGCTTTATGCTTTAGAACACTTGTTCATGAAAATTATATTGGTACAAATAAGTTAAAAGGGTGGTTAAGTTTCCAAAAATGCCTAGTTTGATGTCTATAATAATTATGTTTTTGATAATCTTAGTGCACCATTGTCGTCATCGATATTATTATCTAAGACTTATCTCTAAATTTCAGGGTGGTCCCTGACATTATGGGTAATCTTCCTAAATCAAACAATATTATTAAGTCTAATCATTAAAAATCCACCTTTTATATATATATTTTTTCTTTTTTTATTTGTCATTTTGTACTTTTTTCGAGTATCGAGATTTGATGTTGGCGTTTAATCTTCCTCTATATTGTCTACATTATCTACTGATTAGGTTTTAATCAAGCACTTCGGTGACTAGGTTACAATGAAGCACATAATGTCCCTACTAAAACCAGATTAATTAGTCGAGCAAACCATAATTAGCAACTTAAGTGACCTAATATATTATAAATAATATGAATCACACCACACAAATTTCAACTACTATCGTTCCACATTGAAATGACATTGCTACTATCGTTCCACATGAAGAACATAATGTCCCTACTAAAACCAGATTAATTAGTCAAGCAAACCATAATTAGCAACTTAAGTGACCTAAAATATTATAAATAATATGGATCACACCACACAAATTTCGACTACTATTGTTCCGCATTGAGATGACATTGCTAATAATCACCTCAAGACATTAAGATACGGACAATGCTGTTATAGTCTTGTGGGGTGGAAGTTGATTTCTACACACATCTGAGAGATTTGATTTCTGAATTTCGATCTACGTCTTTTGTTTTTTCAGTTGGATGAGACACTTCTTTCCAGTGTGTAATACTTAGAATTATATGTTCAAACAAGTAAATGAAATCAGATGAAAATAAATAAATAAATAAAAATACAAGTCTTTTTATATTTTCCTTAGTCTTTATCTCTGGCCATGACTCTTATATATATATATATATATTGTCAATGGAAACCTTCATTGTATGTCCACACTAATATTTTCTTCTTCAATTTTTTTAATATTTAGTGCGAATCCCCAAGGAGTATTCATAGAATATTTCGTGGAATTAAAATTTAAAGAAAAAAATTTGTGATTCCAAGAGTTGGAGTTAATCTGATTATAGTTTTATATAATGGGAACTCTCTAAAATTTTAAACTAACCATTAATCAACTTTTATTGGGTAAATGTAGATTCATTCTCTGCTAAAGTAACTAAGTAGATCAGTTTTTTAGCCAAAAAGCCATCATCTATCAAGTAAAACATGCCAAAATCAAACCAATTTTTTTTTTTTTGTACAATTCAGTCATACCTTATCAATCATATTATTGGTTTGATCCAGTTTTTTTGAAAAAAAAAACTGGTAGGAGCGGTAGAGTAGACACGTTGAGGTGGGTACGCAGGGCAAAACGAATCAAAATACGCATAACTTTGGTAGCAAAAAGAATGGTGGGGTGTACAGATTACACAATTACAAAAGCTGTATTGATCGAGTTGGGGGTCCCAAACGTTATAATGTTATTCATCTCACTCTGTTTCATAAATGCTTTCTTACTAAGAACGCAAAGGTCACAAAAGCTAAAGTTCAAAATGTAAATAAAGCAATCCCATCCCACCCTATAATAATTTCATTGAAATTCATGCATCATCATCCATCACTTTCCACCACCACCCTTGAAAAGAGGGGGGCTTTTGAAATTAATAAGCATCTCTTCAACCTTTACAACTATGTGGATTTAGTTAACAATGAAGCGTCCTTGCTACATACTATATTGTACATGTTACTTATATAGATGATTGTTTATGTTAAATGTTAATGTACCTTAGACAACAAGGCTACAGCTTTCTTTATTATTATTGCTATACTCATCCATTTGAATCATTTTTAAATAGAGGATGGCATCATACAAGCTGGCACTGATGGAATTTTTCCTTCCAACAGTTAGTCATGGAAGAGCCTTTCCTATGTAACTTCTTATAGATTATAATAAGAGTCGTGATATTTGATGCCCCCATCACAAAATCGTAGATCATTTGTCTTGGGATACACAAGAAAATAATTTATGACTCTGTGTATCCCAATGCAAATGATCAATGGTTATGTGATGGGGCATGTGTCAGAGGGCGCATCACAGAATAATCATTATTCTTATATTAATTGTGAGGGGCCATTAAAATTTTTGCATACTTTAAGGAGTGTGCATGTTACAATTATTAATTTTTTTTTTTAATTCACTTCAAATGCCTTAGTCAATTAAATAATATTGTTGCTTACGTTAGAAGGCAGTGTCACATTCTTAATTCAACAAAACTTGAATGAATCAACTGTAGTGGTAAATTGTGTTGAGATCGACAAGCATGATCAACCGTATGAATATCAAAAATAAAATAGAGTGATAATACACCAAGAATTTTACTGAATGTCGACTAAATTTCTGGACTTCACATCCCAATTTCACTATAGAGATTGTTGTTACAAGTCACCATCTCCCACCATTTTTGCACATAAAATCCCTATTTCTAATGCATTAAGAGTTGGTGAGATGGTTTAATCTTCTTTGCACAGCTACCACATTTCACGATCCATCAAATCAATCAGTACCTCCATTGGTTTGTTCTGATCACGCTAATTGTATCATGTCTTTACTAGAAGATGCAATGTCTTCTTGAGCTATGGGTATCATGTTTTTGACTCGTAACAGTCAGGGCGGACTCAGGATTTTGCTCATGTGGGAGCAATCAAGAGTAAAAGGAAATTTGTGGGGGACAACTAAGAATAAAAAAAACAAGAGTTGTGGGGTCAATTAAGAGTGGAAATTTTTTTGTGAGAGGCAATAGCGACAGATTTTTTTATCCATAGCTAAAATCTGTTGCAATAGTTCACTAATCAATATATTTCAAAATTCTTATGGGGACAAGAGCCCCCACTGTAAATCCACCCCTGGTAACAATGGACCTAAGTTATGAGTATAATCTTCGAACTCGGGATTGGAAGATTCTTGACTTATATAAATCTCAATGATAGTTAAGGTATTACGAATTCTTTTGACGTTATGATTGGGTCAAGTGTTGTATCGGATTTTATATCAAGGTTTACCATTCAACGTAGAGGCTCTTGTAATATTGATCACTTCTTATTTGGTCCAATAAATAAGAAATACTTTTCATTACTTGTAATGAAATAAATAAAAAGGGATAAAATCATATATTATGCATGCAACATTACAATAACAACAAGTATTATGTTAACACATTGAATCAGATAAGGGCTTGTTTAGGTCTTTTAGATGACATATTGATAATTATATTAGATACTTTGACTTTATTATATTTAATTTAATATCTTAAAAATAATTTGAGAGATATTTTTATTCGATGCTTGAATAAGGACATTATCGTTCAAAAAATCCATAAATTTTTTAGATCAATAAGTTTCCTTCAAATGCTAATATGATAATAAGTAGGTTTGAGCTACTTCTCATTTATGATCATTTTCAACATTCCACACAAGTTGAAAGTTCTTCTTAAACATACACTGAAGGATTATTTAATTGCAATAAATGCTTTTGAACTATTTTTCATCCAAAAATTATTTGGATATCGTATATAAATAATTATACACTAACCCCCCCCCCCCCTCTCCCGACATATTCCCCTTCTACTCTCTTGATGTGAAATATTCATAGAATCATAATTTTTCTTGGGATACACATTACGCGTCCTCTTAAATATGTGCAGTTGTATATCTTGAAAAAAAAAATGTATGATTCTATGCACATGCCATGTCAAGAGAGTCGAGGGGGTGTCAGAAAACTCGACTCATCATATATTTAGAAATGTGTCGTCTTTTGAATTTTTATAATACATGTGAAATAAGCAAAATTATAATTAGGAGGAATTATGTAATCCTTTCCATGAATTCTTCATTATTCATTAATAAGAGGTCGATGTATTTAATAAAGTGTTAGTGGTTGCCAGTTATTTATGGAACTGTCTATTTCGTATAGTTTTATGTTACTTTTAATTTCTATAGATAGATATCAAAAAGCAAGTCTCCAGTCTCCCTAGTATCGGACAACTATGCTTATGGGAGGAATATATGGCAATGTAAAGGGTATGTTAGTAATTCTAAGCAGGTTAATATTTAATTATTAAAGAATTCTCTTTTGTATTATTGTTGGCAATTGTTGCATTTTTGGTTTACCAACTATCATCGATTTTGTCTGCTCTAATTTTATAATACAAATCATAAAGTTTTGTCAAATGTCATGTCGGTATGACACGTGTTGATGTACTGAATTTGTGTGGTCCCTACGAAAGAAAAGCATGCAAATACAAATGTGGGAAGTGGGGACCACGTGTCTCAAATTCGTCTGGACTCTCTCACACTATCCTGCACCGGCACTTGCGAAAGGAAATGACGCGCCCGCGCCCTATGGGCTCCACCTGTTGAAACAGCGAAGCCGAGACCAAAACCAATGACTTGGGTGAGTCCCACCTTGTCACATATTGGCCCTGCCATATTACGAAAATGCCCTCCATTACCAAAATAAAAGTAGCGAATCGAGTATTATACATTTTCGTCCACGTTTTATGATCTTTTTACAAGACGAAGACTGAGATAGAGTGTACGGTTGGATTTCCTGGTTCGATATTTTTTGTGAGAGTTTTTCTTTCAAATCACAAAATTCATGAATGAGGGTAATTTTGTAATTTTACTGATGCTCTTACTACACGCGCTCTCAATCCAGTGAGAGCAAAAAGTCCCTTGGCAAAAAAAAAAAATTTCATTCTTGGTGGGACCCACTGACAGACACACATTACCAAAACGACTGAGGCGCGATGGACGGCGTTTCTTTTCTGGACTCTCTGGGGGTGGAAAATCTGACAAAATAGTTGTCAAATATGGATGACATCTAAGCTGGATGTATAGGACCTGGCAAGCCACTAAAACCTTCGACCAATGTGTGTGGTGGTACCCTATTTTGTGAGTACAAGTCGCCCTATGCGGCAAAGTCAGCAACATT
Source organism: Akebia trifoliata (assembly GCF_017979445.1). Taxonomy (NCBI): domain Eukaryota; kingdom Viridiplantae; phylum Streptophyta; class Magnoliopsida; order Ranunculales; family Lardizabalaceae; genus Akebia; species Akebia trifoliata. Next base: position 47,445,646 of record NC_141377.1, read on the forward strand.
TAAATTACGATGAAAAGTATTCCTTTATTTTCGTCAAATACACGTGGGATTAGCTGTGTTTTAGTAGAAAAAAATGATGTTCCCACGGCAATGATCCAAGTAAATCCTCTAACAGGAGACCAAGATCATTCAAGTGAGGGACGGACGTCCCAAGAATTCAATGCTTACAACTGTACAGAAAGCATACTTTTGGAAAAAAAAAAAAAAAAAACTTTGAAAAAGGCTAACCCATGTTAAAATTCCCTCCTTTTAATTGCACGTGATTCTCCAACGAAGTATCCAAAGGTGGCATTAAGATGTACTTCATATTTCTGATGTGGAGGTGCGCACATACCATAGTGTCTATGATTATGTGCATATTTCCATGTCAAAAATATGAGAATCGTAATAAATTCCATTGTCACCATAGCATTACACTATCTCAAATATTTGTGAAAAAATGAGGATGAAAACTAAATATAAATAGTCATGTGTCATGTTACAAAGAGTGCTCTACCAAATTTTTTAAGTAACCTGCTTACTTCAAAGTTATACTCAGACGACTCTATACCATGTCGAGAAGATAGTGCAAATTACTCTTACATATACAATGATAAAAGTGGTTGACATGATATACGGTATTGATACTACTCTATGGGAATGCTTAATATATTGAAGTGATCAACTTGTTGGGATAGATAACTAGAAGGCGGCATGCGATCTGACACAATGACATCTTTCCTAATAATATAAGCAAATGACAATATACCCAATGAAATATTGATACATACTTATCTAGTCATGTGTCAACTCTCAAGAGTACAAAATTGATTAAAAGAATTACAATGCACCTAAGTGTTTCAAAACTATAAAGGAGATTTATTCAAAGGAAAAGATAGGCAATCTTCCTTTCTAAGGAGTATAGGCTTTGTTGGAATTTCCACTAAATTAAATGTTAGATTATTTTCGCAAAATCCTATTAGAGAGGTAATTTAACTTTACCTAGTAGTTTTATGGTGATTTTATCCCTGTGTTACTGAATTCCCTCCTACTAGGGCCAATTGTGACCTAGTATGAAGCAAATCCATTTATGGCTTGAATCGGACTTAGCTCCATGGAAACAATTGTTTTGGTCAACATCAAAGAGGCCCCATGTCTGGGGTTTTTGTCAATTTTAGAAATACTCCTGTGCATTCCAAATTGATGATATGCGGCGTTGACTTAATTATACTTCTTTAAGATTAACATTAACTTAAATGATCTAAATGCCATCTACGAAAGTATCTCTACAAACTAGGTTCATTCTAAAGCAACGAACCACAAGGCACAAAATTGAATTCAAATTAAACAGATCGACAAACTAAGTAACATACATTCATCCCCATCCCTCAACATTTTAGCAAATATTTGAGATATTGTGTTTCAATAACATATTCCTCGACCTCAATCTTCTAAAATAAGTTACTAAAAGAAAATCTTTTTTTTTTATTCCTCCCAATGGAACTTTCATCTTCATGTTTATCTTCAAACTTAACAAACACACACACACACACTCTCTCTCTCTCTCTCTCTATTTCTTTTCACATCCCAATAATTTGTATATTATTTGGAGATTAGGTTAAACAGCTTAAAACTAATTTGTCCTTGAGGATGAAGGGTTTAAAAAAGATAGATTTTTGGAAATATATATATACATATAGCTTTCTGATTGTAGATGAGGATTGAGGGTATTTAAGTCATTTTTCATTAATCTCGCATAGAAGAAAAAGGAACACATGGAGTGTCAAATATTCACCAAATGGAGAGATGTAAGGTAATTTTGTCATTTAATAGTTTCCCCAAAATAGTTACTTTTTGGCTTTTTCAAAGCCCCAGGGAATCCAAAGCCCTCTTGTTCTGTTTTAGGTGGTGCTCCTCGCATTTTTTCAGTTAAAAGAAAACAAAAAAGATGCAAAATTTGTAAGACGATCAAATGCCCGTGTCCCTGTGATACCCTAAATCTCATGAGAAAACGCCAAGATATGTTTCGTATATAAAGCAGTCTTTGAAATTTGACTTGACTGCTTTTTTCTGCCATAGGTTTGCAAAAATGACAAAATTCGTTGAGAGATATATCAAACTAACTCCTCTTGATTTGTTTTTAATTTAATTTAGACCTTTTTATATAAATTTATAATATAGATTTTCTTTGCTTTATTTAAAAAATTAAATTGTTTTAGCTTGTAAATTAATTTATATTTAAAAAATAATAATCAAAATATCAAATTATTGGATGAAAATTTCAAAATCTTTACTAATTCTTTCACCTAGGATGTTGTATAAGCATAAATCAGGATCTCAAGATGACATCAAATTCGTCTTGAATATTGTCATCTCGAGGATTGTGTTCAAGAATTTAGAAAGTAATCTTGAACATTTGAAGACAAAGCACAAGATGTTATGCTCTGGCTTGGGAACCACAACAAACGTGAGTACAAGATAGGTTTGGATCCTTAAAAGATCATGATGAAAATTAAAGGGTTTGATCATGATCTTATTCAATCAAGAAATAAATCAAAGAAACGTGGAAGAAAGATGGAAAAAAAAAAAGTCATGATTTTTTTATGCCCCCTCTAACACACATCCCATGATGTGATACACAATTGTGCATCACCCATAAATATGTGCAATTGTGTATCTCAAGGAATCTATGGTTCTAACACATGCCACGTTATGAGACGTATGTGGGCGTGTGTTAGAGGGGGGCGTCAGAAAATGATTATTCAAAAATATAAAAAAATTAAAATTTTAAAATATAAATAAAAGTGAAATTGATTATTCCAATTTGGTTGTTTCAAGTTAAAAAATTGGACTATGAACCTAAGTTTTGCAGGTTTGATACCCAATGCTTAGCACACAATTTTACAAATTTTAATTGAGGGCATAATGGATCTCGAGGTGGAGGTGTAAGACATTTGCACCACATATATCTAGTTAGATAGCCTTTACATTAGGGTTGGCAACGAATCAATTTAGTATCGGATTAGTGCCACTCTGTTCCAATTCGATCCAAATGAATTAATGAATATGAGAATCGAATTCGATCAATTTCATTTCATTCTAAACCCGAAATCAATATGATCTGATTTGAACACATGCTTTATTTTCAAATTATCAATGTTTAAAAATATAAAATTTAACAAAAAAAAAATCTACTTTCTTACTGCAAATATAAAGAGAAATAAAAAAGATTAAAACGCTATATGTATTTATATGAAATTGAGAAAAAAAAAAAAAAAAAAACTATTGAAATATATTTGGATCAAATTGGAATAGATCCGAAATTATTTTGTATCTAAGATTTCAATCCAAATCCAAATTTTTTAATTTTTTTAGATCATATCGGATTGGACCAATTTGAATATCAAGTATATTTTGGATCATTACCAACCCTACTCTACATCAACCCCAAGGGGTTGGCCTAGTGGCAGGCTGACCTTGATAAGCTTCCCGAAAATGGTAGGTCAAGTGTTTGAAACCCCTAAACATTGAATTCCTTAGGGCCACCTTGTAGATTACGTTCCGAAAAAGAAGAAGAAGAAAAGATTATCCCTACATTGACAAATAAGACAAGTGATACTCTAAAATTGTTAAATCAACAAAAAGCTAACAATATTGTAAGAGAGAGTTTTTAAAAATAAACCTATTTAGAAGTGGTAGGTTGAAAAACGTGGAAAAATATGTTTGAAATGTTTAAATGCAAGTTTTTTGGATTTTACCTTTTTTTTTTTTTTTTTAATACAAGTGGTATTTAACCTATGGATTACCAGCTTAGTATTTAATAGTTATGTGTTACAGCAAATCCCTACAGTTATTGGCTCACGACTACTATACATTAGAATTGACTAATACTAAACGGCTTTCAAAAATATACGGAAAAACACTTCACGGACGTGGAATGGTTACATAACTATAGATTTTTTCTTCTCTTTTGTATCTTGAGAAAAATTCTATGGTTCCCTTCACATTCCATTGTCAGTTGAGTGTATATGAGTATTGTTTTAGTCAGTTTAGCCCATCAAATTAGAATTACAACGATAACAATGATTTTCTAATTATAAGTCTTCGCTCCATCAATACTCAGATGACATGCAACAGACATGGAATCATAGATTTTTTTTTTCTTTGAGATATTTAACTGTATATCCCCAGAAAATATGTGCAATCTGTATCTCAAAGAAAAAGATCAAATATCCGTGCCACCCGGTCCGAGTATTGACCGAGTGAGGCGTTCTTGTTCGAAATTCAGCACTCTTTTTTTTTTTTTTTTTTTTTAAAGGAAAAAAAAGAAAATGAAATACAGCTAGCCGTACGAGTCGGAAGAACTTGTGGTAATTCCTCCGTACATTATTTGAACTTTAGGGGTAATTTCGTCATTGACTTTTTTATATTTATTATATTTATTTATTAAATATGTGTTTCGAAACGAGAAAACCAATATCAGAGAGCGATGTTTTGGAGAGAGCTTCTCCAACAACGTCTCGCTTAGTCGCTTTAGTGGCACACTCGCACCTAACGCGAATATTTTAGCACAACCAACGACACCACCATCTCTCTCTCTATCTCTCTCTTCTTCCTTCCTTCCTTGCTACTCTGCAACTGAAGGAACAAGAAACAGAGAAAGAAGAAGAAAAAAAATAAATTAATCCTAAGTTATTAACACTTTGAACACCAGATCTCCATTTCTAAACTCGAAGAGCTTCATCTCTGCAACTTTGAATTTCTTCTCTTAGTTTTGCTCCAAAGTTTTCAACCTCTAAAACTGCATTTTTCCTTCTTTTTCAGGTATGGTCGATTCTCCATTGTTTTGGTCCCCTCTAACATCTATCTCTGTTTCATTTATTCTTTGTTTTCATCTCTCTATCTCCTTAGCAATCTTTCTATTCATGTTTGTCTGTAAAATGGAAATGTAGGCGCCTATCTTCTAAATTTCTGTTTGTGCTGTTCTTGCATCTCTCCTTCTAGTTGATCGGATTCTTCTATCCATATATTTGGACATTTTTATTTAGTTTTGGTTTCGTTTCTGTTCTTTTTCATTTCTAGTTCGATTCATTGGATGACTGGATGGAGATTGATGCAGAAACAAATGGAACTTTTTTTTTTCTTCTGTTTTTTTATTTTAATTTCTGTGATTGAAGCCTAGCTTTAACATCTGTGTTCATTAGTAAATTAATTTTTTTCCTACTCCTATCACTCTCACTATTGCTTACATTGTCTTCTTCACTTACTTTAGAATTTTAATTGACATTGCATCCAAGAGAAACCAATTTTGTGAGATTTAAGGTTAAAAAGCAAATTTTCCCCCTTTATGATTGTTATTTACAATGGATGATCATCTTCCATGATCAATGACTTCTTTAACAAGATCTTTGGATTTTGATTTGGTTGGACTTGTATCAAAGAGATGGCGATCTGGAAATCTGGAAATGATGTTCAACTTGATCTTACATTGGTGCCAAAACAGATTTAGAGCTGTTTCTGATAATGCATATATCACTCCTGTAAAGTTTTAGGATTATGGAATTTAATTTTCTGTAGATATATTGCTATTTATCTCTGTCTATCCCAAAGAGCATTTTTTTTCTCCTTAAATTTGTTTAATTTCTGTTTTTTAGGGGGGGTGTCTGTTTATGAGAGTCTGTTGGGTTATCAACTTTCATAACTTATTAGTGCTTATGAGTGGAAAAATAAATATTATTGTTGATTATTACTAATCATCTAGCAATTATTTCTGCTGCTGCCATGGCTGGTGGTATAGCTACCGGAAACAGAGGCAAACTATCTCAAAGAGTACACAAGTGGGATAATAATTGATGCTATTTCCCCGACAAATGTGGTGTCTTAGTTCAGTCTTTCTTCTACCATTGAGGATCTCAGTTTTTTGGTTTATGTTATGATATGTTATGTTTTTTTTTTTTTTCAAAGACACTTCCTTTTCAAAGAATTTTCTGTGCTGGAGACATGCTAAAAAAATTTGTTCAAACAAATATCAAATTATCCAAAGATTTTATTTTCAGCTATTACTTATATATTATCTGTAATTATACATCAGCTCATCTAACTGCATTCTTCACTTATCGGGAAAAAAAAAACACTATCTATACTCCTTTTTTTCTAGTACACTAAACATGAATTATATTTATCTAATTGTATCTCCAAGATATGGATTGATCGGCATATCGAGTACGTGGGGATCATTGTGTCCAACAGTTTTACCGAGTGTCTTACACAAACTCACGTGTTCATATCTTAGTTACATATGATAATACAGAATTTTAACAATGGATGATATCTTATCTCATGAGTATTATTTTCTGCAAATAATAATGTACGTAATGCATGCTTTATAAGATATTGTTGCTTTAAACAAATTCTTGCTGAGTGTGGATGCATTTCATGTATGATTTTTGGTGTGCGACATACTGACATTGGCACCCCCCTTGTTCATATGTAGAGCTTTTGTTGTCATTCTTGTTTCCCATGTTCAGTTCAGTTGATTTTTTTTCCCATTTGGAAATATATATAGATATAGACAATATGAAGAACTGAGTTTTGGATTATTGGCATTGAAAACTCATTTGGAATTGGCATCGAGAACTCATTGTCATATCACCAACTTATCAATATTGTATTGCAGGACAGTTGTGGCTTTTCTGTAATTTCACCAGTATTACTTTGTACCATGAAAACATTGCAAAGCATTTTAGCCAAATTTCTCTATTATATCTCGTCTCTCTCTCTCTCTTTTTTTTGTCTTTAGTTATTTTACTCTTATATACTTCATCTCCTTGACATTTTGTTTCACCTGACCATTGGTGTTGTTGCTCAACTAATATTTTCAGGGCATATAGTTCGAGATGGATCGCCGCAGTTGGCCTTGGAAGAAGAAATCATCTGACAAAACATCTGAGAAAACAGCGTCGGTGCCATATTCTACTGGTACCTCTTCGGCTTCAGCTGGATCTCAAGGGGATAAGGTCTGTTCATTGACATCTTGGGGTGGCATTTTTCTAAAAAATCCATTAATTTTTAGGATATAAAACTATTAGAATCCAAAAAATTTCTTTCATTGATCTTTGGAATATGAAAGTGAGTGCCACCCAAGGGAATCAGATCTGTTAATTGAAATTTTGACATGGAATTTTTCTAAAAATTCCTTTATGTCTTAGTATTTAAATATATTAGAATCCAAAATTTTCTTTAATGGATCTATAGAATATAAAAGATCCTCACCCCCGAACCATATGAAAGTTTAGAAAGCCCTCTGAGCTTTCCCTACAATATTGAACATTGACACATTTTGTTTATATAATAAGGCAGCTTCCACAGAAACAAGATTTTGATACTTTTTATGGAAACTTCCTCTCTTTTGCTAGTTGTTTGTTGTTCACATGGGTTTGAAATCAAAGGAGTAGTGCATGATAATGCTGGGGATTTATTGTTTACCTCTTAACTTTATGACTACTTGCTTGCCAGCATGGTTTTTTTACTGTGTCTAAGGCTGCAAAGAGTTGTTCAAGTTATTTTGATCAGCATTACTCTATAATTAGGTTCATAGATACATTTGGTAACAACTAAATTGTGAATCATGTGTGTCTGAGCTCGCAAGCTGAATCCAAATCTGGCATGATTCGCGGTGTCGGTTGGGGTGCCTTGAGAAGTTAACTTTTACCTAAATATGCAGTTAGAAGTTTGGTGCAACTTCTCTTTTGCATTTTGATTTGTTAATTGGTCTAATTGTTTTTTTGCCTGGATCTGCTTCTATCTATGGACAGGATAATTCCAAGAAAGTCAGTTATGTTCAAATTTCTGTGGAATCATATGCACATCTGACTGGATTGGAGGATGAAATTAAGGCACTGACTGATCAAGTTAAGACATTGAATGATGAAATTAATATTTTGAATGAAAAGCTGTCCTCAGCTCATTCCGAGATGACTACTAAGGATAATCTTGTAAAACAGCATACAAAAGTTGCTGAAGAAGCTGTCTCAGGTATAATCTCGGTGTTCTACTCCAACAACCAAAAATTGAAAAAGAAAAAAAAATCTTACCTTTTGCCATGTGCATTTTGCTAATTTTCTCATTTTAAGACACCTTTCTTTTACGATGATAAATAACTTATCATGATGAACATCCTTCTGCATTCAGTTAATTTTATAGGATATTTTAATCATATAGTTCTTCCGACTTAACTAAGAGTTCTTTATTTGACCTATGATAATTCTTCTGAGACTCGAGTCCCTATCTATATTTGCAGGATGGGAAAAGGCTGAAGCAGAAGCTTTGACATTGAAACATCAACTTGAATCTGTCACACTCTTGAAGCTGACTTCTGAAGATCGAGCATCACACCTTGATGGTGCTCTGAAAGAGTGCATGAGGCAGATACGTAATGTGAAAGAAGAACATGAAAAGAAATTAAATGAAATCATTCTTACCAAAAGTAAACAATGGGATAAAATCAAGCTTGAATTTGAAGCGAAGATAGTTGATTTAGATCAGGAACTCCTTAAGGCCTCGGCTGAAAATGCTGCATTCTCAAGGTCGTTGCAAGAACGTTCTAATAAACTAATGAAGATCAGCGAAGAAAAATCCGAAGCAGAGGCCGAGATTGAACTTTTAAAGACCAATATAGAATCATGTGAAAGGGAAATAAATTCACTTAAGTATGAGCTCCATGTAGTTTCCAAGGAGCTTGATATCCGAAATGAAGAAAAGAACATGAGTATGAGGTCTGCAGATGTCGCCAATAAGCAGCACTTAGAAGGTGTCAAGAAAATAGCCAAGTTGGAAGCAGAATGCCAAAGATTACGTGGCCTTGTTCGGAAGAAATTGCCTGGGCCTGCTGCATTGGCTCAAATGAAGCTTGAAGTTGAAAATTTGGGCCGGGATTATGGAGAAACCCGGCTGCGGAGGTCTCCTGGACCAAGTCCTGGTCCACAGCTGGCTCCACAACCTGAAATTTCCCATGGAAATGTCCACAAAGAGACTGAATTTCTCACGGCACGTTTATTCGTGATGGAGGAAGAAACAAAGTTGCTGAAAGAAGCCTTGGCAAAGCGTAACAGTGAACTTCAGGCTTCAAGAAACATGTGTGCTAAGACAACTAGCAACCTTCGAAGCTTAGAAGCACAGATGCAAGTACTGAATCAGCTAAAAAGAACAAATGTTGAAATACCTGTTGAAGGCTCCTTAAGTCAGCATGCAAGCAATCCACCAAGCTTGATCTCTGTGTCCGAAGATGGAATTGATGAGGAAGGAAGCTGTGCAGAGTCTTGGGCCACAGCATTGGTCTCTGAGGTCTCTCATTTCAAGAAGGAAAGGAATCTTAACAATGCTAACAAGGCCGACAATGCGAATCACTTGGAACTTATGGATGACTTTCTGGAGATGGAGAGATTGGCATGTTTATCAACTGAATCCAATGGTGCTGTCCCAATTTCAGGCAGTTTATCTGATAAGAGAACTGAAAATGAGGACCATCGGACGTCTCCGGATGCTGCAAAGGGTGGGTATCTCCCATCAGAACAGCAGCCAGACTTGGATCCATCAAATCTGGTTTCTCCTAATGAGGAGTTTTCAGATGCAAATCTTGAATCTAATATGAACGAAGTCCAATTATCAAAGCTTCGGTCAATAATTTCCATGATATTGGGATCTGAAACTAGGGATGCTGATATGGGAAAGATTTTGGTAGATATCAAACGTGCTGTACAAGATGTACAAGCCATTCTGCCTCAGCATTCTGTAAGTTGTATTTTTGAGAATACACATTCTCCATCTTGCCCTCAAGATATTGTGGAAACCACAGAGAGTCGGGTTTCTTTGACAAAAGATAGTAAACCAGGAACCCATACCAAGCTTATTATAGATCAAGAATTGACTATAGCTGTTTCTCAGATTCGTGATATTATCGTATCATTGGGGAAAGAAGCTATTGCAATCCAAGACACATCCCCTGATGGATGTGGGTTATGCCAAAACGTTGAGGAATTCTCTGGTTCTGTTGATAAAGTTTTTTGCGGCAAAATGAGTTTGGGAGACTTTGTTCTTGACCTTTCTCATGTTTTGGCCAAAGTCGGTGAACTGTGCATTAATTTGCTGGGTTACAAGGGCAATGAAGGAGAAACCAATAGTTCTGACTGCATAGACAAGGTGACGTTACTAGAAAAAAAGGTAGTTCAAGATGACTCATTGAGAGAAAGATGCCCTAATGGTTGTACTCCTATTTTTCAGTCTACATCTGATCCTGAGGTTCATCAAGAAGGAAGCTTAAGTCCAGGCTTTGATTTGAAGGTTGCATCATGCATATGCTCATTGGAAGGCTTGGAACAATTGAAATCTGAGAAAGATGGCATGGCGAGGGAGCTAGCCATATGTTCTGAAAATCTAGAGCACACAAAGTTTCAGTTAAAGGAAACTGAACAGCTTCTTGTAGAACTTAAATCACAGCTGGCATCTTCTAAAAAATCGAATGGCTTGGCAGAGACACAATTGAAATGCATGGCAGAATCTTACAAGTCACTTGAAACACGTGCAGAGGAGTTAAAAGCTGAAGTGAACCTTTTGCGTGCAAAAGCTGGGACTTTAGATAAGGAGCTTCAAGAGGAAAGGAAGAATCATCAGGACACTTTGGCCAAATGCAAAGATCTTCAAGAGCAGATTCAAAGGTTAGCCATAAAATGTCTATTGTGAATTACATTTAGTGACTCGTCCGAGACGATACAACTTCGCTGTGTTGACCATCAACCATGGTGACTTGATTTCAGTACTCATTGATTTTAACATGATCGGACTTGGCTGGTTCAATGTTGTTTAATTGATTTCAGGCATAGTCACTGATTTTAACTTAATTTCGGCCATGTTGACTCAATTTCAGTTCTCATTGATTTTAACATGATTGAACGTGCTAGTTCAGTGTTGTTCAATTGATACTCACATCCTTTCTTCCGACATTGCACTTGAGTGGTATTAACTTGATGTTTTCAACTTGTTTACAGTGCAGATATTGGTTTTCTAGAAATACTTTATCTATATATATAGTGGTATGCTCTGGTGTTTCATTGAGTGGGGTGTTGGTTTTGTCATTGACTTCTTTGTGCATGTCTCATTTTTGTGAAGGAATGAGAGCTGCTTGATGTCTTCATTATCATCAGCGCCTGAAGGCGACATCAAGTCCAAACAGGTGCGTACAATAATCAATCCCATCTTTACAGAAATCATCAATAGCATACACATTCTTTCACTTCCCATTTCAGAGTGCCTCGTAGATAAAGAAGAATTAGAGGCAAAGATGAGCTTACATGTCTCACGCTTAGTCCTCATAATGTTTATAAGCATGATTTATTTTTATCTTTTTCATATTTACCTAAAACTGGTCTTGGACTATTATGAATTTATGACTTATTAATCATACACAGAGAGAGATGATGTGTTTGGAATGCCTTTCAGAAGGCATGTTTCTTAGTTCATCCTTTCCCTGTAAAGCTATAGCATGTATGTGGTACAGGTTCACGTAAGATCGCTATTAGTAAGGAGGTAAAATTAAGTATGGGAACGGTTCTGAGGATTGCACGTGTCAATCTATGAAGAATTGGATTTATAGGTTTAGCTGTGTATTTATGTTATAATTTAGATATTCATTTGAAAAAAAGTAATAGTTTAGATAATTCTGTGAAAGAAGTTGTTCAACTTCATCTCTGAGAATAGCTCAGCAAATATTCTAATTAAAAAATAGGACCCATGTTTCATGTTTATATTATGTGTTTGTGCCAAGGAAGGGTTGGAACATTAGGCTTTGAGGATTGCACGTGCCAATCTATGAAGAATGGGATTTATAGGTTAAGTTATAATTTAGATATTCATTAAAAAAGAAGAAGTAATAATTCAGATAATTTGCAATGAAATAAGTTCTTCAAATTTCATCTCTGAGAATGGCTCAGCAAATATTCTAATTGGAAAATAGGACCCATGTTTTATGTTTATATTATGTTTTTGTTATACTGCTAATAAAGGGTTGGAAAATTAGATTTTCACCTCATGCATCAAGGTCTGTACCTCATGTTTCTAGAGATCATGCTTGTACATTTTTAGATATACTGGAATAAACTGGATCTCATTTATAACAGCATTGATTCAATCAGCAAAGATAAAATTCATGATCTATGGATAGTGGATAAAGAATCATTGTCAGTGCCTGATGGCTCTGTGAAAATGAATTTTCTATGTTTCGAGACTAAACGCGTGCATTGATTAGCGAATTCTTTAAAGAAAGGTGAAAAGTATATTTTCTATAAGAATAATGCTGAAGTGACCTCAAGATTGGACCTAACCTCGCACACCATGATGTGAAAGTGTATGGGAACTATCCTCGAGATACGAGGGAAAAAAGCATCTATAGTTCTTATCCACTTTCACGTCAAGATGTGTAATATGAGGTCCAATCTTGAGGTTACTCCAGCACGACTCTTTCTATAACCAATGAATCCATTTTATGAATAGGTGGAAAGTTGATTGATTAATATAATTTGTTCTAAACTGTTATGTTTATTGCGGTAGGACCTACTAAAACTTTAAACTGCTTGACTAAAATTTTTTTTTTAAATTTTCTTTTTTGTTATAATCTTCCCTCATTTAGGGTTGAAGCGACCCTTGTCTTGATGAGTTATTTTTTATTTATTTTATCATTGTAGGAAAGAGAGATAACGGCTGCAGCGGAGAAGTTAGCAGAATGTCAAGAGACCATATTTCTTCTAGGAAGGCAGTTGAAATCTTTGCGTCCTCCTTCGGAGCACACAGGGTCTTCATACAATGAGAGACATCAAATGACTTTGACAGAAGATGAACCAAGTGCTGGCCACTTGAACCCAGACATCAAGTGTCGATCACAAGATTTTGATAATGCTGAGATGGAGAATGCCGCATCTTCTAATGTGGCCAGAGTGGGTGGTGAATCCCCGTTATGTCAATCGGACACAGAAGTGAATTTGATCTCGAGATCACCAGTCAGCTCAAATCGCCCGAAACACAGGCCCAGCAAGTCATCCTCTTCATATTATGTATCATCACCGGATAAACATTCACGTGGTTTAAGCCGGTTCTTCTCTTCGAAAACAAAGACTGGCCATTAGGGATCTTCAATCTTGCATTGGTATCATTCTTCAATTGAAGAGGCCAATTAACATTCTTCAATTGTAGATGTGGAATTTGGACAGTTTCCGTTATAGCCTACTACTTATTTTGGGATGAAGGGAGCTGATCCGAGGTTCACGTCCATCAAAGCTGAGCTGAGCAGCAAGTAAATTTATTCCTGGTGTGTAAGATAGTGGTTCTTTGGTACAGATATGTGCATTGGAGATGTAAAGTTTTGTTGCATATAAACCTTCCCCTTTTTATCTCTAAAATTAATCGATTTTGGAGAGAAAAGGACTCCTTATTCATGATATCGGAATCATATTTGGGTGAGCTCAGCTAATATTTGTAACCTGATTTTGATGGGGATGGTGGCTCAAGGGGGTCGTTGGTAATTTGTGTTGGAAGGGATTTAACATTAGAGTAACTTAAAGGGTAGGGAGGGAAGAGAAGGAACCTTTCTCAGGTGCTCTTCTTATGGAGTTTAATCTGTCTTCGTTAAAAATAGAAAGAGTTAGAAATATGAACCCCATACCTAATGATTCCTTTACATTTTGTTATCGTTAATTGTACTTTATACCTTTTAATCTGTTGTTTGGTATCAAGGCAACAGATTTTGAGAGGGTGAAATAAAAAAAATTCAAAATTGATGCCAAGATCATAATTAATAATTTGGTTCCAACATTATCAAAGTATGAAGGAAGGGTTTTGATTCTAAAGTTGTGGTTTTACAACAAATATACAGGGCTGTCAAGCTGTCAATTTGGCCAGCCCATCCCACCCGAAAAAACAAGATTAAGGGCTTTGATCTTTAGCCCACTAAGGTATTGTCGGGCTCAAAATTTTCCTACCCATTAAATCTGGGCTGGTAAAGCTGAACAATGCCCATCTCAACCCACTACTATCTTGTATATCAGATATAATTAGAGAGTCGCACTGGATTGACCTCAAGATTATACCTCATATCTCACTTTCCTGATGTGGTATCTCCCTATATGGGTTAGAAGTTCCTGAGTGGACTGATTTTTTGTGATGATGATCACTATTGTGAGTAATGTCTTTATATTGTTGTCTTAAAAAGAAAAATTGATCATGGATGAATGTGTTTTGAAACCCACTATTGAGATAGGCCCCAATGTATTGTTTGATTGACATTGTTTGGGAAAGACTCATTCTCGATCAAGTCTTTTTTTACACAACTCAAACAACTTTCCAAGTTGACTCGCACCCTAGAGTTATGAGCAAAAGCCACCTCAAAATCCAATCGAATCAAGATTTGTTATAGAACCTCAAGATTCATATCAAATCACGAGGTTCTGTTTTGAAGGTTGGCAAGCCTTAAGACTAAGGCCTCTTTTCCTCACTAAATTAGTCAAGAAAGTGTTTTGAGTCTTAAAAAACTATGATGGAAGGAAACAAAACAAGAATTGATTGTTAAATAAAGAGCATATCCTTATAATTAATAAGCTCCACTCCAAGGTTTTAAAAAAAAAAACTTTTTTTTTCTTCTCAACATAATGAGCAAATTTTATTGAAAATTTACTAGTTTTGTCTGTCTTATAAACCCCAAAATCCTCCAGGACCACCAAAAATGAACATATATGATTCCCTTCTCCCTTTTGAAACACATATTACATTAACTTATAACATTTAGTGTTCTGCCCCAAGCTTTCCAAACCTGATTTTTTAGGATTTACTAAGTAAATAGATATATTAACAACATGGAGTTGACTAAAATAGCATGCGCCATTGGGAAAAACGTCCTCCCCATTTGAGCACTAATTCCGCCTGGAGGATTTTTGCGAGGCCTCCCCAAGCAACATAAGAAGCACCTTCGCTTAAATGTGGTAGTATTGTTGAGTGTTGTGTTATTCGCCTCTATTCTAGATGTCACGTGCTCACATATCGTGTCCTAGTTTGACCCGTGACCTTCTTATATTTGTAGTTGCGCCTTCTCCATCATATCGGTCTTTTGGGGTAAATGATTTGTCAATAAGTAATTCCTTCGGCCAATAACCCAAATTATTGTGTTTATTTGTCAGCCACCAATGGCCAGTAACATGATCCTACCATTTTAAAACAAAAACATTACATTAATCAATAAAACATGCAATACTCTCTAATTTCAATGTCAATACTACTTATAATAGTTAGGAATACTATCAAACTATTGTTTTAAAACACATCTAATCAAATCCACTCGATTGGATTTCAAGGTGACTCAGGCCCAAAACCCGATGGACCAAACTAGTTAAGTTGATTTGGAAGATCATCGAATCAATATTCATCAATCTTTGGCTGAATCGTATCTCAAAAGTTCATTGAGTTGGGTTAGAAATTTGATTGAGTAAAATTAAAATAAATTAATATTTTTTTCATTTGACTCATCTAAACCGACTCATTGACATCTCTAGTTAAAATAGTAAATAAAATTAGAAAAAATTATTTCAGATGATTTAGGCATATATGCACAAAGAAGACCGATAAGATCAACGAGAAGGAGTACTACAATGCAAAGTCGAAGGTTTTCATGGGGGAAGCAGAAGATTACAAATGAAAATTATGAACATATAAAATTTATAAATAAAAAACATAAGGTATAGATGATGATCAAATTACCTGAAATATCATCAATTCAATACTATATTGAGTTCCATTATATATTGAGGTATGATGTATAACATCTCCAACATAATATGTTTAGGGTTAACTTCAATTCTACAAAGCAAGCCATTCAAAGAAAGTTGAAGCAACATGTCTTAAAACCACCATCTACCTACATATATGAAAAAAGAAAAATTAAATAATAAGTATATCTTAGTCAAGTGAAATATATGTCAAATTTATTAAAAAAATAATGTAAAATTAAAACTTTCAAACTTACTGTCCAATATGCAAATAATCTAGTTTGATTGTCACCATATATAATCTTGGTGTCAACTGTGAAATGACATGTTAGTAAGAAATCCAAATGGACAAGTTATTTTTATAAGGAGTAAGGATGTATAATAACTAACTCAATGTTTTAAAAATCAAATATTTTTAAAAATTATTTGTATACCAATCAAAGAAAAACTAGAGAGAACAGTATTTTTCAGTTAGAAATGAAAGAAGTTTTGTTCGATAGTTCATATGATGGGTGTGTAGAGTACATTTAAGAGTAAGTAATTAATTATTTTTTTATTTTAATAAGGGACCAACTAGTTGTATACCATTCATGACTAACTGGACTCCATCACTTAAACATTCCTTGTTGTACTCCATTTGTATGATTGCACTTCAAAAATATAAAAATGTTGGACAACTTTTTTCCTTCTTCTACTTTAACCATGAGCCCATGCCCATAAAAATTATGGCTTGTTCATAAGTTTGTGCAAAAGAGACGTAGTCGATTTTTTTTAAAAATATTTTTTTATATCAATTTTCTTTATAGATCAAAACACATTTCCACTAAAGAAATCAATTTAAGTCAATCAATTAATAAATAAATAATTAAATATCTTAAAACACGAGAGTTGTTGTTGGCACCCCAACTTTTACTTATTACACCCAATTTTTTTAATTATTTATCACATCAGAATTAAATATTAAAACACACTCTTCAAAAAATTACAAAGGTTTAGCTCAAACATAATGTCAACATTATAAAATATTTTAACAGTGGTTGAAACGATTTCAGTAGTTGTTACAATTATGCTTAGGCTCTTATAAAATCCTAATCATAAAAAATGTAAATATAGAGTAGAGAGAGAGAGAGAGAGAGAGAAAGAGCTTGTATTGGCACCCCAACTTCTACTCATTTTCAATCATTCAGTTATTTTTTTTATTTTTAATAGGGATGTAATAAGTAAAAGTTGAGATGCCAATAACAGCTCTCAACAAAGATGACCAAGCAATTTTTCCTAATGGAGTGCAACTTGTAGATAATGACATATTATACATAAACTAAAAAATAAAAAGGTAATTTTTTAAGATTGGGGGTGTAACTAATCACTAGTGCTGTGCAATTAATCCGCCTCTTTTTAGAAGTGCCTTTAAGTGGGTTCAATGAGTATTTTAGATGTGTGCTAATAGCACAACCTTTTATTTAATGGATGTTACATACGCCATCATGCATAATGTATGATGTTGCATGCATGTATGGTGATAGATTCATAGATACGTCAAAGCAACGGGGCCAGGTCACGTGGGCTGTGGGTACGTACCGTATGTTCCAAAGTGCATACGTAGATTATGTGAAGGTAGGATCACGTGTTACTCATCTCACCGAAAGAACAGTGACAACAACAGTTAAGAGGGACCCACTGACCACATGTAGATATCCAACCGTTACAAGATTCCAACCCCGCAATGATCATGATTTCTGTTTTAAAAAAAAATATTTCTCTTCTCGTAATTAATATTTTTTTATTATTTAGAATTGCTATTGGCAGCCCATCTTTTACTTATTACACCCTTATTAAAAAGAAAGAAAATAAGTGAATGATTGAAAATAAATAAAAGGTGGGGATATCAATAAAATATATATATATATATATATATATTATATATATATATATATATGTGGGTCCCGTTCAGCACCAAACATTTTGGCCAACATTTTAACCAATCATTTTTGTCTTACATGAGTTAGAAGTTTTGGAATGGACTAATTTTTGGTGATCTCTACGGTGAGGACATCATCCTCACCAAAAATCAGTCCATTCCAAAATTTCTAACCCCATGTTTACAAGTTGAAAAATCATGGATTGTTCATTTTTTGTAAATCATTTTTGATGAAGTTAGAAGTTTTGGAATGGGCTGATTTTTTGTGATGATGATCTCCTCACCGTAGAGATCATCTTCACCAAAAATCAGCCCATTCCAAAACTTCTAACCCATGTTTTGAAAAATATTTTGCCAAAATGTTGGTGCTGAACATTTTCCTATATATATATTTTAAACATTAATTTTTTTATTTTTTGAATTTAAGATTTTATATGGGGTTTTATTATAATTCTAAACAACTACTCAAAATTGTCTCAAAGAGTGTTATAATATTTTGTAATGTTGAGATTATAATCTAAATCAAATCTTGTATAAATTTGTAGTGTCTTAATCTTCATTTTTTGATAATCAATATACCTGTAGACAATGAATTGTGCCTACATTTGGGTTTTATCCATTTCATAGATCATGATCTTCTCCAAAGATTAGTTTTGGGGCATGTGCAACACCCACACATCACTCACCAAATAAGTGAGAGTGCGTCCTGACGAGTCGGTGTCTTAATCTTTAATTGGTGAAATATTTTAAGAATTGAGGTGTTATAAGTAAAAGTTGGGGTGCCAATAATACCTATCTAGTAGGTAAGGGTGAAAGTGATTGGTGGAATAACAGGCTCCACCCGGAGTACAAATGCGTACTATTTCTGAACATGACAATTTTTATCTGGTTCTTAGTGTCTTTTACACAAAGCAGGCCCTAATGAAGTAGGTGGTTTGGTGGGCTTCTATTCCCACATCTATTTCTACTAAGAGTATCCCAATAATTTTTTACTAAAAACACTTCAAGATATGTGATAAATTCTTCTTTGATATCACATAATTGGAGCGCTCTTAATAAAAATTGATGTGATAATAGAATCTCTCTCTCTTCTTTTTTTTCTCTCCAAGATGGGTAGCGGTGAAAGGAGAGAAAAATTATATTTTGTTTAAAATATAAATTCATTGGTGTTTTAGAGATATCTTCGGGTGTGGTTGAGAAGATTTGATCATTTTGACTTTTGGCAGTAGAAATTCATTGGTGTTTTAGAGATATCTTCGGGTGTGGTTGAGAAGATTTGATCATTTTGACTTTTGGCAATAGAAATGTCTTAGATTGGACCATATATTAAAAATATATATATATCTCCTATTTATTTATTTATTTTTATATTCTTAAGTTACTACTATAATTATTATAATGTTGTTTAGAGTCAAACATCAACTCATACATAAATGCACAATGTACATAAGTTCTTTATTAGTTGATAATTTATGTACAATTTGCTATTTGTTTTCTCATTAAATCAAATCAAATTAGTAGCATAGCCCACCAATTTAGACTACTCTACAGTCTACAGAGACTTGGGGAATCAAGTTGTTCCTCCAAGAATTGTCCTAATTCCAACATTTTCTATAGTGTGAAGTTGGATAATTGTAAGGATATACCACTAAACACATTTTAGTTTTCGAATTTTTGGAAAATATATAAATTTGATTTTTAGTGTTATAAAAAATCCTAAAGGTTGTGAATGAGAAAATGTAATATAATACAATTTTTCCTAATATTTATGTACCTCTGTTCTTTCAAAATTCCCATAAAATCCTAATTTTAATTTTACAGTATCAAAATTACTACTAATATAAATAGAATAAGTGCTAACTGCCCTTATATCACTAGCCCCACTGTCTTATGTTTCAAAATACAACCTTGAATCCGTAAGAAGAAAATAAGATAAACTAATGCTCTAAAACAAACTGAAACTTTATCGATAATCTGGATTAAGAAAAGAATCCCTTAAATATTTTAAAACTTGTAATTTGATCATCATAATTTGTATTATCACTAAATTTACCTAAAATAATAAGAGTCGTGCTACACTGCCATTTAACACTGAGTTGACTTGGCAGTGCCTAGATAAACACAGATTTATTTCCTTGAGATACGAGTTAAAAAATCAACAATTCTCTATGCACTGTTGGTCAACTCAGTGTTGGACCCCGTGTCTTAAAATAAGACTAATGATAAATTGACATGGTGATGACACGATTGATGTGGCATATGCACTTAATCGCCTATCTTTTTTCCTTGGGTATCTTGAAGAAAAATATCTTAGTTGTGTGCACATACCACATCATTATCACGTCAATTTTAGCTCGTCAGTTTAACGTGACTCTTACAATACACTTACAAATTACTAAAAATAGAAATCGTAACACAAAATGTACATTTTGACGCATATGGGACCCAACAGTATATAGCATTGTCCCATTATAATGCTCATCACTAGCTTTTCAAGTTTGTTTTACAGTAATCATTCTAGATTTATGATCACAAAATTATGCCTATTTGAAGCTTAATTGTGTCTTCAGCCTTGTAGCTCATCTTCTTTTGAAGCTAATCTTCTGCCATTTATTATATAACTGTATTCTTTTGTCATTCCCTTTTTCTTTTATCAAATTAATCTTCTTCGTTATAATCAAAATCGAGAACTTCTATTTCTCAAATGTATTTGAACTTATCAACCAATCTAGCACAGTTCAAAGAAAAATTACGTTGGCAAATTATCATCTTTTACCAAGCAAGTAAGAAATTACATAGTCAACATTTATTCTAATTATGTTGGGAGACAATTTTGATAGTTTTCTTTATTTTGCCTAGTTGTGATAGATATTAGTTGGATTGATTACTAGGTTTGTGGCACTGAGAGCATACAAAGGTTGAAAAGGTGGAAAGAGAATAGCATCTGACACTTTGACACAACAGTTTCTTCACCTAATTTGAACCCAACATGTCTACCCTACAACACAGCCCACCTCCCAACACGAGTGGCTATCCTTGCCTATTACTTCAGTTCAAATAAATGAGACAAAAACTAAAACAATAATAAAACCAACATCAAACAAGGTGGTGGGTATGAATAATATCACCCCTGCAAAAATATATATAAATATCACATCTTGTTCTATCTTCATCCATGTTGGGATTTTTTGTTCTTATATCTTTTAGTCAAATTTGAAGGTTGGGTGTGAGGAAGATCCTAGAATTGTTAATATTGAAGAGTTTATTAAAACTTTCTATATTACATCTTCACATTAGAATATCATTCAAATGGGTTCTACTTATCGAAAATACGAGATGAAATTATATGAATAAATTTATCTTTTTAGAACTATTAATTTTTATTTTAAGTAGGCAATGTTTTAATTTTTCTATTTATAAATAACTTAAGTACCACTGAGAAACAAGGGAAAACTGATTGAAAAAATTCACTTTTTTCTGAGTTTATCCTTTTATCTCCTCTGATATAGTACTTTTTAAGACTGCTTTACCTAATCTCCCTTGAAAAAAAAATAAAAATTTCAAGACCTAACTTATTCAATATGATCAAATATTCTTTTCTTGACGTAACTTTTCAACACAATAAAAAATATTTGCCCAATATTATTTTATTTCAATTTAATAAACAAAATAATTTACTTAATGAAACAGTTAATCACATAATATGTGATTATGGTGGGGAACTTTATACATGAAAAGAAAAGCTAGTTTAATTGTGATCTCTCATCATGAAACTTTTGAATTGTGGGATCATTCAATCGGAGAATACATGAATAAAATTGGGTGTGGAGAGTGTTTTATAAATCTCAGGGAAGAATTTGTACATCATATACGTTTAGGGAATGTCTAGTAAAAGACTATTGATAAATTTGAGGGTCAATTGACAATCAGTGGAAAGGCCCAAGAACTTATAAGGAGAGATACAAGATAACGAGTGTCCGATTTGGAACTAAACTCAATAACTGTTTCTTAAACCCAAATTGATTAGGAACAATAGGCTCATTTCCCTTATAATCGAGGAGGTTGGACATGGTGTTTTCATTATTTAATCACAATTATAAAACTTCTTTTTTATAGGCGTGCTTCCAATTATTAAAACAATATATTGCTGAATAATATTTTATGTTCAATTATTTTATAACTTATGTCTTGGTCCTACTTGAAATAAACAACAATTTCAGCAATCCTTGCTTGACCCTGCATTCTACCCTAAATAAAAGTGTCTTTATCAGTTGCAGTTCGAGCTTTGGATTAGGCAAAAAAGTTTTTCTTGATTTTATTTTCTAAACCATAAACCTTAAAGGGTAAAGGTGTCCTTTGAGCCAGTGTTTATGTATATTAGTAGGTGGCATGTGCAAATGTACGTGTATAACAAAAATTAGGATTTATGTATGATTTAATATTTAAATTACTTTGTAAATTATTATATACATTGGATGATCCAACCATACAATATTGTTACTCTCAACATGAAAATCATTCATCACAAAAATTAATATATTCTAATATTACTAATTATATTTAAAAAAAAACTATCTTAAATTAATGATTCAAATAAATAGTCCATATTCCTAAAATTAAAGCCAGAAAAGTATGATACATTGGATTGAAATTTGGTGAGAATAGTTATCAAGGCATACTAGAACTGTAAAATCTGATCATAATTTTATCGAGAAAAAAATCGAACCAACATTGGACTTGGTGTTTGCTCGACAACAACAATAAGATGGAAGCCCATTAGAGAGTGACACATAAACCACCTACCATTCAGGTTGGTAGGCGTAATTGCATAGGAAACATAATTTGCGTTGTGCCCGTCCTAACAAATTCATGATGTATTATTTGTTTTTGTTGAAAAGTGTACTAAATTTGAAAACAGATTAAGAAGTTGGAGAACATTTGATAATATCTGTGACACACTGTCCACCTTTAAGGCCATTCCTTAGACCTGTTAGACTTAGCCCTCAAGAGATATCAAATCATGCTCTCGTTAGTTTCACAGAGAACATTTACATTTTAAGCAAAAAATTCATCTAGTTGTTTCTTTAAAAGGAAAAAAAAAATATTGAAGAGCCTTTAGATGTATTGTCACAAAATTATCCATTTTTTTTTTCTGAAATAAGGGACTAGCCAATTAAATCGACGAATCGAAGAATTAATTAATGATTTATTGATTACCTATGGAATAAAGTAATATTTTTATATTTCTCCATCAAAATTTTATTTTCTTCAATATTAAAATCTCAAGAATAAGATAAGATTTCTAAACATGATGGATTCTAGTAAGAGCCGCCCCAAAAACATCATCTGTGTATTTTTCAAAAAAATTTACTTCTTCATGAAACCTTCTCAAATTTATCTAAATTAACTGAATTAAAAACACAAAAAATATTTACAACTTGGTTGCTATGCTCATATGTAGATATTTTCCTTAGTTTCTCTATTTTGAAATAACTATTTACTTATTTACCATACGTTATGTCATGAATCACAGAGTCCAGATAAGCCAGTTTAATGGATTGGTAAAACATAACTAAATCATGTATTATCAACCTGATTTTGGGAGAAAGTGATGAAGGGTTAAATTGACCAAAACATGGTTTGTCAAAAGAGCTAAGAGGGAAGAAACATTGATGACTAGAGAAGCGAAAGGAACATCAAACCCAACTGGAATCTACTACCATCTAAATTTGAATAAAACCCTTCATTAAGTAGATGTGAAAGATTTTCGTGGACTCTAAATGTGTGCTCTATCTTCATTCCTATTAATCAGTGGTGGTCCCTTTATTTTTCATTTTGAGTGAAAGATAATTATATTAAACCAACTAAGGGATTAGAATGCGTTGGACCTGACCCCATATATCTTTATCAGGCACGTGGAGTTATATAGTATTAGGTATGATGATCTGACCCGCATCTTAATTCTATATTTTGATTATATACGAAATTTTAAAAAGTCTTCGTCCTCATCATCTTCCGAATCCAAGTCTTGTTACGAAGATTCGTTATTACAAAAGTTATTCTTTAATCAAAATATGTTGGTATGGACAATTGAGACGAAAATAATATATGTAACAAAGGTCGCTAAAAGTTGGGTGTGGAGAGAGTTTTCTAAACTTCAAAAGAGAGAAAGATCTGAATTGTGAGCCTTTCTTATTATTCAAATCTTAAAGTGCATGATCTTTTGTAAATGAAAAAAAAAAATGTATGATTGAATTTTATGGAATCAAGAAAGTAGAAAACACATCAAAGGGTGTATGTGTGTGGGCCCGTGTTGTCACTCTCATCATTAAACTGATTTAAAGAGTTAGCCTTGCATTATTTGATGGGCCTCAGGTCAGTCATCATCATTTAACCCAATTATGATGGGTCTCGGGTTAATCATCTTCAATGGACCCTCACAGACTTATACCTTTATATCCACTTCCCAGTCCTAATCATCATCATCATCATCATCATCATCATCAAAGTTTTATTGATGAATGGATATTTTCACTTCATTCAGTTATATTTAAATCAATCAAAATAAAATCAATAAAAAGAAAAGAAAAGATACATAGATCCGGTGGTTTACAGTATAAAATCAACAAATATTTGTGAACTACTGATTGGAAGGTTGGAATTGTGATTTTTATTGAGATTTCTTAAATGAATATTGCATGAATCATGATAAAATATTTATAGGGATTACATCAATCAAGATAAGGAATCTAACCTAACATAAATATTCTAATTTATTAGAACTTCATAATGTAAATATTGCTACGTATAATATTCTCCAACACTACTTTACTTCTGATGGATGCCTTGATACTATATAATGTATCTCACGTATCATAATATGATTCTCATGTTGTCTAAGAGGAAATATAAATATAGTAGACCACATATAGGATTAGAGGGTAGGTTCATGGGAGCGAGCGCACACTCTGGACCAATTAATCATATAGGATTAGAGGGTAGGTTTACGGGAGCGAGCGCAGACTCCGGACCAATTAAGGTGGTCCATCTCTTGCACACTGGTTTTAAAATTTAGACTAGAGGCTCTGATGATCTTGTCTAGATTGATCCATATTACTCGGGACCACGTAGATTACTCAGTAACCACCGTTCATTTCTTTGGGCAACTCAAACCAAAGAATTCCAAATCTCCATAATGATCCAGATTCCGGATTTTGTAAATCTGTTTGGCTAACTGTTATAAAAATAATAAAGAATATTTCAAGAATTTCTCTTTCAACCCGTGTGTGTGTGTGAGAGAGAGAGAGAGAGAGAAAGGTTTAATTAGAACAATGGAATCACCTTTTGTTCCCTTTAATCAGTTCTCACAGGGTGCAAACAAGCACCACAGTGAGGAAAGTCTCAAGCGCCGAAAATATACAAATCTAACCCAAAATCTTTATGGGTTTTGGATCACAATTACTGTAACAGAAAATTCAAACAAAGAAAGGAAAAAAAAAACAAGAGAAGCAGAGATGCAGCTTCATCTTGATCATCATCACTCCTAAGTCCAAACAAACCATCACCCTTTCTTTCAACTAAGCATGGATGTTAGAGAACGAAACACGACTTCTTCACAAGGAATTGTAAGACCCATGTCATGATCAAAGCCGAACTCCTCTTCGGCTCTTTGAAGTAATCTTTGAAACTCAGGATGAGTTAAGAAGGAAATTGGGACAATGAATCTGCTTCTCTTCTCTCCAACATATACAGCGAAGTGGCCTTTCGGTACGTCGACGGGATACCCTTCTTCGCCATCATATTCGTGTTTCTTGCCGAAGCTTGAGCATCTCTTGAGAATTTGCTTAAGGGCTGCTGCTTGAGAAAGTTTGTTTGATTTTCTGAAGGCCATTTTTTTTTATGGGGAGAAGTTGTCGAAGTGTGAAACAAGAAACAAAGATGGTGGTTGAGAACAAATAAAGAGAGAAGAGGTGAAGTGAAGGTGGTGAGGAAAGAAAATAAAGTGGGAGTATTTATGGAGAGAGGGAGAGAAACAAAACATGTGGGTTGTGGGGGTAAAGGACATACCATGGGGTTTAATGAGGTCTATGTGACTATGAGAGTGTAAAGGCGTGCTGGAGGACTACTCTATTAGGTTTTATCTCACTTGTTGCCCTTCCTAAAGGCAAAAATCTCTCCTCTCACTCTCTCTAATTTCACTTTTTTTTACTTTTTTTTTCTATTTTGGGATCTCTCTCACGAAGTTGGACAAGTACTCATTTTCTTTTCTTTTTTCTCTTTTTACTTTTTTTTTATGTGATGTCTCTTTTTCTCTCTCTAGTTTGGGGGTTAAGATTCTTGAGGAATTTACGCACTAATGAGTGGGAGATTTCCAAATTGAGTGACGATTTTTTTAACTATCCTGCTAGGGGCTCAAAACTCAGGACGTGGCATGGGCAAAGAATCATAGATTCTGTCCCTCGGGATACATAACCGATCTTTCATTTGCAATTGTATATCCTAAGCCAAAAAAAATCCTATGGTTCTTTGCACATGACTCGTCGATGAGTTTTTGAGTCTAACTATCAAGTTGAGTTCAAAAATCATTAGTCTTCCAAATTTCTTGGATAGTACGAGTTCCAAAATACCAAATCACGATTTTATGTTGTTGGGGTTGGTATCCGATGACTCTTAAGAATGACTCATAAAGAGACACATGATCCCAACCCTTAAAACATAAAGTCCAATGGTTGAGATTTATGAGTATTTTAATAATATAAATCCCAGAGATACTTATCACAAGGATAAATCCCAACCATTGGATTTTGCATTTAAAGGGTTGGGATCATGTGTTTTTTTCATGAGTCATTCTTAGGAGTTAAGAGATTGTGATCATTTTGATAAATATTTAATTTTTTTTTTTAATTATATGCTTTTATACTAAAATATCTAAATGCATCACTTAACCCTTGTGCATTCAAATATCTAAAAATCCGTATATTTGATAGCTCAATTTATTAATAAGATACTTCTTAATTGTCCATCGTTCAACTCTATAAAATATAGTTCGTCTTATATCTTTTAAAACTTTTGTTTTGATTTGATTGGCATGCATATGTTACATAAGACTCCAGAAGCACACCTATACACTTCCGTCATGCATCTCTAATTCTATAAGTAACATTTTCCTCAATCTCTTTGCCACCATGTAGCTTCAATAAATACTCCTAAGAAATATTCTTTTTTTGTCTTTAGGAAAACATTAGTCAGGTTTGAGGCTCTCCATCAAATGAACTGTTGAGATGGAAGGTTACTCCATACCAATGAATGTATCTCTACAATATTTGCAGAGATCTCTAGAAAATTAGAACTCATCTTCCGGAAATTGGCATTTTTGATCATCTTATCTTAAGTACAAGTTTGATGGAGTGCCTCAAATGACATTTGAGGCTAGAAAATTCATTTGTTTTTAATTTAATGAAAAGAAAAGGGTTTTGTAGTGGTTATTCAATAAAATTTTGATAAATATCACAAATTCTCAAAAAATTTATGTACAAACATACCGTTGATTAAACAATGAAAATGCATTATTCCTACTCTCTTTTTTTCCCACTGAAATCATTGACGTATGTATGTAGTTCTCCTAAATGGGACACTTGGATTCCTCTGCAAAGCTCAAGACACCATACAACGATCTCCACGTTGCCTTGAATTTGGATCAAAACTTCTCCTTGAATCACCTTTTCAACTTGTGCCATGTGGGTGTATTGTCATCCAAACTGACATGATTAGCTCAAACTTAACCATTGGAAGTGCTTCATGGTCTTGTCTGCTAGATAACATCAATGTTGAGAAAAATCCCACAACCATTGATTTTCTCATGAATAAAATGATACACCTATGTGCTTGATTCTTTAATTATATATATGAGCCAGATTTTTCGCTGAATGAATTGCACTTTAGCGATCTCAAAACACCTCAATTCTCCTAATACAAAAAAAATCCAAGTCCCCTATTGACCCTCAAAAGAGGATGGCTAAATATTCCTTCACAGCCTGAGTCTAGTGCCATATAAGCTTGCTTTTTAACTAATAGGCTAAGCTATCTTGTACATGTCTTATTACATCAACCTCTTAAGTAATTTCACCGCAAGCGAGTTTGGACACATAACCTGTAGTGGATCATCTTTTTCCCAAGTGATCTACACAGTTGGCATCTATGCACTTTATATCCCTTTCATATAAAGTCCTATACGTACTCACGGTAGTACCTTTTAATAAGTACTTCAACAATAATGTCATCACCTCCTTACCAGTGCTCTTTCATTTAGTCGAGTACAAACCATAGCATACTTTATAATGCCAATCACATTTACTTATATTAAATGTGATCTATTTTCTCTTTGGTACAGAGATAATTTTTCAAGAAAGTCGAAAGTGGACTATGAATGAAGTACTAATAATGTTATCTATCATCGTTGCTTGTTTAGCAATAAAAAATAAAAAATTTGATAAACCAGCCCATATATATTTGTTTTCCTATATACTTTTAGATCCAAAATCTATTTTGCCACTCACAAATCATTTATATTGAACTCCATGTTAAACAAAACTTTCAATTTGTTGATTTCAAACTTACTTTTAACAGTAATAAAAATATCACAATAAAGATAATATATAGACCAAGGAACTATATAAGTGAGCATTGAATTAGATAAAGCTGTCATCACTTTTTAGTGTAACCTTGTACCGTCATGAAGGTCTCAAATCGCTTGGACAGTTGTCCAGATTAATTAGCTCCTTACATCTGCTCCTTTATAATTCAATATGGATCAATAATAATTGTACTGAGACTATTGTAGCCCCTCATACATGTGCCCCTTTATAATTCATGGATCAATAATAATTGTACTGGAGAGTACAAACCTAATGTAGGTCTTGATATTTTTTAGGGCAATCTTACCAAAATTGGTGACAAAGATACCAAAATTATCTCGACACACCTGTCATGTTTTTGAAATATTTAGCATAAGTATATTCTCTTCATTTTGGTATCATTTGAAAACTTTTACCCATTTTACATGCATTTTCTTGAATTCACCTTCTTATAAACTTCAAATAAAGTGCATTTATAGAACACACATTTGGCTGCTAGTATGCCCTCTTTGGTGAAACGTAAAACACCAGTCTTATATATATCACTGTGCCTAAGATTGAATCAAAAGAAGTTACACTAATTTTAATTATTATCCCATAATAAATTTAGAGGTTCTACTCAAAATCAATTAGCAATGAGTGAAGAGGCCCGGGAGCTTATAAGGAGAGAGTCAAGGCAATGAGTGTCTGATGTGGGACTAAACTCAACACCCTAGTTAGGAATTAGGATACATGATGACTTCTTGATCATAATCAACCGTGTCCTTTATAATTTATTTGACTTGGCTGATTGAGTTGGAAATTGTAGAATGAAAACTGGGTTATCGAGTTAACTCTTGAAGGTAGGATTAGATTGGCCATGGGTCAGAGTCTCTAGAAATAGCAACGCATGTTCTGTGAATGAGATTTGTTGGTGAATAAAGATAAAATCAGAAGAAATTGGAGGATGGACCACCATTCCCATTGAAAGGGAATAACCATAGCCAATCAAGAAAAGGCATTTTCTTTGGTTGATGGTCACCATATCTTCTTTTTAAACAGAAGAAGGCATGTTACTCTTGCTACATGACCCCTTGTAAAGACAAAAACTAAATTAAGTCCCTGTGAGATCATCCCCAACTGCTTTAAACCGCTAACCCACTCTACCCGAGGGTTTGTATACTATGCTCTTTTGGGTATGTCTCCAATCCTTCTCCTGGCCACCTTTGCTTGCCATATGGCACATTCTTTCGGGTTTAGACTCCCAACAGCTATGAAAGTTAATGTTCAACTATGATGACTAATAATCACAATTAGATTGAACTTTAGTGTGAAGGTTCACCCAATGGCTATGAAAAATATTCAACGTCAGTGGGTTTGCAAGAGTGCCACATGCAGGGGTGGAGCCAGGATTTTATTCTAGTGGGGACAAACTACTTAAAGTTTTTTATTTTATTTTATTAGAAGTTGAAGAAAATGATATTTAGGTTATTTCCAATTAGTCTATGAGAGGAGTCCCGCCAAGATGGAATGTCATCTTCAAAAAATTGAAGGGGGTGTTCTCAAAAAATGGCTGGAGGTGATGAGATAGGGGAAAATGGGGAGGGAGGTGGGGGAGTGGGGCATGTAATGAGTTGAAAATATATAGGTATCTCAAAAGTTCTGTGGGGGCAAATGAGACATGTAATTAGTGAAAAATACAGGAGTATCACAAAGTTTTGTGGGGGAAATTGCCCCCACTGACTCCTTACTAGCTCCGCCCCTGAGTGGGGGAAAATTATAGTTAATGGTACACTTGAAGAACTTGAAGTTGAATAGTTATGGAGAGAAATTCAAAGATTTTTTGTTGGACGTAAAGAAAATGATACTTAGATCTTTTCCAATTAGTCTATGAGAGAAGACCCCAGTCAAGGGCAATGTCATCTTCAAACACTGAAGGAGGGCAAAAATTGGAGGGAGGTGAGGGGATGGTGGCAAATAAGGCATGTAGTTAGTTGAAAATACATGGTTATCTCAAAGTTTTGTGGGGGCAATTGCCCCCGCAGACTCCTTACTAGATCCACCCTTGACTATATGAGTCCTATTAGAGTATTAGATGTGGAGTATTGTAATAAGGTATACTAGAGGTACTAGAATACACCAAATCATTATTTAGGATTTGACCAAATAATTATGGATTAGAATTAATCTTATTAGATATGATCTGATCCATAATTATTAGATATGATTTGATCCATAATTATCTAATCTAATTCTAAAATATAATTTAGTGTATCATAATACACCTTATTACAATGTTTCATATGTAATACTCTAACAGGGTCAACCCATCCCTTGAACTATAACAATTTGATGCCTTAAATTTAGTTGAAGATGGACTACGAGGGATATAAATTGCACGTGAGCAAAGTACAATAAACTTATACCTAAATAAGGGTTCCGACAGTAAGATTAGAGTTTTAGGAACTTCAAGAGAGCTACAGCAAGAAATTCATATATATAATTTCTTTCTTAGAGTTAGTGATTGCTTTTGTTGGTCTCTACACATATATAGCGATATTGTATATGATGAAAATAAATTAGAACAATCAAGAAACAAAAGATTTACGCAATTCATCACCTTTGCCAATGTCCAACGATGAAAGACGAGAGTTTTATTTATTTCTTATATTTAAAATGATTACATCCCGTATTATTTAGAAAACTAAAGGTTTTTTTTATCCAAAATCAACTCTCCTTATCAACTCTCCTTTTGGATTACCCAAACCGTAACATACTCATTTTTCGTCCCAAAATATCATATTTGCCCCCTATGACAGATTATTAAGAAATTGCTTTTGTGAGGACGGAATCCACTCCTTGGTGTAAATCCCTTTTGAAGCATGAATTTAGTTCTATTATGTATATGTATGTATTATTGGCTTTGCGATTTGATATGGTGGTGCATGCATGTGAGCCGAATTATTTGAACCTGACTGAGATCATGGCACCTTAATATTTAGTTGGGGAGTGACATTGTTCATATTTCTCTCTACTTGCAAAGGTAGTGAAATAGAGCTTTAAAAGTTGAGATAGGATTGATGATGGTGATATATCATAAGCAAATACATAAGCAAGACTTAAAGAAGCCCATGTGGATTGTATAAGAAAGGAACAAAACTGATGAAAACTAACTGAATGGTGTGACACATAACTATCAATGGGTACAAATAGGCCGAACTTCACTGTGGTATACTTAAAAAGGCTAGACAACACTTTATATATGAGCTATGGCTGTCACACCCCATTCCATGAAATTAAAGATATCTTTGAGATTTAGAGATGGGTTGGATAACAGATTTAGTATGAATTAAAACCAAAGCAGGATGAGAGCGACGCAGCTGAATTGCCATGGCAGGATGTTGAGAGCACATAAATGGGAGGCCCACTGAAAACCCAATTGCCGCCCCCATTTTCATACTGACAGTCAAAAGTACTGTGTAACGTGCTATGAAAGCACCCCCAACCTACATTCTTGTGTAGTAGCAGTAGCAGTAGTGGTAGAAACATTGATGTGAGATCTAGCCTACTCTGCAACTCCAAAGATTCATATATTTTGTGATGTATACATGTGCATGAGTTACACACACAATGTACCGTGCGCAATTTAAGCGACACGCGTATATTGTGTAAAAGCTCCCTTTGACTGATTAAGATTGATAAACTACAAAGATTAAAACAAAGAAAAGAAAGAACAAGAGATATTTTCGTGATTTGGCAAAAGCACAATATAACTTTTAGGGTTTCTAAACTTGAAATATATGTGACATCCTAGGGCAAAATACATATGTTTTATTACAAAAATGCCCCTAAAAATTGTGACGCGGGGGGCCTGATGGTCCCCCACACCCTTGGCTACAAGAAAACCAAAAAAAAACCTCTGAGTTAGGGCCATAAACCAGCAACATATACTATTATAGGGGCGATAAATAAGGTTCTTTTTCTTCTTCAAAGCAGGCAAAGGAATATGTGAAGATAAAGAATCCTGATAAAATGACTTGCTTAGTGGCATACTCAATCAACTCACTGACGTGGACAAGTTTGGAAACCATAGATCTTTCCGCCTTGGGATACATTTTTTATGGGAAAGTGCAATCGTGTATATCGAGGCGTACAGATCTACGGTTATGAACTTGTCACGTCGGTGAGTCGATTGAGTATGCCACCTCGAGAGTCATTTTATCACGACTCGAAGATAAAATGCAACTTGCAAACATTTCAGGGGAATGCACCCTACCCTACCATGTAACTTTTGAATTTCATTACAAAAATTAACCTGTAATCTAGATTGTCCCAAACAGTAATAAAACTCTTCGAAAATAAATAAAAAAATAATGAAATTAAGCTCATCTTCTCAATCTGGATTTAGTGTCAATTGGAGACTTTTTCCTCCTCAATCTAAATCTACCACCACTCTTAGAACTTGATTTCTTCAGATTCAATAATATCCCATTTATTCATCTCTTCAGAGTGGGCCATTCCTGCGACATCACTCTTTAATTCCTCCACCAACACTTGGTCTTCCAATGTTCTAACTCTGATTTCAGATGCTCATAGCTATTGCAAATCTTAAGCCTATGATCATTATTTGGAATTATGATTTTAGGTACAATAACTTCAGCTGACCCTCCGTCCATCTCCAAGGTTTGAAATAAGTTTGGGTCAATTAGCCTTACGTGCTCATGGGCCTACCCATCTCTACTCCAGCCCATCCTGTTATCTGAAAAAGCCCATCCTCTTTAAAAGAAATTAATTCCATCTTTTTAGACCACATAGCATTCCTCCTCTTCCAGAATTTTAGCAAGCTTGCATTTAAGCCATTTTCAGGAGATAATATCGACCTCTTCTTATTAATGCAAATGATAAATCAGGGCTATATAGAATCTCTTCCCTTTCGCCGCTTGCATCGAATTCCATTCACTTGCCCAGTTTGAGTTCGTGTTCGAAGCAAGCTCCACAAGAAAAAGTTAAAAATATATATTTATATTCTCTTTCAAAATGCTTTGTTTCACACATTTTAAGTCCACTAAACCAATGTTATTCAAAGCTATATATATATATGGGTCGGATTAGGTAGACACATAAAATTACTCATAAAGTTACAATGTTTTTGTCTTATATGATTAAAAAGGTTCGGAATGGGCTGATTTTTTGTGAGGATGATCTCTGTGGTGAGGGGATCATCTTTGCAAAAAATCATTCCATTCCAAAACTTCTAACCCCATTAAAAGTGATTTACAAAAATTGGACGGTTAAAATTTTTCAACTTGTAAACATGGGACTAGAAGTTTCATACATACATATATATATAAAATGATCAAAACTATAATTAGAAATCAAATATATCAAAGTATAAAATATAGTAAGTCGAATGTTAATTTGTATAAAATCCTCCAACATGTTCCGCCTATAGTGCGTGGGCCAAAAAGTATTCTACGAGAATATGGTAAATTCATGACTGATGACGTGTCAATCTAGGATAATATAGCTTGTTATGGGAGGAGCTCACATCAAAATCATCCTCTACATTTTCGGGCTCTTCTAGTCCAAAAATCAGAGATGCCCAATCTTTGACTTAATGGGTTTTATGAGCAGAAATTGGTCTTGATAAAAAAACACTCAAATCCAGTGGTTGAAAATCATCAATCGGTCGATGTTTTTTTTGGTGTATAAATCCATTAGTGGCTGGCGAAAATATCAATTTTGGATCTAAACTTCTCTATATATTTAGTAATGAGACCATACATCATTACGAATCTTTGTTCGTCTCGTAACATTCTTTTCAGGCTTATTAACTCATAAATGTATGGTTCATCTTTTGAAGGAACTGCACATCAAAAATCGTACTGATGATGATTTCCAGATGTTGGGTTCAAGCATTTTCTTTCATGGCTTGGAATCAGTTCAAGTACATAACAGTTCACAAAAGCCAATTCAAATTCAAACGTCCAGAGTCATCTATTAATGTTTATACCAATCCTTTGTAGACCTTAATACCAATAATTTGGGTGATAGATGATTTCTAACCATTGGAATCAGGCTTTTTCATTGTGGGCTTTTGATTAAAAAATAGTAAGTTTTCAACTGAGGTCCATGAAGGGACAATGTTTATACCAATCCTTTGTAGACCTTAATACCAATAATTTGGGTGATAGATGATTTCTAACCATTGGAATCAGGCTTTTTCATTGTGGGCTTTTGATTAAAAAATAGTAAGTTTTCAACTGAGGTCCATGAAGGGTGTGCACGTCCCTTAAGGAACTTATCCAAATAGCTTACCCATGAATATTTTCCCTACCTCTTGGGGCCAGAAGAACCAAAAATCAGCCTAATTTGTTGGTGATTGAACCATAAAAATCCTAAAAATTTAGTGGCTACAAAGAATCAAACAAAGCGAATTTTAGAGGTTAGATCAACTAATGGTTTCAAACAAGTGAGAAATGGAACATTTGTGAAGTGCCATCAAACTATCTTGTGCCACCCGTAGACTTCATACGACACGTGGTATTAGGTCGAGTTCCACTTATAATACTGAAATAAGTCAATCGGATCCAGAGTTGGGATAATCAATTTTGATTTAACCTATAAAGTTTTAGCATATATCCATTAGAAGGTGCCAACTTGCAATGTTGGTTAAAGTCTATGAGTGTCGATTCCAAGATCTGGGCTCAAAATCCAAATTCACCATCTAATTATTAATAATAATAATTAAAAAAAGATGTTATAGTATCTAATAATTTTTCAACTAATAAATTCATCTCTTTGAAAATGGGACATGGAATCGTGTTTAGTGGGACTGTTAAACATGCCAAAAGCTTAATTGAAAATTCAAAAAATAAATATAAATTTAAGATTCTTCGGTACCTAATACAATACTGGCTAGCTAGTCAATATAAAGTACATGTTCAAGTCCATTTTAATACAACAACTATTCAAGAAAACTGTGAGCCCACCAAACCTCATATAGAAGAATTTAAGTCCCTTGTGAAAAATACATTTATACTAATTGTGGCCATGATTGATGGCAAAATTGGAATTTAATTCCATCTGCAACCTAACTCGGACTAAATATAGGAAGAGAAGAACGAAATTAAATGAGAAATAAGTCTTACTGTACCACTCACTTTTAACAACCCAAACCAACCTTCAACTACACTTCCATTTCTTAAACGAAACCTTTGATTAGAGAAAATGGTTGTGGATTTGTTAAAATAGAAAATGATTGGTTTGAAATTTTGAACATAACCACCCTAACCAACCGTGGACCTTGCACTTTTCTTTTGTTTAGGAACTCTTAAGTTAGTTAAAATAGTAGTTCTGGAGTGACCTCAAGATTGGACACCATATCGCACATGTTGACGTGAAAGCGGATATAAACCATAGATGCTTTTCACTCGTATCTCGATGAAATTATCTATGGTTCCCATACACTTTCACGTCAAGATCTACGATGTGAGGTCCAATCTTGATTCTTGAAGTCACTTCAGCATTATTCTAATTAAAATGGATGGAGTTGCTCAAATACCACACACACACACATGTCCAGAATGTGTTGAACACTATTATAAATTATTAATGTCACATGCATAGTGTTAATATTTATTATTATTTTAATAAAATAAATATTTATTAGATTCAATAAAAATAATAGGTTTATTTGTTTTTTAAAAATTTGGGATAAATTGGGTTTTTTTGTAAGTTGAAGGGTATTTCTATATTTTGTATTTTAGAGAAAGTGTGGAACTTAGGATTTTATCTCCTAAAATGGATACTCCCACATTGGAAAAATAAAATACTCTCTTTGAGATTGTATGAGATCTCTCAAATAACTAATTTAGTTATGTGTTTTAGAGGTCATACTTCGTTGCCAAGTGACAACTCACCACCGCGTTCACACACGTGTGTCACGCAAAAAGGCGTTTAGGGCACTTTAGAGACACACTTTGCACTTGAGCTTGAGGAGCATTTTCTATTTGCTAAGTCAAACACTGAGATTTGATCTTGATTGTTGGATGATCATAGTGGATGTAGGATTTTGTTTGGTGAACCGGATGGGCTAAACCAACATCATGGAAATTGGTCAAAGGAGTTTGATCATGAAAAATGTCTATTGGACCATTGGTTAATGGACTTTGATTGCAAGTCAAACAACTTGACAATTAGTCATTGGGGTTTGACCATACTCCAATGTGTGTTTTTCTTGGTTCATGAAGAGTTACCGCTCTTCAAAAATCCAGAAAATGGTGTCTTTTCACCCTATGACTATTAAATCAGATCTAGAGAAATCCAAGCCATCTAATCATGATTGTTTTAACAAACAGTCATGATAACTATTTGAAGAGTCACTTTATTTTTATAAAAAGAGATTTGTAGACATGGATAAATATACAAAAATTTCTAGCCTTTCTCCAGAATACATAATTCTTAGTTCCTTCTTCCTACTTCAGCTTCTGATATGTATTCAATTGAGTTATCAAGGCAATTCTCCGTTTTTACAAGACAATAGATTGTGATCTAGAGATTAGACTTGTTGTATCTTGGAAACACTCGTTGAAAACCCTTTTGCAAACTAAAGTTTTACTTGAGTTGAGTGAGAATAACATTTTAAAGAAAACAATTTCGTGCCTCGAGTTCAACATTTCTCGTTTTGGTTATTTTACTGTTATTGTCAGATTCAAAAACTTTCATTCAAGTCATTTTCCAACACGTAGGACCCCTTCCAATTTTTTTAAATACTCAAATTTTATGTTAGATTCAATTGAAATGATGACCATTATAGTCGAAAATCTAGGGAAACATTATTAGCATGTTTATAACAGAAAGAAGATGATCGAGAAATTCCTAATTAGAAGAAAGATATTAGATACATATCAAATAAAGAGCGGACTGACTTAGTTTGATGGGTTGGTTACTAAGTAATGAGAATTATGAATCTAACTTGAGCATCGGAGACATTTTGGCAAGCCTCACACTGACGCCCAATAACAAAAAAAGAGGACCTCAAATTGAAGGGATTGAAGTGGTGATCCTAAGTTGTGAGGATCAACTGGAAACTAATAATCCTTCGCATCTTTTAAAATCATAAAAAACAAATGAAAGTAATTGTTCAAAGCAAAATATTACACAAATTAAAGATTTCCTTGGTAAAGTGTGCGAACATGTACCTATATAGAGATTGTACCTAAGTGTCAATTCTTAGAAAATGTAGTATCCTTGCGAATTATGCTCCATTTAATCATACTCCTGTCCTTAATATTTCCTAAGGTGTTCCAAACTCATGTTGGCTAAGTAACATCTTAGCCCATATATATATCGGTCTCGTTTGAAAGTCAACGCCTTGTCTTATATAGGTTAGAAGTTTTGGAATTGGCTGTTTTTTTGTAAGAATGATCTTTATGGTGAGAAGATTGTCCTCACAAAAAATCAGCCCAATTTGAAATTTTTGAGTCATATAGGACAAATTTTGACTCCTAATATTGGTTGCCAAACACTAGCCTACATATAGAGAGAGAATTATTTTTTTTACAGGCTTTGAAAAGGGATGGTCACTGAATTCCAACATAAAATTCAATTCCAACAGTGAAAATTATTCTTTTTAATTTTTTCCCTTAAAGTTCTTAGGATTATGTTCTCTACATTCCTGAGGCCAATGATCATGTTTTTTATGCCACACGGAAGTGAGAGGTCATGGGCTTATGTTGAAAACTTCAAATAGGGGAAATAAGGGGACAAGAAAACTTCTCCTAGTGCAATGCCGCAACTAAGTGGGCACCTTGAAAGTCAAACAAGTGCGTGCAGGGTGATGCGTGGGAGGGGTGTCCGGATGCCAACAACATTTTTGAGATAGTTGATCAATCATGTTGGTCCTATATTTACTGACATATGTGACAGCTCCATAGCTTGGAAGCTGCCTTTCTGATCGATGTCGGATTGCATCAACCAATTTTTATTTTCCTTGTATGTTTGACATTAAAATTAGTTGGTTATATTGATGGAGTCAGGGTTTGAAAAATTCATGCCAAATCGAACTTTCCACTTTCTAAATAAACCCATTTCAAATAAAAAAAATTAACAGTAAAATAGTGATGTTTTGAAGAAGTTCAACCAAAGCAATCGTTCGTGATTTTTTTACTTTTTTTTCTTTTTTAATTTAGAGAGGCAAGTGGATGCACCAACTCCTCTCTAGTCCAGTTCAACTAAGTTATCCTTGTGTCTGACCCTCTTATTGAATTAATACATATATTAATATGGAGCAAAGAACAACCCTCACTACGCAAATTTCCTTTCTTGCTCTATATATAAGAACCTCCCTTCCCTAGCCTTCTCTCAAAGTACCTTACATTCAACAAGGTCTTAGTAGTAGAGATGGAGGCCTACAGCAACATTTTCAAGCCATGGTTCTCTTGTTTCCTAGGCCTTTTGCTTCTATTTGTCTCTGTAGCATCCTTCGCCCAACCAGTAACTCATTACCATGACTTCGTTGTATGTCTTCTTCTCCTTCTACTATTTATCATTAGTGTAAGTTTTGGTAATTTGGTATATTATTGACTTCTTGTTTTGGAGTAGGTTCAAACTACCCCAGTGAAGAGGCTGTGCAAAACCCGTAACATACTTACGGTGAACGGGCAATTTCCAGGGCCAACCTTGGCTGTGAGAAATGGAGACAGCCTAGTGATCAATGTTGTGAACCGAGGCCGATACCCTATCACCCTCCATTGGTGGGTAGTTGCATACATACATGCATGCACATATAAAATATTAACTTTGTGAAATTTTAGTTTTTGTTTCCTCATATCTCGAAATTTGTGTTGTATACCGACGTATTGCTGACCTCCATAGTCTCCCTCCTCATTTTAATTGGACACCATTTGACATTCTGATGTAGTCAGAAACAAATTATAGATATCCGAAGAGAAAACAAACTATTAACTACGACAAAAAAGACTTTAGACATCACTTTTAAAAAAAATATACATTAGGTTTTTACAAGGCAGACTTAACTGTTGCATTTTTATTACAAAACTCCCTTGGAGTTCTGACAACTCCAAGGGAGCTGTACTTTAATTTATCAAATTTGTTACCCAGCAACCCTTGTAGCGAGGATCCAAAAAAAAAAAAAAAAAAAAATTAACATGCTTGGGGGCTCGCAACTCACTAAACAGTGAGTATTACATGAGGTGGTTTCAAGCTTCATATGTATTTTAATTTATTTTTTCTTTATTCTACTATATATATAAATATGATTGTTATTGCTCTAACTATTCAGGCATGGGATTCAACAACTGAGAACAGCATGGGCAGATGGGCCGGTATACATAACCCAATGTCCAATCCAACCAGGAGGAAGTTATACGTACCGATTCACCATTGAAAACCAAGAAGGAACATTGTGGTGGCATGCTCATGCTTCATGGCTCAGAGCAACTGTTTATGGAGCTCTAATTATTTACCCCAGAGAGGGTTCTTCCTACCCTTTCACTAAACCTAATAGAGAATTCCCTGTCCTTCTTGGTAACCCACCCTTTCATCATCCTTTTTTATTAATTATCGAGTCCAGTCCAGCCGTGTTGACTCGCTAAATCTTGTATGAATGTTATGTTACTCATTGATGATGATGATGTTGCAGGAGAATGGTGGAATGCCAATCCCATTGCTGTTGTGACACAAGGATTAAGAACTGGAGCAGCACCAAACATATCTGACGCATACACCATTAATGGTCAACCAGGGGATCTTTATAATTGCTCTAGACAAGGTTTTTGGCTTGCCACTTAATCTTTCTAAATTTTTATTTTTATTTTGTGCATGTTAGGGCCTAGATACAGAGCCTGTAAAGGTAGGGTTGAGTTCATATTTTTCCAACTCATTAAATCCAAACTACATATGTCAGAGCTTAATAGTATCCAATCAGAGCTACTATCTTATTTGTATATGTGTATATTATCTTAAACATCAATTTTGGCATTCATTTGTACTAAAATTGTTGGATAGTCTAGTAAAAATGTGTATGATTTTGTTTAAAATTTTATTCATCTCACCTTCAAAGAATACATTTTAAACAAAATCATCCAATGGATGATTCCTGGTCTTTGGATTCAAGCATTAAGACTGACTTATTCAAATGGCTTGAAATCATAAATTTAGGCAGACTAGACAAGAGAATAACAAGTAATTTTTCTTTTGTCAAGGTATTTGGACCTCTTAGAACAGCTGACTAATCGTCGAGGCACAGGCAATCACTCTCCTACATACTTAACTAATTTCTAGGATAACAAGGTAGAATTCGAACTCAAGACCTCCGCTTCATGAGGCAGTCTTAGCCATCTCACCAACCCTTATTAATTATAAAATGTAATTGATTGATCAGTGAGCTTGAAAAGTATGTTGTGTGGCTAACCAACTCCATGAACCATATAATATCACAATTAAAAAAAAAAATGAGAATCAATCCTGTACTCTCCGATACATGTTGCTAACCAACTCGTGTCATACAGATACTGTGATTCTCCCAGTTAAACCGGGCGAGACTAACCTCCTCCGAGTCGTCAACTCAGCCATGAACATACAACTCTTCTTCACAGTCGCCAATCACAGACTCACAGTAGTCGCCACTGACGCCTGTTACACCAAACCCTTCACCACCTCAGTCATTATGCTTGGACCAGGTCAAACAACAGACGTTCTCATAACCACTGACCAACCCCCCGCACGCTACTACCTCGCCGCACGTGCCTACATAAGCGCCATGAACATGACCTTCGGCAACACCACCACCACAGCCATCCTCGAATACGACACCCCTTCTCCTTGCCCCAAGTCCAGACCTTCTCCAATATTGCCACCTCTCCCTGCCTTTAACGACACCCCCACTGTCACCGCCTTCACCACCAACCTCAGAAGTTCCTCCATTAAATTCAAGATCTCTGTTCCAACCCAAATAGACGAAAACCTCTTCTTCACAGTGGGTCTTGGTCTAAACCCGTGTAGACGGGGTCGAACGTGTCAAGGTCCCAATGGAGGCAACTTCACAGCTAGCATGAACAATGTCTCCTTCGTCTTACCCACCAATTTCTCCATACTTCAAGCTTTCACCCAAGGAAACAATGGGGTTTTTACAGCAAATTTTCCTGCTGTACCACCACTTCAATTCGATTACACTGGAAATGTTAGTCAGTCTCTTTGGACCCCAATTGCAGGAACCGAAACGTACCTATTGAAATTCGGGTCGAATGTTCAATTGGTGTTGCAGGATACGGCCATTGTGACGACTGAGAATCACCCGATTCATCTTCATGGGTATAGTTTTTATATTGTTGGGCAGGGATTTGGGAATTTTAATCCGAGTACAGATACTGCAAAATTCAATCTTGTTGATCCGCCTAAGAGGAACACAGTTGGAGTACCAGTTGGAGGATGGACTGCAATTCGATTCGTTGCGAATAATCCAGGTGCATGGTTGTTGCATTGTCATTTGGATTCTCATCTGACATGGGGTTTAGCGATGGTGTTCTTGGTTCAGAATGGTGTTGGAGAATTAGAGACCTTACAGCCTCCTCCACCTGATCTGCCCAGGTGTTGATGATGGACAGATTGTTGGTACAAGTTTGAGTATAATTTAATTTGGTATTTGGGGTCTTTGTTTTTTTATTTTGTTGGATCTGCTGTGGGACCCAGTAAAGGGTGATTGGGCTGTGGACCCAATTATTATGTTGTTGTATT
Organism: Akebia trifoliata; assembly: GCF_017979445.1. Taxonomy (NCBI): domain Eukaryota; kingdom Viridiplantae; phylum Streptophyta; class Magnoliopsida; order Ranunculales; family Lardizabalaceae; genus Akebia; species Akebia trifoliata. The sequence continues at coordinate 47,487,714 of NC_141377.1, forward strand.
TAGGTGTTTAGATGAAATAAGTAATTTAATTAAGATCTTCATGAAAATATAGAGAAAAAATTATCTTTAATTTATTTTTCTTATCTTAAAAAAGAAATTTATTCGCCGTTTAGAATTTCTAAAACAATATAAATTTTCTTTTTAAAAAAATATTTTTTTGAGAATTTTTTTGAAAACTTTATAAAGAGCCTAATAGATGGAGTTGACTTTAGGAACGAATTTGGATAATATGACTCACTAGGTGGCATACTCAAATGACTCGTGGATAACTTAGGAATCATGGACTTGTATGCCTCAAGATACATTTTTTATGAGAATATAGAATTGTATATCCCGAGACATATAAATCTACAATACCCGAACTTATCATGTCATGGAGTTGATTGAGAATTCCACCTGACGAGTCACATTATCATTTTTTTTTTTTTTAAGATCTATTGTCTAATCCTTCTAGATTAATGAGAATTGTGGAAGTCAAAATACCAGGGTGGTTGGGATCTTCCATGCCAAATTATTTGACATAATGAGATTGTCATAAGAGTCGTCATAATATGATACCTCGTCACAGAACCGTAGATCATTTGTCTTGAGATACATAAAAAAAAGATTTATGATTACGTCTATTGTGAAGCAAATGATTTATGATTTTATGATGGGGGTGCCAAAAAATCATTAATCTTTTCATAATTGTTTTGGAACATGAGAATACAATCTAGCAAAAGAGGCCCATGATGGAAAGATTCTCCAATTCAAAGGTTAAATTGTAAACATGTCCTGTTTATATCACCACAGAGTGGGCTCAACTTCAAGGAGAGTACCAAATGGAATTTGTTTGGGATCAAACATGGCTCTTCCTCTTACCACTACTACCCACCCGTTTTAGGGAAATTTACTCACATGGGAAACTCAATCGATACATATGACGTGACAGGTTCGGGAATCATACATCTACTCTCCTCAAGATACAAAACTGAATCTTTTTATGGAGAAGTGCAATTTTGTATCCCAAAAAGAACATATCTACAACTCTCAAATCTGTCACATCAGAGATGTTGATTGAGTATGCCACATGGGTAAATTAGATTATCACAATTCATCTCAAAATTATCAAGAGCAAATCATGACTAAATATTTAATCGTTTTAAAAATGGTATATTTTAAGATGATTTAGACATTGGTCAGGTACTTATATTTTTTAAATACGACCACATTTTTCAAACTAATGACATATATATCCTTTGACCTTGGTCTTTTCCTATTAACAAATAAAAATACCATAATTTTCAATGTTTAAACGAAAAGCATAAGTTTGGTTTTTCTTCCTAAAACCATTATCTTAAACCACTTGGGTAAAAAATTTCCCCACATCTTGAACTTTGAGATTTTATCTACTTAAACCTTCAAACCTTAAGAACAAGATAGAATTTTATAAGAAATATAAAATGATGGAAATTTGGGTAAAAAAGTTAAGAGTTTTCATTAAAATGAAATTGAAAATAATGGATTGAAGATGAGGAGCTTGAAGATGACCATAGTTAGTTATTTTATATATGATTTACGTTTCTTCTAAAAATTTGGAGTCGACTGAACAAACCTTGGTCCTCTCTTTAATGTTGTCCAAAGCTACATGTATGTAGTAAATGCTCTGAGCTATTGCTCTTTCCATGGGAAGGGGAAATTACATGTATCATTGGCAATTTTTCTGGGAAGGATGTAACAACTCTTAATAGAAAGCTGGTATTTCACGCAACTCTTATCCCAGATGGATTGAAAGAATGCCACTATCATTTTCACCTCAATGCAAGTGATAATCAAATCAATAGTGATCCTCTTGGTGCATGAGGACTTCAAACAAAAGCTGCTTCTTGACCAACTTTTGTTCTTCTCATTTGAGATAATTATATAATAGGGGTGCAACTTGGTCTAGTTCAAACCGAGAATCGAACCAAACCGAAAGCTTTAGATTGATTTGATTTGGTTCGGTTTATAATTAACTTTGGTTCAATTCCGGGCTAACAAAATAGAGAACCAACCAATTTGGTTCGGTTCTTGATTCATGCCTTATAAGAACTGAAGCAAATTGAGAACCAAATCCTTATATTAAGAAAATTATAAATAAATATTATTAATCTTTTTAATAAATTATACCCATTTTTTATGAATAAATTGATTATTTTTTTATAGATAGATTAATCACATTTTTTTTTATGAATGGGATTAATGACTTCCTTTAATTGATGAAAAAACTATTAACATTTTTTTTAAGGGATACATTATATGGATAGAAAAATGACTCATTATATGAGATCTCATATTTATATCTATTTATTTTGTTAAAAATATGTTGATTCAATTAGGTTTTTAAGATATTGACAATCCATAAAACCGACTTTAACTCAGTTCGGATGGGTTTGGTTCCAGTTCTCATTTAATGGAATCAATCTAAGTCGGTTAGATCCCGATTTGACCTCTAACCGAACCAAATTGCACCCCTAGTTGTCTATACTCCTAAGTTCCCAAGTGAACTTACCAAATATACTGTCGAAGACCCTAGAAGATGTATACATCACAGACTTTAAATACATTTCTTTGATTAAGTAAGCTGGTTGGAGTCTGCCTAACTCCATGTTTCTCCCTCCAAAAGAAAGTACAATTATTGATTCTCATATTATCCAATTATTCAAACTTAAACATTAAAGATTGACCAAACTCGTTGGAACATTTGAAGTCGCAATCTGGTTAGAAAAACTCTCCTATCCCCCAACCCCCTCCCCAATCGAAATAAAAATAAAATAAAGACCTTCAAAAGGACATGTGGAGGGAGAAGAGTTGGCATTTATGGCCAATCACTCTCTACACAAAGAAAAAGACATGACTCATAATGTATATTGTGATCAATTTATCAAAAACAAGAACAAAAAAAAAAGTGGTGTGATATCAAAAGCAGAACCATAAAGTGATCAAATATGTGGAGTACCTATCAATTAGCCCCAATGTTTTATCGCATTCAAAGAAATCGTAAAGATCCAAAAGTTTGAAACTAATGCAACTCATTTTCCACAAGAAGCAACAGAGCAACCTAGAAGTTCGGATATACAGATTGAGTTAGAAATAATTATCTCTCAACATAACTCACAAGATCAGAAACAAGCAGGAAAGCTGGATTAAGTTATCTTAGCAGCAGCCTAGGAGGATGTGGAGTTTTTAAGAGACAAACATCCCAGGAAAAAAAATACATAAATAAAAGAGTCGTGATAATCTGACTACCCCACGTGGCACACTCAATCGACTACCTGACGTGATAAGTCGGGAACTGTAGATCTGAGCTGCACAAGATACATGGTTCCCATGAGATACACTTGTTTATGGGAAAGTGCAGCCATGTACCCCGAGGAGCGCAGATCTACAGTTCCCGAACTTGTCACGTCCGAGTAGTCGATTGAGTTTGCCACGTGGGGTAGTCAGATTATCACTATTCTTAATAAAAACAGTCTGCATTTTCAGAATCTATTTGTCAACGCTATAGGGGATGATCTTTCTTGTGCTTATTGAATTTCTTGCACAATGTTGGTAAATACATCATAGAAAATGAATATGTGAATATAAGGCATCATCCCAAAATCCCAACATCGAAGAACCCTAGAACAAAATAATGTTATCTAACAGGAACTTCTACTCAGAATAGTCCTCCATTAGACCCTAGAGTAGTAACTCAATTCAGACTCACCCCATCTGCTCCCACTTATAGTAACTCTGGTTAGAAAGGTTTATTTAAGCAGACACAACAGCTGGCTGCTGATCAGACTCTTCAGCTTGCAAGCTCTCGTAATGTTTGACCAAGACTTTCCACCCCCCAGGGCACATAAAACCATCAGGAGGGTTCTCGCCAGTTCTCGCATAAGTCCGCATCTGTAGCATTGAAATTAACCAAACAAATAAGATGCAAAAGAAGTCTTCTAGGGAACCAAAAAATAACATGACTCCGTTTTCTTCTAATATTCAAGAGATTCCTTGGGGAAAAACTACCATGACTCGTGTTCTTCTAATATCAAGAGATTCCTAGGGGAAAAATGAAATATTTCTCTTCTTACCTTTACAGTAACTAAACTTAGAAAGAGAGAGGGGAAAAAAAACAGAACACGGATTTGTAAATGAAGTTTAAGTTCATTCAATAGCAGGAAAGAGAGGCTGAATTTGTATGTTGTCGGTTAAGTCATTTTTCAATTACAAAATAGAAGAGCAGGTGCACTATATTGCTAACCAAATAAAAATGACCTAACCAGAATAAAAAACAAGGCTCGTTCCGTGCTTATGAGCGAGTGAAGTGCTTACGCACGGAATGAAGCTAAGGGAAGCGAAGGGTCAATGTAATACAGGCTGAGTGATAGATAACATTACTTCAACTATGATAACCATACTTCTTTCTTTCAAGATTGTAACCCGGAACAGAAGAGGTTGTTTTCTCTAAAGCCACTTGCCAGAAAGATCTCTTTTATTCCTTGTGCTTAGGGCAGTAGTCAAGTCGAGCAAAGCTAAAAGTAGTGAAAGTCTGCAAATGCAGTACTCTTTCTTTGCATGAAAGTTCTTTCCTGATCTGTCTGTTGAATGTCTTTCTGACTCACTTGGAGTTCTGACTTACGCAACCGCAAAAGAAAGCCAAAAGCAGGAGTTTTAGGCGGCTTGAGATGCGTCACCACAGCACTTTACAGTGCATACTCATGGGGGCGAACATTGTTTTGTTTCCAGGTTTATGGATTGGATTCAATCAGAGTCACCGTGAAGGGAAGAGAAATATGGGTCGTGGCATACTGTGGGATCCAATCAAAAAACAGGACAATAGTAATTTCAGCACACCCTAGTTGGCAGCTACTCTCATTCTCTATTGGCCTGTATCGCATCATGTATTCCAAGTGCAAACTTTAACTAACTAAGCAAGTTGGCACTACTTTCTTTCAATTTTGATGTTCTATACATTTTCATAATGTTTATGCTATTAAGATACATGATCTAAGGCCTGATGGTTCCCACCAAGATCTACATGAAATCAACTCAATTGAATGATCCTGACCATGTGACATGGATATTTTTACTGGACAGATTTTTTTTTTCTAGGTTAGGATCATCAGATCTGTTAGTTTTTAACCTATGGGATTTCCTAGGCGGGACTCATTGAATAGTTGGCCACCAAGCACAAACCACCTACAGCTATGCCACTGATCCCCGGCGAAACACAATGGTCAATCCTTAGATGGCATATCTAAATAGCATAAATATTATGAAAATGAATAGAACATCAAACTTGTAAGAAAGTGGTGCCAAGTTGCTTAGTTAGTTAAAGTTTGTGTTCATACCATGACTTAGGTTCAAAACCCGCCTTCACCTACTAATTATTGACCAATGACCACTAATCTCACTTGTCCAGCCAAAAAGAAAAAATTTGTAAGAAAGTAAAGATTTTCAGATAATAACTATTCTAGTAACTACTTGGAGGAAAAGTTTTCAAAGTGTTTAGGGGGGTTTTCTCTGAAGATTTCCTTATAAGATGGGAAAGGGTCAGTGTGGGCACTTCTTTTTTCTCTCCCTTGTATCTTTGAGATGGTCATCTCGAGTCCTCGACCTCCCTCTTGCTTTCTAAATAAAGTCCTTGCTTATCCAAAAAAAATAAAGTGTATGTGGTGTCTCAACTACACTAATTTTACCTAGTTTTACAAAAGTATAGAACTTAAAAGTGAATTATAAGGACATTGTTCTTACTTTGGTACCAGAGATGAAGAGAAAATCTTTAGCACGTGAAGGATCAAAAAATGCCATCTTCTTTTCCAATGTGTCATATGCTGCTACCTGTGAAAATTGAGGCAATCAGATGGTTTAGATGACATTGTTATAGAGACGTCATAATAAAACATCATAGTATGTTATCATCGCTAAAAAGATAAACAAACAATTAAAAAAAAATCTGGGAGATCAAAAGTTCAATATAAAAAACTTAGCATCTCTCCAAAAGGACCCCATGATTTTCTATAGCATCAGCCATGTCCATCACCTTCTAAAGGTTTGACAGAATTCAATACCAGCATACACAACAATGATCCATGATATTCAATAAGGTTACAAGCCTCCATAAGGAGATGTCCCTCCTCATCAACCTCAAAAGACTAAGTCTTTTATTGAAGAATCTGCCAAGAGTGCAGGGACATTCCTAAGGGCTTCAACAAGTCTCAGCAACACAAGTTATTGTCAAAGCACAACCTCTCCAACCACACAGAAAAATACTTACTCCAAATTTGCCAGAGGATACAATTCTAGAGAGCATTACTGTGTTCACTAAGAAGCTCCCAAGTTTTATTTCTTTCTCTACCTAGAGTTTGCCCGTGCCCGTGCCACTGTGGGGTTAAGGGGGTAAAAGAGGAAAAATAGGAAGCATTTTGTGGTGTCTAGAAATATCGCAGAAAATTTCTAAAAGCTTCAAAACATAGACAAATCTGTAGCATTTTAATAATTTCCCAAGTTTCTGGAATGATCAAGAAAAGCCAACCATCACACTTTAAAATCTCTAGCAGACAGGGATACCACATATAAAAAAGCTAGCTATTGTAGTTTTCTATCATCCCAGAATTGTAGTTTTTTAGAGTTTAGTAAGAATAGCCGCAAGGGGAGGGATAAGCAATGTGTTGTCGTCTACATACCCTAAATGGCAAAATGTTAAGCTTTTCCAAGCCTGGAGCCATGCTCAAAACCTTTTTCCCATGATCTGGATCATATAAGTCCCTCTTCTCTGTTGGGTGACTCATACCAGCAGGATCACGACCTACAATATAGAAATTAGCCCCCGCATTTATCCGTGCCTTGGCATGCCACTGTACTTCGGTTGGGCCCGCATAGTGCATCGGTGATGGGAATATAGCCACAATAGTGGTCTCAGGGTCAAGAACACCATCTTCTAGAACCTACAGAATTAAAATAAATAAATATATATAAAAGACTTCCCAAACAAAAATTTACAAGTGAGACAAAACCACACATAATTATGAAGCGGTATAAATAAATAGCAATAACCTTGCTATGTTGTTCCATCCGAACATCCAATGGCACATCATCGGCCTTTACAAAACCACCTAAAGGATGAAGTAACAAGATTGGGTTCTTGTAACCCATTTCCAAAAGTCGCTTACGTGTATCGTTCATTAATAATGCATGCCCATTATGCACAGGGTTCCTTAGCTGAAAAGCAAACACTGCATCAGCTTGACGCTTGTCAAATTCCTTTCGAAGTTCTCGGGGAGAGAGTCTATAGTGATCAAGACCGTCATTATATTTGATAGGTTGCAACACTTCAAGATCCCCGCCGATAAGCCAATTTCCAGCTAGAGTAATTACTTCCTCAACATACGGTAATCCTGGAGCTGTTGAGCCCCATGTCCTAGCAATTCTTTCTTCTTTGTTATGTTTATATATTTGAATACTGCATGACAGAACAAAAAGATACTATGTTAAAAGTTAAAACTAGAGTGAATATAGAGTGAAGACAAACTAGGAAACTCCAGAAATCTACTCTCATAAACTATTATTCTCATATGTTTGCGAGTAGATACCAAATCGAATAAAGGTTTCCAATTTTCCACATAACCATCTTAAACTCATAAACCATGTACCAACGTGATAGACTGGACCGATAGTATGAAGTATACTTGTTCCATGGTTGTAAATGAACATTGTACGGTTGTCGATTCCTAGTGTATCAATGTCTTGGTAGACGTAATAATACACACACACACACACACACAAAAATGTTACTTGGGATCAAAACACATTGAATATAATGGAGTTCCGCCTCCGAGAAGGGGTGGAAAGTTAGGAATTGCAAATGGTGGAGGAAATTTGAAGCATGGTTTCGAAACTCGTTTTGACGTCTCGTCTTATTCGCGAACGAGACTGGCTTGTTTCAGACGAGTCAACAAATCTCAGACAAGATAAACCATTTAACTCATTTTACAATTATTTATTCATATATATTTATATAAAAATAATTATAATTTTTTTTACAAAATAAGGTAGATTAGAAGATGTTTAATCATTAAATCATATTTTATTTAGATAATAAATAATTTAAATTAAAAATATATATTTTAATTTAAATATACAAAATCCAGGTTGACTTGGACGAATTTTATTGACTTGGTTGAGATTTTCAAAAAATCGTCTGAGTCATCCTGCTTGTCTCGCGAGATTTTGCACATGAGATCTGTCTTCTTGTCTATCCGTCTCATTATGGACAGTACCAAGATGACTCAGGTGAGTCATCTCGCTCTCAGACGAGATTTAAAACCATGATATAAAGTCTCAAAAAGCACTGATATTTCAATTCCTTTCTACTTTGATTAATCAAACAAGATAGCCAATCAGTTGATAAAAATAAAAAATTATAAATTCATGGACCACAAACATTGCAGATATTGTGGTGAGAAACACAACAAAATCATGGACGACGACAAGTTAGCTGTGGATCAACCCATTTTGTATACAATGGAATTCGCAGAGAGGGATGGAAGGTTGAGAATTGCAAATGATGGTAGTAGTTAGTGATCTCAAAAAGCACCAATATTCCAATTGATTTCTACTTAAATTATTCCAACAAGATGACCAATGCAGTCAGATGAACACAAAGTATTTCCATAGATCTATCAAATAAAGATTGGATTTTGTTTCAAGGGGAGCGACTAATGGACTATATTTAGTGCTTCTTTGACATAATATATGCATGAATCTATAATCACCAATGCAAATAACAAGAACCCATTTCAATATTTCACATTTTTTCTTAAATAAAATTTTAAAAATAAAATAAAATCTGACCTTCGAAGAATAGCAACCAAATCTCCACTTGGCCCAATTAACCCAACGTCGGGAGACAACCCAATTGCGTCCTTGTCCTTGTCATCAATGGCTAAAACAATCGGAATCGACATATTCACAATTGTCCCATCTTTCAACTTAAGACAATTAAAATGCAAACTCTGCAAATATTCATCTTCTCTCATAAACCCTCTCAAAGGACTCGCCCACCCTTCACAAATTACATGAACCCATTCAATATCAATCTCACTAAGCTTCACTTTCGGCATCAACTCAGCTTCCGCTCTCTTCAAACCTCGTTCCCTCTCTGGTACAAGAAGATCAACGAGAGACCCCCCATCGGGTTCGATCAGAGAGCTTTTAATCACAGATGAACTACTCTTAATAACAGACATTGAAGGAGAAGACATGAAATGGGATAAAGGGTTGAAATGGTATATGGGTTTGGTTTGAATTCTGATGATTTTGTTTCTTTTCGAGATGGGTTTCGAGGTTTGGAGGATGAGGTTAGTAGTGGTGTGTGCTCTAATGGTTAGAGCCATTTGTTTGTGAGAGCTTTTTTTATTTTTTTCTTTGAGATGCACAAAGATCCGCCAAATTTAGGAAACTGTGCTTCCACCCACAAAACTTTGGTAAAGATTTAACGGAGAAGACGGAAAGCTACAGATAACTGCAAACAGTTCCACCACACGTTTGTTGTAAATTCTAGAGGAGTTAATGGCGCCATAATTTGAGTTATTACCACCATGGGGGTGGCTGAATGGTACCGACTTGAAGCAAAGGAGTTTGTTCTTCTTTTGATCTCAAGTTCGAATCCCACTACTCATAAAAAAATCTTTGGTGGCTACGCACTAGGGAGTTACTTAATCGCAGTGCGACCATGGCCTGGGTGCGGGGTGTAGGGATTAGTCTAGTGCGCATAAGCTGACTTAATATCCTTCGTTATTAAAATAATAATAATAATAATAATAAATAATTTTAGTTATAAGTTTTTTGTTACCTGAGTCATGGGTTCGCTTAGTTGGAGTTCTAATTCCTACTTCGTGGTACATTATTTGGATTCGAACTAGATTTGTAGGGGTTGACAAATATGAGGGCATTTGAAAATTGAGGCAACGAATATAAAATAAAAAAGATAAAGGTATTTGATCATGTTTTCATCAATTTATTAATAAAGACAAAGGTCAAAAGGGTATCATATCAAATTAAAATTTTAGTGCTATCTTAATGAATCAACATGTGGACGGGGTGTGAGGAAATTAAGTTAAAATAAAGTAACTTGTTTGATTTGGTGAATAACAAATTGTATCGCAAACTGATTCGTGTGTTTTGGTTGATATTTGAGTTACTCATGTGTTATAAAGTCAATATATAATAATAGCAGTTTTTTGAATATTGTACTAACAATTGTATAATTCATCAATTGCGTATAATTAATCTTTTAGAATCAATCCAATGGCTTCATTGGTATCTCATGCTAGAAGGAGAAATGTCATAAAGCTCTAAATTCGACCGACATCAAAATGGGAAATGGCATTTTACCGGGCATCTTAACTTGAAATGGAAGATGCTGCAACACCTGAAGTGGTCAAACTAATTCTAACACATGAATGTTGAACACCATCAGGATCAATGTAATATGAGATAAAGATGTAGCATCAATTGATGTTTTGAACAATGTACAACGAATGAAGAGGGTTATTTTCTTATTTAATTGATTTTAATAGGCTCTCTAAAATACTAATCATGTTTGCAATGGGTGGATGAATAACCTCATTGTAAGGGTAAAATTTGAACTCATCATTAACACCTCAAGTTGTGGTTTTAATGGTGTGATCTTCTTATTCGTCAAGTTAGGGCACCAAGATAGTACCTACAAAACACCATTTGACACCCAAGTTAAATGATAAATCAAGGGAATTTGTACTATGTAATGGACATAAGACTATTTCACCACCCAAAAATCCATTTGCCAATGGCCTTTTCCATTTTTATAAGCAACTATCTATCCTTTAACTCCCCCCTTTTGACATGTAATCCTTGCTTAGAGGGGTTTGTAACAATTTATCCCAAAATCTCATAGATATCAGAATAATCTTCCCCCAATTAAAGAGCTATTTAGTAGAAAAAGCCATAATTTGGAAGCCATCCACTTAGAAAGGGTGTCATTGAGGTGGTCAATAACTCCAAAATTCTCTAGACACTCTCTTTCTCCCTACTTAGAGGAAGGGAGAGCTCATCCTAAACTTCACCCTAGTGGACTCTTTACAAGGCTAGCCAGGATAGATACTCAGCTCAACTCATCAACTAAGCCGAACAGACACTATGTGAAAATTGGAAAATTCTATAGCAAAAATTGACGGGCCAACGCCCACGAATTTTAGAAATCGAATTTTGACGGTCTAGGACCATTGAAATTGTTGATGTTCCCAAATTTGACGGCTTAGAGCTGCTAAATTTCTCTCATCCTTCATTAATTTAATAGATTCGATTCGTCGAAAAAAAAATTTGACAATGAAAAATTCAACACCAATTCGACCCCTTGGTCCGTCAAATTTTATGAAATTTGACGGCCCAAGGCCATCAAATTTGAGCTTATTGTGAGAGCTTCCTAAAATATGAGGTACCACGAGGTTAGGTTACACGAAAATTTGTCCTGCTTAGTTGGGCCATGCGTAAGGTTGTGATTCAATCCGAATTTTGCCCTATATGATGCCCAATTTAACAAATCTTCATCATTTGATTGTTCAAAATCATCAGATCCAATGGATCAGACACCCCCGATGGACCTCAGATACTACATATGACCCAGTAGCTGGACCTTGGCAAATAATAGCCTAAGTTGGACCTATGTATGTTTGGCTCGGGCCCATGGGTGAACACAATGATTTAGACAACCAGAAAAATCGAGTTGATCTTACGAGTTTAAAACTAGCCCACTCTAATTTTATGCATTGGTTTTCACTAAGATATTGAATTTACAACATAAAAATGTTACAAGCAAGTACAATTATTCAAGCATGCATTACTGGTATATTAGTCGATCAATTGGTCACAAATATATATGATAGGGCTGCAACTTGGGCTAGGTTGGCATCAACCTAAGCCCAGCCCAAACTTGACAAACACCAACCCGACATCGGGCGTAAAATGCTCAACCCGAACCCAACATAAATCATATTGGTCGTGTTGGTTAATTATGCATTAATACTTGATAATTTAGTAGAAATAGGGACCCATACAAAGATAAACAATATATAAAAGAACTAAAAAATTGCAAATATTTGTTTTAAAAATGTGCTCCAAGGTTTACACATATAAAATTTACAAGCAAATTAAATAAGAAGATTATGACGATTAATTAAAGTAACCACTTGTGTGTACTATTAATCACAATTTCTATCAAGCATGCCTTTAAAATTACAATATAATCATTGTATGGCAATCTAGAATTACATTAACAAAAGATTAATAACAAAGCAGTATTAGAAAATCATATTGATTTATAATCGTATTAGGCTTGGGTTCGGGCAAATTGGATAACCAAATGATAATGCTTGAACCAAACCCACTTCGATTTTGTCATTTTTTAACAAAGCAATATTAGGAAAAGCAGAAAAAAAAGAAAAGATCGTAACCCAATTTGATTATGCCATTTTAAAGCTGAACCTCATACCAAATCCACACTAACTGTTCCCAAACCTGACCCATGGTTGGGTTCAACCCATCGTGTTTGGGTTTGACGCACCTAAGTTGCAGCCCTAAACACCAGTCTGTCCAAAGTCCAAACCAATCGTAGGGCATGTCGTTAGACAATTTCTGTTTGGATGATTTAAATTCAGAAAAAATTATCTAATCAATCCAAGGATTTCTTTATAAATACCCTAATTTCTGGGTTGCAACTTAATAGTTTGGTTAATAATTTATTTTCTCTTAATGCTCCTCACCCCTATGATTTAAAATCGTTGACATCTACCTCTTACAATCGTCGAGATCATTGATCGTAAATAATCAATCTTGACACTTGATTAAAATTCATTGGTATCGACAATTTAACTAGTCGAGATCAACAATGGTTGATCGTAATGATTTGAATGATTTATCTTGACAATTTGAGACATTGATCCCAAGCATTTGAATTTGACTTTTCATATGGGTGAGGGAGCATTGAGAATTACTTTTGTTCTATTTGGAAAAATTGTACCGATAAATAACAAAAATTAAATGACATACTCACCTTTTTCGAGACCTGTATCGATGATTGATGATTAAATCCGTCAAAGACATCCATTTTGGATGATTCAGCACCATGGTCAACCATTCTGGTTGAGAAAATGGTCAAGATAAACCATCTAGGATTTTCAATGGGCAAGTTCAAGTTGGGCTTGGTTGAGCCCTACACCAACCCTATACCCCTATCAAGCCTAACTGGACTAGGCCCTAGCTCAGGTCCTAATTATGGCTTGGGCTTGATTCAGATTGGGTTTGGGACAAATAAAAATAGAGGTCATAACCCTCATTTTGTCTTGTGGTCTGGGTCGGGCTAGTGGGCTCAATTGACACTTTACAACTATTTGTGGTCTTCTTTTTATCAACCATCAACTAATTCGGCTATTGAGTCACCACCAAAACTCGGGGGCATTTAGAAGGAAAAACCCACCTTAGGTTGCATTAAGCATTTTTTCCAAAAATATTGATTTGTTTATCTTATCATATTTTTTATTCCAGATTTTATTTGTCGAAATTATATAAAGAAAATTGAGTAATTGACGAAATCATGAAGATGAGTGCTTTTATCACCAAAACCCAACGAAGATCTTCAATTTTTGGTACATAGTTAGTGAGGAAGGGGGGGTGTTTAGATTGAGCTCGGTTGAGCCCTACACTGACCTTAAAAAAAGGCTATACCTTAGATCATCGCTAAATTCCAACCAGGCCCGAGCTCCACCTTAATGGGCTAGGCTAGGGATAAGGCTTGTATTGATTCTCAGGTTTTGTAAATAAGTTAACTCTTGCATCTTTTTCAAAATCATAGGGAGTAATCTTAGATTATTTTTTCATCAAACTAGGGATCCAATAGCTATCCTAAATCCCAATTGAAAAAATGGTTAGAGATGATAGTAAATTTGTTATTTATTTCTTGTTTTAGTCATATCTATATGATAGACACAATTGTGGGCCCCAGTTCAGTTATAGTTACAGAGCATAAACATCCTCGCTAATTATAGTTGAGTGGGGTCCACACCTTACTCTTCTTCGACTTTACTATTTTCATTTTCTTTCTCTTTTTTTCAATAACATCCCTCAAATTTGACCATCTCTCATCTTTTACCCCACTTCTTTATAATAGGCCTTTAACTTAATGATATTTCCTCTTTCATCTCTTTAACTCATTTTATTGTATTTTCCTCTCCTTCCCCTTTCTAAATAATATTCATCTAAATTTATTTTTTTACCTTTTTAATCTCAAAGATTTTTAATAATACCTCTCCAACTTTATTATTTTTCTACTTTAACCCCGTAGAGGATGCCAGTATTGTAGGCACAGACGAACTTTAATATATCTCGAGACACCATTTTACTTTATTGTCTTCCATTTTTTCTTCATTTTCGATAACGTTCTTCCAACTTTATTGTATTTCTTTTTTTATATCTCTTTTCATTACTACCCCTTATAACTTTATTATATTTATTCTATTATCTATTTTTCAATAGTACCCTTATAATTTTTTTTAATTTCCCCCTTTATCCCTTTTTTGAATAGCAAACTCCAGTAATAGTAGATGCGAAAATAGATTTATATGCCAAATTAAAGCATTGAAAATGAACTATATTTTTTGTCAATTGCATATCTATATAATAAAACACAATGGTTGATCCTGCTCTAGCTACAATTTTGTAGGGGTATAAACATCTCACTTGGGTATGTAGTGGAGTAAGATCCTCAATATCCACTTTATTGTTGTTTCTATTCACCCTATCAACTTGATGGTCTTTCGTCTCCTTTCTCCCATTTTCTCTAATTTTACTATATTTTATCTTTTATCCCATTTTCAATAATACTCTTCTAATTTTATCATCTATCATTTTTTACCCTTTTAACCCCAAATAATGTTTAAATTACATGCTATATAATAAAACACAACGGTAGATCCTATTCCAACAATAGTTGTGGGAAATAAACATCCAATTTCAGGTATAATGGAGTGGGGTCTACATTACCTCAATATGTTATCTTTCTCTTAACCCTTTCAAATATTTTTGTTCCTCTGCCCATCTCATTCCCCTTTTTCAACAATATATCTCCAATTACATTGTCTTTCATTTTTACTCTCATTCTCAATAATATCCTTATAATTTTACTATATTACTTCTTTTACCCTTTTTAACCGCGAAGAAAATGCAAGCATGGACAAATTCCGGTATTGTTACAAAATCGCATCTACTTATATGTAAGATACTCATCTAAAATATACTAGCAGATCGGGCCAAGTTGATCATTATTAAGATATAGATTCTAGATTCGTTAGGTTGTAACATTTTGAGCGAGACCCAAAATGTGGCCCCAATTTTGTGGGCTAAACATCAATACCCTAATTCTTTATAGTCTAGGAGGCCTAGGTTAGGGGGCCAACGGGCTCAATTGAAATTTGAAACTTCTAGTTCTTGTTTGTGGAGGTGGAGGTTATGATGATTTTATAGATCTCTCATACAAGACCACGGTCAAAGATATGGCACGAGTTTCAGACACAATCACACGGATACGTTAAATATTCATCAAAACGGAGGGGGTATGGCTAAATTATCCTTTTTGGTTAAGAATATTCCAATTGTAGGCATCGTTATCCAACAAGTTAAAAAAACCGGAAGCCCTAATAAATCTCTGTATCGAGCAGGTAATTTTCTATTCGATATTTCTGCTTCAGGAGAAGCACATATATCTCTTTCTCTGACGAAGTTCCTCACAACAGGTCCGCCATGGGAGTTCCCGCGTTTTACAGATGGTTAGCAGAGAAGTATCCAATGGTGGTGGTAGATGTAATCGAGGAAGAACCAGTAGAGATCGATGGAATTTCTATCCCAGTAGATACCAGTAAGCCTAACCCTAACAAGATCGAATATGACAATCTTTATCTCGATATGAATGGCATCATTCATCCTTGTTTCCACCCTGAAGACCGGGTACGTCTCTTCTTCCCCAGATCTTCAGTTCTCTATACTTGAATTCGCTTTTATGCAGTAATAATGGCTGCCTATAGTTGATAGTGTTTAATTTATCTCCGTGGATTGAGTTTCTTGTTGTAAAACGAAGCTAGTTTTTGAATTAGTTAATGTCTGTGCGTTATTTGAACAAGGAGCACTCAACCAATCAATCTCTCTTCGTTCACAAGGTTTTGAAACCCTAAAATAAAATAATTATTTAAATGTTGGAAAGTGACCGAGATTACAAATGTTTTTATAGATCGTGTCCATATCGTCTTGGTTGCCTAATGGCCTTGTTTGAAAATCAATCTATGTTCTGTTCATCCATCGGGAGGTAATTGCGGTAAATGATTCGTTCAGCTGAGAGGGAGTTTTTGGATACCCTTTGGCTATTGTTTCCTTTCGTCTCATGGAGTGTGTGGCCATGACAAGGAGGCCATAGTTCACACACTAGTGGGCTTGGAGTCAGCTTGGCCGTGTTGGGAAAAGTGGCTTGGACATTGCCCTAGGCCGACCCATTGTTTGCTCCTGGAATCCTAGAGGGGGAGGGGGCTTGTAATTTCCATTGGTATAGGACATTCCTTGGAACAATGCTTGGCTAGGTGGTATTGCGTTTTGATGTTATATCAATCACGAGGTTTATAGCATTAATCGGCTAGGCGTGCCATATGATGCCTTGCTTGGTCATGTGGGATATGTTGATCTATTTCAAGTGTGGTTGGATGGGGTATTCTATTAATGATGCCTAGCTTTCCAGGCATAGTGTTAGTTTGCAATAGGATGCTCTGTACGCCTACTCAACTAGGCAATGATGGGCACTATGTGATATTTGATGCCTCGATGACAACCCATTTACCACACTTTTGTACTTATATGATGGGGGTCATAACCTCGTGATTCTTCGAGGAATGCTTGAATGACTTCACAATAGTCTTGATAATGTTGGGCATGGATCAGTTGGCTGAAAATTGAGTTGATTGTATGTCAGTATGTGAGAACCCTACAAGTAGGACGATTGTCATACATTGACTCAATGGAGGGACTCGTGTGCTAGCTAAGCATGGTTCAACGTGAAAGATTTAGCGGTCAGTCATATACCATAATGGGAAACAAGTGCATTTGAGTGATATGCCAGAGAAAAAGGCTTTGGATGGTGTAGTTCTGTATTTGGATCTGTGAGTTTAGTGCATTTCATTGTCATATAGCCAAGAAAATATTTTGGCTGCGGAGAATATTATTTTAGCTAGGATTTAGTGTGGTGGATGTTAGAGTTGATCCAAAGTAAGATTGACTCGGGTTCATACGGTATCAAATCAATGTGAGTTTACAGTGAATGAGCATTGCTTTGATAAAATGGAGTATCATTGCCAAGCGAGGGTGTCTCTTACACAACGTGCGATGCTAATAATCACACAATGTAGGAGATCCTAGGTTTTATTATTTTAGGTATGTTTTACTTTAGGAAGGGTGGGAGAACGATTAATTAAGTTATGAAGAAAAAAGAAAAAATTCTAGAAAGGGATTTCATGAAAATGTTTTTGGCCTAGAAGGTTTTAATAGTCATTGTGAAAAGTTTCACAAGGCCAATTGACTATTTTTAAAAAAAAGTAATTACGATGTTTTGCAATTACGAAATGTTGCAATAAGGTATTTTAATTGGTATAAAATATGGTTAAGTTTGATGGAGGGAAGGTTCGAAGGTTGTAGATTGGGCTATAGATATAAGATTTAAGATTTGATAGAGTTTGGATAGGTTTTAGATGAACTAGGATAGGTATGTGTTGTTTCTTGTGGACCAAGAAGGGTTTTGATGGGTTGATCAATCTCTCACGAGTTGTGAATAAACAATTTTTTTTATAGAAAAAGATGGATTGAAGAAGAAGATTAAAGAGAAATAGATTACAAATTTACCTTGGAATCACACCGGATTTCATGGAATTACTCCACGATGGTCTCACACCATAGCCAATCACTATAGAAATCTCAAGAAGAGAGCTGTAATTTTTTTATATTCATGTACTATGTGAAATCAATCACGATAGTTATACATATAGGCTTTTATGTTTTAGACTCTAAACCTAATCCTAACTTGACTTAAACATCGACACTTTTGATGTTCAGAAGCCAATCTCGTGTTAAATTGATACCCTATCAGTATTTTGACTATAACTTTCTCAGAACAAATCAGTTTCATAAATCTTGTGCTTGTTGGATAGGTAATTGAATAATATTTCAAATAACAAGAAAATCAACCTAATGCGAAAATTTTTGACACTTCAAAATTAGGTCTAAGGAAAAATGACATGAATAGTACATATATTCAAATCAAACTCCTAAAATAATTAAAAGACAATTCAAAACTAAAAATAACTAATCTTTTTTGATCAGTTAAAAATAACTAATCTAAAACTAATCCCGTCAAAATAAAAGTGATAAAAGATAATCTAGATCAAACAAGTGGAAACCCAAACAAAATTGCCATTAGAGCCCGTGACTGTTGGCTTGATTTGCGTCCCGCATTATCACGAGGATATAATGTTGTGATATTGAGTATTGTTAGATTGTTAGCCACTAGAATAATTAGCTTATGTCGAGACGCTTGGTATGATCGTTCGACTTTGTGTTGGTGGATGATAATGTTGGTTGCTTTAGGTGTGGGAAAACCTTCTTTATTTATGATAGGGGTTGTAGCCTTGTGACTATTCGAGGAATGCATGGATGACCTGGTTGTATGCTTGAGTGTTTGGTGTGGATCATCTGTCCTACCAGTCAAGGTAACCATGGGGGTCTTGATGAATGTGTGACCCTAGTAGCCAGAGAGTGTCAAATGTAACACAATTAAGGAACACGTGGGATGAGTGAGCACACTTGGTTTGTAGGATGCAGTGGTGGGTCGTATAACTTGTTGGGAAACATGTGCATATTAGGTAATAAGTTAGATGATAAGAAAAGCTTGCTTTGGATTAGTGAGATCTGGGCGCTGCAGGGTCATATAGCTATGTAAATGTTTTGATCGTTATAGTGTGGCAAGAAAGAGGCATATTTCATTTCTTTTCTATGTTTTAATAATAAAGAATCTAACATCTGTTTGATGGGGTGAGTGCAATGTTTGATGGGGTATGGACATGGCATGGATATTGGCACTGCCCATGTGGCTAATCCAAAGGTTTTTTTTTATTAGATGAACTGTTTGGATTGTCCATGTCAGCCATTCACATGGAAAGAAAGCCCCTTGATGTACAGAAAAAGCTGCTTGGAGAGACATTCTAGAAAAGCTTTTCCCCTAATTTCATTGCAAGAAATTTGGATGAGTTTTTATGCTTCATTTTTTCTCCCTATCATTTCCCTTTTAAACAGTGCAGTCCTTTAATGAATTGATATATTGGCAATTTGGCAATTTTGGTGGTTACTTGTGCTGTTTTATTGATTGTTAAGATTGCTTATGAGAAGTGTTTTCTTTAATCATAAACTGTCTTCCCTATTACTCATTGAGAAAGTAACGAATAACTGTCTTTTTAGTCTGTATATGTATGTTTCACAAGTATATGTACAAACATGGTTTAGCTGATTCCTTTTGTTTACATTCAGCCTTCTCCAACGACTTTTGATGAGGTATTCCAGTGCATGTTTGATTACATTGATAGGCTTTTTGTGATGGTGCGACCCAGAAAGCTACTTTACATGGCTATTGGTGAGTTTTATGATCGAGTACTTCGTACTAACAATTATTGATGGTAGATTGTGTCATTTTTATTCTTTCGACCTTTGTGTATAATACGGTTATAATGATTCTTCGAAAACAAATGTAGATGGTGTTGCTCCGAGGGCTAAAATGAACCAGCAGCGTTCTAGGCGTTTCAGAGCAGCCAAAGATGCAGCAGAAGCGGTGGGTGTAATTGTATATTTCCCTTGTATGTCATTTTCATCTCTTTGTGGTAGGTTTTTACCTTTTTCTGCACAGACAGCAGAGGAAGAACGGCTAAGAAAGGATTTTGAGGAGGAGGGAAGGATGCTTCCTTCAAAACAGGAATCACAAACTTGTGATTCTAATGTCATCACTCCCGGAACTGAGTTCATGGCTGTATTGTCAACTGCATTGCAGTACTACATTCATCTCAGACTAAACAATGACCCTGGCTGGAGATCCATTAAGGTTTTGTGCCTATTACCAATTTTTCCAACTTGGATTATTTACTTAATTTACTTTTCTTTTCTTTTGTGATACTTCTTTAACTATGGTTAATGAATTTTTTCCCTAGTGTTTGCTTATCATTTAAATTGCTTTGAAGGTTATCCTGTCCGATGCCAATGTTCCTGGTGAAGGGGAACACAAGGTTATGTCTTACATTCGTCTTCAAAGAAATCTTCCTGGTTATGATCCAAATACGCGCCATTGCCTATATGGTTTGGTACAGATTTACCCCTTCTTTTTTTTGTAATATTGTATGGATATGCAGTGTTTCTATGCACATGTGGATCTGCTTTCTTTTCAGAAATGTAAATCATGATAAGATGATGATGACGATGGTGGGGAAATATCCTTTGAGTCTTTTCTTACCTCTAATTGTCATTAACTATTTTCTTTTAATGGTCCTTTACGACAGGATGCAGATTTAATCATGTTGGCGTTGGCTACTCATGAAGTGCATTTCTCAATCTTGAGAGAGGTTAGTATGCCTCCATTCTCTACGAAGTGCTTGATGGTGTGAGAATTCAGATTTTAGTCAGAGACTTTCATGGTTGACGGTGGTTATGCATTAGTTCATATACATGATAAATATTATTTCAATCAAAAGAAATAAGATATTTCGCCTAGAAATTGTTTCTTTTTTGTTAGATTTCCAGTTGAATAGGTGCCATTTCAGCAAATAAAATAGGCATTCCAGATCTTATTTTTGCTGCTAAATAATATTTATGGTTTCAAGTCCATTGATGGTTGCTTATGTCATGTTTGAAGCACTCATTTCTTCTCCCTTTTTCTTATACTAGCGTTTTTCTCCAGTCTGAACTGTAGATAACTATATTCTCAAATGACACTTGCAGATTGTATTCACCGCACAACAAGACAAATGCTTCCTGTGCGGTCAGATGGGTCATTTAGCAGCAGCTTGTGAAGGTAAGGCAAAGAGAAAGTCTGGAGAGTTTGATGAGAAAGGTGAAGATTCTGCTGTGGCTAAAAAGCCTTATCAGGTTAATTTATACTCCTGCCTGGGTCCGAAATTTTCTTAGGATGGTAATTCTTGTACATATGACTGCTTTTGTCTAATTTTGTGGTGTTCTTCCTTCCCTAACTTGTGCAATGTTTGCAGTTTCTCAACATTTGGACTCTCCGAGAGTACTTGGAATATGAAATGAGAATCCCCAACCTTCCGTTCGAGATTGATTTTGAATGCATTGTGGACGACTTCATTTTCATGTGTTTCTTTGTTGGCAATGATTTTCTGCCGCACATGCCCACACTGGAAATTCGCGAGGTTTGCGGTGCTATGGTTTTTCTTCTATTTTTGGTGTTTTATAAATTTCAGTAGCCGTGACGTTAAACTTCCATTTTTGTCAACTTAAGTCGTTATTAGATTGTTTACTGTACATATTCTCCTCTAGTGCTATATTTTCCATTTCATTCCCTTATGAAAAACTATTTTCCATTGTAAATTGCTACAAGTTGCATAGTAGGTGCTAACCAGACTCTGTCTAGATGAAATTCTCAAGGCAAGAATTTGTGATTGATATAACAAATATTCTCTGTATCTCTGCCCACTTGGTATTTAGGGTGCTATCAACTTGTTACTTGCCATATATAAAAAGGAGCTTGCATCAATGGGGGGATATTTGACAGACTCAAGCAAGGTAATCAATTTTGATCATCTTTATTGTGCTCGGAACATTCCCCTTTTTAGTTGCCCCAAATAGTTTGCGTCTATTGATGCCATTTCCTTTTTCTTTCAGCTTAAGATGCTTTCAATTCTTACTTTCTGACATGACCTCTCTTCTTGTTCTTAGCCAAATTTGAGCAGGGTTGAGCACTTCATTCAGGCAGTGGGATCCTATGAAGATAATATCTTCCAGAAAAGAGCTAGATTGCATCAGGTTAGTTCTTCATGGTAGCTTATTCACTTGATGTACAAGGACTGCAAATAAGTCTTATCAGGAGAATTATAAAATTCTTAGGCAAGGCATTTGTTGAGACTTCACCAGAATGAGTGTTGTTTTATGTACTTGATATTTTCTATAAATTGCATTATGGAGACATTGTCTTTTATGCGATGTAGCTGTATTATGCGATAGAAATAATAAATGTGACCTGAGAATATTTAAAGATTTTGAGCTTAATATTTATGTTTTGGTATAAAAAATAGCACAATATTTATTATTATTATTATTATTATTATTATTATTTTGAAATGGAGATTGATGATCTGTGAAATGTTGGATTTATAAATTTTCTCATCAAATTTCACATGTGGTGATGGTTTTACCGGTCAACTTATACCATTGATTGTGTATAGTGATTTCTAGGCTTTCAAACTATTGCCACATCCAGTTGGCCATAAATTATACTGATTCACTATTTCGGGTGTGAATACATGTAATTTGCAACACCAAGTTCTCAAGTGAGCTGCTAATAATATTTAGGTCTGTTAGTGAGGATTCACTTTTTGAATTAATTTTTTTTATTTTGGGAAAGTACCTTAGAGTACAAAGTAGAGTCAAACTAGAAATGTTAGTTTACTTAAATCATGGTAAGGAATTATTATTAGAGAATGATTGAATAAAATTTACAGATTTTTCTCTTTATAAAACCCTTTAGTGACTGGATTTGTGTGAAGTCATCTTGGTGTGATTCTATGGTAATGTTTTATCTTTTTCTTCTTTAATCTTCTTTTTTAAACCATTAAGAATTCATCAAGAATCCTCTTGCCCCGTCCAATCCTCCCCACACTAAAAACGCTCTATAATCTATATCATTAATCTCTTCTCCAAATAAAACCTTTACCCTATTACTTACACAGTTACACCCAAGTCCTAAAATTTTCTCAATTAGCCAATTTTAATCTCTTTCTTTCTCAAAATTGAAAATAATGATATTCAGTTTATGACGAATGTTTAATTTAAACGTTATTGCAAAATTTGTATTTCACACACTCAATTGGACTTATTGAAATCTTTCAGGCCAAAAACTTTATGTGCCTAAAAGATTTTCTTGAAACCCTTGGTTGGGCTCAAGAAAATCTTAATTGATATTGGATTCAGTCCCTAAGTTTGGAAGTCCTATCTTCTCTTAGATCTCTTGCTTTAATATTGGGAGTAGTCCTGTATGATTGTAACTTAGCATAGGAATCATTTTAATTACTAGGTAGTTTTTTTAATAATCTCTTGTAGAATTAGTTTAATTTATGGATTTTATTGTTCTTAGTGATTACACTTAGAATTATCATATTAGGTTCAATTTGCACCGTCCTGCATCAAAAATAAATCGTAGAAGTTACAAAATTTGACTACTTCTTAATTTAGTTTGTGGCCTAATGTAAGGCTTTTTTTTTTGTGGTATGTACTGATATGTTTCATGAAATGTTTTGAAACACTCGAGTTTCGGTAAAAGATATTTCTGTATGTATCAATCTGTTTAATGAATATTTTGCTATACATTCAGAATTTAAGAGCATATAGCAATGCTTTGCTCCAGCATGTCCAAAAGTCTGAATGTTTTGTCCAAAACATTTCACAATGGAAGGAAAATTTGAACCATAGATAGACATGAAAGTGAGACCGAGTCCTTGTCCTAAGTTTGGCAGAGAAGACCTATATGCGCCATTTTCTAAATCTAGTTGGTTGTTCTATGGTGGTCCAACCGTCAGAGTAGGAAAACTATCTTCATTCACCTGAGTGTGTTGAGGAATCTACACGTGGAACAAGCTTGAGAGGATCTTATTTCAAAATACGAATTTTTCGGAGTGGCAATTTACAAAGAAGAATGAGGTTAAACAAATTATCATAGACAAGATACCCTTGTCTAACCACTTGATGTTGGACTGTCCACTGAAGATGGTGGTGTATAGTGATTGTGGATTTTATGGGAGTTGCCTAAAGGATTTCTGGAGACTTTCCTTGATGACTGTTTAAATTGCACCTTCATCATTTTAATCTCCAAGAAAAGAGGTGTGAAGAGGTTAAGGATTTTCAGCCTATCAGTCTCTACGGAATCTTAGCGAAGACTTAACATCTAGATTCAAAAAAGTTTTAGTTGATTTTCAGTGAGATTTCTCTACTTAGTCAGGTGGATCCTCAATCTTTCACAGCTAATTGTATGTGGGGATTTCAAATGGCTTCTAAGATAGCTTTCTTTGCGTGGACAGTGAGTCGCCAGAAGATTTTGACTTTTTCTGGAAAAGAGCTAATAGTTCATTTCTGTCATGTGTAAATCAAGTGGGGAATGTGGATCACAGGTTACATTGTAGCCTTGTAAGATTTGATCTTTGGAGTACTTTTCTTCTCACTGTTTTGGTTTGCGTTGAAATTATATGCCGAGGAATGTGGTGGATCTGTTTAGTAGTTGGGGAAGTTGAGCTTTCTCTCCTCGTGGACCGGTCATCTAGTCATTACTCCCATTTACGGTGCTATGGGGGATTTAAAAAGAAAGGCACCACAACTCTTTTGTCAGAAAGGAGGACGATAGTCAGAAGATTATTTTGAGGATTAAAGGCCCCTTTATTTCATTGGTCTTCAGTGGCAATAAATGCCTTTCCGTCCGAAGATTTTTTAGTTAGATGGGATTCTATTATCAGTGCTCCCACTTCTTTTTTTCTTTGATGTGAGATTCCAGGGGATATTTCTTTTTCATCTTTATTCAAATTATAACGCTTATAAGAAAAAAAATAGTTTTCTTGGTTTGACGCATTTTTAATCTTAGCTGAGACAGCTGAGCTTCTGACTCGATCAGCCTGAAAGGTGGCTTAACTCAGCTGAGTAAGAGTCTGAATGGCTTGTATGCAACATTCAGTTCAAAACTGTTCTACTACTGGTTTTTTCCATGCCTTTTTAATCAAAGCTCTTTATTTATCAAAGAAATGTATATCTGCTTGCATTTACCCATGGAAAACATTATGTTGTTTGTTTAACAAAAGCATTTTCAGAGCTTTGGAAGTTACTTTTGAATTGCTGGCCCCCCGTAATTGTTATAAGGTGTATGATACCTGCTGTTTCAATACATTGAAATAGTAACTAGTAACTTTCCATTTCTATTTTTCAGCGGCAGGCAGAACGAATCAAGCGTGGAAAGACCCAAGCAAGAAGGGGAGATGATGCAGAACCTCAATCCAAACCTGAGTCTCTAGTTCCAGTTTCTCGTTTTCATGGTTCTCGTCTTGCTTCTGCTTCTGCACCTTCTCCATATCAACAAACAGGATCTGGTTCTGTTAGAAGAGAAAACGGGGTTGGACAGGCTACTACTGACTTGTCAGTTCTTGACTCTAGAAGCAAGCAATCTGGAACATCCAATGGTAAAGAAACTAATGTGCGGGCCCAAAAAGTTACACGATATTCTTCAGGGTCTACAGTCGCTGCTGCCATTGTTGAGGTTGAAAATAGTCATGAAACAGAGGTATGTTTCCCTTTTTGTGGAGGATTACCATGATATACCTATCAAAATCAATAAATCAGATTTAGTTATGCATTGTTTAGTTATATCTTTCAAGACCACCGATATGCATAATTTTATATTTAATGGTGGGAACTGTTGGATAAAAGCTCTTAGTAACACTTGTAGCTTTCTTTGTTTGTTAGATACATGAAAACAAAGAGGAATTGAAAACAAAGCTTAAGGAAGTGCTACGTGAGAAGTCAGACCTCTTTAACTCTGACAACCAGGAAGAAGACAAGGTTTGGACTTTCACTTTAATGTTGATTACCGATAATTACTTATGTGCTTTCAATTTATTTTGGTTATGCTCTCTTAGATCTGTTCTATACATGGTTCCTCATGTATGGCCCATTTTTAAGAGTTGGTGAGTACAACAAAGTGTTATTACTTTAAAAGAAGCTGGTTGCTTAGGCAATTTTTTTTTTTCGTATTAATTTCTAAGCTACAATTTGATGTAAATGTTATCAGGTCAAGTTAGGAGAGCCAGGGTGGAAAGAAAGGTACTACAAAGAAAAGTTTTCCGCAAAAACTCCTGATGAACTCCAAACAATACGAAAAGATGTTGTAAGTTAAATGAATTGAAATATGATAAAAGGCTCATGCTTTTTTCTTTAAAACGCTGTTGGCTCAAGCTGCTCAACTAATCATTTGGAGTTTTCCCCCCTTCTATGAAATGTAGTTGCAAATGCGTTTAAAGTTGTTAGTTTATATATATAATAAATAACATAGCACAATAATGATAGTGACTTGACCAAGAGTTGAGATGAGTTGGTTTGAGTGCTGACAAGGCCATGTCAAACTCATCTGAGTCAAGTGCATGGACTTTTTTGTTGTCATTGCAATCCAAGATGACTAGGCTGAGTAGTGGGTGAATTGGCTGAATTTTGGAACCCTGCATGTCTAGGGATGCCAGTAGGTTGGCTCAGGTTTGACTCAGAGCTGATCAATTGGGTCTGAGGTCAGATCCAGAATTAAGTTGTTGTATTCAAAATGCATACCCCGGATTCTAGTGTCATCATCATCAAAAGCCTTATCCCCAACTATACGGGTTGGCTGCACTGTTTAATGTGATTTGTCACCAGAGAAATCCTCCAGAAACTACGTCCATGGGGTCACCAGGTCATTGACAAGTGCATTAAGTTTTACTGTTCTAGAAGTACTCATAACCTGTCTCCCTTTCCCTCCCAACTGAGAGGGAATGCAATTTCTCTTTATGAAGACCAAAACCCTGCCCCCTCCCCCACCCCGCTACATACCAACAGTCCATTACTACGTCACTATATCCCTATATCATGTGCAATAGATTGATGATTACACAAACATATAGCACCCTTGCCATGTCTCTACGTTACAGTCTCCAGTGACCTGTGACACACATTTGGGGAAATTGAGACACTGCAAATTCTGGCACCGATAACTGTATGGTGGGTTTCCTACTCTTTTTTTTACTAATTAAAAAACAATATTAAAGGGGTGGTGGTTGGAGTTAAAAGGAAAGCAAAAGAATTTATTATGGATAGATGGATCACTTCATTTATTCATACATATAATTTACACTTGAAGAGATTTAGGATAAAAGATGGAACCTCAGATTTGGAGCCCTAGATTTGAGAATCTCAATTTGTATGTGCATTAAGAATCTTAATTTTACTGTTAGATTCAAGAATCTTAATTTGGAGCCCTAGATTTGAGAATCTTAGTTTTACTGTTAGATTTATTCCTTTTGAGTTTATTTTAGTGTTGGATTGATAATTCTAGATTACGCCAATCTCAAAGAATAAAAAACAACAACTAGATGACACACACGATGTTTGTAACTTCTATAAAATTCTGCAGAGTATATCCCCACTTAAGAGTAAATACGAATAAGTGCAAGGGATTACCTTTATTATCAAATATAGTAAATAAACAAACCTGAGTTGCACTGAACTATAAGCATGCAAACATGAATCTCCACATCCATGTACATAGGCATGTTTAAGTGGTAGACTTTTTTAATATAATTTATTTTCAAGTGGAATCAGTTTATGATTTAGTCTTGTTTTTTGTTGTAGTGATTACCGACTTTGTTCAATAAGAGAAGTAGAGACCTGCAACTTCCTTTTTCTTTTTGAAGTTGTTGAGTTATGGTATTGTGATTTGTCTAAGAAACTTCAATTTCTTTCCTTTGTAGGTTCTAAAATACACAGAAGGCCTATGCTGGGTTATGCACTATTATTACGAAGGGGTTTGCTCTTGGCAGTGGTAAGTGTGCTTGTTATTTAACAATTATAAGTTTTTTGTGGATTTCCTTGTAATGGTTATCGTTGTCTTCTTTTTTGATTAGTAATAAAATTTATAATTCATATTCATTGCTAGCTTTATGATTAGACATTTGAATTTGTTAAATGTTGTACTGAGATCCATCTCTTTGATCTAGTGAACAAAATCAAAGCTCCTATTTCCTATCGGTCGTTCTATCTTGAAGTATTTGAATGGGTTTGATTCGTCAGTTTGCTTCATAGGTGTGACCTTATAGTTCTTTCTGGTGTAATTGTGAGCTAGGATTTTATATGCACACGTCGCTTGTCAGACTTCTTTTCTATAGCCTTCAGTTCTTTGCTTTTTTGTTATATATATACACACACACACACACACACATATTTATTGGTATTCCCTTTTTCAAAATACAGTTTCCATCTTTACATATTATAGAAACATAGAATTGGTTCAGTCTCACCACCGGATGGTGGAGCAGTGGTTGATGACTTGGGTGTGCTCCCCAAGGTCGTGAGAACAATCCCCTGCACCGTGCATGATTATACCAGGCCATATCCAGATGGATTAGTCTTACTTCCATAGGGAGTGGTGACATACTACATTATCAAAATAACAGTAAAAAAAAAAAAATGTTTTCAGTCTCGGAGCATAACTCTTGGATCTGCAAGGCAATTTAACATGCAGCCTTTCCCTAGGGAGTTCATGGGATGATTCCCATGTTTCAATGTCTATACCAAGTCAGTTTCTTGTCTTTTTTAACTTACTGGGTTGACTTTGCGTCTCAACTTAAGTAATGTGATTCCCATGATCAAGATATCACTTGCATTTTGAACCCATTTCCTTAAGTGTCTTAAATGAGGCTGTTTTCTTCTCTAATCTCTCTCGGTCTGTTGTTTGATATCTCCAATCTTATGTACAGATTTAGATGTGTCACAAAAAAAGGAAAAAAAGAAAAGAGAACTTGTTTTAGCTTCATATGTTTAACAAGGAAGAAATTTGAGGAGATAGAATAGGTCTTTTTTGGTTCACAGAAAGTGGTTTTTATATAGAAGTGAGTCCCAGCAAATGGGTATTAAGTTTCAACATATTTTCAAAAAATATCTTTATTTCTAAAGGGCTCAAATTGAAATTTGACCGACAATATCTTTTGAACTGCAAATTTGAACCAAAGTAGTCAAGTTGGAGTTAATACGGGATTTCGGTAAATAATAAAATTTGACTGCAATATATAGTTTTAACTATAAATATTGTTTTAGCTCACCAGAATGACTTCGTTAGTGAAACATGGAAGCTTGTCAAAGGTTAGAGAACTGTAGGAAGATGCATAAGGCCCACAGATTTGTAGTTATGAAGGAAATCCTCATTTTAGTTACTAGAGGATCGATGCAGGGACCTGATCCAGTTACTTTTTTTAACTTGCACTGTTGCATTGCCCATATACTCCTGCTTTTTTAACACAAAGGGTCAGTTTTTCTGTCACTAGCACCAATTCTGGGCATTTGTTTTGGGCATGGAGTGTTGGCAGGAGAAGCACTATGTGCATAATGTGCCTGCTGTAGGAACAATTGGAGTTGGATAATATGTGTTTGCCTATATAATTTCCCCAGGTGTATATCTTTTGTTTGTCATATTTGAGGAACTTACAAGTTTCCTTGTAATGCACTTACATTGAAAATGTGTGTATATTTTTCTTCCTTTATTGTGTGGATTAGTGTATTCTTTTAAAACATGTTTCCTCTTATCTAGCATAAAAAGTTTTATCCAATAATGGAATTTTTGGCTTCTGGGGTTTATGTGTCAGTGCAATGTACTTACCTTGAAAATGTGTCTTGTATATTATTCTTCATTTGTTGTGTGGATAAGTGTATTCTTTTTAAAACATGTTTCCTCTTATCTGGCACGAAAGAGCTTTGCCCATCACAGAAAATTCCACATCTCAACCTCGCCTTGTGGGTATCCTGTAGTACATCTGAATGTTTTTTTTTTCATACACGGATCCCATTTTATGTTTTATATCTTGATTATTTCTTGGAAATTCTTTCATCCAGGTTTTATCCCTATCATTATGCACCCTTTGCTTCTGATCTCAAGGATCTTGGTCAGTTGGAAATAAGCTTTGAGCTAGGTGCCCCATTTAAACCATTCAATCAGCTGATGGGAGTCTTCCCAGCTGCGAGGTTGTTCCAGTGCCATGCTTTGTTTTTAATTTTCCTATTTTGTTGGGTATTTCTGATTTTTCCCTTTCTCCAGTTCCCATGCACTTCCTGAGCAATATAGGAAATTGATGAGCGATCCAAATTCACCTATTATTGATTTTTATCCGATTGGTATGTATTGTGGTTTGCCAATGCAATTCCCCTTCTCAAGTCCTCGTGTACAAATATCTTAAAATTTTATTGGCTATCTTGATCAGATTTTGAAGTGGACATGAATGGCAAGCGGTTTGCTTGGCAGGTTGGATTTTTTTTTTTTCCGTCTTACATGCTTAGAGTTGGGTTATGGATATGAAGGTTTACATGAATTGCTTGGTTCTAACCTGATTTATTGACATTGCTTCTTTCATTTGAAGGGTATTGCAAAATTACCCTTTATTGATGAAGGTCGTCTTCTTGCTGCGATCAGAAAAGTCGAGAATACTTTGACGGTATACTATGTAGTCGAGAATCATTAAATATAGTCATTTTGATAGTTGTTGTGCAAGAAAAATATTTGGTTTCAACAAAATAATTATCGATTGCACTTTGTTTTGTAGGAGGAGGAAGTGCGAAGAAACAGTGTGATGTTTGATTTGCTTTTTGTGTCATCATCTCACCCTCTCTCTCCATATATATATTCTCTGGATGACCGTTGTAAACAGTTGTCTGATAAAGAACGGGTTGAAGTCAAAGAAAGGCTTGACCCTAAGGCCAGGTCGGTATTGCAAAACTTTAAACCTCCTTGAGAGGTGCTGATTGTTATTCTCGCTTTTCCTTGTTTTTCGTCTTTTTGGGTTGGTCTTTGTGACCACCCTTGCTAATGAATCAGTTTTACCTATCAAAAAAGAAAAGAAAAAAGAACATCAATCAGTATGAGCACGGGTATCCCTCATTCATTTGAGGTGATCAATCCCTCTTTATAGAGTTTGATGCATATATGGGCGATAGCTTTACAGGGAACCCTTGTACATGTATGAAGCTAATTACAAAATTATTACAGGATGCATGCAGTGGGTTAGGTGCCTCTGCGATCCTTGTAACATATGTTTTAAGCATGTCTCCTTGGGCTTGAGGTGAACACCGGGAAATAACATTAGGCTTTTCAAAATGTATGTTTAGAGGGTCAGATCCCATTCCTTGTGGTCGCAGAAAATATTTACCAAAACCATCTAGTACACAACATGATTTAGGTGCCTAGTCTTCATTTTACGTGTTATAAAATCTAAGGGTGTCCTCGTATGCATCTCAAATACTCCTGGGATGCTAGCCACAACTTTTGTGATTCAGTAACTCTTCATCCTTATCAAACTTCACAAGATTTCTGTGGTTTTATTTTAATATCTGTTTGGGCATTTTTCTGATTTTTTTTGACTTGTACATGCAGTGGTGGAATGAATGGGTATCTATCCCTTTGCAGTGGTGAACCTTGCCCTCCCGTCTTCCGGTCTCCTGTTATGGGAATGGAAGATATTATGAACAATCAAGTCATGTAAGCCTTTTCTGCACTGTAGGAAAATTTCTACTGTAAACTGAGTTGGCCATGCATCTGTCACTCCAACTTCTTTTCTGTTTTACAGATGTGCCATATATAGACTCCCGGATGCCCATAAACATATCACTCGACCACCAGCAGGGGTTACATTCCCGAAGAAGGTAGTCTTAATCTTTTCTCACCATTTAACACTCAACATCTAGGACTATCACGTCTTAGCTAGAGTTGGCAAAATTATGAGATTTTGTTTTCTTAGTAATCTATTACTGGGTTCAAGATTGGCCTTCAACTACTTTCCCTCCCAAAAAATAAAATAAAAGATAGGAGTTGTTTCCTTGACAATGTTTTCTTGTTGTCCATAGTCCAAGTAGAATACAAATAAGAGAATTTTGTGATTGCAATGTTTGATATTTAATTTTGACTTATTTCCATGAAATATATCTTCTTTTTTTTTTTTTTAAATTTCCATAAGGCTCAAGAAATTTAACTGTCAGTTTCCTTTTATATATATTTTGGTGGAAATCACTATTAAATTTATGAATTATTTTGGTAAATACTAAATTTCAATTAAAATAATCAATTTTCTTAAATAAAAAAAAATGCAAGATTTCAGTGGAAATATTTGATAACAGCAAAAGCTGGTTGAAATGAATCTTTCAAAAAATTATTCTAAAAATATTGATAAAATTTGTAAAATATAAATTTTTGTAGAAAGGAAATTGTAAGTTACACTTCCTTTATTAGTAGATTAGCAGAAATGGATTATCTTCTTATTTTGATGAAGGGATTATCTTATTTTGATTTATGGTAAGCATGTTAATACATTCATATAAGCTTGCCTACTATCGTTTAAATATGAAGGGATTATCTTATTTTGTTTTATGGTAAGCATATTAATACGTTCATATGATCTAATTAGTTTGATCATTAGTAACTTATTCTTGCATATATATATTTTTTTGAAAAATAATTCTTGCATATTTAAAAGATAAAAAAATTGTATATAATACCGTGAGGACGTAGTACCTAATACCCATGTTTCTAGAGGCATCTGAGGGTTATGCTTCGAGGCATGCCTTGGAACGAGGCTCATTAAAGACCCCCTGATGCATGAGGTTGAAACCTAAAAGCAGTAAGGCTTCTGCCTCAGACCAAGATGCTCACCAAAGGCATGTGCTTCAGTGTGAGGCATGACTGAGGCATCTGCCGTTTGACCGAGGGTCATGGCTTTTATTCATATTTTTCTTCTTCTTGTTTGTTTTACTAAGTATTATAAATTTCTTCTTTACTTTCATTTTCATTTTTTTGCTATTAGCATGCAACATAATTGGAATACTTGAAATTTGCATGCAAAATAATTATATATGCAACGAAAATCGTTGTGTTGATTTGATTTATAAATAATTTTTAGTAGTATTTAGTATTATACAAAGGAAAGTATTGAAAGAATAATATTTAGTTATGCCTTTAAAATAAACATAAAGTAGCTATATACTATAAAAACTTCAACTATTCAAATAGATAGTATTTTTTTGTTAAATATAAAATAATAATATTTTATATTATTATTTATTCTAATGAATTAAAACTTAGAAATTATAATTTGATTATGTGGATTTGAAATTTGGGAATATAGGGTGAATATCCTAATTTTTAAATTTTTTTAATGTTCATTATTTTATATGTTATATTATTACTTCAAATATGTCATGCATGTGAGGCTTACGCTTTCTGCCTCGAGCATTGGTCAGTCAAGCACCTTGCCTCACGCTTCAGCGTCTGAAAACATTGCTTAATACTTTGTTCATTATTTTTACATATTAAGGTATTTGTAGTTATTTTATCATTATTGTTCTCATTTCCCTGAAGATTATAGTTGTTTTAGCTTTTGGAATCTCAAATACTTATGCCAACGGAATACTATTGCTCTTTAATTCCAAAATTCATTCTGCTATTTATCGTAGTTGGATGACTTATGAGTGCTTTCATGTCAGTTTTATCATTCCCCACACCATCTCCACACTGGCCGAAATATTTCCATCAAATGTTTTCATTTTTATTGACCGAAATATAGCGAAATTTAATACCTTGTTGCAAAGTGAATTCATTGGTTGCTAAATGCTATGAATCAAGTGTTCTTTATGTGTTGACCTTTTTTTTATATATTATTAATATGTATGTTGGAGCCTTGGCCGAAGTCAATCTTCTTGGTGATCTAGTTTTTTACTTTCCTCTTTTTGGGAGAAAATATTTGGAAAATATGATTAAGAAAGAATAAAAAATAAAATTATAAATGAATACATTCTAGAAAATGTGGTGAGTAGCTCTAATTGACGGTAAACTATGAGAGTTGATTGGGATAGTCTGGCATGTTCATCAAAGGCTGGTTACAGTCTCGGTTAGAAGGGATATGGAAGTTGACGGTAATAACAAGGTGAGAAGAAGGCCCAAAGGAACGTAGATTGAGATGGTGAAGGTGGATATGACACACTTTCAATAAGAGACATGGCTTTCGTCAAAATTGAATGAAGGAACATGATTTGTTTAGCCAGCCCCAAATCTTTGGTAAGGCTTCGACAATGATGATGAAAAGAATAAAAGTTATTGAGAACAGATGTTTGGAAATAAGAACAATTTTTTTCATAATGAATGTTTAAATCTCGTTTCAATTGAATGTTTGGATTAGGTGAAAAATCGAAATGGTCTCGACCGAAACATTTTGAGGCAACCGAAACATTCAATGTTTTGTTCTATTCTCTGCTAAAAATAGAATTGTGTGCCAGAACATTGCGAAAGGGAATGAAACTTTGAACCACAACTCGTGATATTTTGGTGAATAAATTTAAGGGCATTTTTATCATCACCCTTGGAAAGTTGGTTGAATTAGTAAGAACCTTTGTACCTCCTGAATTTATAGTGCCCCCTTGACCATTGGTCAACATTTTATGAACATCCAAACGTAAACAGACCCATCAACTGTCACTGGGAAATTTTTTTTTTTTTTTTTACAAGACCTCAGTCTATCGATTTTGTTATTTGAACTCATTCATGTTGTACCATGTTTTTTTTTTTCTTTTAATTTCTCTCTAGGTTTTCTGGTCTCAAATCACTTCAGCATAAAGATATACTTATATGGGATAAATAGTGCATGGAGATATTTCCTTACTCATAATGTTTGGGTGGTAATAAACAACATTGATTGCCCTTCTACTGTTCTACAGACCATGAGGCTCTTAAAATAGGGTTCAAATCATAGAGTCCTTCCATATCTTGAAGCCTTTACAATAGAAAGTTTGTTTGGATAGAAATTCTCTAGGATGATAGGTATGTAGCAGACTAATTGAGACAAGCTTTGAGAAGAGTTTCTTCAATGTTGTGCAGTTGCATCCCACTCTTGATTGTTGGAGAGTTTCTATGAGATTGTTAGTGGATCAAACCTTGACAAGGATTGGAACCTGAAGATTGGTTATGAAGTTCACATCCTGAAGGTTGGATCTTGGAGGCCTGCCCCAACACTCAGATCTTGAGGTTTGCCCCCGAAGGTTGGACATGAATATCAAGTTGGATGTGTTGAAGGTTGGTAAAACGTGTGCGTAAGTTCCCTTGAAGGTTGTGCGTGTCTCAAGATATATGCATGGATCGACATGTGGATGGATGTGAAGAAGTGTCATATTTTTGGCTTCCAATGTGTGGATTTCAGAATAAACCCTATTGGAGATTAAGCGGAGTAGTTTGATTGGGATGATTTGGGTATATGTACAATGAAGACCAACGATAGCACTAGTGACACAGACCACTTCATTACAAGTTGAAGTCTCTAAAAATTTAAAAAATGCAAGGGAATTTGGAAACGAGATTGATTGAGGTACAAAGGAAAGATTTGAAATATGCCTCGACATAAGATATCTCTAGTCAGAGTCGAATGGTGCAAAAGGATATATGTTGCCAAATCTTTGGGATGAGGTGTAGATGGATGCTCCCTAGAAAGGATCGCTATTCATGGAAGGAGATGGCAAAATTTACATTGGTGTAGTTATGATGGAACACTCCATCCTGGCTCTGGGACAGGAATGCGAGGTTAAATGTCATTAGTAGAGTTCCATTTATCATACACTGATTGCTAGAAGTTTTCGGTTATGCCTCCTTCAACATGCAATACTTCGGTCTGCATGTCAAAGTCTGCATTCAAAATTGAGTCCCCGTTACATATAATTAGTAAATCACGGGCGAATAATTCAAAATTTGGGCCTATTATTGAAACTGATAACGATGGGGTGACTTTTGAAGTCTTTAGAGGGTAATCCAAATTCTGGACTAACTAAAATACTTTCCTTCCTCCCATCAAAATAGAACACACATACCAGGGGGACGCTCCTCTAACCAAAAGGTGATGGTATATTGACCTTTGGTTTGATTATCTCCTTCCTGGAGGATATAAAGATGAATCTCTTCGAATCCAAATCCAAACACACTGTGAGAGCTTCTGAAACCTCTCAGACGTTTTACCTAGGGTTTATTCTTTTTCATGTGATAGGTTTTGTTCTGTTTGATTTTCTTCCATATCAAATGTTTTACCTATAGAACGTCAGGTTTACCTATCAAAAGGGGAAAAAAAGGATTTTTTTTAAAAATCTTTTCTTAGTCATATTGAACTTTTTTCTTCTTCTTTCAATACGAGTTAAAAGCATGCCTATTATTCCATGTCTTCTCTGAAATATATATATATATGGCTCAATGCTGCATTCCCCTACAGTACAAATATAAATTCCTTTTAAGGTCAAAAGGGTTTCAATTCTAAGATGCTTGGGGAGTGTTTGATTTACATTATAACTCATTCAAGGATTTTTGAACTCTTTGATGACTTTATTGGGGATTATGTGCTCCTTTATTTTATACCACTGCATTACTAGGAAATCTGATTCCCTGATTGTTTTCTGTGCTGCTTTATGCTGGCCTGGGTGAGGTAGCTCTGGATCTTATATATTTGTTTATTTTCTTGTTGCAGAGTGTTACAGTAGAAGATTTGAAACCACCTCCTGTTTTATGGCATGAAGATAATGGGAGGAAGCCATGGGAAAATGGAAGGTAGCAGTCCAATAAAATTTATTACATTATAATTGAATGTCAACCCTCACCATTTTAAACAGAAAATTTGAGGCTTTACCCCAAAGCTTCTTCTACATCAAACTTCCAAAATAGCCATTTCTTTACTTGTTAATTTTCATTTCCATCAGATAACGAACACAGTCCCGTGTAGTTGCTTGCGTTAAAAGATAAAACATGAGTTCTCCATCCAGGCTTTGCTTGCCCATTTATAAGCACCACCAAATTTTTCAAAAGAACCCCTTCATTGCTAGAATTTTCAAGATATTCCTGCATTATAATGGCTACTGTCATGTTCAAAAGTGTAACTTGAAATATTATGTTTGCTTGGCTATTTCGTGCCCCCCCTCTCCTAGTGTAATAAAATATAAACCACCACCCATTGAACTCCTTGTTTTTTTTTTCTTTCTTTGGTTTCAAGGCTTTTGGTTCCTACTTATGGTTGCAGGCAAAACCCTCCTGGAACCATATCTGGTCGACAGCTTGGGGAGGCAGCGCATCGACTTGTCATAAACAGTTTACCATCAAAAACGCATCGGGTTGGTGTGGTCCAGATGGATGCACAACCACCCAATGCTATGGGTAGGTATGGTGCACCACCCTCTTACGCAAACGGCAGACATCACAGTCACGAACATCATGGGCCTGTTCCATCTGGAGGGGACTATCCTGGTCAAAATGGCAGGTTTGCACATACCAACACTGTTCAAAATCAATACGTTCATGGGTATGGGCAGCAATATCCTTCATCTGCTCAGCATCCATATGGAAGATCATCACATCCTCAGTACGAAAGGAACAATTTGCCAGCAACGCACATGAGGGATCATCATCCCAGGCCCAGCTACCCGCCAGTTACATTTCAGAATGGACGACCCCAGTATCCACCTAGACACATGGTGCAGACACCCACAGCACCTGGAGCGTATGTTGACCCAAGGGTTGGATACAATGGCTACGGGAGCTACCAAGTGTATGGAGCTACTAACCATCATGAGGGGGGAGGCAGCTGGGGCTCGGCTCCAAATCAGAGTGGTGTCGCCCAAGGGTATGTTCGCCCTCAACAATTAGGCAATCGATATTCGAGTTTAGACAGAGGAGCGAGTAGAAGACCTCCGCCACCTCCCCCTGGGTACGGACACCACTAACTTTAGTTCTCTTAAGTGGCTCATTTGGTAGCCTTGATTATGGAAATGTTGTACAATAGTTTTCAGGATTTTGAGTTTCATTATATGCCCATTTTCTTCAACTTATTTCTTGTTAGTTTAGTGCAGCTTCCCTTTGTATCTGATTGTGATATGTGGTATTCTCACTGTACATGGCCTCGCCAATAGCCAGTGTAATAAAACTTCAACAACAATTAATAAATTTCCCATTCAAGCAAGAATTCCTTTTCCGTGTTTTTTATTTTTTATTTGGTGATGGGTAAGCTGGCGTTCAACCGACGATCACAAATGTGCCAGTTTTTGGTGAATGTTGTAGTAAACCTATGATAGAAAAGCCACCCCATTTTAAAATTGAAAAGATACGGACTAAATTTTTGAACAATGCATTTGAAATAACAGTATTTTTTTAATAGAATGTGCAAAATGTCATTGCCAGACAACAATGTACATTACATGATCAACCCAAGAATAAAATAGTTTTTCATTTAGTTAAACGACTGTAAACTATGAGTTACCATCGTACTCTCATACAAGAGACCCAAAACTATACATACACATATGCAAGTCCTGTTTCAGTGCATGTGCAAATCTTTCTCTTAACACGCTCATCTCATCGAGTTGTTGCAATAGCATATCATATCATCCTTGTTGCCTTATCTTTGCTATTAATAATCATCTTGACAATAGTCTTCAAATTACTGATATTTTCTAGTTTCTTATTATCTAAATGAAATTGTATATAGTTGCAGTTATAAGCCAGTTAGCTTAGTTGGTAAGGTCTTCAGGTGATGATACCAGAGACTTGAGAGTTCAAAAATTACCTATGGTGATGACCATTCAATCACATAGATTCATAGCCTTAAATTATCTATATAAGTGGGTAAGGGTATCTCCCTTGGGAGTTGCTCGGAATGTTTTTTGTAATCATTCTTTAAAGACATGACCAAAGTTACACAAATCCTAACTTCCAAGTGTCTAAATGTCTCTGTGTATATATATAAATACACCAAGGAGAAAAAAGAAAAGAGGTCTCATAGAATTAATAAGTTCCTTGGTTTTGACAAATTGTTAAAAACAATTAATTTATTCATCTAAAATCAAATAACTATAATAATAAAATCAGAAGCCTTACCATATTAAGCCTCATCCATCGTTTAATAGACATCGAGATGCACAAAAAAAGACCTCAAGATTTGTTACCCTTTTTTCGTCCCTATCACAGTAAGGCTAGTCGGACTCTAATAAAATTTTGAAGATGATGTCATCCGTATATAAGAATAATGGGGTGGCTAGAGAAGAGACTTATGAAATGCTATTGTACTAGTGAGTTAGTGCTTACTAATTAATGGAAGTTTATACTCAAGTACTTGTCAATTAAGAAATGATGTGGATGTCACACAATGATTGCAGTGAAGGTGCGGTGTAAAGTTGAACAAGTGGACAGGCTATGAAGAAGAAAACAAAATATCAAATTTGGGATTCTCTTCTCATAAATATTTAAAAGACAACAAAAATGCCATAAACATGTAACTCATTTATGAAATATAATTTCACATATTTAAAAATAAATGTATTTTAGTAATGATTACAATAGTTGATAAACTAAAAGAAAGTGCTCAATTAAATTAATATGACCGTGTTCAACGAACATCAATTAAAATTCTAATCAAAAGATGTATTCAAATTTTATCTTATAAAACAGTGTTCGGAGATAATAAGAGTCCATTTGAATATTCTTTTAATCATGTAAAGTGTGATTTTTGATGAAAGAACATAGTCCATTGAATTTACATAAAATCTTTGTAAAAAAGTTTCTAGGATGAGGATGATGATGAATTTTCATGATATTAATATCTCTAAATTTTCATTTGATTGGCTAATCTGATCATGTTTCTTGTGAAAATATCTTTTGATCATGATTGGATCTATTAAAATATCTCACTCCATCGTTGACGTGGGTTTCTCTCACCGAGTCATTATTTTTTGTCTGAGATTTATTTGAGATGAGACATAAAGAGAATTTCAAGTGGACAAATTTTTTTTTTTTTTTAATGTGCTCGTGCGGCTCTTCAAGTAGATTTGGTGTTGATTTCTTTAAATAAAAAAAAAAAAAAAGATTTTTGTGTGTGTGTGGTTGGGTTGTTCAATTCAAAAGAGAATTAATGGAATGGAAGTGAGATAAGGCATGGAAGCAGCTGAGCAACAGCTTAGAGTATTTGGTTGGTGGGAAATGTGCGGGCCCTTAAACCACACCCGAAGCTTCATTCATTTTCTACATTTAATTTCCCTCTCAGTACAACCCAAGTGGGTCTGGTCGTTCACGTTGCCAGCTAGAAAGTTACACTTGCGAGAGGATAGTTGGTGACATATATAGTCACAAAATTCTCCGAATGTTGTAAAAAAATCGAAAAATTATCTTGATAATGGGTTAATTGTGGAAAATGGTAACATTTAAACTCTCCATCTCCAAAATTCAACATTTAAATATCAAGAAGAATATAAGATTTTTAGAGAGGTTGAAGATTATGGCTTTTGCAAAAAAAAAATTAAAAATAGAAACATATTCCTTAATTAACCAGATTGAATCTAGATCAAATAATTACCGAATCCAAACTTTATTACGATGGTTGGTGATTATTCAAATATAGTAGCTAAGATTCGATGTTCTCTTATATATCTGAAATCTAAGTGACACTCATTACTATAAGTTACTCTAATTACACAGTCAAGGTTTTTGTTAACAACAACCCAAAATCAAATGAGACTTCTTGATTTCGTTAAGTTAAAGTTGGGGAAGAATGACCGTTCGATAGTTAGAGAAACTAAAATTTATATTTAACCTCTTCAAGAAAATCTTTTTTTTTTATACCAAAATATGCTTCATCTTCAACTTTCCAAAATTTCAATGTTGTTCTTTGTGGAGAGCTTTTCGGGTTCTCACTCTTCTCGAGATGTTGTTTTGTACCTTGATGATGAATTTGATCTTGATCATAAGGTTTCTTTTCAATTCTCCTTTGACTTTGGGTGGTAGAAGGAAAAAGAGGTAAGAAGGATGAAGCTTTGATGTGGTGTTTACTAAAGACCCTCTGAAGATTGAGTCAGTAATAATAAAAATGAGAGAGTGAAAATTAGAGAATGGGGAAGATGATGAACAATAAAGTTGTAGAGTGATTTCTTACTTCCTTGGAAATGATCTTGATAATTTTATTAAAACCCTTCTTAGCCTGTAATTGAGGGTTTTATAATCAAAACTTCAAGAGAGGTGTTACAACTCCACTATTCCATGTGTTATAATGCCATGTGGGACATGAGCCAGTTGGGGATTATTGGTTTTACTCTCGACTTTTGTGTTCATACCTTATTAATACTAATGTTGAGTTTGATTAATAATGTTTCAGAGCACTAAATACTAAACGGGTGCAATTTCACTGTTTGAGAGAAGGGGGGGAGGTGAGTCAGAGAATGTCACCTCCACTCTTGGTATTTGATAAATATTAGAAGATATCTCATTTTAATGTTCTGGATTTGATACTTAGAATGTGCAGATGGCATTAAATTCTATCTTATTAAGTTGTACTTCACATACCGAGCTAAATGTCATATTGAAGTGAGGATTTTCTGACTTTCGCTCCGCAACCATTGTTTTTGTGCCAAATGCATTTCTTTCCACCGATTTTATCATCAGGCCCTTGTTTTTTCTTGGATTCTCAGCATATATTGTCTTGACTGGGCTTCACTCAACGTCGAGTGGATTTTCAAGGTAGATAGATAGATCCCTGAATCATTTTCGTTACTCCGATGATCGTTAAACAAAAATATTATTTACTCTTGAGATGACTCTACGAATTTCTTTCAAGTTAGTCTCAGAACTTTCTTGTCAGATCTGCCACTTTTAGATACACGTGTGATAGAGACAAGAATGGACTCCATACTCTTGATGCTATGGTTGAACGAGATATAAAATCTTAAGATTGAAGACAAGGTAAAACATTTTAGTCTAAAGTTTGAATATGTTTGGTCTTGTGGAAAAAACTTACAAAGATGGAGGTATTTAAGTAGTTTTAATTGGGTTGGGATACGTTGACTCTTAAGAAAGGCTCATGTTAAGAACACATGATCCCAATCCTTTAAATGCAAAATCCAATGATTGAGATTTATGAACAACTTAATAACATAAATCTTGGAGATACTTATTCTAAGGATAAATCTCAATCATTGGATTTTGCCTTTAAAGAGTTAAGATAATATTTTTTCTTTCATTAGTCATTCTTAGGAGTTAAGGGATCCTCACCCATTTTAACTAATCTTGAACCATAGATGAAGGTCAAGTGGGCATATTATCAGTTTGAAAATATAGGATTATCTCAAACATTCATCTAAATCAACCTGACCCCCACATCTATTGTAAAGGAAATGGTGGGAAGGACAAACTATGAGGTAAGCTATGATGTACTCACCAAAAAACCTCTTTAACTTTTTATTTGATGTGCAATCTAGACCAACTTTATGACTCATGGTAGGGTAGTTTTGCAATTACTAAGGGTGGATTGTCGTCCCAAGGTCCTCATCATTGAATGTTCCTAGAGATTATTAAAAATATCAAAATTATCTTCTCTATACCCTCTTCACCTTTGATATAATCTTACTAAATTAAGAAAAAAGATCACACAATTAGATAGACTTAATTGAAACAACCAATAGACATGGGTAATTGGTGTGTCGGGTCTTAAATGATTTAACTTGTCTCTTCATAATTGATTTAAAAACTAAATAGTAAATAATTAGAATATTCCTACATTATTCAAAATTGGACGTATGATTACGGAAGAATTGTCGGGCACCATTGGGCCATGTATTTCATGCCCCATCGACAATGGGTACTAATGTGGTCCACCACATTTTACGTGACATTTGTCTCTTTCATGGTTTTTAACATCAAATTTACATCACAATTGTGACAACACATGGTCGCCTATCCAACGTGGAAAAAATAGTCATACAATTCGGCTGTCGACACTATTAATATATTCTTAGCTTTTTCTTAAAGTTATGAATGTAACATGCACATTCCAACATACTTTTTTCATTGGTCAGCCCTCACCCAATAGAATCCAAGAGAGTAATCACATTATATTGGGTAGGTTATTTCTTCTTTAACCTTCTAATTGATCTAATTATAAATCTCCAAAATCAAACTCTTTTTTTATTTGATCTTGAAAACCTTTTTTTTTTTTATGAGAAATTTGTTTGAAGAATTAAACCCACGCATTAATATAATGTGTTCGA
Organism: Akebia trifoliata; assembly: GCF_017979445.1. NCBI lineage: Eukaryota > Viridiplantae > Streptophyta > Magnoliopsida > Ranunculales > Lardizabalaceae > Akebia > Akebia trifoliata. The sequence goes on from NC_141377.1 coordinate 47,530,908, forward strand.
TGACTTTACCTACAAGACCTAATTGAGAAGTACATGTAGGAGACTATTAAAAAAAGGAGATTTAGAAACACACAGTTAGACTTGATAAATGTCTCATTAAATTAAATAAACATGTTAATGTCCTCGCGAGGAATTTGATTATCCCAATATCAGCACCGTTAATTCGTTGATGATGATGGAGATGGACGAAGTGGATGTAAGGATGATAGTGCTCACCAATAATTGTTAAGATTTTAATTAGGGTGATCCGAACACGAACACGAACACGAGGCACGACCGACTCAAAGAAAGTTTGAAAATTTGGATAAGAGTCGTGAAGTTGAACAAGAAGGTATTAATGCTTAAGATAAGTAAGATTCGAGCTTTCCACGTTGTTGGATATAAAGGTGTCCAACAGGGCTTGGAAAGTGATCTGTGAAAATTAAGTAATTTTGTTTCCATCTTAGCCGTTCGTGTGTCCAAAGTCGTCGAATCCTGGAAAGTGGTCGAATTTTAAAACAAAAGACATGGTCCACGGTTCAAGGTACTTGCTTGCATTGCAGTGCGAGTTTGGTGGAATGTCGGTCAGCTGGCCTTTTTGTTTTTTGGATGATTTAGATATACCATGAGGGTTTCGGTTAATATTTGAGAAACCCTTGTATATTTTTAAATTGAAGATATACCCCCCTCAACTTCAATATAATATCTACTCCTAAAAAAATAAAGTAATTTAAATGCCCTTATCTTCACTCTCTTTGCCAACATGATGACCATTAGGATGTTAGGGATTCTCAAAAAATGTGTATTAATCCTTGGGAAATTGGAAGTTAGCTTTAGGCAATCTTTGTCTTTCCTCAAATCCCAATGGACATGTTAATGGAGAACTTCAACTATGGGTTGAGGATAAAAAAGTCTTTATTTTAAATTATTCGAACTTATGCTTGAATTTCATTTATTATAAGAATTATTAATTTTTCTATTCAAAAATCATATCTTGTTATTGATATTTGATCTTGTTGAGGGATGTAGATGTAAAAAATTTGCATTACCTTAGGATTTGTTACGATGACTTGAAATCTCCACGTATTAAACTCTTAATTAGGTGTGACTGCAACACAATCTCTCTGACGCTTAAGATAAATTCAATATGAAAAAAAGACAGATTCAATATAAAAAGTAGTAGAATTACAATGTACGGGATGAAAAAAACATACCTTTCAATGCCCCTACCCATGTAGTTATAGAGATCTAACTTTAGGACACTCTTGAATCTTGCTTATTAATTCTATTCTTACCTAATTTTAGGAAGAGGGTCTTGATTAGGAATGTATGCAATCAAGATCCTACTCTCATTCATCCATTCATTTCTAGGACTTTCCCTTATCAAAATTACTTCTTGATTTGATGGATTTTGATTGTATTCATACTCATTTGATCTATGATTTTTCGAGATTTGAGTTAACTAACACTTCTCATAGCACTCTCATAATGTATTCCGACCTCTTGAGACTCAGGCATTGGCCGACTACATATAGGATGAGGGCTTAGGCTTAACATAGCCATGCGATCCAAGTCATGTCCCTCAAATTCTATTTTCTTGGTTTGAATCTCACTCATCTAACTCAGATCGCTAAGTGCCATGTGACCATTCCTATGGTCTTACAAAAAAATATCTTCTACAAGGGAGACAAAATTTTAAAATTAAAAATGAGAGTAAAATATTTTATTCAAAAATTGATGACTATGATTTTTGGGGAGAAATCAAGACTTTGCGATGTGAGGGGCTTTTAGTCGGTTTTATTATCTTAATTTGGGAAGGCCTCGGTCAAGAAATATGTCATCAAGTCACAATCATGGGTTTTAATAATTACCAAAATATGGAGGGGGTGTCTAAAATACCTTATTATAAGTTTGACTTAGGTCCTCAACCATCATAACTAATATTACTAAAATAATGCCAATCTCTTAAGATTGATACATTCGTTGCCCACTTAATACGATAATAACTTAATAACTTTTAATATTTGATAAGGAAAATGGTAAATATCATCTAGAAAAATATATATATACTTTTTTTTGACACGTGTCACAATTCATGAGTTTATGGTAGTCATTGGAGCTGATCACTACAAGCACATTTTCATGGAACACTTGCAGGAATTATGGCCCATTTTGGGTTAGAAAACAACACCATAGTCTTGGTTCACACCTTTTATTTAATAAGATTTGAATATTATATCATAAAATTGGATTATATTGCCTCGAGATGCATAGCAAATGTGTTAATTTCTTTGGATATTCATAAAAATACTTTGTACTATAACATGATTCACTAAATTATCGACAAGAGAACTAATCTCCAATTATTAAATATGGTGATGAGCTGATGAATCAATGGCATGATGCCATGTGTACAGAGGAGTAAAATCCAACGGTTAACTCATATTTTCCTAGAATTTTCTCTCTGCCAAACAAATAATTTTAGTTTTCTTAATCCACATGGCATTATGACATTGAATCATTAAGTAACCAATGTTTCTTTTCTAACAACAAATCAGTAGTCTTGTGGTACCGTTTCAGGGTGACTCACTAAGGCTTTAACTTTGGTGGATTTTTGTTAGAATATTTCAAGTTTTGATGTGACCCTCATGTTATCCATTTTCAAAACTTCGTTTTATTAATTATTTTTTATTTATGTTATTAAGTTGACGCCAATTCTAAAGAATCCCATATATAATATCAAGTATAATATGAAAACATAAGAGTTTTATTTTTTATTACTTTTTGATGGGTTAACAAATATAATGAAATAATAATTTTTGACCCCCTCTCCTCTACAACCATTTATAAATAAAGATAGTGTTTCAATTTGATTAATTTAAGAGTACTCACACTGGAGTGACCCCAAGCCTAACCTCAGTCCACACTTTGATGATGCAGAGGAGGTGTGTACGAAATCATGGATGTTTTTAAATAAGGTATGAAAAAATTTATAAAAATTACAGAACAAATCAAATTCTCTAAATTGCGCATAAGATGAGACGTAAATCCTAATATGATTATGAGATATAGATAATATGGAAAAAAAAAGATATACATGGAATAATCCAGATCAAGATAATATTCACTGAATTTATAAAATCTATGCTAATAAAGATTATACCAATCAGATTGTTTTGTTTTGGTCTAATTTAAAAAAAAAGGAATTCTGGAGTTTGATAACGTTGTGGACACCAGGGAGTACAGGATAGAAAAAAAGAATTTAAAAAAAAAAAACTAATTCCAAATATCGTGACGTGGAGTAAGTGGATTTGATTTGATTGATTTAAAAGGCGTAGTGAATCATTGACACTAACTATCATTTTGCATTGTTTTTAGGTTTTGGGTCAGGGAGAGAGCTGAGGTTGTGTCCTACTCTCATACTTACGTTAATTAAGGAGCTTTGTTCTCCTTCTCATATTATTAAGGGAAAGTAATAGGAACTGAAGCCTTTCCTGATATGGAAATCCAACAACAGCAGCAGTCCTTGATGACATCGAGGTTCACACGTGTGTGCGTTTTCTGTGGTAGCAGTCCAGGCAAGAAGCCCAGTTACCAGCTTGCAGCAATTCAGCTCGGAAACCAACTGGTACTTACTTTCTCTCTCTTCCTCCTCACAATTTGCACAGAAAAAAAGAGACACAGACGAGACAGAGAGATTCTGTGTAATCACACGTTTTTATGTCTCTCTTTATAGATTACTTTCTTAACCCACAAGTTCTTTTGTTCTCCTCATGTGATTTTTTGGTCTCGATAGCGGTTTAAGAGCTAAATTCTGTTTGATAATCTTACTAATTATAGAATAAAAATCAAGATTAAGATTAATTAATAGATACCCATATGTTCATTTACTACTTATTTGATCTTACTCTGTTAATTCTAGAGTCAAAATAGTTTTTTTTTTTTTTTTTTGAATTAATTGGTGTAAGAGTAAAACCCAATTCAGAATTTCAGTAATTGTATGTGAATTATATCACACAAATAAGCTAATATATATAAATAAAAATAAAGAATCAAATACTAGCATTAAATTTGGCTATTTGTATGGAATTATTATTATGTTATTTTTGTTTCTTTTAAATTATGTTTGGATTGAGAAGAGTGGAGAGAAGAGAAACTCAATTTATCCTCTTCTCTGCCTTTTTAAAGAGAAAGAAAACTCATATTTTTTTTTTCTCTCCAATTTTTTTTTCTTCTCTTCTTACTTAACAATCCAAACATGAGAATTAGAGAGAAACTCATTTATTCTCTTATCTCCATTTCTCTCAATCCAAACACAGTCTTAATTGTCAATTAGAAGAATTTGTTTTCTTTTTAAATCAATTGAATTAATAAAAAACTACACAGGTTGAGAGGAACATCGACCTTGTTTATGGAGGAGGGAGTATTGGTTTAATGGGTCTTGTCTCCCAAGCTGTTTATGATGGTGGTCGCCATGTATTAGGGTAATTTTTTGTTTTTGTTTTTGTTTTTTTATTTTAAAGTTACATTACATTCTCTATCCAATTAATTAAATCTACTCTCCATTTATTTTTTCAATCTTTTTGTGTTGCAGGGTGATCCCCAAGACCCTCATGCCAAGAGAGGTAATAACATTTGTTTAGGCATCTTTCATTTTCAAGGAACTTACCTAAACAAACATAAATAAGTATCTCTAAAATGTGTATCTTAGTGTGAGATTTTGGGATCATGTATCTTACATGAGTCTCCAGAATCCAACCCTTTATATTAAAGCCTATAATGATGATTGAGTTATTCATTATAAACTTTAATATAAAGAGTTGGATTCCAATGAATCATGTAAAAAATACAATATCCTGAAATCTCACACTAAGATACACATCTTGGAGATATTTATCCCAAACATAAATCCTGACCATTGGATTTCAATTTTACATGATCGGGGTCATATTTTTTGTCAGATCATACTGCATATCTAAAATCAATTAGTTCTTAATTTGAAGTTAGATGTATAATTAAAAATAAAAATAAAATAATTGATTCAACATCAGATTACTGGAGAGACAATAGGAGAAGTAAGAGCCGTATCGGACATGCACCAGAGAAAAGCCGAGATGGCTCGCCAAGCTGACGCTTTCATTGCTTTGCCAGGTATTTTTCAAAAAGAATCAAATGGGTATTTTTAAAATTGTTCTCCTAGGCCTAGCCACCACTGTCATCATCATCATAATGATCGGGGCCCCGCCCCTACATTCAATTTCATTAAAGTTCTATGGTGGGAGGTTCATAATTCTCATGCATCTTCAAATCATTTCTCCTTATCTTATTTTATTTTCTTTTCATACTTGTTGATCTATTTAAATATTTCTTTTGACATTAGGGACTTTTCTTCATAATTAGAGCCTTGGGCTCATAAAATTAATGTTCAACGGTATTTAATTTATAGCTTGTCATAATGTCATTAATTAGGTGGTTACGGGACCTTAGAAGAACTCCTCGAAGTGATCACCTGGGCTCAATTGGGAATTCATGACAAACCGGTATATTTAATGTTTTTATTATTATATTATATGAATACTATAGCTAATATATTGGGGTTTTGTTGAAAACTAGAGATACCCCACCACACAATTTTAAACTTGATCAAAGTGCCCCCAAAAACTGTGTTCAACTTATTGCCACACAAAACAAAACAAAAAAAAAAATCAAGAAAAAAAAACCCTAGATAGCTTTTTTTTCTTCATAAAATCAGGTCACGATAACGCAAATAAAAAAACTGTTGCTAGATTTGTACAAGAATCGGGATCCAGAGCAATGGCCCATTCCTATAACAACGTCTATTTGGTATGTTTTGATTGGAGATTAATTGAGTCTATATGTTTTAAACTCGTATCAAAACATTTCACATCTTCCTATTATATAGGAATGGTGGGACACCTTACTTGATCTTGCTTCTTGGTATAATTGCTTTGCAATGATATTTTTTTTTCTTTCTCTCTTGTGTTTTTTAGCTTAAATTTAATCCATTTAAGCTGATTAAATGATCATCACATGAGAGTCCTTTCCATGATAACAACCATGAGAAGCAATATTTTAAAAATCGAATTAATAATTAAATCGAAAATTTATCAAATTGGTTGGACCATAGTCGAACCATGATTCAATTTGATTGGGCCTCTCAATAAATATCTTTGATTTAATGTTAATATATGCTATTTAATTTCTTGTTGCATGTAATTTGAGCAGGTAGGTTTGTTAAACGTTGATGGGTACTACGATTCACTATTATTATTCATAGATAAAGCTGTGGATGAAGGTTTCATATCACCCGCTGCCCGTCACATTATCGTCTCTGCCCCAACTGCCCAAGAACTTATGTGCAAGCTCGAGGTACAATTACTAAATCACCACCTTCCCCAAACCCTCCCATATAATGCAAATTTTCTATTCATTATGAGTCATGATAAATGCTTGTGATCTAAACATGATTGACGTGGCATGGGCACAGAACCATTGATTTTTTTTCTTCGGGATACACAAGGAAAAAGATCTACGATTCTGTACCCTTGCCACCCGCATATGTTTTGACACATCGTTTCATCATTAGTCATTCATTATATCAGGATATACAATCCAACAAACACTTCCACACTTGGCCGAAGGGTAAATTCGTCATTTATCCTTTCATTGTTTTGGGTTCAGGAATATGCGCCTAAGCATAGTGGAGTTGCACCAATGCTAAGTTGGGAGATGGAGCAACATATAGGATACTCTACAAAGTCAGATATTGTGCGTTGACCGTACATCAGATATGATTGTATGTACAAATACTTGTTGGATCACAGACCGTAGATCATACAGATCTTACGTATATCACCTGATACACGTGACATCTGCAAACACAAACCACGGCCCTTTTTGTCACTGTGGATAATTTTTTTTTTTTTTTTTTCAATTGCTATGGTTAAATTTTCTTCAATTTGTGAACCTAACATTCAACAAGGAATCGTTTATTACTGTTTTAACCCTGTGTGTGATTATTGTAAGTGTGTAACTCTTTTTTATTTTATTTTATTTTTTATAGTAATTTTAATTAACGAAGAATTGTTTCAAATTGTACATAGAGAAGGGGAGAGAGAAGGAAGGAAAGAGAGTTATTTTGTATAATTTTAAGAATTATTTTCTTAAAATTAAGCAAATCCTCCCAAAAGTGGGCCAAACAGATATTTGAAGGAGAGTAGGAGACTCACCAGCACGATGCCGACTTTGAAGCGTCCAATCCACATAAAAAAATTTATTAAAACAATAATAAATTAATTAATGATAATTAAAAATAATAATACTTTTCCCAAATTTATCAAAATTGTAATAAATTGGATCGCCTGTTTTCAAATTGACGAAAATACCCCCATGAAAACCAACAGTCCAATCGGCCGTTCTCATATCCCTTGGTAATTTCAAAAATATATATTTTTATTTTTATAAATAAAAAATATATATTATTATTTATTAATATATTATTTTTAATAATTTATTATTACTATTTTTGATATAATAAAATTAATATTATTATTCCAAAAATTTATTATTAATAATTTTTTGATAAATTCACTATATTCTTCCTAATAATTTACCAAAAAATTACTATATTATCTTTTTAATAATTTCCCTACTTATAAAATAATATATTAATTTTTAATAATTATAAATTATTATATTATTTTTTAATAATTTTTCCTAGTTATAAATATGTAATTATTTATTTTATTTTATTATTTTTATTTGTAATGTTATCCTTAAAAATACATTTATTTGTAATCCTAAAAATTATTATAACTATTATATTAAAAAATAATAATAATTAATATTTACAAATAATAGTGAAAAATAAATAATATTGATAATTTTATAAATTATTTCTTTTATTTTATTATTTGTAATTATCATTATATTAATAATTACATATATTATTTGTTATATTTTATTATTTACAAACAAATATAAATTACTTTGTTGGCAAACACGATAAAAAAAGAGTTTTTCACATTAAATCATTTCTTGCATTATTTTCCTTGCAATCAAATACGCCCTAATTTATTTTTTTGTCTAGTCGAAGAAACAAAAACATTTGATCTGTCTAATACAATAGGTCTAAACATAACTAAGTTGCTTGTATGCGCAATTACATTCCTGTGCCCGATGTCCAAAATTTCTTTTTAAATTTTGTTCATTCTTGTAGTCAATAGTAGGTTCATCTTTTAACCCAAAATCTGATCATTAAAATCCAAACTCGATGACTAAAGCTTTGTTTTTTCCTTATTTTTATTTGTGCAAAAAGACAAAAATGAAATCATTTTGCCATATGGATATCAGAAGATGCAGAGTCTACTTCAAATTACCGTTTTGACCCCAAAGAATCCCATTTGATTCAAGTGTAATTGGATTAATTTCCTCATTTGAGCATCTAAATATTTTATAATCTAGCTCATCTTGTCCTTAGAGGCTCAATCTCATTTTAAGCCCCGAGTGAGATGACGACCACGAATGAGATGACGACCAATGACCGAGTTCACAATATAGTCAACATGGAGCTAGTTTATTGGTCCATTGGAGACCATTTGACATGAAATCAAAGAGGTTTTCTTTACTTTTTTCCTTCTTTGTGTTGGAGATATCCCCGTAATCTCAATGGAATTAGAATTGAGGGTATTTCTCCTAGTCTTCTACACATTTACACATTTACACATATCATCTATCATCATTGAGGAAGGAATAATGAGAAATTCTTCAATTTTCATCAACGACATACATTGGCAATTAGAACGAACCGTTACAAAAAAAAAACAGTGTCTTCCAACAAGTACAATCAAACATTTTCAATGGTCATTAACATTTTAATCACGTAAATCAAGGGTTGATGATATAAAATTGGCCAATTGCACGTGTCTTATCCAAAGGACCTTTGATTGTGGGAGAGTACGACTGGCTAATGTTATAATAAGTTTCTTCTTAATCGATGTTACCAAACACCTACTTTTCAATTTATACCACTTCTAATTAATTAAGTACCTCTATCATCGATATTATCAAATGAACTTATGCTGTTGGGAAGTGTTGCTACAAAAGTTTATCTTACCAAAGTATTTTTGTAGAAGTTAGGGAAAAAATTAATATCAAATACAACTTTAATCATTATTTAAAATTAATTTTCTTTTATTTTCATAACAAAATAAACATAGTAAAAACGATATCCGTAATAATAATAAAAAAAACAACGATATTAAAAGTACAGAAATGCTTTTACATCTTCTCTCTATATGTATCGCGGGCTATAGATACCAAAATGTGTTTGGAGGACATACAAAATTAACAACAATTTTTACACAATCACCCAGATGTTGTTCATTTTTTTTAAATGTTTTCTATAAATCACTAGATACCGTTGGATCTTGTAAAATGGATGGCATATAAGACATGTAAAAATGGTTGTCACTTGAAGATGTCCCTCAAACATGACCTATATATACTTATTTTGATTAAAATATCCTCATGTCTAGGGTTTTCTAAAATAGTTCAATTTTATCTCCATCGGCCAAACCCTTTAGGAAAGAAGAAACCATGAAAGTTTCTAATTCGATCAACTAGAATCATAATGAGAGTAACTACTTAAAAATCAATATTTCTCTCTTGATCGCTACATCTAAGTTTGCAGTATTCAAGGGGTAAATTTTCTCGTTCGTCTTTCTTTATCTTTTTTTGTTTTGTATTAGATCTCTAAAACAACAAGAATAACTATTTGCAAATCAGGATTTCTCTCTTGATCGTCGTATCTAAGTTTACAACATTCAAAAGGTACATTATTTCTTCTGTCTTTCTTTATCTTATTTGAAATTGATTCTCAAGAATTTTCGTTTAGATCTGACAAGAAAGTCCACCTAAAATGTCGTTTGGATTTTCATTTTTCTTTTTACCTATAATTTTAGGTTCCATTTTTTTCCCTTCAATATATGTTTTGGGGTTTTATATAAGTAAATATAATTCCTCAACCTATCCATTTACATTTTCAATAAATTTTCTAATACTTTTATCAATAACAATTTAAGCAATTTTTTCTTGCTTTGGCGGCCCGGAAGTATCAACCACCCTAGTACATATTCAACATTTTAAATATAACCACTTTTAAGTAACAAATTGAATATACTTTCATTGGAGAATTTCACCAAGGGAGATGTAGGATAATGCTTATGTATATCTCTCCAAATTAGAACATTTAAAATATTTCTAGGATTGACAATCATCCAATAAATGAGCTTATTTTGTTTTCCTTCTCGTTCCTCTTAATATCTCCTTTTCCCCACATTTAAATTTGTTTTATAAATATTTTAAAATTGTTTTTCATTTTTTAAGGATGTGTAATAAAGAGAGATTCTATGTCACACCAACTTCTACTAAGAGCACCCATCATGTGTGCTGATTCTGATTCTTCCTTAATATCATATGAATTGGGGTGGAAAAAAAAAAAAGATAAGCATGTCGTTGAGAAACCCTTTCCTTACTAAGATAGTATGGAAAGAAGCCTTCTTAAATCTCATTCACTGTCAAAAGACCTCGGGATGGGTAAAACAAGACATCAAGATTTGTTTTGTGAATCTCTAAGTCTTTTTGACGGTGAATGAGGCTTAGTAAGACTTTTTTTTTCTCACTATCTTAGTAAGGCTAGTCAGACTCCATATCATTCAATGATTGAGATGACAGGATTAACAACATCAAGGATTTCTTAGCAATTAGTATTGGTTTCTTAGGCATCCATTTACTTTGAAAATCCCATAAAATATCCTCCAATCTCATCCGACTGTTTGATAGATCGTTTGAGATTATTATATATACTTCCAAAATTAAAATTGTATGGAAAATAAAATACCATCTGCTTGAACTTTGAATAACCGTCAACTAGTTTTGCACTTTTGTTTTGTTTGGACCTTGGAGTCTTTGGGATTGGGAGTGTTCTCTCACGCTCTCTTTCCGCTCTTTTTTCTCTAGGGATTTTTCTTCCCCCCTTTTTTTTTTACTTCTAAGAAAAGCTCGAAAAAGGAAAAACTATTCCTCCAATTAGGTTATTTGCTAAAGTTTAGGATCAGGGCTAGGGTTAGGGTTTCAGTTCCGTTTGTTGTTCCGACTTCTTTAGATCGATCCCCCTATCATGCTCGAAATATGTCTGAATCGAATTTTTGAGTGCCGATTTAACGAACTCAAAGCAAATTGTCATTCACGGGCTAGCATAATCCCTACAAAAAGGTTTTTTTCTTTTTTAATCTCTTTAAGTTCCTGAAATTAACTTTCTGTTTTTCTTTAATTTTTGTTTATATTTGATTCTGTTAAGCTATATGGTGTGATTTGTGTTTTGTGTGCGACATCCGATTTTCCCTCCCAAAGTATTCGATTGATTTCATTTGGCTTCTATTAGTGATCTTCATGACTGAAGTAGGTCATGTGACCTCGATTGATCGGTTGGATATCTGAACATTAACTGTCATCTTAGGAATCCAAAGTCCTCTGTGCAAAATCGCATTCGAATATCCACCCTGGTAGCAGGAATCTTTTACCCACCATCTTACTCCCGCAATGAATTCTGCTCTCGCTTAGGGTCATAAAATAGTTCATTTTTTTTTTGATAAGCGGACGGGTTAGTGTTTCATAATTAGTAGGTGAAGATGGGTTTTTGAACCCAGATCGTGTTATCAACACTCGTAGACTTTAATCGACTTAGCAATGTAACACCATCAAAATATTTCAGTTTTTGAGAACTCCCACTACCAATGTATAGTCAGCTTCCAGGTGCTTCAGAAAATTGAGGCCTGGTATCAACTAGAACATGAAACTAGAGTCCTCTAATACCATAATGTACTCTATGAGTCATTCTTTTTTATAAGTGTAAATTTTCTTAGAAAAAAGAAGAGCGAAGTAGACTGAGTAGGTCCCCAATACAAAGAAAAACAAAGGCAAAAACAAAGCAAGGACCCCTTAACAACTAATCTTCACAAAGCGCATCCCATCTGAAGACAAAATCCTCAAAACATAACCCGATTCAAATCTCTATTAAGCTTCGACCAAAAGTAAAGAAGGCACAAGGTCTTCAAGAACACTTCATGGGTAGTACTCTCCTTACTCTGGAACACCCTTTTATTTCTCTCTTTCCAAAGACCCCAACCAATGGTTGATGGAAGGATAGTTCAAATGTGTCTTTTTCTGCAAGAAAAGATATTAAATGTTCACCCTTTAAAAAGAGAAAATAACACTTGAGGGAAGACCTAGGGAGCTTGAAATAAAGATAGGAAATGCACCCAAATATCATGAGAGAAGGAACAATAAATTACGATGTGACTAATTGATTCCGTCGCTCTTTTGCAAAGAAAACAAAAGTTTGGACAAATCCAACCTCTCAAGATTAAGTTACCCAAAGTAAGGATTCTCCCTCCCCAAGGATGCTAACCAAATGAAAAAGAAACCTTTGAAGGAACTAAAGCTGATCAAATAATAGACTCTGAGAAAGATCTATCAAAGGAGGGAAGCAATGCTTTATAGAAAGAATGAACATAAAACCTCTTGTCCTTACCCTTGGACCATTCTCTTCTATCTTGATCATTCTCCCTAAATTGGCGAGAATTTAAGAGATCTATAAGAGATGCCACCTCGGTTATTTTCCAGTCATTTAAATTTCTCCTTAAACCTAAATCCCAAGAGTAAGAGTTACCATTGCGAATCAGACAACTTTGCAGCACCGTACAATTCTTTTTCAAAGAACAAGCGGACACAGATGGGTATTGACTTGATAGAGCAGAATTACCGCATCAAATGTCCTCTTAGAATCTAATTTTATCACCTTTCCCCACTTTAAAATTCACCCCCATTTTGGATTGCTCAATAACCTTTAGTATTCCCTTCCACAAACTACACCCATAGGAGCCTTTTGATAAATTTGGGGGTCCAACTCAAAACCAATTTGCCATGAATGGAGAGGTCTAGGAGCTTATAAGGAGAGAGACAAGGCAATTTGTGTTCGATGTGGGACTAAATTCAACACGTCCCCGCACATGTGGGCTGGACTGGGCCAAAGTATGTGGAGATATGAACTGAACTGGGTGACGTGGAGGAAAGAAAGGCCCGTTCTGATACCATGATAAATTTGGGGGTCCAACTCAAGACCAATTGGCCATGAGTGGAGAGGCCCAAGAGCTTATAAGGAGAGAGACAAGGCAATTTGTGTCCGATGTGGGACTAAACTCAACACCTTTCGCCTCATCACTATACCAACCAAACCCTTTTCCCCATATTTGGCTTGGATGACTCTCCTCCACAAGCTTCCTTTTTCTTCCCCAAAATGCCATAGCCACTTACCCAAAAGAGCTTTATTTGTTATTCTCAAGCCTCTAATCCCCAGACATCAATTCTTTTTTGGAGTGCAAATCAACTTCCAATTCACCAGGTGATACTTTCTTCCCCCTTCCTTATCGTTCCATAAAAAAATTTCATGAGCTTCTCCTATTTGACCTCCACAGATTTTGGCATGGAGAATGAGGAAAGAAAGTAGATTGGAATGCCACTGAGTGTACTTTTAATCAAAGCAATCCTATTGAGTCATTCACACAACTACACCTTTTCGACCAATCTTAGCATGAAAATGCCAAAGCACCCAACTTATTTGGGATGACTAACTTTTCTAGCCTGCTAATTTTAAGGCAGTTCCATTAGTGCCATTTCATGAAAAAAAGAAAAAGAAAAGAAGAAGAAGCAATTCTAGATGATTACTGCAGGTCCTTGGTAATGGAAGAGGGAACAAAATTGACAAGTATGAAATGTTAGCCTTGGTATGTTTGATTTCCTCCAAGAAAAAGAATTGATTATTTTCCTTCAAAAAATGTTTCAATTATTATAAACCAATTGTCGGGACAAGGGACTTTGATATCTATATTATATTAAGTTTTTGGTTTCGTAAGACATCGGTCGTCACCTTACCGTTTTCTAAGCTAGTTATTGTAAACTGAAAAAGTGCAATGCTGGAGCATTTATTACTAACTTACTAACTGTTGATATACAAGCATCATGACCTAGAGTGAAATTGACATTGTTCTGGTACATTTAAGATTATGTACAACTGTTGTGCAGCATTTGAGATACAGCTACCTACTAGGGAAGTCCTTGCTTTGATTTTAGTACTAAAGATTGATTAATCACTTTCATCCCTCTCTCTCTCTCTTGATAAGCAAGTGGTTTATTAGTTAGGTGGGTTTTGAGCCAAGATCACTTTCACCCTTTTCATGCAGACAGCCTGCTGAAGATAGCTTCATTAGGGAAATTTTTTTAACAAAAAAATTATTCATAAGGAGGACAAGGTGACCTTCAATAGAAACAAGAACAAGATTAAGTTCTCCCTTTACTAACCAGTCCCCGCCTAAACAAGAAATCTTCAGATAAAAAATCCCTGAAATCTTTAAATTGCTTACTCCAATAAAATAACAAACCTAAGGTATTAATGATGGTGTCATGGTCTCGTGGATAGAGTTCTCCACTTCTTGAAAGATATGTCCGTTCCTCTCTTTTCATAAGTCCCAACAAATGGCAAAGGGGATGAGAGACCAAAAAATCCTCTTTCCACCTGAAAAGTCTGTGAGCTTTCCAGTTTCAAAATTGCAGAAGGGAAAAAAAACTGATCGGGAATGACACCAAGAAATGCATTGGGGGAAATTGTCAACAATGAAATACCAGCTATTGGTAGCATACTAGTATACTAGTTCTGTCAACTTTCTAATCCATGACTTGGCACTGTTAGGTAAATTTACTTATTGAAGATGTGCCTCTTGCAAATAGTGCAATAAATGGGCGTTTGAAGGAAATAAGGAAGTACGAGTTATAACTTTAAGCACTATTTTTTCTTCTTAGTACATGTATTTTAAAGATTTTGAAGGGTGTTTCTGAAAGGAATTTGTATCCAGTGGGATATTATTGTAAGGGGCATTGATTAGTTAGAGGTTTGTTTTCTTGTGGTAGGTCTTCTTAACACTCCGTGTTTGTGGCTGTTTTTTTTTGGTCTGCAATAATTATATACACATGAAAAAATGTGCGTTTTTCCAATATGTTCAATGTGCACCAGTGATCAATTGCAAGAGTTAAGTTGAGCAAATGCAAATTGCTCAAGTCATTGTTAAGTTGGGACCTTGAATAATGAGTTTAAGGAACAGAATACATTAGTAGTTCTAATCCAACCCAACTTCCGTCTATCTATGACTGCAATAGGTTATGGAGATAGCTCATGACTTCGGATGGCTTCCTTTCCTCGATGCTGTTGGCCCTCTAGCTTTTTTGAAATTTATCCAGATCTAGTTTTAAATTATAAGAACAAATAGGTGAAAAGGAAGTAATTACTTTATGACCTAATTACTGTATGAAGTTTGGATTAGTTCCCACAATCACTTGTGAATGCAATTTATGTTCCAAAACAAGTTGGTGCTTCTAGGATAGTTCTTTTTTAAGTTTCTATTGTTTATTGTAGGTCAACTGATTCTTAATTGGGGCGTTTAATTGGGGCGTAAGATATGATAGTTTCATGGGTATTCAAAATTTTGTTTTATTTTATTTCATTTTATTTAATATTAAACATTATCATCATAGCCTTATTCCAATGGTGAATTTAATGAGAAACGTGGTACTCAAAATAACTTCCCATGGTATCCCGTGTTGACACTGGTATCCTGTAGTATACAGAATTTAGGTGTGGTAAACCCACACATATAGGAGCCGATATCAAGACTTTTTTTTTTCTTTTCCTGTTAATGGACCATTTGATATGCATGACCATTAGTTGCAGTTCTGTTGCATTTCACTCATTTCATGTTGGTGTTATCCTTTGCAAGCCCATGCATGGTTGATTGCCAAATCCTGGAAGTATGAGTAATTGGTTTGGTATGTTGCAATGCAATTTTGAGGTCGTGGGCTCAGGTCTTGAGTAAGTTGCCCATGCCCTTATGATCAAATATGCGAGGACAGGTTGAAGGAAGGTTGTGACTTGAACCTTCTCAGTTGTGCTTTTAAATGTTAACCAAAAATTATACTTTTGTCAAAATGTCTTTGTGGTGGGGGAGAATGAATATGATGCTGAATGCTTCCTCTGATCTCCTTGATGGTGGATTCTGGATTTTGGAGAGGAGTTGAAGTGAGACCAATCCTAAGACTAGACCAATTCTTTATTTGTTGAAAGATTGGCCATTGCTAGCTTTGGAATTTTTTTTTTTTTCTTTTTTTTGATAAGCACTTTGTAGCATTCCATGTTCAATACATTATATTGTACCCATCTTGTAATTCTGTGAGCTTGATTGAATTATGCTGTGGCAAGTTTTCTGTCCAAATGATAATGTTTGCAAATGTGCATTCAGCCATTCACCTCATATAACTATTTGATCTGAAATTGAAATAGTTGAATTCTTAAGAAACTTTTTCCCTATTTTCTAAGCTAGTAGGGCCTTATTGATGTCTCACAAAAGTGTACAATTTTAACATCAAATTTAACACATGCTTTCTCTCTCTCATGATGTGGCACCTTCATGCCCTTGTTGTTATAGAAAGTGTGTTCTATCTGCTTGCACTCTCTCAATCCATGTTCTCTGTTTGGATATATTTCATTCATGCAAAAGGTTATGATTTTTTTTGCCATCTTTTGTGTTTTTTTTTTCTCATCTAGATTTTATTAGCCAGATATTTGTATGCCTTGTAAATTTACTGTGATTATCAATATCATTGTTATCCCCCTTTGCCACTTTCAGACGCACAAACACACACCAAAAATAAAAATAAAAACGAAATAAATCAATCGACACTATAGTAGGAAAAGATCAAATATTCCATTTGATGAGGGTCGGCATGTGCATAGTCGAGAGATCTAAAAGGGCAGGAGAAAGGCTGAAAATGGCATGGATCGAGGTAGAAAGAAAAGATGTGAAGGAACATGCCTTGGCTTAAGATATGCACGGTAGAGTTACATGATGAAATGGGATTCATGTTAAGATAAGCTGTAGACGGCAGTGGTGATGATAAAATGAAGGCGGACATGGAATGTTTTGAAACTGGAACTGAAATAGAAGGGCTGGGACATGGCCTAACTCGGTTTACACACTTATTGCACGAGCCAACTCGTTGATGACAGCAATCTAACATGGAATGGTTTGAAACTTTAACTGAAATAAGAGGGTTGGGACATGACTAAGCTCTGTTTATGGTTCATGAGCATTGTTGGTGATGATGGCAGTTTCAATTATGTTGTTTCCCATTTGGTTGATTTTAACACCATAAAAGTATTTACTTCACTAAGTTATTAAGACTTTATAATTTGACTATGATTCATAATTCTTTAAAATCCTACGATTTTTGTGGCCCTCATTTTTGGTGAAACAAGTGATACTATAGAAAAGCAGAGAAATTTAATTGGTATTTTTGCTAATTACATGACATAATCTAATACGAATGACAAGTAGGTCATCTTGACCTATTTGAAGCCCTTAATTCTGACTAGCATTTATGTATGCTAATGATGGTGAGTCTTTTAAACTATAATTTTGGCTGATGAATGGCATAGTGTACAAGTGCCACTGTTACAAGGGGGCGTACCTGTTATCTTATGCATTGCCTTGGGTCTGATATTACCTGAGTTAACATTCATAATCATTGACTGTATCTTTGTTGGGGGTATGATCATTTTTTATTTTCTTTCAATATGGTTGGTGGTTTGTATTTATTTTGAGTACTGTCTAAGTCATAGCACTGGTGCCTTTGGCCTTATTTTTGGTCTGGGTGATTGTAGCATTAGCTAAGAATGTAATAGGTGTTATTTATTATGCTTATCTCACCAACCAAATAGTGTCTTCTTAATCGTAGATGGATAGTCTGCCCAATCAACATCAATCAAAGACAGATCGATCAAGGACAAAGTGGACAACATCCCTCGATAAGGTAT
The DNA here is from genome assembly GCF_017979445.1 of Akebia trifoliata. NCBI lineage: Eukaryota > Viridiplantae > Streptophyta > Magnoliopsida > Ranunculales > Lardizabalaceae > Akebia > Akebia trifoliata. Next base: position 47,548,888 of record NC_141377.1, read on the forward strand.
TTGTGGACTTGGTGCTCGAGCAGGTTCAACAGGGACATTGGTCAAACAATGTTTTCAACAAGATGGCATGGAAGCATATACGTGACGAATTCAATAGACAAACAGGCCTGGAGTTCAACAGGAAACAATTGAAGAAACACCTTGACGTTTTGAGGAATCGGTACGATAATGTGAAGTCACAGTTTGATCAAAGTGGTTTTGGCGGGGATGAATCCAGGCAAATGGTAATTACTGGGGTCGAAGGCTGGGAAGATTACATTGAGGTGTGCTTCTCTCTCTAAAGTTTCTCTTTATGATGTATTGATGTTATTACCATTGCAAGTTCCTTGAGTAGTACTTTTCCAGGCATATCCCGTGGGTGAGACAACCAGAATCAAAGATTGTCCGATTTATGATCAGCTATGCAAGATATTTTCGGAGTCCGGGGGCATTGGAAGATATGCTCAGTCAAGTCACTACATTGAGGTGGACAAGGAGACAGTTGGTGCCGAGACTCCCCGATCATTGGCGTGTCCTAAAACACCTTCGGCATTTGTGCAAGATGATTCTTCGTCACGCTCAGGGATGGATGGGAACTTGGATACACAAAACAAGCGTAAAACCGTGACTCCATTAAGTTCTCGTCGTCGGAAGAGAAATGGTACTGAATTCAATGATGATATAGCAGAAGCTATGTTAGAGATGGCTACTGCATCAAAGCTGAGGGCAAATGCGATGATCCAGGCTGGTGACAAGTTTTCTATAACCAAATGTGTTGAAGTATTAGATGAGATGCCAGATGTTGAAGAACACCTATACTTTGCCGCTTTGGATCTGTTTGAGAATCCAAACCTGAGGGAGACATTCATTTCTCTTAAAAGCGACATACGGCTGACATGGTTGCAGGGAAAGTGTAACGCGCTCTCTGGTTCCATGGTGTGAGGACCTGGTGCACTATAATGTTTTGGTATTACTTATCACAATGATGGTGAATCCAGTAATTTGGATAAGATGATGACAGTTGTGATAATTTATCATGTCCTACAGAACTGTAGTTAGCTTATAATGAACAATTGTTTGTGTTTTCTTTGAATATATTTGTGTTAATTGTTTAATCAAGGTAAAGGTAATGCTATCTTAATGAATTATTGACAGTTGCTTACAATTTAAACCATTTTTGTGGCTTTTTAAATAGGGAAGTAAGATTAGTGATTCTGCCTGAAAATGGTCTGGCATGAGACAAGATTTGAACTGTTCGAACATAGGGGTTGTAGAAATATCACTTTGATTTTGGGCACACTTGGCCAAGTTGCAAAGGATTAATACTAGCTGTATTGGTTTTCGGTTCACAATAATTTGGCCGAGAGAGTTCTAAAGGAATTGATTAGATTGCAGCTAGACAAATCTCTGATTCCGAATTTTGAACATTTTGCTAAATTGAAATAAAAGATTTACATCCATATTGAGGTGTCTGCAAGAAGCATCAAATGGAGTACAGTCCTTCAGAAAATTCTGGTAGAAAGACATACAATGTACAAACCATCTTTCCCTATTGGAATTACAATAGCAACAGCAGTGTGCAGGTTCTCACCTACCTCAGCGAACTGTAGGAACTCAGCAATAAGGCACTGTCCCTCCTTGAGCATCTCATTTCATTGTGCGTGATAATAGCTGTTGTTTGCGGAAAACCCGTGCACGCAGTGCAAACAACAAACCATTAGTAACATGGCATACTTCCTACCTACACTATTTCCCTTATCGTACTAGTTAAGTATCATCAGGTTTTGAGAATGGCGGAGGGGGTCAAAGGAGCGGTGTCAAGTTGGTAGAGGCCGAGTGAGGGCCCGATGAAGCGGAAAAGGATCCATGCCCCAATGATGATAAAGATGGAGGCGTAAGCGAACTTGTTTAGCCAGAATAGAAGACCCTTCTCACCCATGTATAGCTCGACTGCCTTCTCCCCAAGCGTCATGGATTCCCATTCCTTGGGTGGGGAAGCTGCCTTGGGTAGCCCACCACCACCACCATCTTGTTGTTGCTGCCTTGACCGTTTTCGTGATCCTCGTCGGAACCTTATCTCAACAGGTGGTGGGATGGTTGGGAGAGTGTCATCATCGTTGCCAGTACCATTGTTGCTAGTGCTAGGCTCTACTGCCCTGAGGGATTGGGATTGGGGACGGCGATGAGTGGTGCCCAGGAAAATTTGAGACGCCCAGGAGGGCCGTTTAATGAGGAATTGTGATTTTGAGCATAATAGTAGACAAGTGGTGACGTTGGCTTCCATTCCCTTGGGGCTTGGATGTGCGGAGGGGCATCTATGGTGGGGAGGGAGGACTGAGGAGAGTGGCTCTCGTTATCTATCCTTTTTCTTTTTTTATCCTCTTGAGATTTTTTGTCTATTTTTCTTTGGGACCTTTTTATCCCCCAAACAATCATAACATGTGGAAAAATACGGGCTTTTAGATATCAGTATTATTTTCCTAGGGATCAGTACGGGCTTTTATAGAAATCTATTTCTGTGGAAATCTCTATGATGAATATCATTTGTCAGTTTGATGGAGAGCCTCAAATGTTTTGTTGACATTTTCATCACAACATCAGACAGACGGTTGAATTGGGAGGAAATTCAGGTTTCTTCGAGATCAGTGCACGTCTTTCAGGATCAATTTCATTAGAACATCCTCCATCTCAGCCGTTCATTTGATGGAAAGATTAAAAAAAAAAAAAGTTTTTCTACGGATCATTAATCATTCCCTCTCCTCGGTCAGTTTCCGTAGGGAAAATTTCTGCTGAACCTTCGGACACACATCCTCCACGTATACGTGTATGGCCCACCAACTTATGTGAAACACCACTAGAGTCTAGAATGGGAGGACCTAATTTTGGGAAAATCACTTGATATAATCCTGTGGGAGTCGTAGTAGGGCTTAAAATGGATTCGGTTCGAATCAGATCTGAGCATATCCATATTCATATCCGAATTTCTTATTTGGATCTGGATACAAAACCAACTTGACTCCTATTAGTTAAAATCGAATTCGAACCATTTTGCTTATAATAAAAGCCAAAATAACTTGATTTAGGTCGGTTGAGTCAAATAATTTTGGACCGTTCAATATTTTTTTTTTGCTAATTGTTATATTATTCTCTTTTATTATTATAATCATTTTATTTTATAAGAATTCATCTTATATTAAAATGGTAGAAAAAATATATTTTGCAAAACATAAAAATATATTTAAAATATATTTTTTCAAAGCCCTATATCATTCAAATCTAGGCATATATAGGGTTGGATCCATATCCGACCTAGATTCAACTTTGTTCAAGGGATGTCAACCCATCTTTTTTATTCAGGTCTACTTCTAGGGTCCAAACCACTATATTTGAATTCTAATCACTCAAATTTCGAATAAAATCAAACCCATTTTATTCCTTACGTGGGAGATTTATTTTTTAAATAGTCCTTAACTTTTGGGTGGTACCTTGATATTCCATGTAATTAATAACATTTTTGAATACCCAAACTACCCTTTACTCATTTTCTTTATGCACTTAGGTTTTTCTAACAACAAATGCAATCATTTGCAATGATTTTAGTTGTGAATAGAGAATGATATACTCCTAATTTTGAACATTTAGATGTACTTTTCAATTTATTTTAGTGATTTGTAACCAAAAAAAAAAAAATGACAAACAAATTAGAATTCTAATTTTTTGAAGATTTTGTGCTAACTTTTGATTCAAGTGTCTGTTTCGTAAGTATAATATATACATTTTGGGTATTTCAAGAAAATCCATTTAATATCGAGATCGGAAAAAAAAAATGGAACACATTTACAGTGTTTAAGTTTACCACTTAGACATAATAAGATTAGTGTTAATAAACTATAGACTAAGAAAAAATTGATTAAGATGGTTTGGACATGTTTAATGAAGGTCAATAATAATTATAATTAGAAAAATATTCAAGTAGAAAATTCTAAAAGAGCAAAAAAAATGGAATAAAGGCATTGATGATGATGATAATGATTTTAGGTGATGATAACTAGTTGGTAAAACCACTTTTACTTTTTTCATTGGGGGCATTTAATGCTTAGAAAATAAATATTAGTATTTTTAACTTTATTGGTAAGTTAGACTTGAACCCATGACCTCAAAGTTGCTTTGCAATATGTCGGACCAACTGAGCTATAGGTCTAAACCCAATATTGTGATGGTATGTTACATGATATTTGAACATTGATTTGAATTTGATTTTGTAAGAATTACAGTTATTTCATTGAATTGAAATTGAGACATAAGATTCAATTATTTCTTTATTTATTAAGAATGCTTTGAATTTTTTTTTTTTTTTTGATAAGTGTAATGTATTGATAAAAGAGGGAGAATAAAGTACAAGGAGGTCGAGGTACCCTCTAAAAGAGCAACAAAATAAAAAAAAAAAAAAAAAGTAAATGATCACATAAAGAATTCCATCTAAAAATAAAGTCGTCAAAAGTAATCTCCACAAACTCTATGTTTTATTTTGACAAAAATAATTCCACACTTTCGAAATTTTCAAATAATAAAAATCAAATCCTGAATTATATTTTACCATTTCGACGAGAGAAATTTCAGTAATGAGTAAAGTGGTATTTGGAAGATAAGAAATGTTTATTTGCATTTTATCAAATATTAAAGTAAGGGTTTTGTTAAGGGCACAAGTTAACACTTTGAAAATTGGAATCTAAGGGTATTTTGAAAAAAAAAAAAAAATTAAGGAAATTTTTGATACAAAAACTAACTTACCATAGTGTATTTATTGTATTTTATAACAAAATCCTTAAAATAATAATAATAATTATTATTATTATTTTGGGTTAAACATATTACCGAACATCATCAATAGTAAATGTTTGAACCCATCATCTGAAATTTGATGTTGGTGTGTTAATAGAAGCTCTGAATTACCATAACAAATTTCTAATGCTGAAATTAGAAGGCCATAAATACCAATCAGTCTGAAATTTGGTATGTGGGACCCTTCAGGAAGGGCTAAACACATATAATATGCTCCGTGTCCCTATTTTCGAATAAAGATTTGAAGTCCAATGAACGGTACAGATGAGAGTTTGGAAGAGAAATAAAAGTTTCTTTAAAATCTCTAAGATAATACATTCTATTTCCGCGACAGGTCATGGAAGTTGTACGGATTGTAGTAACTTGCAAAGCTGTAAAAAATCTGGCTACGTAGCGCTTTTTGACTTGAAGTCAAGCACCGCACCGCACCTGAAATAAAAAACATATTTTGTGCTTCGAGTCTCTAACTCAGTGATTAAATACCTGCCATCTTTGATCTTGCGAGTCGACCCAACAACAGAGTTTGATACTTGAGAGAGGGAGAGAGATGAACGATCATCGAATTCGAACGATGGATCCCTTTGTTCTGAAATATCACACCTCCGAACTTCAAATCGCAGCCGAGTTCCTCACGAATTGGCTTCCTTTCCTCTCCAAAGATCTCTGTTACAAGTGCTCACAAACCCTCTGCGATCGTGTTCGTTCTCTTGATCCAGGTACATAGTTTCGTATAATCTGGGGTTTATAATCGCTATATTTCGTGTTCTTTAGCCGAAATTATGTTTTTTTCGAATCATCTTATTCGAAGTTTATTTGGTTCTTGAATTCTTTATGTCTGAACTGTTAAATTAGGGTTTCTATCGTGGTTTCGTGTTTTTTTTATAATCGAAATTGGGGTTTCTTAATAATGTCAGTTTCTCTGACTGGACTTGTTTTTGACTGTAGAGCTTTCTAGTTATGTTGCACCAATGCCATCAAAGAAGGATTTTTCTGATGATTCGAGCCTAAAACATCCAGATAAGCCCTCGGAATCTCACGAAAATCATGATGATTGCGACACAAATTCGTTGGGGAGTTGGAAAGATAGTGCAAATGAATGGTCGGAGCAAGCCGTGGATGTCTCTACAAGCGGAACGACTCCTGAAACCGCCACTGTTGATCGTCCGGCCGTCCGTATGTCGTGGGCCGATATGGCGCAAGAAGACGAGCTTGAAAACGAAGGAGAAGAAGAGGAACCAACTAAGCAGATTTCAATGGTCGAGTTTGATGCTGTCGATGAGGAGGAGGAGGAGGAGGAGGAGGAAGAGGGAAGAAGAAAGGTGCAGAAGAATCCGGGACTATCAAGGGATCAGAGAGAGTACATTCGGTTCATGAAAGTTCAGAGGAAGAAAGATTTTATTTGCTTTGAGAGAATTAATGGGAAGCTTGTTAATATTCTTGAGGGACTTGAACTTCATACCCATGTTTTCAGTGCCGCAGAACAGAAGAGGATAGTCGATCATATTTATGCCCTTCAAGAGATGGGAAGGAAAGGGGAATTGAGAGGTATGTCTTTCACATTTTATTCAGATGTTGAAGAGTATGGATCTTTTTTTCTTTCATCTGTATTTAATTTAATTAGACAAGTTGCTTGTTCAGATGCGTTACAAACCTGAAAAATACAAAACTATAGGAAAATAATGATTATAATACTGCAAAAAATAGTTGATTGTCACTTTAGAGCTCGGGGATCTAATCGTTAGTTTAGCGTGATGATTATCATTAGGGAGTTGGGTGTTGTGTAGTTTCTTTCGTATTGATATCCACTTCTTCTTGATTTATGTATATATTATTTGGATTCCTTTGCATATTTATGCATGTGTTGGTGTGTTGTGGTGTGTTGGTGCTTTTTTGCATATGAGAATCATAATTTTTTTTTTTTTTTTTTTTTTTTTGTATTTGTGTGTTTGTGGGCGTTTGGGGGGGGGGGGGGGGGGGGGGGTTGGTGGCTGCGTGTCATCTTTGAGCATCCCTAATATCTTTAGAGCCAGTACCTTGGTATAATTTCTGATCTGTCATATCAGATTGCATTGGGAAAATGAGGTTTGTTTAGGGCATACCCTTCTCATATTGACTAATTGGTGGAAAGATTTGACACTATACAGAAATAAGAGAGGGCGATACTATAATAGAATTATCTTCTTTTTAAGACCTTGGGGGTATTGGATGAAAGGTCAGAGCTTTGGTACAAAGTATTTTGGTGAAAATGCCATGGGGAATAAAGGACTATAGGGAACTAATAAAAGAATTGAGACCAAGAGTGATAAAATTAATTAAGAGAGTGTGTGGCTAAGAGACTTAGATCTTCTTGAAGGTGGACTACGGTGATACCGTGCTCCACCACCAAAACGTGTCTTGGTGTTGGGTTAAAAAATGTGCAATTAAATTGACCAAACATGTGGTATTTTGAGATGTATATACCTAGAAACTGTACTAGTTTTTGTACATCCCAAGGATTATGTGTGTGTGTGTGCATATCCCGAGGTTGGATGAAACATATCTTCGGGTCGGGTGAAAGATATCCTTGGGTGGAATTAAATTGGGATTTGGGATTAATTGATATTTAAAGATTAAAATTGGCATTACCTATAAAAAGAATTAAATTGGGACTTAAGGATTTATCCCACAAAGAGAGTTTGGGATTTGAAGAGGAACTCCTTCATTCAAGGGGTTGATGCTAATCAATGAGGTTTAATGTGGGGGTAAAAAGGGGCAGAGCTACATAGGGACCAGTGGGGGCTATAGCCCCCACTGAACTTTTGATATATATATAATATTTAGACCTACAAGTTTTGATTGATATTGGAGAAAGCCCTTGAATTTTTCAAAGGGCACTGCTACGTACTGAACCCCACTGAACTTTGAAAAGAAGTAAAATATTTAGGCCCTCAAGTTTTGATTGATATTGGAGATAACCCTTAGATTTTTCTAAGGGCATAGCCATGTTCTGAACTTAAGGAAAAGGTATGTAACAATATGTGATTTAAACCCACCTCTAGCTGGATATTAGAGATACGTTCTTATAGACACGTGTGAGTTATTCAAAGAAAAACACTTTCCTTTACTAACTTAGTAAGATTTAAAGTCTTACTAAGGGTCGTTGAGCTCAAATGCATTACCGCATTGGCAATCTAACACTACGGTCCTCTAGATTTCATGGAAAACTTTAGATCCATTTTTTTTTTTTTTTCAAAAAAAAAAAAAAAAAAATCAATTTTGGTTTGATCCAAGGTTTTTGAACGGCTACGGAACTCCCAAATTTAAAATTAGAATTCAATGGTGAAAATTAACTTCTTTTTTATTTTTTCCCCCCTAAAGCTCATAGAATTTTGTCCTCTACAACCTTGTGGCATCAGATCATGTATTTGGATGCCACAAGGTGAGCTTAACTTAAGATTTGAAAGCTTACTAAGTTAATAAGGCTAGTCTGGTTTTTTTTCACACTGATGTCATGCATCCTAGAAGTTCCACTTTGAAGCCACTAGTCAACTTAAATTTTTTGGAGAAGCCCTCCCTTATACTCACTTTAATGATGATTTTTTTTGTTTGCCCTTAAAATAACTGTATTCCCTTCAAAATTTTTATGAATATTTGAGATACTTTCTTATTTCTTCAAACTGATAACATGGCTCTTGACTTTGGTTTCCTATAGAATAATGAAAAATGACCCCAATGCCCTCGTCACTATCAAACCATCATCATCTCATCACTATCATCAACACCTTCATCATCAACATCTCATTACCATTATCATCATCTTCATCATATCCAAGAAGATGATGATTACTGGTTTTGATAAGAAAACTCAAAGGTTTCAAAGAATTGTTTTCTTTAGTTGATAAATGAAGACTGAGGTTAAGGGACACGTCAAGAAAGTGAAAATAGAGGGATATCTGAAAAATTCACCAAAATCTGGAATGAGCACGTGTCATGTGACGGGCATGGTTCCTCCTAAACTTTAAAGCATTAGCTCCTTCGATCAAAGAATTTTAGGGTAAATTCGTAAAATTTAAGATTTTTATCTCTTTTAACCTTTAGACCACAGGAACAAGATTGAATATAAGAAGGATGAATTTTGGGACAGACAAATCAAGGGTTCTTTACAACACATTGAAGACGTTGGATTGAAGATGAGGTTGAATAGGTTAAACATAGTTTATCCTACAATATAAAATTTATAATGGAGATTATTAGTCAACCATTGTTTGTAGTGATGGGCTTGACATTGACACAAAAGGAAACCAAAATTATCGGTCGACGTTAGCACTTAGCTCCAACTGACAAAAAATCCTGACTCTGCCCCTGGGGTAAAATATTATCCCTAATGCCAAGTATTAACTCGATAAATGCTTATTCACTTTAAAGTGCCAACTTGAGAAGTGCATGCTTATTCACTTTAGCTCTTTGACAGATGACTTACCTCTAATAAGTCAACTAGTGGAGTTGATAGGTCATTCTCTTCAATATAAATTAAGAGAATTAATTAAATCATGTAAGCATGGAAGAATTGGATGTTTTCAGCAAAAGTAAATGATGTTTAATACACCTCAAGATAAACTTGCATTTAAAGCTCACAAAAATCCTTAAACAGTTATGGAAACCTAAGCCCAAATCATTTTTTTTCCTTTTTTTTTTTTTCCCCTTATGACAATAGGTTTCCATAACTATGGATCAATAGGTATTTCCATAGAGAGAGAGAGAGGATCAATAGATTTCCATAAATATGGATCAATAGGTTTTTCCATAATTTTCCATATAAATTATGTATTTTTATTGAAAATGTCCATATTTCCTATAATTTTATTACTCATAAAGAAAATAGATTTAAGTTGTTGATGCTTTTATAGATTATGTGTTGTGTTTTTTAAGGAAAGAAACTCAGCAATGATTTGTAAATGATATTTTTTTATTTATTGTGATTAAAAGAAGCTTTCATGTAATGGAGATGGAATGCTACTATCACACGAGATCCGGCTCCACAAATTTTAGAACCGGAACCAAAAAAATATAGTGGTTGCAGTTTGAAGTACTCTAGAGACCGACCCATTGACTTCCCTACATGCGATTATCTTTTAAAGATACTGCACCATACTTCTAGATATAGTCCTACACAGGAGATGATCCCGTGATAGAATCTCCTAATCGGTCTTCAAAATCCTTGTGTCAAATGAAAGGCTCTGAATCCAACATTAAAGTGTCAATATCAGGTCAATCCCCACACTCATTCGTAGTTAAGTGTCACATCACCAAACACATGAAAGACAAAAGCTATAAAGATCTGGTAAAAAGAAGTATGACTTTGATTTAGGAGAAAATTTTGCAAAGCAAGAAGCAATTGATTCATGTTTCCTGTTGAATCTGAGGCATATGTAATCAAGCCAATCATTGTTGAGAAGCATTAAGACTAGGATATCCATGAATATAGTGTCATTGACAATGCTATTGTGAACATCATCGTCAACTGTAAGGGATAGGCAGCTTGGAAGACACACTTGCTTGCAATGTAGTTTGGGATCCAGATGATTTTGACATTGTGGGCAATTTCATTTTTAAGGGGAATAGTGGGAAGGGTGTACATAATAAGATGTGTATTTTTTTGTTGTTGTTGATACATGGGTATCCAGGCTTAGTCAGAATATTCCCATGGACATGTGAGTCGCACCTTCCAACATGTGCCAAGTGTACTGACCTCTTAAAGCACCAAGGGGCTGGCCAACGAGGGGTTTTGAACTCAAGACCTCTCTCTTTTGGAGGGAGGCCATGGCCACAACAACCAACTACATAATAAAATGTGTATTCCTCACACTAGATCTATATCTCTTTTTAATTTAATTCCTTTTCATTCCTAGATTATGTACTTTCCTCAAGTCATTCATTCTCCGAAAGACTGACAACCTATTAACAATAATTAAGGAAAATGCAATCTAACTTCCTAAGTTTTCTTCTTTTTTAAAATTAATTACTTTCCTAAAAAGAAGGTCAATTTATTAGTATTAGTATGAGAGTCATTGAAGAAATAACTATTAGGGCATCTAGGCTGCACATTCGCCCCAAATTGGTCAAATATTCTCTGTTTCTCCTTTTATTTTATTTTAATTAATAGGGTCTTAATGGACTGTATCACAATATCAGTCTAATCATGAGTGCATGTGTTTCGTATCATTAACATGAAGCATCCTCAAGGAATTGAAAAAAAAGAAGAAAGTACTTGTCCACACCCCCCTTTTGTGTCTTTTGCTCAAGTGTACAAACTACTGCATCCATTTATTGCCATCATAAGCCTTGACATTCGAGGGATCTCTAGTGGGGTTTTAAGTTTCAATGATTATGATTGCAATTAAAATCTTAGATGATACTGAATTATATAGTCCACTTTTGCATTGTATTAGTGGTTTACTTTCTAGTATTATGAGTTGACACAAGGTATGGGTCCAAGTTACACTTTGTATCATCTGAGTCAGTCTATACCACAAGGATTGTGAATGTTTCGGTTTTTTTCTGGTGCCTTTGTACCCAGAACCAAACCAAATAATAGCAATCAGATCAGGGTTCTGCTAGTTCCTGTTTAGGTTCTGGTAGAGGGGCAGGGTTAGCTAGAAGCATCCATCAGCCTCATGTCTCTGTTGATCCTTAACACAATTAAATAGGAATCTTGTTTTAAAACACTTTAATGGTTCATGTTTTAAGTGGAGAGTGTTTCTGGCTTCATCCTAGGTTAGTGGTAAGGGACAAGCTCTAGTTTTGCAGAGATCAAGTTAGCTTTGTTTAGTATTCTCCTAGTTTGTGATTGATAGGGTAGTAAATTTATGATCAAGGGAACTACTTCAAAACAAAGGAAAAGATTTATCTTCATTCGAGGATAGACAAATCCTTGTTGAATTCTGGAATTTACGGAACAGATAGGGAAGGCATATTCTCCACCTTGAGGGATGGTTGTGGATGATATTGGAAAGCTGGATGGAAGTCACGGGCCTTGTATATTAGATTAGGTCAACCTTAAGTGATTTCTTTAGTGACTCTTCACCTTTTGGTCCATTCAGCTTATAATCAGCTAAGAAATCAGGTTAGGGCAAAAGCACAATTTCGAGACAAATATGTATCTCATAACAATGTTCTATAGATGCATTACCAGTAGACTCAGTATGAGGAACACGTGTTAAAGAGTGTGTAGTTTGCGTGTTCTCTTTTCTTTTTATTTTTTATGTACATAGGGGAATGCTAACGTTCAAGACCTCAAAAGGGCGTTATCATAATAAATGCTAATGACATTTTATCTTTAGAATTAAATGTCTTGTTGCAATAAATGATTTGGCAATCAATGCAAACAAGCATTTATTGTGTTCAAGACCATCATATCCCTATTTGTTATCACTAAAAGACAAAATGAATAAGGGTATTATTGGAAAAATATAGTGTTGGAGAATGCTAACATCCCCATAAGGGACGTTAGCATTCCCCCCATATATATATATATATACATATATTGTAGAAGTTCCTACTTGAACTTACCTTTAGAGCTTGGAGTTCGTTCCAACTTCCTCTCCCAGTGGGTGGTTGTCCCTCCTTCAATCGTAGGACTTTGATGAGAATCCTACTCGAGCTCAATTACATCGACCCTCCCGCACCCTCCGTTTGCTTTTCCGTTTGCGTAGTATCTAAGGGAGCGCTCTTACTTCTATCTAGTTGTAGTCATGGGAAAGAGGCTGAAAAAGATTGACTTATCAGAAGCCATCTGGGTTGCCATGACCAATCATCGAACTAATATATATATGAGGAATGCTAACGTCCAAGACCTTATGGGGACGTTAGCATTCTCCAACACTTTATTTTTCCAATAATACCCCTATTCATTTTGTCTTTTAGTGATAACAAATGGGGGTATGATGGTCTTTTACACAATAAATGCTTGTTTGCATTGATTGCCAAATCATTTATTGCAACAAGACATTTAATTCTAAAGATTAAATGCCATTAGCATTTATTATGATAGAGATAAGTATTAATTACATAAATAAGTATTTATTATGTAAAAAGACTAATATACCTTTGTCTTTTTCACTAAATAACAAAATGGGTAGGGGTATTATTGGAAAAAAAATGTTGGAGAATGCTAATATCCCCATGAGGTCTTGGACATTTGCATTCCCGTATGTATATATATATATATATATATATATATATATATATAGAGAGAGAGAGAGAGAGAGAGAGAGAGAGAGAGAGAGAGAGATTCTTTCTGATTCATCATCTTAGTGAAGGGTGCTTAGGCCATTAATTTTTGGCTGTAGACGTGCACCACTTCACATGTGTTTATACTTATACACCTGGTAGACATATACATCTGGCATTTTCTTTTGATTTTTACCCGTAATCTTTTTTCTATGGTTATCATATGCGTTTATACTTGGTAGAGGTAGGAAGTTTCCTTTTCTCTCTTTTCTTTCTCTAGGTTGGTCATCTTGACCTTTTCTTTGTATTGCTTGTTTTTTCCTTCCCATGTTTTTTTGTTAGTAACCAATTTTTTCTCCTGACTAGTGGTTTTCTATCTCCCATATATGTTTCTCTGTTCATGATGTTTTTGCATTATGTACATAAAGATCTAAATATGTAGCTCTGTTCATAGTGTATTTGCATTAATTACAAAATGAACCGACTAGCCTTACTCTATTTGCAGAGCGAACGTATTCTGCCCCACGGAAGTGGATGCAAGGAAAGGGACGTGTAACCATCCAATTTGGTTGCTGTTACAATTATGCAACGGTAGGTTAATCTTTTACAAGGTTGCTATCATTTGATATGATTTTGAAATTTGTTTTTTTAAGATAATATATACAAGCACTTCTTACCGCCAAAGGTGTGGCTTGTGGAGTGTTGATACCATAACCTGGGTTCAAAACCCGCTGAATCTGCCTTCACCTCAGCGGCTAGCAAAAAATGAAAAAAAATAAAAAACACTTAACTGCCACAACAATTCATTGGCCCCAAATGGTGTAAATGGACAGTCCTTGTACGAAAGGAATCTACTTTTCCTTTTTATGAACTTTTTGTTACATGACCTCTTACTGGCAATGGCTGCTAAACAGAAAAATAACTTATAAGCATGAAATTCTGGTGACAGGATAGAAATGGAAATCCACCAGGCATCCTCCGCAGTGAATATGTCGATCCTATACCTCATCTTTTCAAGGTGATTATAAGGAGGCTAGTTGGGTGGCACGTTCTTCCTCCAACTTGTGTTCCTGACAGCTGCATCGTCAACATTTATGACAAAGGAGACTGCATACCGCCCCATATCGACAACCATGATTTTGTTCGGCCATTTTGTACTGTATCATTTCTTAGTGAGTGTGATATAGTCTTTGGTTCAAACTTAAAGATTGTGGGAGATGGCGAGTTTGCTGGTCCAATTGCAATTTCCCTGCCTATAGGGTAAGCACATTAATTTTAGCTTTCTATTTCTCTTCCATTTTTTTCTTCTAGCATTTAGTAATTGACTTAATGCAAATGCATTTATGTATATCAGAATTTTTTCATTCTTCCACTTCTACCAAGAAATGAAAACCTCTAATTCTGTTTGTAGTTTTTGAACTAGGATTCTTCACCATTCTTCTGCTTATGTCAAATATCAACCCCTTTGGAAGAACATAACCATATGGTCACCCACGTTCTTTTGAGTTTTGATGGCAGAAAAGTATAGAAATTTTCAGGACAAAAAAGGCAACTTTGCAAACTAGACACTCGCAGCTAGGAGATTTCATAGGATAGATACTGGATGGGATGCTAAAAAAAATATTCAATCTCTCAATTTTTTTGGTTGTGTTGCTCACATGGTCAATAGCTCAGGAAAAACTCTAAATCAAAAGGTAGCAATTGTGCAATTTATATGATTTTGGTGTGGGTAACTTCTTGGTGGAGCCCATTTGCGACATATATCTTTCCTGTGTTTAGACATTTAAGCCTTCAAAAACATATATCATTTCACCTCCTGTTCTTTTTAAGTTTAGATATTGAAACTTTTTCTTTACCCCCCTACCCCACCTTTCATCAGATGTCTTCTACAAGTTATCTGTTTTGTTTCTTCAGGATTGCTAATGGATTGTTCAATTTTCAGGTCTGTACTGGTCTTGAATGGAAATGGAGCAGATGTTGCGAAGCATTGTGTGCCATCGGTTCCTACTAAAAGGTTTACCACTGAAAGCTTTTATCTAAGTTTGCTCAGTCGGAGAACTGTGTTATTTTAACATAATAACTGGTTCCATCTTTCTTTTTGTTATTCAGGATATCTATTACCTTTCGAAAAATGGATGATAGCAAACACCCAATTGGGTTTGTTCCTGAACCGGATTTGCAAGGCCTTCAACCACTGGCCTTTGATATGGATGAATCAAAGAGATTTAGACCCATGAGATCTCAACCCCAGATGAATAGGCAGCCATTTATAAGAGAAGGTAGTTCAGAGATGCGAAGGGGGTTTTCTGGTAGAGGCAACCATTCAGAACTACACCAGTCATCTCGGACCCGGCCACAGCTATCAAATAGGCGAAGGGGAAGAGTGAATTTGGACACTTATGGTGCATTCCATAGCGGAGTTTTCACTGCATGACATGGTAATAGTCTTGTGAATTGTTTTCAGCTCTCATCATTCATATATATGGGTTGCTTCTTTTGAAGATTCATATAAAAATAGATTCATGTAAGCTTGAGTTTGAAGGCACTCTAATTATAATTACTATTTCATGTGGGGAAGAAAAGAGAAATCTTAATAATTTTAAGGACCCGGATTGTATTGATGGTGTTTTCAATTCAGTCTCCACCCTTGGATATAAGAAATAGTAAATATTTTCCCAAATCTGAGATTGAGTTAAGCTTTTAGGCGAAGTAAGACAGTGGATTTAAAACATCGAGCACCTCCACCTTTATAACTGCCAAATGTAATGTAGAGAGATTGAAAAAACAGTCACTATTGCCACACCAACTTTTGTTAATGCCACACCAACTGTGCAATTCTTTGGTGATTTATGTAGGGATTGATGAGGCAGTAACAAAAGTTGGTGTGGCAATAGCAGTTTTCATATAATAAAATAATCCACCAGTAACAAAAGTTGGTGTGGCAATAACAGTTTTTATATAATAAAAAATCCAATAACACTGAAGTGACCTCGAGATTGTACCTCATATAGCACGTCTTGACGTGAAAGTATCTAGGAATCATAGGTGCATTTCATCAATGGTTCTTACACATTTTCACATCAGGATGTGTGATACTCCGTCTAATCTTGGGGTCACTCCTGTACAATTGACTCTCTCTCTCTAGGAATCAAGTTTTTGATTGAGCTGATTTTTGGTGAGGATAATCTCTATGATGAGGAGATTATCCCCACCAAAAATTAGCTAATTCTAAAACTTCTAACCTCATATTTATGAGTTGAAGAATCGTGGACCGTCCATTTTTTGAAAATCATTTTTGACGAGGTTTAAAATTTCGGATTGAGCTGATTTTTGGTGAGGATGATCTCATCATAGAGATCATTCTCATCAAAAATCAGCTCAATCTGAAACTTTTAGCCACTAGGACAAAATACGTTGTAGATATATGAGTAGATATATGTGTACACGGAACCTGACCCATATATATATATATATATATATATATGGGTAGCGTTCAAGGGCAAACTTTTTAGCAAACTTTTTGGCAAAACATTTTTCAAAACATGAGTTAGAGGTTTTGGAATGGGTTGATTTTTGGTGAGGATGATCTCTACGGTGAGGAGATCATCATCACCCAAAATCAGCCAATTCCAAAACTTCTAACCCCATCAAAAACAGTTTACAAAAAATGGACGGTCCACGATTTTTCAGCTTGTAATCATGGGTTAGAAGTTTTGGAATGGGCTGATTTTTGGTGAGGATGATCTCCTCACCGTAGAGATCATCCTCACCAAAAACCAGCCCATTCCAAAACCTCCAACTCATGTTTTGAAAAATGTTTTGCCAAAAAGTTTGCCATTGAACGCCCCCCCCTATATATATATATATATATATATATATATATATATATGGGAAATGTTCAGCACCCTAAGTTTTACCACACACTTTAACAAATGTTTTTTGTCCTACATGGGTTAGAAGTTTTAGAATGAGCTGATTTTTGGTGAGGATGATCTCTATGATTAAAAGATCATCCTCCCCAAAAATCAGCCCATTCTGAAATGTTTAGCCCCATGTTTACACGTTGAAAAATCGTGGACCGTCCATTATTTGTAAACAATTTTTGATGGGGTTAGAAGTTTTGGAATGAGCTGATTTTTGGTGAGGATGATCTCTATCGTGAGGAGATCATCCTCACCAAAAATCAGCTCATTCCAAAACTTCTAACCCATGTAGGACAAAACACGTTTGTTAAAGTGTGTGGTAAAGCTTAGGGTGCTGAACGGGACCCTATATATATATATATATATATATTATATATATATATATATATATAGGATGGCGTTGTTACGACTCACCGTTTGTCTTATATGGGCAAAAATGTTTGGAATGGGCTGATTTTTTGTGAGGATGATCTCTGTGATGAGGGGATCATCCTGGCAAAAAAAATCATCCCATTCCAAAACTTCTAACCCCATCAAAATTAATTTACAAAAATAGGATGGTCTAAAATTTTTCAACTTGTAAATATGGGGTTAGAAGTTTCATAATGAGCTGATTTTTGGCAATGATGATCTCCTCACCATAGAAATCATCCTTACAAAAAATCAGCTCATTCCAAACATTTTTTCCCATATAAGACAAAACGGTGAGTCATGGGTCTACGGAACCCGACTCATATATATATATATATGGGAAATGTTCAGCACCAAACATTTTGGCAAAACATTTTTCAAAACATGGGTTAGAAGTTTTGGAATGAGCTGATTTTTGGTGAGGATGATCTCTACGATGAGGAGATCATCACCAAAAATCAGCCCATTCCAAAACTTCTAATCCCATCAAAAATGGACGGTCCACGATTTTTCAACTTGTAAATATGGGGTTAGAAGTTTTGGAATGAGCTGATTTTTGGTGAGGATGATTTTTACGGTTGAACATTTTCATGTATATATTCAACACCCTACCATTTACCCAACATGTTTTGTCCTACATGGGTTAGAAGTTTTGGAATGGGCTGATTTTTGGTGAGGATGATCTCTACGGTTAGAAGATCTTCCCCACAAAAAATCAGCTCATTCCGAAATTTCTAGCCCTATGTTTACAAGTTGAAAAATCATGGACCGTCCATTTTTTGTAAATCAATTTTGATGGGGTTAGAAGTTTTGGAATTGGTTGATTTCTGGTGAAGATGATCTCCTCACCATAGAGATCATCCTCACCAAAAATCAGTCTATTTCAAAACTTCTAATCCATGTAAGACAAAACACGTAGGGTGTTGAACGGGACCTATATATATATAGGGTCCCGTTCGCCACCCTTAGTTTTACCACACACTTTAACAAACGCGTTTTGTCTTACATGGGTTAGAAGTTTCGGAATGAGCTGATTTTTGGTGAGGATGATCTCTATGGTGAGGAGATCATCCTCACCAAAAATCAGCTCATTCCAAAACTTCTAACCCCATCAAAATTGATTTACAAAAAATGGACGGTCCACGATTTTTCAACGTGTAAACATGGGGCTAAACATTTCGGAATGGGCTGATTTTTGGGGAGGATGATCTTCTAATCATAGAGATCATCCTCACCAAAAATCAGCTCATTCCAAAACTTCTAACCCATGTAGGACAAAAAACGTTTGTTAAAGTGTGTGGTAAAACTTAGGGTGCTGAACATTTCCCATATATATATATATATGGGTCCCGTTCCCCACCCTAAGCTTTACCCTACACTTTAACAAACGTGTTTTGTCCTACATGGGTTAGAAGTTTTGGAACAGGCTGATTTTTGGTGAGGATGATATCTATGGTGAGGAGATCATCCTCACCAAAAATCAGCTCATTCCAAAACTTCTAACCCCATAAAAAATGGTTTACAAAAAATGGACAGTCCACGATTTTTCAACTTGTAAACATGGGGTTAAAAATTTCAAAATGGGCTGATTTTTGGTGAGGATGATCTTCCAATCATAGAGATCATCCTCACCAAAAATCAGACCATTCTAAAACTTCTAACCCATGTAGGACAAAACACGTTTGTTAAAGTGTAGGGTAAAGCTTAGGGTGTTGAATATTTCCATATATATATATAGTGTTCTTTTGACAAAATCTTAGCCAACATTTTAAACAAAGTTTTATCTTATACGGCTAAAAAGTTTCAGAATGAAATGATTTTTTGTGAGGATGATCTCTATAGTCAATAGATCATCCTCACGAAATATCAGCCAATTTTGAAACTTCTAACCCCATGAAAAGTGGTTACAAACTAACGGTAAAAATTGACAATTCACGATTCTTCATCTTATAAACTAGGTTTAGAAATTTCAGAATTTGCTGATTTTTTGTGAGGATGATTTTCTCATCATAAAAATCATCCACACAAAAATTCAGCCCATTCAAATTTTTTTAACCCATATAAGACAAAATCCTTTGTCTAGAATGTTGTCTAGGAATTTTTCAAGAATATCACCCACATACATATATATGTGGGGACGGTTCAAGGGACATATGTAAACACATATGTAAAAACAATGGTTTTTCAAAATATGGGTTAGAGGTTTTGGATTGAGATGATTTTTGGTGAGGATGGTCACTATGATGAGAAGATCACCCTCACAAAAAATCAGCTCAATTTGAAACTTTTGAATCCATCAAAAGTGATTTACAAATTATTGGCAAAAAATCGACGGTCCACATTCTAAATCACTTTTAATGGGGTTAGAAGTTTTAGATTGGACTGATTTTTTTTCCAAATGATCTTCCCATCATAGAGATCATCTTCACAATAAATCAGCTTAATCCGAAACTTCTAACCCATATTTTGAAAATTTATTAATGTTTCATTGTTTTTACATATGTCCCTTAATCTGTTCCCTATATATATATAAGAGATTTACTTGATAGACTCAACCATTATTAGCAATTCGGAATACGACAAAAGTTTGATTTGTAAAAAATTCGATTTTTGATTGCAAATATCTGCTCCAAAATTCAGTCAAAAATTAGATAATGGAAATATGTTTTATGCGTGTATTATCTGTTTCATTTCAAAAATCCGGTCATATGATAGTGATGGTGATGTTAATAATAATGAGGATAATTTTTAAAAGAAGATCAAAGTCAAGGGACAAATCATCAACTTGAAAAATTAAGGTGTATTTTCAAATAAATGTAGAGAGTTATGTCATTATTTTTTTAAAGATAAAAATGACATTTGTCAAGTAAAATGTGAATTCTGCCAAAAAATTTAAGCATGGCCGCTTTAAAATCAACTTGTGTTACATGTCACAACTTGCAAGTTTACACTTTGTAACATATAACAAGTTATAGTAGCATTTTTTTTCTATTGAGTTTTATAAAAATTTGTAAAAGTCATAAAATTCGTAAAAATAGTGTTTTATTTTTTTCAAACTTAAAATCCGTGAATTATTCAAAATAGTTCAATAATCCGGAGAGTAATACTTTTAATCCCATCAAGAGTGATTTACAAAATTCGAACAGGCCACGATTCTTCAATTTATAATTAGAAGAGATCATCCTCATCAAAAATCAACTCATTACCAAACTTCTAACCTTATTTTAAAAAATGTTTGGCTCTCTTTAATGCCTCACACACACACACACACACACACCACACACACACACACACACCACACACACATATATATATATATATATATATATATATATATATATATATATATATATATGGGTCCCGTTCGCCACCCTTAGTTTTACCACACATTTTAACAAACGCGTTTTGTCTTACATGGGTTAGAAGTTTCGGAATGAGCTGATTTTTGGTGAGGATGATCTCTATGGTGAGGAGATCATCCTCACCAAAAATCAGCTCATTCCAAAACTTCTAACCCCATCAAAATTGATTTACAAAAAATGGACGATCCACGATTTTTCAACGTGTAAACATGGGGCTAAACATTTCGGAATGGGCTGATTTTTGGGGAAGATGATCTTCTAATCATAGAGATCATCCTCACCAAAAATCAACTCATTCCAAAACTTCTAACCCATGTAGGACAAAAAACGTTTGTTAAAGTGTGTGGTAAAACTTAGGGTGCTGAACATTTCCCTATATATATATATAAAAGGTCTCGTTCAACACCAAACATTTTGCCCAATCATTTTTTTCCTACATGGGTTAGAAGTTTTGGAATGGGCTGATTTTTGGTGAGGATGATCTCCTCACCGTAGAGATCATCCTCATCAAAAATCAGCCCATTCCAAAACTTCTAACCCCATATTTACAAATTGAAAAATCGTGGATCGTCCATTTTTTGTAAATCATTTTTGATGGGGTTAGAAGAATTGGAATGACCTGATTTTTTATAATGATGATCTCCTCACCGTAGAGATCATCCTCATAAAAAATCAGCTAATTTCAAAACTTGTAACCTACGTTGGATAAAAATGATTGGACAAAATGTTTGCCAAAATATTTGGTGCCGAACATTTTCCACATATATATATATATATTTTGTCATGAAAAAGTGGGTAGCATGTCACTCTTCAGGCCAGTTTACTAATAAATGTTTATGATAAAATAGGATTTATATTATGAAAGTGGCCAATGAGTAGATTTTAAGTCAACGATGAAAAATAATTTAACCGACTGCCAAACATTATTCTTTGTCGACAATCTAACTTTTAAGCATGGAATTCGGCATGATTGTGTCGACGGGTTGGTGATACCTTTTACTTTTATTAGATTATTAATTATTAATTATTATTTGGAGAGTAGGTTAGATGACATTAGTAAATCCTTGGATGATATTTGGACCCAATTGAATTCCATCAAAACAGAATTTACATGTTCTTGTCATATTTCCAATCCAAGAACTTGTATCCAGATCCAACATTTGGAGTGAGCTTGGAGACTATCCCGAGAAGTTGAGCTTGCAATTAAGAAGTCTAATAGCAATATTTTTATGCACTTCAAATAACATACATTCAATTTGTGAAATCTGGTATAAAAGAGATGTCATTGATAGGTATTAATATTTGGGTTTAGTAACATACATTGACCAGTAAGAATGATTCTAGCATGAGTAAGTTTGATGACATCATACATTAGTAATTTATATATAAAAGTAGAGTTTTTGAAAGCAAAAAATAAGTAATCTTTCATCTGAAACTTCCTTATTCTTAACAAAAGTTGTGTTGTCTTCATCAATAATGTGTAATCACAACTTGGAAAAACATACCTCAAGAGGTTGGCTTAGTGGCAAGTTGAGCCTTGATAAGCTTCTCAAGAAGGGTAGGTCAAGTGTTTGAAAGCCACACAACAATAAATTCCTTAGGGTCACCCTCTAGGGTTTGTTGACCCTCGACTCAACTAGTTGCATGTAAGACTTTTTGAGGGGCGGTGCGTGTGACAGTGGGATTAGTTTCACTTGAAGGGTGGGGATACCCACGATAAGGAAAAAAAAAAGTTGGAAAACAAGAGCTACAATTGTTAAAAGTAAAAGAAGATAGGATGTGGTAGTGGTGAGTGCTTTTTTGCTCATTGCCCAACAACCATTTAACATGTGGTGTGAATGACATCACCATTTAAACTTCTCTCTTGCCCACATGTTCTCTGTCCACAGAGTTTCAGTTTAATATTTCAAATCTTAAAAAAAGTTGGTGGGCCCATATGGATTATCACATTGGCAATCCAACACCATAATTTTTTAGATTCCATGAAAAAACTCATATTAAAAATTAAAATAAATAAGAAAAGAGATTTTTTGAGCTTGATCCAAGGTGGTGAAAATGAATGGTAATTGAGCACCCAAAATTAAAATTAAAATTCAACGATGATATTTATTATTATTATTTGTTGTTGACGTTCATAGAATTTAGTCATCTACAACCTAGTGACATCAGATCATGTTTTTGAATGTTACAAAGTGATTCGATTAGAACATTTCCTTTTCCATTGTGAGTAAAAGAGAAATTTTCTCTCTTATCGTGTGATCGATCATTGACATTCTCCTTATTTATGCCATATGTTTAATACCAATTTTATCCTCTACAATTATTATTTGAGTTAATTTTTTTTTTCTAAATCTATTTTTATAAGATCTTTAATAGATTTATTCTAAATACTTCACCAAAACAAAAATTTATGATTCAAAAACTATAGTGAGAGAAGGTGAGTATTATTGATGCATTACCAAAATGCCCTTACATTATTTTACTACTAGAAGGTAACATGACAAAGGGCACATGTATGGCATATTTATAATATAAAATTTTAATTAAAAGATTTTTTTTAATGTTATATAATAAAAATAATATTTTTATAATTTTGAAAACTAACTAATGTAAGGTCATGAGTTGTAATTTTCTTGATTTATAAGAAAACAAAAACATGAAAATATTTAAATAAAAAGGTGGGTGTATTTTGATGAATCTAAATTCTAATGTCAAACTACTTTTACTTTTTCTTCTCTTAATTTGTAAAATATAAAGATTAAGACAAATAAATTATATTTGTATAATTTTATCTTTTATTCCTTTAATTTTATCATCTTTCTTCTTTTACCAATTTTAATCTTAAAAAAAAATAAAATCCGTGTCCTAAGTTGAAGAGGTTATCTAATTAAATTACATATTAAAAGTGCGACACATAGTACAGAAAATAGTTGTCTTTAGTAGCACCAGGAAGTAGAAGTGGGGAAGAATTCTTGTCCAATTCCCAAAGCTACAAGTAAGCTTTCGTTGGTAACTTAATTCACCACGTAAGAAACGCACCGACCTTTCCTTCTATCTGGCTGGCTGTTGCGTCAATCAAACCGCCAAAAAAAAAAGTCACAAGGACAGATTACTTGTCACTGTCGTCACACGCGTCAACAAATGACGGGCCGACCTAAATAATGTCAAGAGTGGTGATTCCATATGGCGCCATTACAGATTGAAACCGAACTTTGCCCTCTTATTTAGTGGAAATGGATGAATAAAGATTTCCTTGGAAATCCCCACCATAAATGTGCATATACTGGGATATAAAATGATTTAAATTTGACCCAAAATTCGAGTAAATCCAAAATAAAATTTAATGGATGTAATTGTTTGGAGTACATTAAAAGAAAATTCTATCTTTATTAGCATAGTATGATTTTACAAAGAGTCATAAGAAATCCAATAATACAATCTTTTAAATTTCATTAGAATATTTATATTAAAGTTTTAAAAAAAAATAATATCTTTTGAATTAGATCTAATATTTTAAAAATAGACAATTATTGAACTTTCAAATAACTCTTAAATTTATAAAAATAAAATTTAACATGAAAAACAAATTTCTTTTTCTTTACAAGAATCTTGTTTTTGGATGTCAAAAAGTGAATTTAAGGATGAAATTCTTAATAACTTATATAGTAAGGCTTAGGGATAGGGGTTTAATGTTGCTTAAAGACAAAAGTGGTTTGAATATGATTTTAATAGGTAATCCAAAATCTGAATATGAATTGATTTTCATGTGTTTGCAACACACAGTAGAAATTTTCAGCCAAAAATGAATAACGTAGTTCATTAGTTCGTCGGATTCTTTTGTGTTTAGCAGCGTTAGATTATAAAATTACTCATAAAGAAATGGAAAACGGGGACACCTCATCTTTTGACGACGAACATAAATGCCCCACGTGTCCAAGAAGAGACAAGGTAGCCACGAATTAGCTTCTTTCTATCTCTTATGTATAAAACTGAAACTAATCGAAAAGAGCTCAAGTACATATCTTTTTCATTCATTCATTCATCCCCCTCCCCTCTTCCCCCCAGAAAAAGAAAAAAAAAGAAAAAAAAAGAAGAAGAAACGAGAAAGTGAATAAGGAGTGTGGAGGATTGAGAATGAACGTGAATAAGGAGAAAAGTAAAGGTGGAGAAGGATGCCAACAGCAACAGATATTGGATGGTTCAGATATAATGGAATTAGTTGGAAACGAGAAAGTGTTCCAAACTTTTGTGGATCATAAATTTGAAGAACTAGACAGAGACAAAGATGGTAAGCTATCTGTGAAAGAGCTCAAGCCAGCTGTCAATGACATTGGTGCTGCTCTTGGTCTTCCTGCTCAAGGAACTTCTCCTGATTCAGATCACATCTATACTGAGGTTCTCTTTTTTTTATTTTCTTTTATTTGCTCAACAAAAAAAATCCTTCTTTTGATTTTTCATTAATTTGCTTTTCTATATTTTAACCATTTTTGGCTTATAGCTATTCCTTTCTTTGTAATTTCGTTACCTCGATTAACCAGTTCAAGAAATTTTTATCAATGATGATGTTTGTATATTATAGTAGTGGTGAATATATATTGCTTTTTCTCAAGAACAAAACTACTTGGGAATTTTTTTTTATTTTAAAAACAGACGTGGGGTACTTAAAATGATTGTATTCAAATATTTCTAAGATGTTTAAACTTTTTTATTTAAATAAGCAATAATTTATTATAAAAAAAATAATAATAATAAATAATTCTATGATATTTTGAAGATCAACGCCTTATCGCAAAAATTTAAGGTTGGCTAAATGGATTTTGTTCCTCCATTGAATTCTGTCTGGATCATGTATGTATGGAAGGTTATAAGTTTTTTCCCTCCCTAATTTTTGAAATCTTGGAAGTTATAAGTATTAGAAAAATACTTTGGGATATTGATTTACTCAAGCAAGAAAACTAGAATTAATACTTGAAAGTGAACAAGTAGGATGTGTAGAAAGTTGATTTTATTGAGAATTCTTGGATGAATATTAGATGAATCCTGATAGTATATTTATAGGGATTAATTACATAAACTAAGATAAGGAAACTAGCCTAACATAAATATTTTAATTTATTAAAACTTCCTAATATCCTAATAGATATTGCTACATATATTATTCTTTAATATTCCATTCCTTTTGAGATAAGATACATTGATATGATACAATGTATCTCATGTATTATAATATGTTGCATTTGGTTGTCTAATAGGATGTTCCATGCTTACCAAATATTGGTAATGGCTTGGCTAGACCTACCAGCATTATGAGTGGTATTCACCATCACTCAGGCTTGCTTATTGTTCTTTGACACCATTTGGTGATAATGAAAGAAAAAAAAAAATTCTTGTGAGAAACAAGAGATAGGCAGGTGTAAATTAATCAAGGGAAAAGAAGGTACGAGGTTGCAAGTCTTTTAAGTTATTCTCAAATTACTATGATTATAATTCCTTTATTTGTGGAGAGATTTTTCATAAAATAGATGAATGATACCAATTAAGCAAGCTTTGGTTATATTTCCCTCTAGTGCTATAAGAAAAATAAATTATATTTTAATATAATAAGTATCCACTTTTTTTTTTTTTTTTTTCTAATCTAATCGTATTAGGGATAAAATCTTTTAAACACCTTTAAGGCATTAGTTGCAATCATTTTTCCATGAGTTGAAATGATAAAAATGTCATTAAACAACAACAATTGAACATTTGCCTATTACAGTAAAATACAAAATAGAAAATGCTTTTTAGGGACATCTTCTATAGAAAACACATTATTTTGGAGTTTGTTAATACCCATTGAAGTCTTGGACGTTAACATTCTATATATGACCAAACCACATTAAAAAAGAAGCAAGGACACGAGGTCTAAAATATCCCACTCAGTGCTAATGCACTTCCGGTGTCTGACATTACATAAACTGATAAATGTCCGTGGCCATATTTCTTGTTTCTCTTTTATTTCTTTTCTTGGTCTAATTGGTGTACATATTCTAGCTTCGTAATAGCTATATAAAGATATGCGTGCGTGTATAGATGCATCAATATGAAGCACCACTCATTATGATCCTCTTGATGTTTTAAAAGGTTTTGAATGAATTCACCCATGGCAAACAAGATAAAGTGAGCAAGACTGAGTTCAAAGAAGTACTCTCAGACATTCTACTTGGCATGGCAGCCGGGTTGAAGCGGGACCCAATTGTGATCCTCAGGATGGATGGTGAGGATCTCATAGAGTTCATCAATGGTGAAGCATTCGAGTCTGAGATGGTTTCCATATTCACTAAGATAGATATGGACGGGGGATCCCTCCATAATTACATTACCAAGGCCTTAGAACAACTTACGGTGGATCATGGCATGCCGCCTTGTTCGGATTCATGGGTAATTATGAAATGTTGAATCAATTAAAACTATATATAGCTGGGCAATTAGATTGGTTCCTTTTCTTTGTCTGAATTAAATTTGTTGGGAAATCTGGTTTAGGTTATGAGCAACATCGTGGAACCGGCTCTTCAACAATGTGCCATACACGATCAAGAGCGACCCATCTCTCAGGAGACCTTCCTGGAAGGAATCAAGAAGGTTGCAGAAAGTGTGGCTCAACATCTTAAAGAACAGCCTGTGATAGTGGCCCATACCGAGAACACATTTGATGGTAGTAGCCTCAAGAGACTTTTATCCAACAAATTCGAACTGGACAAGGTCAGTTCTCTAAATTTATTTTCTTTTATCAGCAAATCTAAAGGTTGGAAATTAGATTTCATCATCATGAAGTTGAGTGTTAATGTAGGCTCTGATCAAGAAACAACACATAATGTTGACATGAATAGAGTCTATGACTATATATATTTGATAAAAATAATTTAGTAAAATAATAATCAGTATGTGGTCATACTCAAAGAAAAACAATCATGAGTGAGAAAAGTTCTTGGGCAATGAGATTATATAAGATGATCACTTTTTATGATTTGTTGATATTATGATGATGTAATCTTCATTGTTATTTTTATTCAATAGTTTGCCCAAGTATAATAAAAATAAAAATAAAAATAATGGTAACACAATCAATGCTGGCATTTTAACATGATAATTTGGGAGTTATTAAATCAAGGTTCTTGTATAATTATTTTCATTTCTACGATTTATATAGTTCCAACATGTTACCAACTGCACCTGAAACATTGTCACTTTGGTACTTTTCAGTCATTGCATACAGCCATGAAAGAGCTATCCAAAGATCGCCATGGCAAAGTATCTAAGGATTATTTACGTGTGGCGCTCGATCTGGTGGCCCCAGCAGCTGGTTTGCCTCCGTATGGAGCCATTGATCAGGTATTTCATTGTGTAATCACATTATTCACATCTACAAGATCTTATACCATCATCATCAGAGATGATTAAATCTCCAATTTCGCCCTTATGATCATAGGGGTGCATGGTAATGGGTGATTATGGTCCATAATAATGCTGGAGCTAGTTTGATAAAAGAAAGGCCACCATGATCCATAACGGTTGGGCCTGAAGTCCATTTTTGTATTTTTAATCTGACTGATTATGGGCCTTTCCCTTAAAATTTCTTCATGGGCCTCAAAAGCAATGAGATCGGGTCTCTTAGCCTATGCTTGAAACATTTTAAGTACTTGTGACCCAAAAGCAATGGCATTGGGTCGCTTAATTAGCCCACCCCAAGTGCTCTTCACTTAAATAGTGTAATGGGTCCAGCCCAAAAGGCTTGTAGCCTTTTGGGTACTGGTCTGCACTCCTCCATGAAGCATCTATATTAAATTGTTTATTGATCTGGTGAATAAATGGAAGCTTGAATTTAAATTTGTACAGATGGATAAGGTTGTGAACAATGTGTTCAAGATGGTGGATGCAGACGACGGGAAGTTAGTTGAAGAAGAGGAGTTCAAGAAGTTGATGACGGAGATCCTGGGAAGTCTAATGTTACAACTAGAAGGTAATCCAATATCAATTTCTTCAAATTCAGTCGTGCATGAGCCTCTCAGTTCTTCATCTACGCTGTTGGCTGACCCACAATCGTCGTAACTGTACATGTGGAGCCCGTAATGTTGAATTTGCTAAAAGATGAATGAGATTAACCTAGCTAGCTAGAAACATATATATGTAAGGCATGCTAAATCTTGATAGTTAGGAGAGTGAACAAATAGTTAAGCTTTATGTTTTGTGCTAATAGAATGCATTAAATATTTCAAATGTTGGATGATGGGAGAGTGTTTATTACAGATGAATTTGGCATCCATAAGCAAGATTCAAGAATTGATCCAGCCTTGGAGTGCATCAAGACAAAAGTAAACCTTGTTGGATGACCACCACCATTTGATCTTACCAACCTTTTTTTATCCAACTATTCTAAATAATGGAAAGATTGATAAATGTGGTAACTTAATCTAGTGGTACGGCTCTTAATATAGGAGCAAGGGAGACCCCATTGAATGGTGGGTCCTATCTATTGTTAGTATCTAAATCCAGCCACGACTCCATCCTTGATAGACTAAATCCATAGAGAAATCTGTTGCTTGGCTACTAGGATGATATGAAATTATCCTTGGAAAGTATTTCCCACGCCAATATTTGTATTTATGATGCTTAATGTATTCTTTTTTAACATACTCATTTCCTATATGCTTCATATCATGGTATATAAGTCCAAATATTTTTTAGGGCTGCCATTATTTGGGCTTGAGTGGATCGGGTTGGGCTTAGCGCTAATCCAACCCTAAAGAGAAAGGCAGCTCTAAACCCCTATTAGCCTGAAATGGCTAAACCCTGACCCGGCCCCTGATGGATTTGGATCGGGCTTGAGCTAGGATTTTTGAATTCTTTTAAATAAAAGATAATAAAAAAAAAACAATGCATCACAAATAATGAGCTTTTAAACAAATTAATACATATATCTCTTACGATAACAATATTCATTTTAACCAAATGAATGCGAAAATCAAAAATAAAATTTTATTTAATATATATATAAGGTACAAACAATATAATATCAGATTGGGTCGGGCAGGGTATCATTAAGCCCGACCCGTATTTATGGATGGGATGAAACTTTTTGAATCCAACCCTAACCTTACAATTTATACGTGACACGTTATTTATTTGGTCCAAGCCGATTTAATTGACATACCTAATTATTTTTTCTGAAATAAAATTAATAAAGTGGGGGTGAGTATGGATTGAGCACATGATCCTAAACTTAATAAAACACAAAACAATTGGTCAGACATCATTTGGATGGACTCTTCGGTTTGGTTGTTGGTGTTATTTCTGGACATCATTTTATCTTTACTTTGGGGTCTTACAATAATTCATGTCGGAGAAATGGGTGAAGAAGTGGCCCATAGAATAGTTTAGATTGATGATGTTGACAAGTGCCATTAGAGCCGCCCCATGGGATTTATTTGTATCAATCCAAATTAAAAAAAATTAAAAAAAATTAGGAGTTATAAGATCATACACTCTATGAAGATGCAAGTTAGTGACTCACTAAGTCTACCTCTCTACCCCTCAAAAACCGGCAAAAAAAAGTCCTCATTGGTTTCTTTTGATAGATTTTTCACTCACAGAAAAGTCAATTTAGGATTTTATAGAAATCCATATGACTAATGACATGAAATCTAATGAGGGTATTTTTGTCAATTGAGAATGCTTTCAATACATGTGGGCTCATGTGATTGGTTGATCTGTGATTTATTGACTTTTCAGTGAGCAAAATCTCTCTCTCTCTCTCTAGTTGTAAGGCAGGGAACATTAGAGCAAATTATCATCACCTAGCTCAAATTGAATAACAGTTGATCAAATGTCTAACTAATAATATAGTGGATAACTAATCCCAATAATGTGATGATATGATTGATTAATTTGCTGATCTCACTCGTTTTGTCCACCTCAAATGATGCCATTGCAATCGTGTTCATGTTACTTGTATAATAAATATATCATGTTAACAACTTAATGAAATCTATTTTAAATGTTGAATAATTCCAAGGAATTAAAATGTAAGAGAAGAGATACCAACTCATTAGATTTATTGGTATTTTTCGTGATGGTTCATATAAAAAATTTAGCTACTCAACATCTAAATTGGAATTGAATGTTGAGTGGTTAGAAAGTGTCATGTAAATAAATTGAACATAGTAATTAGATATGGGGATGCTGAGATTGATGAATAGAAAAGCAAGGAAAGAAAAATTAAAAATGAATCCACTAAAAATATATATGCACATAGGGATAACTAAAATAAGTAATTAACTAAGACAGATTCAATTGAGATGATTTTAACATGATTGATGAGGACAGATTATAATCTTAATTAGAAGAAATATTCAAGTTAAAGATTCTAATTAAATCACAAAAAAATACCAAAAGAATGTAGATTGAATTAATAAAAATTGAACCCTACGGGTTGGCCTAGTGGCAAGCCGAGCCTTGATAAGCTCTTCGGGAATAGTAGGTCAAGTGTTCAAAATCCAACGAAGTTATGAATTTCTTGGGACCACCATCCAGGGTCCATTGGACTCTTGACTCAACTTATTGCACGTAGGACTTTTCAAGGGGGCGGTGCGTGTGTCCGTGGGATTAGTCTCACCCAAAGGATAGGGATACCTATGATATCAAAGAAAAAAAAAAATGAAAAAACTGATAGTAACACACTTCCAATAATAAAGGATGTGATTTTGGACTAAGTAAAATAGAGAAAGATGATCCATTTAGCTAAGTAACTCCCAAATCCTTGGGATAAGACTTGGATGATAATGATGATGATGATGATGATGAAAGTACTCTAAATTGTATAATATTCTATCAATAATATTTTTTGGGTAGGTTATAGATTTCAAACAAATTGTGGGTGAAGATTACACAACTGAAAGATAGGGAGGGATACACATATGGATCCATTTCCATAAAATATGTATCTCATATATCTTATAACGATCTCATCTCATAGGATATAAATAAATGAAAGTTGAATCAAATATAGTTTTAGTGGTTGGGTTTACATATAATGGATAACCTAATAATATACTGTCCAAATTAGGAGACGACAAGGGAAGTAGGGAACATCACAACGATTGCTCTCTTTGGTTGGCTGAACCCATATCTGACTTCTAACCACTCTTAGCAGAAGATGCTCTATTATTTTTATTATTTTATTCATATTTCTTAGGCATCAGAGAGAGGATTAAGTTACACCTATAGAGGGGGTGTTTGGATTCGAGGCTACGCTATCAACCACATGGCTAAGAGGCTATTGTTCTGAA
Source organism: Akebia trifoliata (assembly GCF_017979445.1). Lineage (NCBI taxonomy): Eukaryota > Viridiplantae > Streptophyta > Magnoliopsida > Ranunculales > Lardizabalaceae > Akebia > Akebia trifoliata. The sequence continues at coordinate 47,580,937 of NC_141377.1, forward strand.
GAGGCCATTCTCTGAAAATTATACATCTGTTGAAAAACCACAACAATTTTATTTGCCGACTCCTATATTATATATATCTTCATATCTGCAGATGATGCTTATAATGACACATGGCAAACATAAATGAGTTTGGAGTCCATCCTCCATTGATCCACCTTGAATATTTTGATCATTAATTTAATATTTTAGAAAAATATTGTAAAAGTATCGTACTCACTAATTAATTATCATCCAAAAAATTAATAATCTTGGTCTTAGTCAAGTATGTATAGACTAGCAATAAAGCATAGGAATGTGACCTAGATCATAAAATTGGTAACTCGACATAGGGCAACATTTTGATATGGGATTAATTTGAGTACGATTTAGAATGTATACATTTAACAAATTTGAAAATTCTGAAAAACAAGAAAAAAAAAATACAATATGAGAATGATTCAGGTGTATTTCGAATCCCATTATGGAAATAAGATTTTAAAAAATTCGATGAAATACATATCTTTAACTTGAAATTTTATGAAGTGAGGTAATATATAGTAACTAAGTATCAAACATGAAATTAATGAAAAGGTCAAGAACACTGATCAAGAAATACTAATCAAACTCTTCACTTCTATCATCCACATATTAATGAAACTTCTCAATCGACATCATATTCATTAATTATGATCATATATCTTTTTATTTCCTTAAGTTTCATTATTTATATATATATATATATATATATATATATAATATATATATATATATATTATATATATCTTTCTTTTAAAAATTAGCACAATTAGTCTTCTTCAAACTCATCTCTATATTTATCAAGTTCTCTAACCACATGTAGGTAGTGTCAATCTATTTCTCCTTCTTGTTTTGATGACAAGTAGCTACCATCCAATATCTCCAAACAACTTCTTAATTAGTTGCATGAAGTCAATATTTTTATAAAATTCAAAAATCAACAAGAAACCGATCCAAACCCTTTAGCTTTGAGCTTGTTTATATAACAAACTTAGACTCGATGCACGGGCTGGTGGTGGGGTGGGGTTGCGGGTGTTCATGTTGAAAGTTTTCAAAATATAAAATCGGTTTCGTTTTGGTATTTTTTTGTTAGGAATTTGAGAATCTTATGTAAAAGGTTTTGGTTTCATATCATTCACAAGTGAGAATTTGGGAGGACCAATATGAGTGAGTAAATTAAGAAATGTGTCTCAAAAGGATTACCTTTGGAGGATTGATTTGAAGCTTTGAGGGCGATTGAGTATTTATGACGTTTTTGTGGTGAGTCTTAAGGTTTTCAAGATTTAAAGACATCCAACGATTGTAGTTGATATGTTTTCTTCATTTCGATGTTAAGAATTTGACATCATCAATTCTTAATTACTTTGAGTGTCTTAGGTTGAAATTAGATTGTACATAATCCAATTTAACATTTTCAAGTATAGACTTCATTTTATCCCAAAGACGATTTTTCTTTAGACTCGTTGTGTAATTGTGGTTCAATTTGAAAGAGGAGAATAATTGTCTAAAAGATATCGAGTTTTGAAGTCTAAATTATTTTCAATGAATTTCCTTCATCGAATTTTTCTTCCAATCTCCATACTCATTCTCCAGCAGTTTAGCAATCGTCTAAGGTCCAATCAGTTTCCTACATCTCTAAGTGGGATTTATGAAGAAACAATTTAATAACAATAACTAAGGAAAATAAATTCAAATGCAATCATACATAGATTTTATGTGATTCTCTCAAAATTGAGGTGGATCTGCAAATTCACATTGGTGGTCCTTTCAAGATTGAGGTAGATCAACGGATCCACATCGACTCCACTATTAAGAGAAATCTGTCTTTTACGTATTACACCTTTTCATTGAATGAATAAAAATATATCTCCTTAGGAAAATTAGGATTAATTATCTGTAATACTGTTAAAATTATGAAAATATTCTCAAGTAAGTATAATGTCCAGAGAAAAAAAAATATGTGGAATGATGAACAGTACATTAGTACTGTTCTGTCCTAAATTTCCAATATTAGCATGAGAGAAATAGGAAAGTAAAAGGGAGTGATGGGAATATCACAAGAAAAGAGGACCATATTATTAATTATGAGCCACCGAAATGGTAGTGAAAGGCGTTGGAAGACTCAAAGTGGGGATGCCAATTGTCATCCCCACTGTCACTATGCCAGCCTCCTTGTTTTTATGTTTATGTCATGTCTCTTTGGCTCTTGCACTTTTCTTTTACTACTCTTCGAATCTCCAGATTCTCAACTCACTCTAAGTAATATCTATCTTTAATCACGGTCCGCAAAATACCATTTATACCCAAAAGCTCTGCTTGAGCTAACAGTCACCATCGTGGCCATTTTAGTAATTAAACAAATGCAACAGTTCCACAGCTCAGTTTAGAAATCTCTTTATAAAACTTTCATTAAAGAAGAAAACAAAGACTCAGGATCCAACACAATGTCCCGTTCCTATAAAATTGGATCGGCTTATACGTGTCACGCTTTATTTGGTGTTTAAAAATTGGACTCGTAATCAAAAACTGTTCACGCACTCCAATGTGTTTATTTCTTAATCCAAATGTGCCACGTGGACACATATAATTCTATAGAAACGGGATATCGTATGGGATCTCGACTCGAGAACAAAAGCAATCGAGCACAAAATCGCACTGGTTAGATACACCTAACGATCCATTCTTTTATTAATCGCGTTGACCTAATCTTCTAATAGGTCCAATCGTCAATGACTATAAATTAGCAACAAGCTTCATTTTTTTTTTTTTTGGGATATTGGTCCACTAATTGGTAGACCAACATTTCCATTGGCTGAGTCAAGGTCAAACTTACAAGGAGTCAATTCGAATTTTAATGAAGGTGGAGTGGGGGACCTGTTAAATAATTAAGGACTGACCCACCACCAGCTTTGCCTCTTTACTCCTCAATCCACGTAGTCTCTCGTTCTTGGATCCCTCCTCCGTTAAAGGGCTCTCTTCACTCTCAAAGAACTAAGCAATCTCTCTTTCTCTCTCTCTGGTAGAAATATAGACACCATGGATGAGAGAGCTCGCTCAGCAACTCTACTCTTCTACTTCCTCTCTTTGATCTTCATGGCTCTCTCTACTTTCTTACCAACAAACTTAACAACCAAACAAACAATCAAGCGTAAACAAAAACAGCAAAAACACCCCTCTTCATGGGACCAAATAAAAAACCTCCTTACTTGCAAACAGATTGAAGCCTCACAAGTTCACGACCCATCAAAGAACGTTGTTGGGTACTCAAAGTTGACTTCTTCTTGTAGTTCTATCTGCAATTTCAGAGACGTTGTTCATGGAAACACAAGAGTCGTACACAGAGCTGATAACTCACCGGAAAGTAGTACTGTGGGTCAGGAAACCGGCCTTTTAAGTCGGAAACCGGTGACTGGGTCATCAACTCGATCTTCTTCGGGTTCAATGAGATCCAATTGTGTCAATCGAGCCAACTCATGTTCGTCGAGAGGTATGCAATTCAGAAAGCTTTCTGGATGTTATGAGTGCCATACCATCGTTGATCCTAGCAGGTATTATTTGATTTTCCTTTTTGTTTCTAATTTTTTCCCATCTTTTTTTTTTTTTTTTAATACTTTGGAATATAAATAAGAAAAAAATATATTACCAAAAATAGGTACCTATCTCCAAGAACTACTATTTGTGCTTGCTCTGAGTGTGGAGAGGTCTTCCCAAAGATCGAAAGCTTGGAGCTTCATCAAGCAGTAAGACATGCAGGTAACATACATACATACATACGCACATGCACAATACAGATTCACATAAATACATCATAAATATGTATAACTCATTCATTTATATAAAACGCTTATCACAAAAATATATGTAATATATCATCTAGTTGCTTTTAATTTCTATGTTAAAACCCTGGGTTTTTATTTTAGCATAAGAAAAATCTGAATTCCACTTAAATTTCTCATTTCTTTATGATTTTTAGTGTTAAAAATGGAAATGGATTTTTATTACAAATTATAATAAATTAAACATTTTTATTTTCTATTCAACATTTAGGGATGATGCTTCTGTGAAAACAGTCACTCCCTTGACTCATTCGCAAGCCACACAGTTCAGACAGCTAAGGGTATTACAGTAATTTATAGAGTTGTTACATTGTCTCATCACCCCGAAAAGAAGAAAATGTAAACGTGCCTACATAATAAAAGACCTAGAAATCTTCCTAGATGACTAAACAGCCCTCGACTTTTCGTGAAACAATAATAATAAATTAATGAATCTTTACGTTGGTGGGGGGTCCTGCAGTTTCAGAGCTGGGTCCTGAAGATTCTGGCCGTAACATTGTGGAGATAATCTTCAAATCAAGTTGGCTCAAGAAAGATAACCCAATCTGCAAGATCGAACGGATACTAAAGGTCCACAACACCCAACGAACCATCCAACGGTTCGAGGACTGCCGAGACTCAGTTAAGATGCGTGCGAACAGCTCCACCAAGAAAAACCCTAGATGCGCGGCTGACGGTAACGAACTATTGAGGTTCCACTGCACCACCTTATCCTGCGCACTCGGCGCACGCGGTTCTTCTAGCTTGTGCGGATCCATATCGGGGGGCTGTGCCGTATGCACGATAATAAGGCACGGGTTTTCGGGGAAGGCGCACGATAACAAGGGGGTGCGCACTACCGCCAGCAGTGGTAGGGCCCACGACTGCTTTGGAAGTACGGACGGAAGGAAAGCCATGTTAGTGTGTCGAGTGATTGCAGGAAGGGTGAAGCGTATCGCTGAAGATGCGCCAATGGAAGAGGAGATTGTGTCGACCGGCACGTATGATTCGGTTGCTGGGTGTCCAGGAATTTATACGAATCTCGAGGAGCTCATTGTTTTCAATCCAAGGGCTATTCTTCCTTGTTTCGTGGTGATCTACAAAGCATTTGATTAGTAATTTTGTATTATTTGCTAACAAAGGTCAGCTAAACTGCGCTGACCTCATTATCTCTATCTCTTGTACATATGGGATCATTTTATGTTGATTCACACAGCAACTTAATTATCTCACGAGATATTGAGTTTATCTCATGAGACATTAAGAGACTACTCCACTGCTAATGTTGTTTCAGTAGTAATCGTGTAAAATAATGTTATGGGTCCACTTGATTATCGAATCAATGCCCATTAATGTCTTTATGATAAAGGTTGATGTAAATAGTGGGGTAATGGGCATTTCTTCTATTCTTTTTGCTGTAGATATGGTCTGTTTTATTTACTTTTTGTCTCCCAAATTCGATAACTTGGTTGCTTCTCAGTAATATTAAAATGTGCCTTAAAAAAAGATAACTTTAATTTTCCCTCTTAATTTTCTTTAAAATCTTGGAACTTTAGCAAAAGTACCTTATATTTAATTAATTAGTTCTAAATCATCTGATTTTTTTTTTTTGTCCTTCATTTTTCTGAAGAACACAAATCTCATACCAGGATGTTGCTTCCACTCAAAAACCTCTTGAAATTGAATCATATTTACTTTAATTTGTTGGATGGTCTTTCTATTCTTATGAATTACAATATGATAAGATCAGTCAATAGTTGATGGTCTCACACGCTAAAATTATTAATATGCATAAAGCCCTTGATCCATTGCATAGAAATCTTAGTTATAAATGGGTATCTCATGTTATATGATCTGAATATGTTTAAGTGATTTATCTATTTCAAATATTAAGTATATATATTTTATAAGATGGATCAAATTCTTGATTGGCCGAGCATATCTAATAAATTTTATCAGTCCAAAACTAAATAGCCTTACCATGATCAAGTAGATGACAGAAGTCCATCTTGGGTAGGGTACCATTAAAATGTGATTATCTCGTCTTAGGTATATAAATACCAAACAAAATCCATATGAGCTTTCAAAGGATTTAACTTTAACATTGGAGAGGATCAATTTCGCTTCCTAGAAAAAAATACTTGGCTTCCAACTTCCCAAATATATATATATTCACAAGATAAAGCATTAAAAGACTTATTGAACCTCCATTGAAGATCTATGGTTGCAAGGCTTTTTCCAAGGAAAGAAAACTTCACTTCTCAACTAATAAAGCACAATAATAATAATAATAATCACTCAAAACTTAAATGAATGTCTTGGACTGTAAATCCTTCTCCAAAAGCTAAATCACACTCTTAATTGATGAAATGTGAATCTTGTAGAAATGAAAAGTCAGACCAAGCCTTGAAAGTATGGACCTTTTTCCACTAAACATTATAAATAGAGTCGCGCTGGAGTGACCTCAAGATTGTATCTCATATCGCACATCCTAACATGAAAGTGTGTAAGAACCATAAATATTTTTTAACTCATATCTCGATCAAACATAAGCATCTATGGTTCTTACATACTCTCACGTCAAGATGTGCAATATAAGGTACAATCTTGAGGTCACTTCAATATTATTCTTATAAATAATCCAATATTAGAATAAGGTCAACCACTCTTTTATCAATGTATTTTAAGGGGACTTACCAATTTTTTCACCCCCATGAATCAATAGTTGTGAGCATAGATTTAATGATCCGCATTGATGGATTTCTGGTCAAGTAAGCACTATTGGGAATGATGAATCTCACATCCATCATGTATTGTATTAATTGCCTTGTTAATTTAATATTTCTCCCAAATTTGTTAATGTCCATGCGTGTTGCGGGTAAGTAAATCAGACTAATTAAAAAGAATGTGCTGAAGCTGAACTTGGACAGGTTTTAATGATACTCATTTTATATATATGAACGATCATAATAAACTAATGCAGCAGTTATTGGAAAAATAATTGATAAATCCATGGATGATTAGATTTAGACTCACCCCTTCATGTTTTCATAAATTTAAAATATTTCTCGACCTTAGTCTTTTTTTGTATATTATTATTTAGAGAGACTAATTAAAATGATCTAAATAGCCTCATCTTAAATTAACAGCCAAAAATCCTTGTCTCAAAACTAATAATTTTGAAATCTCAGGTTGCTATCTAAGTAAGCGTGCTCTCTCGGGATTAAGTAACTGCTACTTGTAATATGATAAGTTTGATATCTGCAAGAGATCGAAAGTTTTCTGGCAGAGTCAATGTTATTCGATATCTTAACATAAACCCTAAGTCAAGTTATTTGATTTATTTTAAGTATATTGATGCCTTCAGTCTAAGTTCATAAGAAACTTCCTATTATCTGTCAAATTAATGTCACCTTCACCAAGATTTTAGCAACCATTGACAGCTCAGTGGTTGGACAATCACAATTAATTGATGTTAATATTATTAATTAAGGTATCATCATCATGATTATTAAATATATATATATATATATATATATAGAGAGAGAGAGAGAGAGAGAGAGGGTAGGGATCCCATGATTCCTAAGAATGACGCATGAAAAAAACATATGATCCCAATTTTTTAAATACAAAATCCAATGGTTGAGATTTGTCATCGGGAGAAGTATCTCTGATATTTGTGTTATCAAAATACTCATATATCTCAACCATTGGATTTTGTGTTTAAAGGGTTAGGATCATTTGTTATTTTTTTGAGTCATTCTTAGGAGTCAATGGATCCCAACCCATTCATATAAACACATATAAAGGGTTGGGTTATGTGATTTTTGGGGTCATGAGCGTACTGGCAGCTTATGTGCTTCTTATGGTTTATTGGATTTGCCTTATGAACAATCTTGATTTGAGTAATGGGTCTCCTCTCTTGATCAGGGCATTAAAAGAAGATCTCAATTTGGATGTTGGGTTTGTGTGCTTAATATTGGTCACTCAATGCGTCTTGGGATCTTTGGCGAAGTTAGATTTCCTCTCGCAATACCAATTATGCTTATTTCGAAGTGGCGCTCGTTTCTGATTATTCCAATTGCGTGATTTATCGTACCCTATTTTTTTTTGACCCATGAATGCTAAATGCTGAATTTAGAAAAAAGAAATAAATAAAATACCTTACTTCCATAATTCTAGCTCCTTCGAAAATGCATTTCAAGTTAGAAATATTCTAGATCATCCCTTTCACTGAAAACTTATTGTACTTATTTGAAGAACCCAAGTAGATAAAGCAATTAAAATTTGGCCCACAATAAAAAGTCACCCATCAGATACTCCATTTAATTTGTTATGAACCTGAAATCCATTTTCTTTATCTATGGGCCTATCCAGTGATGAAAAATGGTCCACACCTTGGGGGTCTCATTGCAGCCCAGCTAATAAGAGAATTGTAGTTCTGCACTTCTAAGAGCTAATAGATTTGAATACTTCACAACCTACCGTAAACATCATCAAAGCTTACCTCAAAATTGCTGAACAAATTACATTCCTCCATTCAATTCTATTTAAAGTTAGCTTCTAATCCTAACCTAACATGCGTCACTTTTGTGAAAAATTGAAACAACAAATAGTCTAAAAACTCATAAGGATTTATGTGATTCGACAGTGTCTCTATATCTGCAGAAAAAAAAAAGAATAATCATTATTTTCTTTTTAATTTTATAACCCTAAATATCTTTATTTATAAAATCAGGAGCTAATCTCCCCAAAACTAGAAATCCTTAAGAACATATTACATGATCGCCCTTGAGATCCATGGGCATAGTATAGGAGCACAACTCGTATATAATGTTACTTGTATCAAGTAAGAATAAAAGTGGTCCAGAATGAGATGTAGTTCCATGCCCTGGATAAGACTCATTGGAAATCTTTTTAATAGAACAGAGCAGATGAACGGAAAAGACTAGCATATGGCAGAGATCCCAATTAGGAATAGTTGCAGATCCCTAAGATTTTTGGAAGAATCATGAGACAATCTTAAGATAAGGAAACGACTAAAATTAGGATTCAAGGAAAGTGATTCTATAAATAAGTGAAGTATGTCATAATAAAGAACTTTTGATCAATCTCGGAATCCGATTAATTTAAGAACTTTTGATCAAACACAAATTATATTTAATTGCCACTATGATTCATAACTTAAAACTATGATCTTATACATAAGAACACATAGCCGTTTAATTGGACAAAGTGAAATACATAACACATGCATATATTGCCGGGATCCACGTTCCACAAGCCCCACATTATCCCATGATCCATATACTTCCAGTAAAACGTCAACCACATTAAATAGTAAAAGAGGTCCCCAAATAACGTTACAAACAAAGATTAAATGCCAAATCTTCAAATTGGTCAAGAAGTTGTACAATTAAGTTTGAACATGCCAGCGTGGAATGGTCTTGGTGCATAAATAGAACATAACACCAGCAATGGCAGGCCCAACCCAAAAGACCCAGTGTCCATCCCATAGGTGGCCCCCTCTAACGAGGGCGGGTCCAATACACCTCGCTGGGTTCATCCCTGCACCAGCATACCCTTTCTTTGAGGTCACGGTCATAGATACAAACACCATTAGCCCCACCACAATGCCCATATTCGTGAACATGACAACACGCCCCAGGGCCTTTGATAGGCAATCATCAAATGCAATCCACACCGAAGTAAAAAGGTAGATGAAAGTACATATAATCTCAAGACAAAGTGCTTGGCCCGTCTCGATACCAATTGAGATAGGCCCATTTGGGCCTGGGGAAATGACGGTAAGGGTGCAGCCACCAAGTGAGAAATCACGTTCAATAGAGTCGCGTACCACAGCCTTGAGTGCAAGTGCACCTAGTACAGCACCGACACATTGGGCTAGAATATATATGGTGGCACGACAAAGGGAGATGACACCGAGAAGCATGGCAGAAAAGGAGACGACTGGGTTAATATGGCCACCCCAAATGGAGATGACCGGGAGGAGAGTCATGAAAGAGAGGAAGACAAGAAATGAAATGAGTAGGTTGGGTGTTTCTGTTTGTGTCTCATAGGAAGAGATGATAATGGTGTCGAATGAAAAGACTAGGATGGCCGTGCCAACTAGCCCAGCGATGGATGCTCCCCACACCTGATAATTCACTCACATTTTAGAATTAGTAGCATTGGAGAAGGTATAATTTGATCAATAATGATACTAACATAGCAGAAATTTTGCACACCATATGCAAATAAATAAACATTTTCTTGTGGTAATAACAATGTTCTAAAAATGTAATCTGTTGAATGTCTTGTATTCTATTAGAAGTATGCTAAATTGTTTGTTGAGGTGCAAAGGGCAACTCAACTAAGAAAGGTCGCATTATTATGAGCATAACGTGTAAAAAGCCCATATTAGTTGACCTAAGGCCGTCGAATTTCATAAAATTCGACAGACCAAGGCATCAAAATTTTCTATTGTGTTTTTTTTTTTTTCTCTGATAGGATGAAACCATCAAATTAATGGATGATTCAACGGCCTTTGAATCTGGGGAACATAAAAATTTTGAACAGCCTTGCGCCTTCAAAATTTGGTTTCTAAAATTCGTAGGTCTTGATTTTGAGTACTTGCCAAAAGCATGTACATTTTATCATTATATAAACAGTTGCAAGTGCCAACTTATTTAGTTGGTATAGTCTTTGGGTGATGATATCCGAGCTATGGATTTAAGTCCCATCAGCATCTAATCATCGAACTAACAAAATAGACGTATCAATTAAAGAAAAAAAAAATTAAAAATTTACGAAAAATACCATTGCATCAAGGTAAATGACAGAAATATCCTCCCATGTTTCCCAATTGCTCTTGTATTTGAAAATGAAGGTTTTGAAAACTGTAAACTGTATTGGGATTTTAGTAGTGTCAAAAAGCATGAAAAGTGGCAAATTATATTTTGAGGGTTACTATTGCCACACCAATTATGTGCAATTCTTTGCTGATTTACATAGGAATTGGTGTGGCAATTCCAGCTCTCTATATTTATTAGAAGCACACACCTTGGGGCAGAAAAGGTCCTCCAAGCCTAATCTCATATTGAATTTATAGGTGTTGGGAATTCTCTTCTCCCCGTCGTCACTCTTCCGGTCAACATCCATCCTATAAAGGAAAATAAAGAAAGAAATATTACCCCTCAATTTGCGACAAAATTATAAAGAAAAGATTGATAAAATAAGAGAGTTTCTATTAATACACCAACTTTTACTTATAATATATCAATTTATATTGATTTTAAATAAATTTTCGTAAACGTACACAGATGCACTGTTCATTTTAATTCTCAAAACATGTTTTTGAACGAGTTCATCACTTTTATAAGTAAAGAGCTCACTAATAAATTATCAAGGAGATTGCAAGAAATTTTAAAGTGGCTTTTATAGTCTGATCTCGTTGATAAATTACCAGTGAGATCACAAGTAATTTTAAAGTCAAATACCTTTGATATTTTAAAGACGAGTTCGCTTGTATTTTATGAGCAAGATCATTTATTATAAAAGTGACGAATTAGCTAGAAAACAAGTTTTGGAAATTAAAATGAACAATGTACACGAATTGGAATTTTGCCATAATCTACGCACGAAATAGTAATTTACCCTTAATTTTAAAAGGATTGATATGTTATAAATAAAAGTTGGTGTGGCAATAGGATATCTCTAGAATAATTGTAAAAGAAACTAGCTAGCCTTGGAGCGGAGGGAAAGGGTTGGATCCTGCTTCCAAGGTACTGGAGACTCTCTTCGTCCTCAACCCCCACAATATTTGCCGCCATCATTCAATCAAACCCTCCCTTACCGTTTTGGATTTTGGGTCCCCTATGTATATAGAAACTGAGAGAGAGATTTATAGAGAAACATACAGATGGGCGAATGGATAGTGCGGTCTCTTGACCTCCTTTTCGTGGGTCCCCTATGTATATAGAAACTGAGAGAGATTTATAGAGAAACATACAGATTGGGCGAATGGATAGTGCGGTCTTTTGACCTCCTTTTCGTGGGTCCCCTATGCATATAGAAACTGAGAGAGAGATTTATAGAGAAACATACAGATGGGCGAATGGATAGTGCGGTCTCTTGACCTCCTTTTCGTGGTACTACTTGACTCCACTTCACTACGTGAAAAAAGGGGTAAGGAGTCTTTACCCCTGTTTACACGTAGTACGTTATGTGTCACACTATTGAGCACATTGACTTCACGAGTCTTTTTCGTTTTTCAGTCTTCTCCTCAAGAATTTTTAATTAATTAAAAATTAGAAAAGTGAGAATCAACCTTTTGAAGTAAAGGAGTCTGCTCCCTCTTTGGTCTCAAGTTCAAATCCCACTACCCAGAAAAAATCGTGGTAACCACGCATTGTTTCACGTAAGTGGGGTAAAGCCTGGGTGCAGGGTGTTGGGATTAGTTTGGTGCGCGCAAGATGGCCCTGATATCCTTCATTATCAAAAAAAAAAAAAAAAATTGCAAAACCAGGTACATTTTAAAGTATAGATAACCATTTTCATAAATAACCATTTTATGACTAATGAACAAGGAATATAAATTACCTTTATTCCCTTAATATCAAGATAAATTAAAAGACCAATATTTATGATGATCACAATGATGATGAAGATGACAGTTTTGAAATGATTTTTCTGTTAATTATTGACACCTCGAGGTCAACAATAAAATACCTGTAATTCTTCTTAGATTTTTGTATCTCATCATTGTCAACGTACATTAATAAGGTACTTGTCAAAGACTCTTTAATGTTTAAGTTAATAAGATTTAAAAGTTCTTTTATGCTAATCTTTGTTCCTTTTTTTGTCCTTTTAACTTTTTTAATAAGATCCCATTCCTTCAAACCCTGATTTAGTAGTTTTCTGGCATTACATTTGTCCTACCATCAAATCCATGTTTTTTGGGATCCATCTCTTTCAATGAAGCAAGTCACTAACCAAGTTACACGGATCAGGATGTGTATTAAGACAAAACTTATCATGTCCCGACTTCCACCATCCTTTGCTAATTCCAAACTATCTTGCATTAGACTTGGCTTTACCCCACAATATGCATATTTCAAGGTGAAATGTGTGCAGCCGTGATTTAGTTGCACACTTTTTGCTTATACAATAATGACATAATGACCATGATAAAGACAATGATGATGATGATGAGGCCTCGAGCAGTCAATCACTAGGATCTTTGTGCCCTTGTAGCCATTGAACATTATGTTTTGCATTTATAGGCATTATTGGTGATATTGAATTTGATGATGATGAAATGCAAACCTTCAGATGGTCCTTTTTGCAGTGAACCTGAAATCCATTTTCTCTATCTATGGGCCTTGAATAGTATTCCATGTGTCATAATAGGCTTGGGGTCAATAGGTTTAGTTACCTAACGATTTGATCAATAAGTTTTTGTGGATGGATCACCACTCCTAACTCTGTCAAACATAGCAGGTAATGGATTAGATTGGTAGATTGCAGACCAAAGCTAATTCAACAATGGACCTATTTACAAAAATATTGGACCCAAAATTTGCATGAGAGCTCTTAACATCCATGCAGCTGCCTAGCCCAGCCCAGCCCAGGAAGTGTACCATGACCCATTAACAGTGCAAAGTGCTATCTGGGAAAGGGGTCTTCTACTGGTCATGGACCACATAGCACGCAAAGGACATTAGGAGTTAGGTCGGACCCTTGCTCCTAAGATCAGTATAGGATCAGCACTATAATAGATTTGATTCACTAAAGGATAACCTGACTCGCATTGCATTGGGATCGATGTTAGACCTATTATAAGAGCATAATCGGTAGGGGAACGATTCAACAAAAATAAAAAATGAAAATAAGAACAAGATGCAAGTACATATAAACATAGAGATTTTACGTGATTCCTCCAAGATTGAAATACATCCACGGATCACATCAATTCCATTATATATAAAGATAAAACTCACAGTCAGAGATTGCACCAACCACCAAAAAGAGAAATGTAGATTCCCACAAAAACGTAACTAAGATTTTACATAATACTAAGGAAATTACAAAATTTTCTTTGGGCAGGGGAGTGTTGGTTCCCACAACAACTCATCTTCTCTTTCGGATATGCTCTACTATTTTTGGGAGATAAACTTTTTGAATATATATTTTTAGAATATTTGGTCTTGAATCTTTCCCTTTTGACCAACTAACCTTCATTATCCAACCCGTATTACGATGCCACATGTATTCAAATCATAGAGTAGAATTTTGCCGACTCAAAGATCACCTCACCATATCTTCTATATATTAATCTAAATGTGTCATCGTCTCAAGTCGTGTATTTTTTTTAATCTTTTTCCTCGTTATATTAGAATCCTTAACGTGTGCACTTTCTGATGTTATCAGCAAATAATATAAAACAATGGAACTTCTTCTTAATATGAATTGTTTCTTGATCGATTGTTAAAATAAATCATTATAAAGTCAAAATTAATGACCTCTGATGTAAATCATTTGTAGTTGAGAACTACATTTTATCCTCCCTTTATTTTGACTATAGGCAAAACTCTTCCACAAAAATCCTTAATTGTTTTAATATATTCCCTTCTAACTATTTGCATTTCTAATTTTACCAAATAAACTCATTTGACATCTTGTCATATGTTTTTTCTAGTTTATAAAATTAGGGAAATTATCCAAATAATTACTGAAGTTTTCAAAAATATCAAAAATATTTCATGTTTTGATAGAGGGAATTATCAGATAGTGTTGACAAATCGTTTTGTAAATGTCAACACTTGTAACACCTTCAGAATAAATAAAAATGCTAGAAATTGTTTGATAAATTTCCCCAAAAATGAAGGGAATATTATGTCTTTTTGCACGGAACTTTACGACTAAAGTAAATAAAATTTTGGGCGCATAAAATTAATACATCTCATACACGTGTCAACTCAAGATAGGAATTATTTGAGTCTAATTTGATATCTGACCAACTCGTATGTTGATTCCAAGTTGGGAAGCTTTTGCTTCCCATGGTGGAGGCCAGATTGAACCAAATAATGGCGACTGGAACGAAATAGCTTTTCAAATGGATTCACTGCCCAATCAACTACTTATCAAACACAAATTATATTGAACAGTGATCCTGACTCATAACTTAAATAGGATATTGTATATAAGCACACTTTTTAACTAAACAAGGTGAAATACATGATCCATATTGGGGGGATCCACATTCCACGATCACCTCTGTTCCATGTCCTTATTCATCCCATGACCCATATACTTCCTTTAATACATCAACCACATAAAATAATAAAAGTGGTCCCCAAATGTACATAACAAACAAGATTAAATGCCAAACCTTGATCATAACAGAGCCTTCAATTTGATCAAGAAGTTGTACAATTAAGCTTGAAGATGCTGGCGTGGAATGATCTTGGTGTACAAATAGAACACGACACCAGCAATGGCAGGTCCAACCCAAAAGACCCAGTGTCCATCCCATAGGTGGCCTCCTCTAATGAGTGCGGGTCCAATGCACCTCGCTGGGTTCATCCCTACGCCAGCATACCCTTTCTTTGTGGTCACGGTCGTAGATACAAACACCATTAGCCCCACCACAATGCCGATATTTGTGCACACAACAACAGTCCCGAGGGTCTTTGCTTGGCGATCATCAAATGCACTCCACACCGAAGCAAAAAGGAACACAAACGTACATATAATCTCAAGACAAAGTGCTTGGCCTGTCTCGATACCAATTGTGATAGGCCCATTTGAGCCTGGGGAAATGACAGTGAGGGTGCAGCCACCAAGCGAAAAAGCATGTTCGATAGAGTTGCCTACCACAGCCTTGAGTGCAAGTGCTCCTAGGACAGCACCAACACATTGGGCTAGAATATAGATGGTCGCGCGAGAAAGGGAGATGAGGCCAAGAAGCATGCCAGAGAAGGTGACGACTGGGTTAATATGGCCACCAGAAATGGGGATGAGGGCGAAGAGGAGAGTCGTGACAGAGAGGGAGATGAGAAATGAAATGAGTAGGTTGGGTGTTTTGGTTTGTGTCTCATAGGAAGAGATGACAATGGTGTCGATTAGAAAGACTAGGACAGCCGTGCCAAGTAGCTCAGCTATGGAGGCTCGCCACACCTGATAATTTACTCACATTTTTGGAATTAGTTGCTTTGGAGAAGGATATAATTGATCACTAACGATACTAACATAGCAGTAATTTTGCACAACATACGCAAATAAACATTTTCTTGTGGTCATAATCAATGTTCTAAAAATGCAATCGGTTGAATCGATTTTTGCAAGTTGAAGAATTGTGGACCGTCGATCTTTACCGTTAATTTGTAAAACTACTTTTTGATGGGGTTAGAAGTTTTAGATTGGCTGATTTTTTGTGTGTGAATATCATCTCCTCACCATAGATATCATACTAACAAAAAATTAGCTCATTCTGAAACTTCTAACCCATATAGGACGAAGTGTTGGTTCCCTAATGTTGGCTGCCAATCAGGACCCAATCCTAGGGTAGCGTTCAGCCGCCAACGCTTAAGGAGCCAACATTTTGTCCTATATGGGTTAAAAGTTTTGGAATAGGATTATTTTTGTGAGGATGATCTCCTCGTCATAGAGATCATCCTCACAAAAAATCAGCTCATTGCAAAATTTCTAACCCATAAATGACAAAGCGTTGGCTCCGTGTTGGCTCTCTAACGTTGGCTGCTGAATAGAACCCTTAATTCTAACTTATGAATTTCCTATTTTATGGTCATTGTGAGGATGCCCTCCTCGCCATATAAATCAGCCCAGTCCAAAACTTCTAACCCATATACGATAAAGCGTTGGCGCGCTCCATGTTGGCTCTCTAACGTTGGCTGCTGAATAGAACCCTTAATTCTAACTTTTGGATTTCATATTTTATGCTAGAATGGGGGGCAGTTGCCTCCCAACAATTTTTTGGATGGTTTAATGTGCCCCTATGTTTTAGTGAATATTTGAGATAGTCCTCGTGTTTTCAAACTAATGGCACGCCCTGTTTGACTTGCCCCCAGATGTTTGAGGTACCCTGTGTTTTCGAACTAATGATAAACCCGTTTGACCTTTGTGTTCTTTTTAAGACTAACAAATTATAACCAAACTACCCTTCTTTTTAAATTGCAACAAAAGACCTTTAATCTTCAATTCCTACTCGTAATACAATACAATACACTGCAAAACAATACATCCTACTGATTCTCTAACAGTTTTGATCATTGCTTTAATCCCTTATTGAAAACCCTAGAATTCTCTAACAGCTTCAAAGGCTTGTCAATTTATGGTCAATTACCCTTAAATAGATTAAACTTAAATTTGAATAATAGGGAGAAAAATTATCCAAGAGGTTGAAGATTATTGATTTGATAAGAGAAGTCAAATGGTCCTTGATTTCAGGTTGAAGACAAATGTATTGAGGTCATTCTGAATTAGTATATTACAGGAGACCAAGGTCAAGGGATCATGTAGCCATTTTGATGAAACTTTTTAAATATGCTAAGATTTTATATGGATGGTGTAGAGCGTAAGATCAATATTTCACACGTGTCTTGATAAGAATCGAGAAGAAAGCAATTGTTAGAAGCAAGCAGTACCCAAATCAAGTCAATGGTCTAGGCCTATAAGGTAGAAGGGCAACACAAAAGCTGGACAAAACAAAACCAATAAGTACATGCACATCTCAGTCCGTGCACCTGAATCTCCTAGATTTGAGGGGAATTCCACAAATCCAAGGGCGAAACAAGAATAATTCTAATTTGATTAACATCCCTTTGATCATGAGATTCTCCTTGATCTAATCTCAGATTAACATGAATAAAAGAGTAAACTCTTTTCGTGGAGAAACCTTATATAAAGGAAGGAGGATTTCATTTGACTATTAACTTATTTCTTTTTATTATTCTAACTTGATCGTCGAAGGATTATTGGTAAGTTTCATACTGGTACTATCATGGAACAACAAAGCTGAGTGAATGAAAGTGTTGGTGTTACCCCTTGACTTATGTCTTCTCCCGTAAACTAATATGAAAGGACTTAAATACCCATCTCTTCAACCTCGAAACTAAAATAAATAAATAAATCCTTAAATTTTCCCCCAAAACCATTCTTATTCAACTTCTTCAACTTTACTAGTTAACTATAGTTTTCGGCCTCTACAAGAAAATCCTGATTGGGTCCCCCCAATAGGATCATGTGTTATTCCATGAGTCATCTAAAGATTTCATTATTTTCGTACCTAATAATAAAAAAGTATTTCATTATTATGTGAAAAATTAAACAAATAATAATAATAAATTATGGAAAAAACCATTGCTTCAAGGTAAATGACAGAAATATTCTCCCATGATGTTGGGATTGAACAGTAGCAAATTATGTTTTTATAGACGCACACACCTTGGGGCAGAAAAACTCCTCCAAGCCCAAACTCATATTGAATTTGAAGGTGGTGGGAACGCCTTTCTTCCCACCATCCCTCTTCCAGTCAACATCTATCCTGTAAAGAAAAACAATGAAAGAAAGAAAGAAATATTATTACCCCTCAACATGCGCAAAATTATAAAGAAGACTGACAAAATAAGACAGTTTTTATTTATACACCAACTTTTACTTCTACCACACCAATTTATTTATAGGTAAATAGATTTTTCTCAAAATTCTGATTTCGGCACACTATTCAATTTAATCCCGAAGACATATTTTTTAGCGTGTTCATTGGTAAGTATTCTAATTAAAGTGACGATTTCACTGATAAAAAAGTGACTACGAACTCACTGATAAATTTAAAACACAAATATCTTTGATTTTAAAATAATGATCTCGTTGATAAATTTAAAGACAAATATCCTTATTTTGTAAGGGTGATATCTCTGATAACCATCAGCAACTTCGTCACTTTTTATCAGTGAGATCGTCACTTTAAATTAGGATACATACCAAACATATTTTGAAAATTAAAATGAATGGACTTGGAATTTCATGTTATTCAGTATAGCATGGTAATTTGGCCTTGATTTAATTTCAAAAGGGTTGATGTGTTATCAGTAAAAGTTGGTGTGCCAATAGAATATCTCTAAAATAATTGTAGAAAGAAGCTAGCCTTGGAGTGGGAGTGGAGGAGGAAGGTTGGATCCTGCTCCCAACGTACTGGAGACTCTCTTCGTCCTCAACAACCCCCACATTTGCCGTCATCTTTCAATCCAACCTTCCTTTTCCGCTTCGAATTTTGGGTCCTCTCCTCTATGTTTATTTATAGAAAAGAGAGAGAGAGAGGGAGAGATGTGTAAGTGGGTTCTGCACTAGAAAAGACCAATTAGAAAGAACATGTTCTTTCCTGTTTTCTTTTTGCCCAAAATTCCTTTTTGTCATCATTTGAATCACTCATCCTGATATGATTGATAATCACATCCATTTAGGTGGACCCTCCATTTGGGTCTTTTTCCTAATGAACCGTGCTCGGGTGACATTTGGATTTACTGCGATTTTAACATTTCTGATGTGGGGTGCGCACATGACCGGAGATGTGTTTCCTTGAGATATGTAAAAAAGCATCTATAGCTATGTATGCACCTTCACATCACAAATGTGAGAATCGCAGTAAATCCAATGTCATCTCAGCATTAGTGTTTCCTAATTCTTGTAACGTTGGCATCACCACCACCTCAAGTCTTTCGATGCTCTATCTCTGTCCTAGCCTTTGACTGAGAGTGGGTGCATTTAGAAAAAGAATAATAGTAAACCGACTTTAAAAAAAAAAAAAAACTCAACTGGCGGGGAATGTGCTTTAAAGTCAGTTGAGCATGTTTCAATATTTTTTTTAAGAGTTGTTATTAGCATCCAAACTTTTATTTATTACGCCTCAATTTCCCAAATTAGAATGTGGATAGTTGGAGGAAGAAAATATGACTCTCCCACGTGGCATATCCAATCGACTCTTTGACATGGATATGCCAAAATCATAGTCTTTTATGCCTTGGGATACATAACCACACATCCCCATAAATCTGTGTGATTGTGTATCCTATTGAAAGAAAATCTATGATTCTGGCACATCCCATGTCAAGGGAGTCGATTGAGTATGCCATGTGGGGAGTCAGATTA
Organism: Akebia trifoliata; assembly: GCF_017979445.1. Taxonomy (NCBI): domain Eukaryota; kingdom Viridiplantae; phylum Streptophyta; class Magnoliopsida; order Ranunculales; family Lardizabalaceae; genus Akebia; species Akebia trifoliata. The sequence continues at coordinate 47,600,937 of NC_141377.1, forward strand.
TTACGACTCAAAAATATATGATTTTTTTTTCACATTCAACTTCAGTTGAGCATGGTTTAGGATTTTTTTTTAAGAGTTGCTATTGGCATCCCAACTTCTACTTATTACACTCCAATTTCCTAAATTATTTATCACACCCCAATTAAATATTAAAACACACTCACTCTTCAAACATTACCAAACCTTGGATCAAATTAAAATCTCAACATTGCAAAACATCATAACACTCTTGTACAAACAATTTCAATAGTTGTGCTACAATTATGATTAGACTCATATAAAATCCTAAATTTAAGAAATATAAATCTAGTAAAAAAACAAGAGAGTTTCTGTTGGGACCTCAACTTTTACTTATTTTTAATTATTCATTTATTTATTTTTATTGATTGACTCTTTATTTTGGGCGTAGAATATGACGAAATTCTGAGTCCGGTGCATTGTTATTTATTGGTGAATCTCCATTTTGCATTATCAACGATCTCACTGGCAATTTATTAGTGAATTCGTTGATTATAAAGTAATAGATTCACTGGAAAAATATGTTTTGGAAATTAAAATGAACAGTGTACCAGAACTGGAATTTTGTTATAAGTTGAGCACGTCTTGGGAAATATCAGCTCTCTTTGTTTTTGAGTAAGTTTATCACAGCTCTAAGAAAAATCCTAAGTCGGATTCTCCTATTTAATATTAGAGTCATGCTAGAGTGATTTCCTACGACACTGTGTTCAGCACTGCCCTGATGTCGTGTTTGCACAATGAATTTCCTGAGTGTACAACACTTGTATCTCGAAGAAAAAATCTACCTAGACCATTGAAGAGAGAGAGAGAGAGGTATAATAGTCTTCATCCATTCGAAGCATTCAATGTATGAAGGGATGAAAAATGAAAAAGTGTTAGCATCAAACTCGTTATTTTCATCATGGAAAGGAAGTAAATTTGAAAATTTGTGGAAAAATAATTCCATTAGAGCTAATAATTATGTATCCACTTTGATTTAGTGGGACGGAAGGTTTTGCTCTCCTAAACAACATAAAAGTCCCATCCAAAATGTTAGATTGAGCACATTGACACCATGGCTCATACATATATATATATATATATATATATATATATATATATATATATATATATATATATATATATAGAGAGAGAGAGAGAGATTCATGAGTCTTTTTAGCTTTTCAGTCTTCTCCACAAGAATTGCTAATGCTTGTGACTTCAAGCTACTCCTTGTTTTTTTGAATTCAAAGATTGGCATTTTCGAAATATACATAAAAAATTCAGAGTTTAGGATGAAGTCTTTGTTGAGGAAAAATCTAGAGTACTCGACTCTAAATACTCAAATGTTGGATATAAACAAGTAAACGATTTACTTGTACTATACCCTCAATAAAAATATCACTCACAAGTTGAAGAAGAAAATAACACTCTATTAAGAAGAATACACTTTTACAAACACTCACACTTTTTACAACCTCTCAAAACCTCTTACTCACAACTTATTTCTCACAACTTGTTTCTTACTACTTGATTACAAAATGAGAGGACTCACCCCTATTTATACTAGTGGCACCTCCTTAACTAATGGTTAGGATTGTGCCAACACATTCTTAATCTAGTGGTTACAATTTTGTCATCTAGAACTTTCTAAAAATATCTATTAGTCTAGAGTTTTCTACCAAAATATCTAAAATTCTAGAATCTTCTATTTTTCTCTTATCTAAAGACATCTAGAGTTTTCTCTAGGAAGATTCTAGAAATTGGGCTATAAATAACTATTGGGCTTGGACAATAAATGTGGGCTTTTCCCAATTTGGACTGGTGTTGAATTTTAACACTCCCCCTCAACACCATCTCTCACTCTATGCACCATGCAGAGCTGACGACGAAAATTTTTGAACTTTGCCAGTACTTGATCCTTTTGTGAGTTTTGTCACCGGGCTATACGTTTCATCATATTGTTGAGAAAACCCTCGAGCCACCAGTCTAGCCTTATACCTCTCAATTGATCCATTTGGACGACGCTTTATCTTATAAATCCATTTGCAGGATATGGGTTTCACATCTTTTGGCTTTGGCACCAGATCCCATGTCTGATTTTGCTTTAACGCTATGACTTCTTCAAATATCTCAGGTTCTTTAGTAGTTGTTTCTTCAACTATGGCTGTATTGGCATATTTGGGATTTGGTTTACGAATTCTGTTTGACCTTCTCAGTTGTGATTGTGGAGTTGATACTTCCGTTTCTTCAGGATGATCTTCTTGTTGATATATACCAGTTTTCCAAGGATTCTGGGCCAACTCTTGATCACCATCACTGTCATGCAGATCTCCAGCTTCATCTGAACTTGGTTGAATTTTGACAGTGTGCTCCTCCATCTTTTGTTGTAGTTTGTCTTCGAATTCTCTTGAGTCTGGCAACACCTCTTTTCCTGAGGACCACCAAGAAGATGCTTCGTCGAATACCACATCTCGCGATGTATAACACCTTCCAGTTGTAGGATCACAGCATCTCCACCCCTTTCTCTGATTATCGTATCCAACAAAGATACACCTGACTGCTTTCTTATCGAACTTGCTACGTAAATGATCAGGAACAAATACATAGCATACACATCCGAATACTCGAAAGTAGCTAACTGTAGGTTTTATGTCCCACAGTTTCTCAAAGGGTGAAACGAACTCTAACCTTGGTTGAGGAAGTTTGTTGATCACATGGGCTGCTGTTCTCATAGCTTCGGCCCAAAATCTTCCCGGTACATTCTTTGCATGTAGCATACTCCGACAAGTTTCTGCAAGATGTCGATTCTTTCTTTCTGCTACACCATTCTGTTGTGGTGTATTGGCACATGTATACTGACGACGTATTTTACATTCTCGTAGGTACAGAGAGAACTCGTCCGAGCTATATTCTCCTCCGTTGTCTGTAAGCAAGCAACGGATCTTCTTTCCTACTTCTCCTTCAACTATCTCTTTGAACTCTTTAAACTTTGAAAAGGTTTCAGATTTTTCTTTCATAAAGAAAACCCACACATACCTAGAGAAGTCATCAATGAAGGTTACCATGTACCGCATTCCACCGATTGATGGTTGCTTGACTGGCCCGAACACATCAGAGTGAACTAACTCTAATGGTTCCTTTGCTTTAAACTTCGATTTCTCGTATGGCAATTGATATGTTTTGCCATACTGGCATCCTACACAGACCGTGTCTGTTCTCACGTCAAGCTGAGGAAGTCCCTTAAGCATCGACTTCTTTACCATCACACTTAACTTGGAATAGCTAACATGACTCAACTGCATGTGCCACAAATCTGCTGTCTCGTTCCTTCTTGTCTTGTCTACATATGCAGACTCTGCTGACATTACGTAAACTGACTCCAATCGTCGTCCCTCCATCGTTGGATTTTCTGAGATTTTGATGTCATGATATACTTTCACATCTTGGGGACCGAACAAGACATAGTAGCCTGATGATGTTAGTTGAGCTACGGATAACAAATTTTTCTTCATTCCTGGAACATGGTAGACATCTTGAAGTGGCACCTGGTTAGAATTATAGTGAGGTGTGACTATCGTCTTACCGATGTGCGCTATCGGTAACCTTGAGTTGTCAGCCGTCACCACCACACGACTTCCCTTGTACTCAGACAAGTTTTGCAACTTCTGTCTATCACCTGTCATGTGATTTGAGCACCCCGAGTCTACAATCCAGTCATTCTCGTAGTCAATCCGTTCAGATGTAGCTGTAAGAGCTACTTCTTCTTCTTTCTTTACAAACGATGCTTCAGCATCCCATTCATCTTCAATTTTCTCTTTAGAACTGGAAGTAGCAGCATTACTTTCAGCATGCTTTTTCTTAGACCAGCAGTCTTTCGTCATGTGGCCCTTCTTCCCGCAGTTGTAGCAATCGCCTTCGAACCTTCTACTATTACCGTGATTCTTTGAAGCTCCCCCTGGACGAGAGCCTCCCTCTCTTTGATGACCTCTTATCTTGTCACCATTCGTTTTAGATCCACCTCTGACGTACTGCTTGAAGCTACCTTTACTTTTGCTTGTGTAAAGTGCTTCTTCCTTATCCTTCAACGAGACTCCTCCCATTTGCTTAGCCAAAGCTTCTTGACCAACAAGTAAATTTTCGAACTCAACAAGTGATGGTTGTGTCGGCCATCCTTGTACTGTAGTAATAAAGCCTCGGTATTCGGGTCGCAAACCATGGATAATTATTCTTTTTATCCTGGTTTCTCCAATAGCAGCATTCGGATCTAACTCTGAAATTTCACGGCATATTGACTTCACCTTATGAAAGTATTGGGCGATCGTCATATCACGTTGCGCCATTGATAGTAGCTCGTTCTCGAGAAGTTGTAACTTTATATCATTTTTCTTTGAAAAGAGTGTAGCGAAGGTGTTCCATGCTTCTTTCGGTGTTTTGGCATCTCGAATGTGCTCTAACATTTCTTCTTCAATTGTAGTCTTTAAAGCAAACATCGCCTTGCCTGCTTTAATCTTCCATTTTCTCAAAATGCCTGCTTTAATCTTCCATTTTCTCAAAATGCCATTGGCATCTTCTGTTGTCGGTTGTGTAACTTCACTACCATCGACAATCTCCCAAAGGTCTTGACCTTGTAGGTAAGACTCCATGCATGTTGCCCACGTGTTGTAGTTTTGGTTGTTGAGCTTCTTGATTCCTCCAACTACTTGAAGGTCACCCATCGTGCTGACAGAGCTTCGACTGAACGGAACAAACTTGACTAACGATCTTGTAGAGTAGTAAACTCCTCACGACTCAAGATAATTCCACCAAAATCGATCCTTGGCAACCTGGCTCTGATACCAATTGTTGAGGAAAAATCTAGAGTACTCGACTCTAAATACTCAAATGTTGGATATAAACAAGTAAACGATTTACTTGTACTATACCCTCAATAAAAATATCACTCACAAGTTGAAGAAGAAAATAACACTCTATTAAGAAGAATACACTTTTACAAACACTCACACTTTTTACAACCTCTCAAAACCTCTTACTCACAACTTATTTCTCACAACTTGTTTCTTACTACTTGATTACAAAATGAGAGGACTCACCCCTATTTATACTAGTGGCACCTCCTTAACTAATGGTTAGGATTGTGCCAACACATTCTTAATCTAGTGGTTACAATTTTGTCATCTAGAACTTTCTAAAAATATCTATTAGTCTAGAGTTTTCTACCAAAATATCTAAAATTCTAGAATCTTCTATTTTTCTCTTATCTAAAGACATCTAGAGTTTTCTCTAGGAAGATTCTAGAAATTGGGCTATAAATAACTATTGGGATTGGACAATAAATGTGGGCTTTTCCCAATTTGGGCTGGTGTTGAATTTTAACAGTCTTTCTCGCTATCATAAATAATAGAGAATTGAAAAAAAATAAAAGAATCAACCTTTCGAAAATTGCAAAATCAGGTACATTTTTATATGAATCATGCTGGAGTGACCTCATTTCACACTTTCCTAACAAGGAGGTATGCATAGAACCATAGATATTTCTCACTCATATCTTGATGAAAAACATCTATGGTTCATACGCACCTCCACGTCAGGAAAGTGTGAAATGAGGTCAATCTTTGAGATCACTTCAGCATTATTCTTTTTAAGAACGTTGACACCAATTCCTACAAAGCTTTTTCTGAATTTTCCTTGCATTTGCTCTTTCTACCTTTGTTTCACATAAACCCAGGATTTCAACCGTTTCCTCCCTAATAACATCCGCCACTGCTAATTGGTTATTAACGACAAGTATAGTCATTAAAATCAAAATTAATTAATTTCCTTATCCAGGGCAACCTTCAAGGATCGTATAGCATAGGATTCTCCTAAAAAATAATTAGAATGCCCGTGCTCCTTAACATGTAAAACCTCAATCTGATTCAGATTCCCTCCACCGTGTACAACTTCCACTCGTGATGCCACCTGTGCTGATGTGGGCAGAGCAAGATGTATTCGATTTTTTTTTAACTGCCACATCATCAATCTGTCCTCCACTTTGCTGCAGATCAGTGAGATGGTTACAATGATGATGATCAAGCCTCTACTCAGATCATTGTGCCCTTGCAACCATTGAGTTTAATGTTTTGCATTTCTAGATGATATAGGTGAGATGTTGAATTTGATATTATATGATACATTCATGCTTTTAATTCCCATTTATATTCATTTAATTTGGTAACTATGCTTTGGTACGAGCAATTGGTTAATGGACCTCGGATGTGAGCAATACAACCCTTAAAAAGTGTTGCTATGACAGAGCAATATGGAGGTCTTGACGAGGTGCTCTAAAATGTGCAAACTGGCAATTGGCTCTTTAATAGGCAACTCGTAATGAGTTCTTGATGAGCTTCTCTCATAGCAATGTACCCTAAGTAAACATGTAGGCTGGACATTGCTTGTCAAGTCATATGGCATACTAGAGGACATCTCAAGAGGCCATTTTAAACATCGCTAACTCATACAAATTAGTATTCTCTTATAAGGATACGCAGGGTACTGCTATTGTGGATCCTTAATTCCAAATTTAATTTGATTTTCAACGTAGGAACATGCTATAAAACTACTACGATGGGTACTGCTTTAGTGGATCCATGAAGCAAACCCACCCAAAGTAATACTCTCTCTACTCAAAAAGTTCAATGGATTGATTGAGGGCAGTTTTTTTGTAGCTTAATTATCTTCTGTTATCATTGTCATCATGAACTTCTAGGTGATGATGATGCCAATCGAACTACAACCCTGACAGTAACTTAAATATGATATTATACAGATGTCTCTCACGGTTTAACAAAACAAGTGAAATACATAATACACTGTGGTGGGATCAACATTCCACAGGTCCCATTAGGAGACCTCCAACATCCACAAATTGCAAATTGCCCCATCCACGACCTTAATCATCCCATGGTCCATATACTTCCTTTAATATATATCCACCAAATTAAAGAGTAAAATAGGCCCCTAAATACAATACACCCAAGATTATATGCTAAACCTTGATCAGTACAAAGCTTTCAATGTGATCAAGTTGTTCTACACTTCAGCATGAGAAAGTTGACGTGGAATGACCTTGGTATACATATAGAACATGACACACGCAATTGTGGGCCCTGCCCAAAAGATCCAGTGTCCATTCCATAGGTGGCCTCCTCTAACGAGTGCAGGTCCAATGCACCTTGCTGGGTTCATCCCAGCCCCAGCATACCCTTTCTTCGTAGTCACAGATGTAGAGACAAAAACCATTAGCCCCACCACAAGGCCGATAATCGCGCACACGACAACAGGCCCCAAGGCTTTTGCTTGGCGATTATCAAATGCAAGCCACACCGAAGCAAAAAGGAACACAAACGTACATATAATCTCAAGCCAAAGTGCTGGGACCATCTCGATCCCAATTGTGATTGGCCCATTTGGGCCAGGTGCGATGACTGTGAGGGTGCAGCCACCAAGCGAGAAAGCATTTTCGATAGAGCTGCCTATCACAGCCTTGAGAGCAAGTGCACCTAATATAGCTCCAGCACATTGAGCTAGAATATAAATGGTAGCACGAGAAAAGGAGATGAGGCCGACAAGCATGGCAGAGAAGGTAACAACGGGGTTAATATGCCCACCAGAAATTGGGAAGGTGGCAAGCAGGAGAATCGTCACAGAGAGGGAAATGAGAAATGACATAAGTAGGTTGGGTGTTTTGGTTTGTGTCTCATAGGAAGAGATGACTATGGTGTCAATTGCAAAGACTAGGGTGGCTGTGCCAAGTAGCTCAGCCATGGATGCTCGCCACACCTGATAATTCACTCACATTTTTGGAATTAGTAGAGCTTTGAAGAAAGGTATAATTGAAAAATGACACCAACATAGCAATAAAATTGACGTACATATGAAAATATGAATTTTCTTTTGGTATTTTTTGTAATTTTTACATGAACAGTGGCAAATGATATCTATGTAAAGGCACACCTTCAATGATAAAAACTCCTCCAACCCCAACCTCCCGCTAAAGGTGGTGAGAACGCTCTTCTTACCGTCATCAATCTTCCAGTCAATATCTATCCTGCAAAAACGATAAGAGAAAAAGAAAGAACCATTATTATCCCTCAATTTGAGGCAAAATTTGCAAAGAATACCAGTAAAACACATTCTAAAAGAAACTAGCCTTATCCCTCAATTTGAGGCAAAAAATTGCAAAGAAATCCAGTAAAACACATTCTAAAAGAAACTAGCCTTGGAGTAGAGGAAAAAGGTTGGATCCTGCTCCCAACGTGGAGACTCTCTTCGTCCACAACCCCTACATTTGCCGCCATATTTCAATCACCCTCTCCTATTCAGTTTCAGGTTTTGGGTCCTCACGTTTATAGAAACTGAGAAATAGATTTATAGAGAAAAATATGTTTAGGCTGTGGGTGTGTTTTTGTGTGCGGGCATCTGTGTGTGTGTGTGAGAGAGAGAGAGAGAGGGGGGGAGGTAGGTGTGGTTACAGTCAAGCATTTAAGTGTGCCCATCCACTTTTAATTGTCTGATATTTTTGGTGAAATGCTTCACATCATCACTTTTCATCCTCAATTAATTTCAAGATCGGTTCCCTTGCTTCACCCAAATAAAATAGTCGTAAGACTTTTGTCAAAGCAGAACAGACGTTGCAAAATTATTTTAGCTACATATATATATAGGGTGCCATTCAGCAGCCAACGCCTTTGGTCCTATATACATGTGGGTCATGTTTGCAGCCAACGTGTTTTTCTTATAAGGGTTAGAAGTTTCAGAATGGACTGATTTTTTGTGAGAATCAGCCCATTCCAAAACTACTAACCCCATCAAACGTAGTTTACAAGTAATTGACGGTTCAAAATTCTTTACCTTGTAAAACTGGGGTTAGAAGTTTCAGAATGTACTGGTTTTTTATGATGATGATCTCCTAGCCGTAGAGATCATCCTCACCAAAAATCAGCCCATTCCGAAACTTCTAACCAATATAAGAAAAAAAAATGTGGGCAAATAGTTGGCTGCCGAACAGGAAGTTCAAATATATATCAATGTGTACTTCTGAATTTCAAAGCAAAATGCCTGAAGTGTCCTTGCACAGTACAGATACATTCCTTACCACACTGTGGTATGATAGACCTGGATACCAAGTCTCTGTTATAAATGCAAAACTTGTATCCCAGTGATCTGGGATCATATCACCCCTTCAGGTCCGCCAACAGTGACAAGTAATACCCGTCAGATCTTTAGACTTTCTTGGTTTTTCTTCTGATCAATCAATGCTGCAATTGAGATGAATTTTTTAAAATATCCTAAATGGGACCCATAATAATATATTGGTTGATCCCAGTTATCCAGACTCCACACAGGTCAACCCTCATCAGTCCTAAAATTAGTTTGGCGTTCAATGTTGAAGGTAATTAATCATCAAGCAAGTTGGTTGTCATTAAACAGGAGTGCAAAAAGTCATAAGTGCAACTATGAGGGTATGGTAGTTAGTTGTTCAGGTTCACTTGTATGATCCATGAATTCATTCATGAAGTGTTGTTGTATGTGGGCCCCTAATTGATGAAGGACAAGGGGGTGGGAAATTGAAAGCATTTAAAGCTACATTTATAGAAGATCAAGTATTGCTTACTAGATGGAAAATACTCATAACCTCAATATCCAATTACATTTACAATGGATCCTAATAAAAAAATCTCTTAAATAGAGTATCAACTAGATCTTATGATCAACAGTTCAACATTGGATGGTTGTGACTTGTGGGTGAATTGACTTGGACACCTTATGAACAGAACAAATCCAGGTTTAGATTTGTCTAAATATTGTAATTTGGTCTTCTCTAATGAAAAGCACTGCTTGGTGTTTTGAGACTGCCTGATCACAGTAAATCAGGTAAGGAGGCGCCTCTACTTGATTATGAATACATGTGAGATCAAAACTGCAATAGAACCAACAAATAGCCCACTGCTCATGCTCAAACACAAAATATCTAACCATGCATTATACGTGCAGATAGACTCTATGTTCATAAATCAAGAGATGTTGAGAATAACTAATTGGTGTTTAATCTTGACTGGAGTAATAGATGCCTTCAGATATTTTTGTTTTTCAAGGTGAGGCTAAATAGGTTGACAAGCAGCATCCCTGTTCCACATTAATTTATAAAGCTTATTTTATTACAATAAAAGATGTCTTGAAATCTGTATTACTTTATGTTTGTGCTCCGGACATGTATTGTCTATTAAAGGTGATATTTTCAACCAATTTTTTAAGGCGCATAAATGTCCGAAGGTGACTAGAGGTCACTAGAGGTCTGTATACGCCAAGATGATAGAGATTTGATGATTAAACCTATGTTACCTGGTTCATCAGTTCACTCAGTTTGAAATCGGGTTCTCAGCTCGCCACTCTAGAGAGAACCTGGTTCATAGAGGGCATTTAGATTATTTATGTTGGTCTCATAGAAGAAGACCTAGGTCAAGGAGGCATGTCATCAGTACGAAAACATAGGGATACCTCTAATATTGAATAAAACCCAAAACAGGAGGTATCTCTAATACTGACCAAAAAGTGGGGGCATCTAATATTTTGCTCAAAGTATAGATGGTTTGCGTAGGAGTGAATCCGGTAACACAAGATTAAACTGAAGGATTTTACTGTCACATAAAAACATGAGAAAGATTAGCAGACTAGTTCTGTACTTAAAGCATGAAAAAATGGGTCTAAGAATGTTGAAGCCATGGTGTCAGATAGGGATAAACTACTTTTGCAATTATTTCTTGTTATGGATGCCTTATATTTTCTTCCAAGTAGTGAACTTGAATCATTCTAACCCAATCTGCATAACTAATCATCAATTCCATAAATATTGCTTTACTCACTTTTGTATGGTGAACCAAACAAATCAGTGTCAGTGCCAAAGGGACAGTTTCCTCCTGCCCAAAGTAAGAAATTTTTATCTGTGTTATCAATATGGTTCATATTGGTATGTGGAAAACAATGAAGCTGTACTAACCACAATTCACAAAACACAACTATTAAAGTTGGCTGAATTGTCATTGGGTTTGGCAAGCCAAATATGAAGGCACAATGTATTTTTTTTCAGAAATTTTATTATGCCTCTTCATTTTCTGTTCTTTTTTTTCCCTTTTTTTTCTCTTTTGGCTAAAGCAAGCAAGGGATCTGTAGTCAGCATGAAAGTGAGTTCAACAGGTTTTGAACTAAGGTCGTGGGATCAACACTCCACACTCCTTAACAACTAGGCTAAGTTGGAACTTTCTTTTGTGCGTATGTATATAAGAGAAGAAAATCTAGAAAAAAAAAATTTCTATTTATCTTAGAATTTTTTGACATTATAGTCGTACTTTTTTTTTTTTTTGATAAGTGTAAATGATATAAATGAAGAAAAGGAGATGAGGAGGCTGAGATAGCCCCCAAACAAACAAACACAAAAAGCCAATTTCGTATGGAGCGAACTAACGAACCATGTAACATAGGTTTTCACCATCGTGACAAAGTCAGGATTCAGAAAATTTTCAGCAAAGGAAAAAAATTAGCAAAAGTCAACAAAGTTGGGGGAAAATCAGGAAAAATAAAAATATGCTCTTAGTTATAGATAATAAATAATATAAAAATGTGTGTGCGTGTGTATATATAGCTTGGGTATCCAGGCCTCTTAGAGCACCCGACTAATCCCACGGGCACATAAGTCACACCTTTTAGGCATACCAGGTGTACTGGTATAAATCACAAGGGGTGGCCATCAGAGGGGGGGAGGGGGGAATTGAACTCAAGACCTCCGCCTGATGCAGGACAACCTAGATTTGTTTGATTTTAAGGTTGTTCTACTTTGGGTAGGGTGGTGGAAAGGATTAATTAGGTGGTGACGAAGAATAAAGAAAATTTATTAATTAGGGTTAATTTACAAAATTTTCGATGGAACCCGTGACTGTTGGCTTGATTTGTATCCTGCATTACCGCCTCCTGAATCGAACTCATATATTAAACAAAATTCCATATTAATATAATATAAAATTGTATTTTTCAAAGCTTTCTGAATTGTGAATTAATCACGACTTTTTTCGAAAAATAGAAGAATTTTTTCACCATGGTTTTCACAATGTTCTCATGAATCTCATTTGCACAATATTGTCTGAATTGCAGGATGGGCTGTACTTCGAAGTAGGTCTTGTGACTGTGTGACTTTATCCCAGAGCAAAACAGTGCAGAAAAAGGCAGTAAAGGAACACCTCAAATTGATAAGATCACAAGAAAGTTTTCACCATCAAGTAAATACATAAATGCAACAATGTTTCTTCTGTACAGGAACTAATACAATCTTACAGATCTAATTAGCCTAAAAGATATTGCTTGATTGTCCCTGCCAACGACATAGTTAATATATAGCAGTAGAGGACAAGGAAAATCTATAAATAATCAAACAACTCCAGCTTATAATAGGAAAAAAAAAATATACCTGTTAACAGCCTTATCTTTGATGTTAGAAGGTGTTTTATAAAAGAAAACTCTACTTTGCTCCAACATAAGATCCCAATTTGGATAAGTCAGGAATCCAAAATGATAACTCAGAAGATCCAGTTGCAAACATAAGGTTTCCTGGAGCCCATTTTATGACTGGAGGTTCAGTTTCAGTACTCATCCAACTAGAGACCTGGACAAGAAGAACAAGTCACAATCTATATTCCAAGCCATGTAGTAAAATGATGGGTAAAAAATAACTTGTTTAAATGGCAAGGATTTTAACGTTGTTACTTCACTCTTCTAGGACAAGATGCATCATAGAGTTAGTATTTTTTAGAACCAAAAATAATAATACAGGTAAACGATCACAAATCCTGAAGAAATGGGAGAACATAAAATAGAGAGCAAAGAGAAGCCAGAGAATTCAACAATGAGGAATGTTTATCATACTTCTTTGCCGGTTCTGACATTCCAGGCAAAAACACTACCATCGCCTGAACCTGTCAAGTGTAGAAAAATGATAAGGTCAACTTAGGTATAAATGGTATCATCTAACAAGTCTTTCTCATGCACTGAAGAGAAGAAAATATGTGGAAACCTCATGAATGATCACTAAAACAGGATGGTATGTTATGATCAGTTAGGCCTACAATTGACATCACAAGTAGTCATCTTTGTTTAATGTTTCCACATAAAAGATATGATTTCTGATTTGTATTTTGAGTATTCACTTTGTTTTGAACAAATATAGAATAACTTGATAGATTGCATGATGCCTTCAGATTGACCAGTGAGGGTGGCCCTTGGATTCCATCCCTCACCAGTCATCCAAAAGTGCCAAATGATTGAAGTGAAAAGTGTATCTTTATGCTTGCCAGATTAAAATCGCTAAAAGCATGTAAAAATCTACAAAACATTCAAAAACATATGAAACAAATTTTCCAGTTCATTACTCTATTAAAAAAAACCTAACAGAAGAATTACCTGACACAACGAACATTCCCTCGGGGCTAAAAGATGCCTCCAAAGTGGAGTTGCTTGAAACTGGCTTGACATTGTAAGTTGATAACTACACCAACAGTAGTCATAGGAAGCACATTAAGAAAATTCATTTATGGCTTAACATCAGGAGATTCCCATGCAAAAATCATTTTTTGGAATGTTGGAAGTACAAAGAGGAACTCACAAGTGTGCCACGGAACGAATCAAGTACATGAATATGCCCATCCATGGTGGTTAAAAGCATAAGCCTCCCATCATTACTAAATTTTACAACATTAGCATCGGATATATCTCCGCCAACGGAAAAGATGTCAAAAGGGCCCTAAAGGAATGCAGTTTCACAAAATTGTCAGTAAAAATTGTGAATGATAGGGTATTGGGTTCCATACAACAACAAACCTTCTCATACTTGCGAGAATCAAACATTCTTATATATCCTCCAAAGGCAATAGCAAAGACCAGACCTTGATCATCATAAGCAACAGCAGGTCTGCCTTGTACACGTAAAAGTGCCTGGGATAGAGAAAAATAGAATCAGAGATGTATCTCAAACAATAACATATTTCCAATATGAGCACAAAATGGCAAGGTATGTCAACCTGACACTTATCAGCTTTTTGATCCCAAAGTAAAACAGTTCGATCAAGAGAGCCTGAGATAAAACATTCTTTCCGAGGACACAAGCTAAGTGAGACAACCCTGACACAAACAACCAAAGAAATCCATAAAAGTTGATACTGACTTCAGACATAAACAGTGAAACAATCAAAGATTAAAATGGTCAGGTCCAAACCTGTCATGATGACCCTTAAAGTACCGTAAGTACTTGTTATCGTGCAAGGAAAGAAGCCGCAGTGATTCTGAATCAATTGATCACACAAATTAATAGTGTTACACAAATTTTATGAACATAAATTTATGGTGTTTTAACATACCATCCCAGCCATTTTTCGAGGAGTATATAACTGTTGTTGGAAGAGAAGTGAAGCAAACAAGATCAACACCATATTTTTTGCTATTGATGGTCTTCAAACACCTGCAAAACAAATGTCGTTTATCATTGGGGAAAAGGAAACCTACATAAAAGAAGAACTGCCCCAGTTGTGATTTCGACTGAAACAGTCAAAAATTTTGAGGAGAATCAGAAAATTACAAGCTACAATAACAATAGTTAAAGCAGATATGAACTCACTTTCAATAACAGAAGACATGACTCTAGATAGAGTGTAAGAAACAGGATTCATTTAACCAATCCCAAATCTTTGGGAGAAGATTTAGTTGTTGTTATTACGAGTTCCATATATTTTTAGCTTAAGTGTGAATGACGAATTTTGATCCTGGGTCTGTAGTATCAATACACACAGACTTCTAGGTTTCAGTATTTTGAAACCTTTTAGCCAGTCAACTTGGTTTTATTCCCAATTTAGTCTGGTACTGCACTAAAATCTGAAACTTAGGAGTAAGGCCCTTTTGTGGATTTATTAAGAACAATTATAAGAAAAGATGCTCCTGAAATTCTGCCTTCTTTAAGTGATGTAGGAAATCTACAACTCTAAGTAGTTTTCTAGTTCTATTAGATTTTATTTCTATTTCTAATTCTAGTAGGATTTCTATTTCATAGTTATGTTAAGAGTACAATTCTTTGCTAGTTTCTAATTTGTTTTAAATTCGTTTTTATTATTTAGACTATAATTAGAAGTGTCTAATTTGATTTCTACTAGGGTTAGAAAGTTAGTATTATGTTATACATATGTTAAGAATGTTAATTTTTAGTATTTAGTAGGATTCTAAATTGTCATGATGGAGTTACCTAAATAAAGAGCTCCAAATCCAAAAATTAATAATAATCAATCAATTCAATTATCTTTTCTCTTTTAATTACTTTTTAGTTTTATGCTTTATTTTCTTTCAAGCTATTGCATTTTTATCAATTGAATCTATAGATTCAAATTGATTTTGAGTATTCTATTGAACACAACCTATCGAATCTATTGATCAACACGCTTCCGCTACGTCTAGTGATAGTAGAGCTTTTGCTATAATCCACATTCATGACTGGTGAAAGAGAATTCATCACTAAAAATGAATTGGAAGACCAATTCGAGAAATTTGAAGAAAGTGAACATCTCAATTGTATTATTCGCAACTTAATGTCAATACAACATATTGATCCTTCAACTCAACATAGTCTTTTCCAAACTACATGCAAAGTGCAAGGCAAGTTGTGTCAATTAATTATAGTGGAAGTTCGAAAAATAAAATTTCAAGCTACATGGTTGATGCACTCAAGTTACCTACTACGCAACACCCTACACCTTATTCTATAGATTGAGTGGACGATGAATGCAAGAAGAATGTGACAAGCTAATACTCTCTTTCTTTTAACATTGGACAATATAAGGATGAGGTTATATGTGACATCTTCCCAATGAGAACATGCCACATCCTCTTAGGAAGACCTTGGCTTCATGATAATGATGTTACCTACCGAGGTAAAGCTAACACCTATTCTTTCATGCATAATGGTGTCAAAGTGATTCTACATCCTTCCTATGACAAGCCTAAGGCTATCGAACCAACCAAGGAGAAGGAAGCATGTTTTACTTCTACCAACATCAATGAGGACTTAAAGGAAACAAGCTAAGTGATCGTTGTGGTAGTGCAACCTTCCAATCGAGACCATCCTACTCAAGTTCCTTTTAAAATGCAATCCCTCCTTGAAGAATTTACTTGTGTTCTTCCTTTAGAATTGTCAAATTCATTGCCTTCTATAAGGAATATCCAACACCACACCACTTTGGTGTCCGGTGCAAATCTCCTAAATCTGTCTCGTTATGGGATGAGTTTAAAAGAACATGAAATATTTAAGGAATAACTGAAAAAGAACCTTGAAGCTTCTACTAATAAGTACAAAATCGGTGTCAATAGAAGATTCAAGAGATATGAAAAAGGAGACTTGGTCATAGTTTATTTTAGTAAATATCATTTTCATGTAAGAATTTACAAGAAGACCAAGTTAAAGAAAATTGAACTCCTTCATATCTTGAAAAAGATAAACGATAATGTTTATGTAAAGAATTTGCTTGATGATATACTATGATCAATTAAATTCTCTAAACAAAGTCTAATGAACGAATATCACTGGAAATGGATTAGAGTGAGAGATGAATGGAAAACAAGAACAAAAGGCCTTCAAGAAAAACTCGATGACGAGTTTTTTCAAAGGAAGGAAACCTGAGATAGGACATCTATAACTTTAAGTAATTTTCTAATTCTTTTTTTTTTAAAGTATAATATATTGACAAAGAAGGAAACAAAAGACATGGAGGCCGAGAAAGCCTCCAAAAGAGAAAGAAAGAAAAAAACTTAAGCTACATTAATCACAAAAAGATTGCCATCTAAAAACGAAATCATCAAAAGTTATCCCCGCGAACTGAATGTTCTGTTTAGACCACATGTATAAAAAGCCCAATATCTCCAAGAAGCATGCATGAGAGCTACTAGTCTTATTGTTGAACACTCTATTATTTCTCTCCTTCCATACCCCCCAAGCAATAGCCGTCGGTAGCATATCCCACAAGATCCGTTTTTTGGTGTGAAAAACATTACTGGTCCATTCTACTAACAAAGAAGAGAACTCACGCGAGGGAACCCAATAAACATGGAAAAGCTCGAGGAAATTTGACCAAATATTATACGCAAAAGAACAGTGAATTAAAATATGATTAACCGATTCCCCGTCTCTCAGGCAAAGGGGACAACAATTGGGGGTGATCCATCCCCGCACAATCAGATTATCTAACGTAAGAATCTTACCGAGGGAGGCCAACCAAACAAAGAAGGATATTTTAGAGGGGACTAACCTTGACCAAATGATGGACATTGAAAGTGATTGCTCTGCACAAGGAGTGAGCCACTTGTAGAAGGATCTGACCGAGAATCTCAAGTCTTTAGCCCTTATCCACTCCCATTTATCCTGATCGCTATCGTTGATGTGAAACGTATGCAGGAGATCAAGGAAAGATGTCACTTCAGTTAGTTCCCAGTCATTAAAGTTCCTTCTAAACCCCAAATCCCAAGTAGGACCAGACTCGTTGCCAATCAAACACTGCTGGATAGAACAGTTCTTCTTAATAGAACAAGCGTACAAAGATGGATATTGAGAAGCCAGAGGCAAGGTGTCACACCAAATATCCTCCCAATATCTAATTCTGTCTCCCAATCCTGTTTTGAACCTAATCCCTTTTTGAAAATCCTCGCTCACTTTAAGAATCCATTTCCAAACACTACATCCGTACGAACCTTTCGACTCACCACTATACCATCCTAACATTCTCTCCCCGTATTTGGCCATCATAACCTTCCTCCACAAACTACCCCTCTCCTCACCGAATCTCCACAGCCATTTTCCTAAAAGAGCTCTATTAGCTATTATAAGACCCCTTATGCCTAGACCCCCGTTCTTCTTGGGTGTGCAAATAATTTTCCATCTGACTAAATGATACTTCCTCCTGCCTTTCCTATCATTCCACAAGAAGTTCCTCATAAGCTTTTCCAATCTACCTTCAACAGACCTTGGGAGCGTAAACAAAGAGAGGAAGTAAACCGGGATACTTGATAAAGTGTTTTTGATCAAAGTTACTTTCCCTCCTTTCGACAGATAATTTGCCTTCCACATGCTCAACCTTTTCTCCATTCTCTCGATCACTCCATCCCAGATTCTAATACTATTATATGGAGCTCCCAACGGTAGACCCAAATAAGACGTGGGCAAGGTATCGTACCCACAACCCAACGTTGTGGCCATCAAATGAATATCCTGAACCTCTCCTACCCCGAACAATTTACTTTTCTGCAAATTAATGTGCAAACCTGACATAGTCTCAAAGCAGCACAATAAAACCCGAAGTACCCTCACCTGATCTCTCGAATGATCCAAAAAAACTATTGTGTCGTCCGCAAATTGAAGATGAGAAATCAATGGTCCATCTTTAACCCTAAACCCCGACAGCTTACCTAAATTGACCGTTCTTGTAAACAATCTACCCAAGGCTTCAGCTATGATAAGAAACAAGAACGGAGATAAGGGATCCCCTTGTCTCAAACCTCTCGTACCCCTAAAAAAACCAGCCGGGCTCCCATTGACAAGAATCGAGTACGACACCGTAGTGACACATTTCATTATCCAACCAATCCACTTCTCTCCAAAACCCATCCTCCCCATCATGTACTCTAAAAAATCCCAACTCACGTGATCATAAGCCTTTTGCAAATCAATTTTCCCAATCATCCCCTCTTTCTTACTCTTAATCTAGAATCAATACACTCATTGGCCATCAAAACTCCATCTAGAATTTGTCTTCCCCTAATGAAAGCCCCTTGCTCGTCACTAATCAGACTAGGGAGAACTGTTTTCAACCTTGACGCTAGCACCTTGGATATAATCTTGTACACCGAGCTCACCAGACTGATGGGTCTGAAATCTTCTATCTTATCCGCCCCCGTTTTCTTAGGGATCAATGCCACAAAGGTGCTATTGAGACTATAATCCAGATACTTCTTATCTTGTAATTCCTTGATGACCTCCATAAAATCTTTCGAAACGATATCCCAACAATGTTTAAAAAATTCCATGTTAAATCCATCTGGACCAGGTGCCTTATCCCCACTCATCGAAAAAAGAACTGCTCTAATCTCCTCCTCCCCTATTTGCCTTTCCAACCACCCCTTCTCCTCCTGGTTCAAAGACTTGAACACAAGATTATCTGGCCTTGGCCTTCAGGATTCTTTTTCCTCATACAAATCTTTGTAAAAGCTTACCACCCCTTCCCTAACTTCCTCCTCTCCAACCCGCATGACATCCTTAATGATGATCTTTCCAAGCTGATTACTTTTTCTATGGAAATTGGCAACTTTGTGAAAAAAATTTGTATTGTTATCCCCTTCTTTCAACCATTTGACCCTCGCCTTTTGTTTCCAGCTTATCTCCTCCATAAGCGCCACTCTTTGGTACTCCGATTTCAACTCCATTCTCTTACTCCTTTCATCCAAGCTCAACTCCCTCTCTTCCTCCTTTTTGTCTAAGTTTTCAATATCTGTCAAAATCTCCTTTTTTACCTCGATACTCCCCAGAACCTCTTTATTCCATATTTTCAGTTTCTCTTTCAGGAATTTGAGCTTCTTCTTGAACACCGACCTCAGATTTCTTATAGAAGGGCACTCATTCCACCAATTCCTAATGAGATCTAAGAAGTTGGGTTGACGCCACATATTCTCAAATCTAAAGGGAAGAGGGTGTTGTCTATGGTACCCTGCTTCTAGAAAGATAGGCGTATGATCAGAAATAGGGCTGGAATTGGCGGATTGAATCACATTATGAAACTTCTCCTCCCACAAGTTACTAACCAAAAACCTGTCTAATCTGGACATCCTTACGTTACCTTGATTGTTAGACCACGTGAATCTCCTACCCAAAAGGGGAAAATCCATTAAGCAATGTCTACCTATGAATGCATTGAAATTTCTCATCCCCTTAGAAATGTTCGATCCCCTATTCTTCTCATATGAGAATCTGGTGACATTAAAGTCCCCACCCAAAACCCAGGGTTCCTCCCAATACCTCGAAATATCTTCCAGTTCCTCCCAAAATTGCACCCTCCCTATTGATGGTTGGGCCATAAATCCCGGAAAACACCCATTGAAATTCATCATTCCCTATACTGCACAGAATAGAGATCGAGAAAGCTCCTACTAAATTGTCTGTCACTTGGATCCATTTTTTATCCCACATCATGAGAATACCACCGGCTGAACCTAGGGCAGGAAGAGCTATCCAATCAATGTTTCTCCCCCATATTTCCTCAATGATTTTATCATCACAACTCGCTAACTTCGATTCTTGAAGAGTACAATTAAGGGATTTGTCCTTCTAATAAATGCTTTCACTGCTGCCCTTTTTCTCCTATCCCCCAACCCCCTTACATTCCAAGATAAAACTTTGAGTGACATTGGACACCTAAAGAAGACCCAAAACATCCAAGGACACCTACCTCTTCTCCACCCTAACCAACACCTTTTCCGCTCTTGGTCTGATTAAAGTCCTTGTCATCTCCAAAGGAGCAACCACCACCACCTCATTATTCACTCCGTCCCTGTAACTTCTCATCTCCTGAGATTTCTCGTAATCTACTTGCTCATTTATCTCCTCAATTCCATACACTTGATTAATGTAATTGAAGTCCTCTTCTAGACTATTTCTATCTCGTAAGTCCCCGACTGCCACTCTCAAAATTAGGGAAGACTCCCTATCCTCTGTCTCCGAAACTAAGCCAAAGTCTTCTACCACATTCAATGCTTCGTTAACTAGCCATTCCATCGTCTCCAATTCTGTCCTCACTATCCCTTCCTCACGGGTTTCCATTCTCGGTTCACCTATGTCTCTGTCATCCCAAATTCCATCACTGTACACTTCTGTTCGATTCTCAACTTCCGTCTTCCTTGTTCTCTGAGTAGAGGTTGATGACACCAAAGCTAACTGACTGTCATCTTTCCTGTTCTCCTTTCTACTATTCTTCTCTTGGACAAGCTCAAAGGAATAAAGGGAAACGGTAGGGGCTGAAGATAACCGAGACCTGTATTGAGAGAAAACAACACAAGGACCAGACAAAGAAGTATCTAAAGACAGAAACAACGATGCAAACGTCGAACAATGATGACCACCTAATCTGAGATACTCACTAGGAAGCACCGAAAATACCTGAGGTAGAGAAAATGGGCCAATAATGACTATCACCATTAAGGTACCTGCTTTCTTATGCCCGACAGATCTATTGCTTGAAGAGTTGGCAACTTTCAACCTTTCTGAGTGTCTCCACAGATCAGCTCGCAATCTGTCCCAAATTCTAGTCACTGCAACTAGATGGTGTACGCAATGCTCGTCTCCACTTTTCTTCTACCATGGCTCTTCTAGTGTCCTCGCTGCCTCGTTTGACTCCACTGTGTAATAGGATTTTTCGGAAGGCGAAGTATAATGGTCTGCTTTTTTAGAACCCAAACCACTATCAAACATCTGACTCTTATCCTGTCTGCCCAACTCTCCTCTCCAAATCGAACAAGATTCCAATAACACTCTAGTATTGCTAGCTAAGATCCCATTCCCAGGCTGCGTCCCTGCTGTTAACTCTTCGTTGCATCTCTCCAACGTGTACCCCATCTCTAAGTTCCTTTCTTCTAATCGATTCTGACCCTGTACTCTGAATTCTGTCCCTTCAGACCCATCTGCCTCTCCCACGTTGATCGTGGTATCGACGGCTGCAACTCCCTTCCAAACCTCTTGAACCAACACCTTGTCTGCGTCTCTAACTTTGGGAGCCAAGATTTTAGAAAATGTCGACTTAATTACCTTCATGAGCCTGCTTCTAATGGTCTTTCTTATGACTGAGATTATGCAATTAAATCCATCATGGGCCTTCTTCATTTTCGTGCCACTCTTCTCAATCAATGGGCTTATATGAACCTTAGCCCTTCTAATATGAACTGCTGTCTTTTTAAATTGGCCTGGGTCTGAAACCTTCTTGAGTTTACTAACCCCTATTGGGCTTTCACAGCCCAGCCCCTTACTACCCATGTAACCACTTAAATCTTCTGTGGGCTGAACTTCTTGTCCATGGACCCCAACACTCATCAACCCGTTAACAATTCCTTTGGGCTTTGAATTATCCACTAACCTATTCTTACGCATGTAGACTAGGTTGCGGGCTGCCCTGCTTAGTAAATGAACCGTGCGATTATTAAATGCTATTCGGCGACGTGGCTTCATCCTTCTCCCACGCACGACACGTGTCCCTGATCTCTGACGGTATTTGAGATTTTGATTGTCCCTCACGCAACCTCCACCTGGAGTTGATACTGCCCTTGCTGAAATGCTATCTCCAGGTATCATCTTCTCCAAACTGTCCACTTCTTCTGGTTGAACCTCCTCACCAACTGCCTGCAATTCTATTTCCGCTGATATTTTAATCCCATTATCATCACCTCTCCCCCTTTCCTCTTCGGAAACCAGTCGGTGCACCTCATCTCCTACCATCTTCACTCCTACCTTATAGCGAAAGCCATCAACCCATAAGAACAGACTTCTTGGCAACTTCCATGGACATCCCCCCACTTTAAGCTTTGCGCTGTCCAACCTCGAGCAACAAAGGGTTTTCGGGTCCACCTCTTGAAGTCCTCCTAACTGGGTTCCAATCTTTCGAAAAGCTTCGTTAACCCATAAATGAAATGGCAAACCACTGATATGCACCCAAGTCCCTTCCTCGTCCCAAACTGATTTAATGGCATTACAGTCCGCGAACCAAAGTCGCAACATGAAGGAATGGTTACCCACCGTAATTGTTCTCCTTAAGTTCATCTTTTGAAATTCTTTTCTAATTCTATTAGGTTTTATTTCTATTTCTATTTCTAATTCTAATAGGATTTCTATTTCATAGTTATGCTAGGAGTACAATTCCTTGTTAGTTTCTAATTTATTTTAAATTCGTTTTTATTATTTAGGCTATAATTAAAAGTGTTTAAAAGTGTCTAATTTGAGTTCTAATAGGATTAAAAAGTTAGTATTATGTTATAAATATGTTAGGAATGTTAATTTTTAGTATTTTAGTAGGATTTTAAATTGTTATGATGAAATTATCTATATAAGGAGCTCTAAATCCGGAAATTAATAATAATCAATTAATTCAATTATCTTTTCTCTTTTAATTACTTTTTAGCTTTATGCTTTATTTTCTTTCAAACTATTGCTTGTTTATCAATTGAATCTATTGATTCAAATTGATTTTGAGTGTTCCATTGAACATAACCTATCGAATTTATTGATTCACACGCTTCCACTACGTCATCAAGCCTTATATTTAATGGGAGAAATGGAGACTCTAGACAGACAAGTGCACACCGCACTCAATGCTAGTATTCTATGCTATGCATGAAAATACCTAGCATGGAATTTTCTTCTCCCTATATAACATGGGCTACAAAATGAAAGAAAGGTGTGTGTTGATAACCTTTGCAACAATAGAAGAATTTCAAGGAGAACCATCTCCTCTCAAGAGACTACTTCAACCAATTGATCAAATACAGTGACTTCCCAAAAGACTACTGAGCACCACATTGCACTCCATCCAAAAACTATTGCATAAGAGCCTGAAGTTTCTCAACAAAATGCAATCAAGCGAACCAACAAAATGATTTCAGAACTATTGCATAAAAGCCTAAAGTTTCTCAACAAAATGCATTGTAAGGAATTAAACTCGGGCCTCTAAGGACTCTCCTTCCTACTCAAGGGACAAGATATATGCTCCTACCAACAGATAACCCTAAAAGGTTTTAATTGTGCGATGAAACAAATATTCTCTTATTCCTATCTTTTATCAAAGATAAACTTACGATTTCCACCCAAAGTGGATGCCTGATTACAACATTGCATGCAATAGAGGAAAGTGAATATGCCTTGAAGCTCAAAATAAGATGTGCAATTTGAATAAAACCATGGAAAAGAACATTTAACATACTAAATAACTAAGTCATAAAAGCTAATAGAGAAATCCTTACGAAATGAAGTATAATGAACAATGCCAACTTCAGAAGAAGAAGGCTTAACTTCGATTGCTTAACTACATATTTGGACATAGAGGCGTCTATCGGTGATTGAGACAAGTACAAGGTGTTCTAACACGGAGCCTATAAGAAGCCCGAAAATCTGATGCCTATATAGATGAAAAGCCACTTCAAGAGTTGATTGGTGGGTATTGAAAAAGTCCAGAGTCCCAAATGGATACTATGACATAATTAAGGTTATGACTAGTGCGAGAATAAATGGTGATGAGACAAATGAAGTTCCCACTCACAGTTGGTTTAGAATAAGAACAACCAAGATATACTATGTGGAATGCAATTGCCATAATAACATCCATGAGGAGGAATGGCAAGTAAAAAATGGATGGTCAAGAAATTCCCTAAAGCAGTCATTTTCATTACCTTTGTATAAATAAGGATAGAGATAAGGGTGTTGCCCACAAAATTAAAGCAAAATGGTTAAAGTGGAGGTGTGCTTCTGGGGTGCTATGTGCGCATACTAACCAAATTAAAAGGAAAGACAGACTTTGTTATATGGAATTGAATGATAGGCGACCAACAAGTAACATGTTAAAAGATTGAACGAAACAAAGATAAGGATGCTGAGATGGATGAGTAAAATGACTAAGAAAGATAAAATTAGAAACGAACACATTCATAAAAATGTAGGAATAGCCCCAATAGGTGATAAAGTAAGAGAAAGTTAATTGAGATGGTTTGCTCATGAGCAACAAAGGTCGATTACAACCTCAGTTAGAAGGAACGTGCAAATTGAAGGTTCTAAAAAAGAAAGACAAAGACAAAAGACAATAGATTGAGGTAATGATACACAATGGCAAAAACATAAAAGATGGTTTTAGACAAAATTTAATAGGAGTTGGGGGAGCATGATTCATTCAATTGACCCCACATTTTTGGTATAATGCTCTAATAAACATTTTAGCCATATTTAACTCAAAAGTTTTCTTTAACATCAAAAATAAATCAAAAGTGTAAGTAAACATTTGTGTATGCCAACTTAATAAATTAGTATAAGGAAGATGGATTAGACCAACCCTCTTTCCGAAGCCATTCTTTATAGAAAATCACTAAAATAAAGGGTGATACTACTTTATGTGTTGGGATGTCCATTGAAGTGCATCAACATGTGTCTAACAAGGCAATAATCCTAAAAAGTGTCGTGTCCTATGACGTGTACTTAAATTTTATTTTTAATGTGAGAATCATGCTCTAGACAACAACAACACATAACCCATCAAATAATGTCTGCATAAAATTTATAATTTGTTTTTATGGTGAAAATCATAGAACAAAAGATATCAAATATTATTGACATCAGTGACTTGAATATTTTTTTGATAAATGACTTGGATATTATTGACTTGATCCAACAAAAAGAGGCATACGTTGCATTTGCGACATCATAGAGACGAATTGATTCATCATCACTAGCAGTGACCAGATAACTCGATGCTCTATGAAAGTCCATCGAACTGATTCTACCATTCTGTTAAAAGAATGCAGTCAATATGTCAAAATACAAATGGGATAATTAAGCACAATGAAACAATAATTATTTACCTGAATAAACAATAAAATCTGAATATACTACGACAAGAGAACTAGGAAATAAAGAAACGTAGGTATGAACTCCAATATCCAAGACCTAAACCACAGAGACTCCCAACTCTCCAAGCATGATTAGGTTTCTACAAAGACGTGGTGGATAAGTTGGGATCAAACCTGTAGCCTTTCCCTTTGCAGTTGATAACATCAACTACTTAACTATGTGAAGGAGCAAATTACAAACAACTTGACTCCAAAATTCATGTGAGGTTAAGCTCCAATTCGCTAATCACTAGTGAGGAATAAAGAACCATTTACATATGTTTTGCATAAAATCTTTTTGTATGTGTTGTGTTTATTGAAGTCTCTAATTAATGCCCTTCTCAATAGTATCTTATTTATAAAACAGATTTAACATGTTTTATTTTCTTTATATTATTCTTACTGAGAAAAAAAAAATTGGTAAAGCAATTGCTGAGTTATCCCCTACAAGGAATTACCAATCGAAGGTAATTCTCAAGCAGAATTTTCTCTATCTATCAAACTATGGTTCTTAATTCATCAAATATTCTGTCAATCTAAGCTAATTGTAATCATTTTTTGTTTAATTAGATTCAATGGGATTCAATCGTTCAATTAATAATGGAGGGAAGAGAGAATTGAAGAGAACTCACGTAATCTCTGAAGACCATACCGACTTCCATGCTTTGAAGGATCTCTTCAGTCGGCTCAAGAGACACCTTCTCCTCTCTCTCTGATTGTCCACCTGCAACTAAAACACCAGTCAAGATAATAGTTCTATAATGTGCTCTGTGCGTAATACGCCCCATAAATTGAAAATGGAGGGAAAAAAAAACCCTAGAACAGAAAAACCTACCTGGCATCCTTACTCTTGAGCTTTTTCAACTGAGATTTCAAGAAGAAGAGCTGCAACAGATGACAGAGAGAACCTGCCTAGGTTAAGTTTGATCAAATTGCCATGAGAAAGGAAAACACGACGACACATCTTTAATTATTCTTATAACACATTTGTCTGCGAGTCTCCGACTTTGAGGCGGCACGTGGCCCCCTCCAGCTTTTGATGAATATTTGAGACACCCCTGCGGTTTCAAACTGATGGCATACCCCTTGACCTCGGTCTTCTCTTAGAAACTAAAAAAAGTTGATCTAAAAACTCTTTATTTCTCTTTCCAAAGCATAAAAAATGTTGAACAGCATTAAGATCATTTATAAATAGCCTATAAGATAAGACCTAGGTCAAACCAAGTCATTAGTTGGAACTTTGAAAAACATAAGGAGGTACCTAAAAAATTATTAACTAAAACTTTGAGGGTATATCATTAATTTAAAAATATAGTGAGATACGTGTCACATAAAGGAGAGAGGAGGGTTGCTCCCAAATTTTGTTTTGAAGATTCTCATTTGTTTTTTAACCTCACCTTATAAATAATCTATTTGTTTACAGGTCTTAAAGATCATCTTTGGATATAATCAATTTAAGTTCGGATAAGAATGTAGGAGGGCTAGGTTATGACTGATGACTCAAACAAGCCCAGACCGAACCGGCCCATTAATAGTCCTAACTCTTTTGTTTGGTGCGGTTTTGATATGTTGGTTCAAGAACAGAGCTATTCCTGCATCCAAACACACCCTAAAACAGAATACAGGATCTGTATGATTTGTTATATCTCTGTAATACAGGATCAGTATGCCATGTTTCCAGCATCACATGTCCAATGAAACATGGCCCATCCTATGATTTCATTCAACCAAAAATAAATAAAAAAATAAAATTTGTCTGATTATTGATTTCTATCCATTGGATATGAGGAATAAAATGGACATATTCAAAATTTATCATTATATTGTTGATCTTAGGTTGACTAGACCTATACTGAAGGAAAAAATTGACCCAACAAAGTCAAAAGTTGAAAGAAATACAATACTTATTTTGAGGTATTCCTTATTATTACATGATGACTCTTAGGTGAACCACATATGGCTAATTCAACAAAAAAATGAAATTTTGAATAAAAAACAAATCCGGACAGACATTATTTGCATCGAAAATAATTTCGAAATTTATATAAATGCCTACATAGCAGTCGAAGCTCGAGCCATCGGGGAGATAACTTCTTGATTTCCTTTCTTCTTAGAGAAAATCCCTCCTATTAAGGGGATTAAAGGCTTCTTCTTCTTTTTCTTCAATGAAGGGTGTCTCTCTAGTACTTCACTACTTTCTGGGCTTATAACTTGAGCCAATGTAGGAGGACTTGCAAACTTCACATATCTCTTCTTTTGATACTCCATTGATTCCTCATCATTAGTTGTCATTGCCTCGACTTCTATAAACTTGAGGTCTTCGAACTCTGAATCCATCCGTTGTTTCTCGATCTCTCTTGCTTTTAGTTGTTGTAGCTCCCTCTTTGTTTGTTCAAGCTCTTCTCGAAGAGATGTAAGGCAATTTGCCATTAACATACCTTCCTCTCTTGCTTTCTCGAGACTCTGCTTTGTCTCCTCGAGCTCAGCCGTAATTGTTCCAAGTCGCGATGCCCCTTGACCACTTTCGCTTGTTCTAGCTCGAATCTAACATGGACATATATATTAGAAATAGTACCCAAAGATTAATATAAAAAATAAAATAAAAGTTTATGATTAATTCCATCACCCCAAACTGTAGGAGTGGTCCACCAATCATCAATCAAGACCATGGTTTTAAAACTCATCAGAGACTAAGATGACTCGGATGAGTCATCCCCACTACAACAGCCCCTTGTCACAATACAGTTCAATGGGAAAATGCATGTCACAAGCAAGGTCATTTGGCATCAGTTCCTCAAAAGCTAAAGATATTGATTCCTTAACAGGGCTTAAACTTTAGTGGTAACTTCTCGAAAATCACATGATACTACCGTATGGAGTATTATAATACAAGGCATTTAAAATTGGTGAGTCAACTCGGATTCTGTTGGTCGAGTTGACTAGACTCAATCATTCAAAACCTATCGGGTCAACTCGGACCTCAGCAGAATCAATCACCCAGTGTTATTTGCCCAATCTGTAAAAATCCATGAAGCTAGAGCGAAACTTGCATGAGTTGAGTTGTGGTGTAGATTAGGTTAACTTCCTAGCAACTAATTTTTTATTTTTTATTTTTTATATTTTTATTTAACAGTTACGAATTATGTTATCTACTTCATCGATTTGTTCGGTTCAAATTTGGGTTCGTGGTTCACCATTCGTTACACTTGAACGAACTCAATTGATAAAAGTAGTTCTATAGATAGCATTTAGGCTGTATGTTAGTCTAAAGAGAAGACCTAGATCATCTAGGCCAAATTGTGAGGGCATCTAATATCTAATATGACAAAAACAATTGTATAGCATGGGTTCATTGTTTCCATGAACACAGTACAAATTGAATCATAAACTAGTTCAGATTCGACATAGTAGGAGCGAATCCCATAATACAGGTTTAGAAAAAAAAAAAATTAATCACATTAAATGTAAGTCAAAACATCGATTAAGTGAATCCTGATTCAACTCGGTCCAGTTGATTTCTAACTTGTTCTGGTTTCTTGAGTTTTAAAAGCTTGAGGAATAAAAAGACAAGAAAAAAAAATATTAAACGTAAAGGGAAAGGAGAATTTGTCACACATATACATGGGCGTCACATGATAAAGAAAGCTAACAACTTGCATCACAGTTCACATAGCCGCACAACATAACTATAGGAAACTTGTACTCAAGGTACAAGCACCATTGCCCATTTTTAGAGTTTAATAAGTTATATGATATAATAAATAATAATTTATTATAAATATTACCAGAGAAAATTAGTAAATTCCCAATTTGTCATTCTTTTAGGATATATTTTTTCACAGAAAAGGAGTTCTAAAACCTGCTAAGGTCTTTAAAACAATGGCATTCGTTTGGTCGATGGCTTGTGGCATTGCTTGAAATAGCAATATTAAGAGTTCTAACCGATGAGTGTTTGGCGTAGTGGCAAGAACCTCCATTAAAAAGACGATGAAGTCTTGAGTTCAAACCCCTCATTGGCCACCCATAACGATTTATTATGGCTTAGTTGGTATGTGTGACTTGTATGGTATTACATGTACCTAGGGATTTGGGCGAGATATGATGGTCTAAAAGGCCAGTTGTCTCACCCCTCCTAGTCAGTCCATGTCCAAAGATCCCACAATCAGGAGAAAAAAGAAGAAAAAAAAAAACTGAGTTTTTTTTTATGCAATAATTTTGAGATCTTAATATGATTGATCATTCCTTAGATACTAGTCTTATTGAAATTGTGATAATTAAGGGAAAAAAACATCCCCCAAATAATGGTTAATGATAATAATGGAGAAAGAAAATATTAATGATAAATTTTATATTTAAAAGTACAATTTATAATATTTTGTTGAGAGAGAGAGTATCACCTCTTTGAGTTTGTTGGCGTAAACTTCCCCAGCAAGAACTCTCTCTCCAAACAACATAACAGCCTCCTTAACAGACTGAAAGGGCGCCCTAGTATCAATCTCTGCCCTTCTGATCACAACAACACCCTCTTCGCTATCCATGCTCAACACCCTACCTATACTTCTCTTCTCTTCTCTATAGCATCTACTGGTTGGGTTTAGTAGAGAAGGATATAATTGATGAGAAGAGTTGGAATGGAATGAAGATGACGACAAGGATCTCCTTTATTTATAATTTTATATGAGAGAGAGAGAGGTCGTTAGTAGTGGGGGGGGAGAGGGATTTGGTTAAGAGGGGGTAGTAATAAAATCATGGGCTTCGTTTCTTCGCGTCCACTTCACTGGAATTCTGTTAATTGAAGGTGAAGCCGGTCGGTGGACTATCTCAATTCAACAGATCAAAGGGCCCAGATTCATTTGTGTGTATAAAGAGAGAGACTCTTCACCTAAACCACACAGAGAAAGCACCATTTCATTATACTCTAGTTATAACTTTGTATTTATTCGTATTTTTTTAGGAAACTGGAGCTGTTGGTCACAAATATTTGTCATGCCAAATATTGCCTGGTAGCCCAATTTTTTCCAATCATGATCAACCAATTTCTTTTAGTGTTGGGTGTAGTAGCCAATACGGGTGCACATTGGATTGGGCCAAACTGAAAATTGAACCAAGGCATTTTGAATTGATTTGGTTCAATTTTTTTGCTCATTTGTTTGGTTCTAATTTATAATTTTGAAAATCGATTGATTTGATTTGGTTCTTGATTCACGAAATTCTAGAACCAAATCAAGTATATATATATATATATATATATATATATATATATATATATGGGAAATGTTCGGCACCCTACGCTTTACCCTACACTTTATCCTATGTGTTTTGTCCTAGTGTGTTAGAAGTTCTGAAATGGACTGATTTTTTATGATGATGATCTCTACGGTTAGAAGATCATTCTCACCAAAAATCAGCCCATTCTGAAATTTCTAGCCTCATATTTATAAGTTGAAAAATCGTGGACCATCCATTTTTTCTAAACCATTTTTTATGGGGTTAGAAGTTTTGTAATGGGCTGATTTTTGGTGAGGATGATCTCCTCGCCATAGAGATCATCTTCACCAAAAATCAGCCTATTCCAAAACTTATAACCCATGTAGGACAAAACACATAGGGTAAAGTGTAGGTTAAAGTGTAGGATGTTGAACGGGACCTTATATATATACTATAGTTCATGGGTATCCTCCCTCAAGTTGAGGAAGTAAAAGTAAAAAATAAATAAATAATTGAAGGGGTATTATTATATATAAAAAAATATTGAGATTATAGAGGTAAAAGATAGAAATGAATAAAATGGATTAAAAGAGTTAAAAAAGAAATATAGTAAAATTGTGAGAGGTGAAAAATAAATGAAGTAAAGTGGAACCAATAAACTATATCTTAATAGAAGGAGCATTATTTTTAAAAAAAAATTGAGATTTAAGGGATAAGAGACGATAAATAATAAAGCGCGTTAAAATGATAAAAGAGAATATATAATAAAGTTAAAGGAGATGGCATCTACTTTTAAATTAAAAGAGTAAAAATGAAAAAAAAATTAGAGTTAGAGGAGTCTTATTAAAAAAAAATGAGATTAAAAAGAGTAAAAGATGAAAACTAATAAAGTGGATTCAAGGGGTGGAAGAGAAAATATAATAAAATTAGAGGTAAAGAAAAAAGGAAATAAAGTGAATCCCATGACATTATAACTTAATGGGAGGTTTAACCCACAAAATTGTAGATAATGAAAGGTTTGTCTTAGTTGGATTTGTCTCTCACAACACTGTTTATGTCAAACACAACTGTTCCAACTCAATCATGTTTTATTATATAGAACATTGTAGTTGATTAGACGTTTGTGTCACACACAATATATATATATATATATATATATAACAAATAAAATTAAATATAACAACAACAGCTACAACAACAAAAACTCTAATTGTTTGCTTTTTGTATTTTAACAAATTTAGTTACCAATCCAAGTGATCCAAATGACATAATCCTAATTATCAAATGAGTTTCAATTTTCAAAAATCACTCATGTTATTAAGTAGATAATTGAAATTATAAATATTGTCAATATTATTCTCTCTGTTGCGCGTTTTGATGGTCCTGGATTTTTTAGTCATAAGATTTGATAATTGGTGGCTTGATAGCTACATTTAGGAGATTCGAGAATCGAACCAAATCAAATTGAACTAAGGTTGGTTTGGGTTGGTTCGGTTCTAGGGGGTAGTCATTTCGGGTTCAGTTTCAGATTTGTAGAACCGATTAAATTCGGTTCGATTCTAATTTTACATCCAACCTGAACCAAATGGAACCATGTGCACCCCTAGTGGCTAGAGCCTCTCTCCAAGAAGGGACAGATTTTGAGTTCAACCCCCATCCCTTTGGCCACCCACCATGGGGATTTATCCTGACTTACTTTGGTATGTGTAGTTTGTGGGGTATTGCATATACCCGATGGATTTGAGCCTTGTCCCTACTAATCGGACCTGTTTATGCAAATATCATATAGTAGAAGAATTCATGGATTGTTTGGATCGCCTAACGCCTAAGCATAAGACCTAAGCTCATATGGGTCCACGAATTCAAATAGGCAATGATGTCAAAATCATCCGAGGAGTCCCATTCTTAAATGAAAATTTCAAGATCGTCAAGATCTATTGATTTGACATGAAGTTTTTCGTTTTTGGGTTAGCTAATTCTTTCATTTACCCTATTTTTAAAAAGATTTTGCTATTTTAGGAAATTTTTATTTTGTTAATAACTTTAGTTTTAGAATTCAGAATCACACACCATTGATTCTACCTTACCTCCAACGTTAAATAGTTTATATTTTTATGCTTTCTTCATTTATACTGTTTTCCGTTATTTTTTCTATTTGACTATTTTCTTGTTTTATATATATATATATATATATATATATATATATATAAAAGACTCTTTTCTATAAACAGCATTGTAACTCTAATTTGGGGACAAGTTTTGATTAATAAAATTTATATTCTTAGAAAATTTTCTTTCTATTTTTAATTACTTGGTATTTTTTGTGAATTAATAGGTTTTTGATGCTTAATTGTTCAATATTTTTTTGAGAATCAATGAACCAATAGGAAATGATTTAAATATATATATATTTTTTTGCAGTTACAAAATTAATGTGGAAGCAAACTAATTATCAAGTGAAGATCAAATAAATGAATGAATCAGTTTATTGATTCTCAGTATGTAAACCGATGCCATCAAATCAAAGGGTGATCGCCAAGTCCACAACTTCAACTATAGAATATATTGTAATACAAATTAATTTCTTTATAAGTTGAGGAAAATTATCCCCTGATGGAACAATCACATTCATTGTAGCCTGTCATGGGTAGAGCATATCTTATACAGCAAGATAACATAGTCACACTGTAACCATATGTTGAAATGATGTCTTATAGATTGTTAATAATTTGAAAGAGGATATGTTTGGCTCTTCAATACAAAGTATTAAGGAAAATTGCTGTAATTCACCCTAATACAAGGTTGCTTGCTAAACTCTCCCTAATATTGGGATGGCAACGTAATAATTGAATTTGTAAAGTTTTACTCATACACAATGTACTCATTGTTTTCGAACTTTGTCTAGTGCGAAAACTTTTCTTCGAGGTTTGTAACTGCCCTGATTTTGATTTTAGCGGATTACCAAACTTTTACTCATTCCATTTTTTCGGGTTCTTGGATTGGTATCTCCGCTTCTTTTTTCCTTTACAAATGTAAAATTTAGTCCTTGACGGTGAAGCACGGTTTCTATTTTCAAAAAGATAAATTATTTATCATTTTTTTTTTCTAAAAGTGTCACATTCCCCACACAAAAAAAAAAAAAAAATGTCATTTTACACTATGAACTACTCAATTATGAAACATCATTGATTTCATTGGTAATCTGAAGAGACAAATTTGTTACTTTTTTGGATTTTCAAGTAGCATATACACTGCTTTCAAAAGTGGGTAATGAACTTGTCATTTTTCAAAAGTGATAAATTCGTTGTTTTATATGTTCCGAAGTGGTAAATTCGTTGCTTTAACTTGTTTCAAAATGAGGAAATAATTTTCTAATTTGGTCAAATTAAAATTCAATCTAAGGACAATTCGTATACATTCACTGTCTTTCTTGATTCTTTTCGTATCTTGGAAACTATCCTTTTCTGCCAAAAACTCTATAAAAGTGGCCTAGTAACTCAAATTGAAGCAAGAAAATGGATGGTTTTATATTAAAGCAATGGGTCAATGAAAGTTTCAAATATTTGAACCAGCAATGAACCAGCAATCAATGGTGCTGGTAGAAATATGAAAATTCGAAATATGCAATTTACATAGGCATATCCCGAATTTGTATGTCCTTTTATGGTAAAAAGATTCTCTCCACTTAGATTCTCATTTATCCTCAAGAACAAGAGCACTCGGTTCCATATTCTATAATAATTAAAAGAATCGTGATGGAGTACCATTGAAATTGGCATTGTTTGAGACATTGGTGTGCACAAAATCATAGATCCTTCTCACAAGTATCTTGATGAAAAGCATCTATGGTTCTATAAACATATCCACATCAGCAATGTCCCAAACGATGTCAATTTCAATGTTACTTCAGCATTTTCTTAATTAAAATCTCAAGATCGGTTCCATTATACTTTTTTGTATATCTTGCTTTTATAGGTTTGATGCATTTTCATCTTCGGCGCTCGCTTGAAATGATAGAGATAATTTTTTTTATGATTGGAGTAAGGGTGTATGCCTAATGATAATGTGCATGAGAAACACTATATCAATAGTATATTGTATCTCATCACATATCAATACATTAAAAAAAAAAAAAAAAAAGAGGTAAATTCAACACAACTCTTTTAAACGTTATGTGAAAAAGGGTTAAATTTGACGGACTTTGGAATTTACACATTTTTCATGTAGTGTATCATGAACATTTGGATTTGCGCCAATTAAGATCAATTAGAAATATTATATTGGACTGATTGATTGTCTTTTTATATTGGTGGATCTTTCGAATCTATATAAATTATTGAATAGGCTAATATAATCATCATCCAAGAATCATCATAAGTCATTGGGATTGGCCGTACTTATAAATTTTATCCTCAATGATTTTTTATTTTTTCTTCTTCTAAGTGATTTTTGTTAAGATAAATAGTTTCACATGACATGAATGGTGGAACCACTGTATGAAATTATTATCATTTCTTTATATGATTACTTTTGTATAAAGAACAATGAAGTCGTCATTTATATCGACTGATTTTTTTTCTCTTTAAAGTATATAATCTACTTACAATAATCAATATAAATTATGCTTTGATGATGAAATGGTCTCAATTGACAATGGGCCCAAGGAATCAACCGTATCCCAAACTTGTCTCTCAATCATGATAATCAAATCGAATTATTATCTTATCTAACACAACATTAATTTATATATAATGGGGTCAAGGGAGCTGGCCCCAAGATGCGTGTGAGAAGAAAAATCCACAAGGTTGTTAGTAGGCTTAATGTGAAAATAAAAATGATAAAAAAATAAAATGGAGTAGAAATGTCAAATCAACAAAAATTTGAAGATTCCTTGTTAATAATGGGTTAAGTTGAGTGTTAAAGTTCATCAACATTTCCTAATGTTATTTCATTTACTCGATCTAATGGCCCACCAACCATCACTAAAAACATATTATTTATTAAAAAAATAAAATAACAAATAAGAACAAGTCACAAGGAAAGCCAATCTTGCTCATCACTAATAATAAAAGGACAAATCTTTTTTTCTTTTTTAAAGTGGTGGGGGTTATTGGAGAATTGGGAAAGCTTGGATTTGAACTGCTAATGGGTTTCACATTGAATGGAAGGCTTGTGGTAATGCAGGAAAAGGAAGCCCGGCCCAAAAACTGAAGATGTGGTATCAATGGTAACGAAGCCCGGCCCACAAGCTGTTGTTCTTGTTTCCTAGACCTGAAGCACATGTGACGGGCTCAAGACCCAACTATTGCTTAGGATTTCTCATCATTATCATCGTCATCATCTATGCCTTATTCCAATTACTGGGTTGGAAACACAAATTTTATTTAACCTTGCAACTCTATCTTGAGCCATAGCTTCTGTTAAGGCATCTTCATCCGACTTGGGGACTATTCTAGGATTAATAGTCAACCCAATAAAATTACCATTATTATATAATATATAATATATTTCTTGAATCTGATT
The DNA here is from genome assembly GCF_017979445.1 of Akebia trifoliata. Lineage (NCBI taxonomy): Eukaryota > Viridiplantae > Streptophyta > Magnoliopsida > Ranunculales > Lardizabalaceae > Akebia > Akebia trifoliata. The sequence goes on from NC_141377.1 coordinate 47,637,405, forward strand.
TTATATCTTGATCTTATCATACATCCTATGTATTCCTAGGATTTTTTTTTTTTTTTCAAGTTAGTCTTTTATAGGACACCAGATTAGCTGACCAACAGCCTAGTTTATGTAACGGACTTGAATTCTTATAGGCTCACCAGTCCATGAATCCAGAATTGGTGATCGATACTAAGATCCACACTATTCAGTAAGGGAAACAATCTGTACCATCTCATTATTTTGGATCTTCAGCAAAAAAAAAATCAAGTATCCATAAAAATAAAAAAAAAAAAAAAAAAAAAGATGGTAAATTATAAGGTTGAACAAGGTATACAGTGGGATGGAGGGAATGGGACCCACCACAAAGGTCTTCTTGGTCAAAATTTTGATGCTATCAGATGATTGTAAACATTGATCTACACATTTTACATGATGGTTCAACATGGGCCTGTTTGGGAATTATGTATTTATGTGTGAACCATGAACTAGTGAAAATAACAAAGGATGCCTTCCTAAGTTATATGCTCATCTATTGCTTTCTGTACAATTGGTCTGAGTATCTGCTGGTTGCACTTCCATAGGACTTGGCTTTGGGGATTTGTCTATTATTTTACCCATTCGAACTTTCCAATGCTCCTTGTTTGTTTTATTCTAACCTGACAAAGATGGGAATGACTGGGAATCATGCTTCTCTAGATCAAACTAGAAACTGTTTTTATCTTTTTAGGAAACCTCATCACACCTCCTTTTACTCATTTTAACACAAAAACTTTTATCCATTTTTACTTGCTAATCTCTGCGGGTGGGCGGGCTAATGGCGCTTTCTTGTATCAGGCCGTTTATACTAACAGCAATTTTGTTGGTCACTATTTGCAGTTTAGCAGGTAATGTTTCTTTGCTTTCTTTTTTCTTTTTATTTCACTTCTATAGGAAAGAATGAAAGATCAATCTGTTTCTTAATCTGATCCTATTTTTCCATAAGTTGCAGATTGCTATGACCCCTTGGATCCAAATGGAAATATTACAGTTACTTTCGACATCCATCAGTGGACACTGGATGGCTATGTGGTTAGTATTATTATCTTCTACAAAATGATATTTTTTTTATACATATCTTGATAATGAACTACTTGATACATACATGTAACGTGGTTTAATATTCGATAGCTAAAGGAGGAATTATACTTACTGAAATATTAGCTAGTGCAAATAAACTTTTCATTAATATCATTTAATGGAACAATAAAACATAAAATTATGGATTTTTTACCTCATTTAATACATCCGATCTTCTATGCATTGAACCAAAATTTTTCTGATCTCTTCAAATATAAAGATGACTGTTTCTTGTTTTGTTTGAGCTCGAAAATTTCTTTTATTGTGCTGATCATCATTCAGGAATTAAAATTGTTTTAAGATTCGATATATGGATGTCCATAGGCAATGGTGACCGTTCAGAATTACTATCAGTTTCGCCACGTAGACAAACCCGGTTGGAAGCTTGGATGGACGTGGGCCAGGACCGAAGTAATATGGTCTATGGCGGGTGCCTTTGCTGTCCAACAGGGGAACTGCTCAGATTTCAAGTTTCAGATCCCTCACTCATGCAAGAGAGACCCAGTAATAGTTGATCGAATGCCAGATGCCGCAGCAGATAACCAATCAGAAAACTGCTGTCATGGAGGTGTTCTCTCTGCATGGGCAATCGATCCTTCCAAGTCCTTCTCTTCCTTTGAGATTACAGTTGGAAACTTGGAAAGCAATACTACTGGATATTTGCTTTTAAATCTCACTTTGATGGCACCGGGACCGGGCTTCACTTGCAACTCATTTGCAGACTATCCGCCCACTGTATTTCCAGTTATTGGTGGTAGAAGAGAAGTTCAGGTTTTCAGTAAGTTACCTTGACTATCAACTATGTGACACATTGCAAGAACACTTTGTAGCACAATCACCTTGGTGGAACCCATTAGTTTGTGTGTCAAACCTAAATCAATAAAATGGTTACGATCAGTGTTAACCAACTAAGTCCAAAAGACTGATCTGTTGGAGAGGGGAAGAACTATGAATTTAAGAGGGTCATGGGGATTAATTAGGGTATGAAACACCCAAGAGTGGAGGAAAATATACACCCAACACTTCCCCTCACCCATAAGGGTGGAAATAATCAAACTTGTGACCTATACAAACCTAGTGCTCTAATACTATGTTAACCAACAAACTACTCCAAAAGACCAATCTGTTAGAGAGGGGGAGAACTATGAATTTAAGAAGGTCACGGGGATTAATTAGGGTATGAAACACCCGAGAATGGAGGAAAATATACACACAACAATCAGAAAACTGGTTCAATTTTGTGTGGAGATCTCCCTAGTAAAAACCCATCAAATCGTGGATCTCACGTACTCCCAAGGATTAGTCGGGTGCTCTAAGAGGCCCAGATACCTTGATTAACCCAAAAAAAAAAAATCTCGCATTTAACACTAAAAAATGATTGAATTTGGTGATGATTCTGTGATATGCAGGGACATGGAAATCGACATGCACTTACTCTAGTTTTGTGGCTAAAACAACACCCACCTGTTGTGTTTCACTCTCTTCGTTTTACAATCCTATCATCACTACTTGCCCTAACTGCAGCTGTGGGTGCAGACTCTCCGAAACTGCATCATCATGCTTTGGGTGCGTCCTTTGTTTTTTTTTTTTTTTTCCTTATCAAATTATATTAACGTATGTTCAATGTGTGGTTTTAAGGAACACATCTAAACATAGATTTATGGGAACAAAGTGTCCTAAATCTTGAGATTGTTCTTTGATCAGATGACAATTTGCAAAGTACTTGTTATTTCCCTTTTTGGCTATCAATTTTTTTCCGAGTGCAGTGAGAACCCATTAAGTGTATTGGATTATTCCAGTTTTGATAGCATAGTGCAGTGCACCAATCACATGTGCCCTGTTGGTGTCCACTGGCACATAAAGAACAACTACAAGGATCACTGGAGGGTGAAATTGACTCTCTCTAACTACAACTACGGCACAAACTACTCCAACTGGAACGTGTTGGTTCAACATCCTGGTTTCAGCGTGTCTCCTATTATATACAGCTTCAACAGTACATTGCTCCCAATTGTGGCGTTTGAAGGTAATTTTGCTTGGTGTTTTTCATTTTAAAACAAGTATATTATGTATTGCTACACTAAACATGATTAGAAAGCATAATATGGCACACTTGTCCATTTGGTTTGCATCTTTCCCATGGTTTAAAGTTTCACACCATCTTGAAATAGGTTGAGACATTTTGGGTTTAGTCAAAGATAGAACAAAACATCGATCCCAAAACATTGAATGTTTCAGATTGTGTCGGTTGAAACAGTCAACATTTTTCTCGTGATCGAAACAATGGATCACAATGAGATTTTAAACCTTGTCATACCCATTTATCAAATGATTTGATTTGAGCAATTAGATTGCCCATAGCCCCAACATCATGGTAATGAGGTGTTTCTTTGTTTTGGGTAGTTCTCATGCATGGGATCCATTGGCAGGTGAGGTGGCTCTCTTCTGGGGGATCGAATACTACAACACCGAGCTTCTACAATTCAAAGATAATCAGGTGGGCTCAGTGACAACAGAGATAATTATGGGCAAGGATGCACACTCGTTTACGTTAAATAATGGTTGGGCTTTCCCTCGAAGAGTTTATTTTAATGGCGAAAACTGTGAAATGCCTCTTCCAGATGATTTCCCAATGCTACCAAATGGTAGCTCTAGTCGACGGCCCAGCCACCATCTCTTCTTTCTTATTGTTGTTCTTTATTTTTCTAAACTGCTACGTGTTTGATATTGGTGAATCAAACCATGTACATTTCTTTATTTTTTTTATTTTTTTTTTAAATTCGCTAGCGATTTTAACCATCAATTTGATAGAATTCGTATCCAGAGGTGCATAGAATCAATAATCATTAATGTTAAGGAAAACTTGGGATTCTACAGGCTTTGCTTGGACCTTAAATCCCCCAAATTTACTCCCATTAAGTAGTTTTCTAGGGTGGGACCAATTAACTATTAGAGATGGGCAAAGAAAGGAGATCAACACTGATTTCTTAGGGATCAGTTTCACTTGGGAATCCCTAGGGATAGTGCTATCTGAAAGCGCCCTCGATACGTGGGGTGCGCGGATCCGCTTTTGACCCTTGAGGTTTGGGAGTCGCCACCTAGTTGTTAAGGTCTAGGAACCAAACTGACTCTAAAAAAGGCAAACTAATCTACGAAAGAGAAAGAGAGTCCGGGGATCACGTTACGGGGTTGGAAGGTGTTAGGCACCAACCCCGCCCGGCCAAAGCCGGTCTCTACTAACTTCCCAAATAAATCACATTGCTAAAAACCTAGATAAAAATAAGAATAAAAATTTCATACATTTCCGATAGCAAGGATTTTGTTCCCTCAGATCTGACAAAAAATAGCTCCTTGTACCGTACTCCCTTGCTTCGTTCTGTCTCCGGATTTGATTTCGGATCTCCGAGGCAAGGTATCTCCTTATTTTTGGATCTAAACTCTTCAAGTTTATTACGGATTTTGGGATGTTTTTGGAAGACTTTTGGGTGTTCTTTAGGCTAAAATCGAAGGAGGGATGTTAGGTAAGGAGTTGGGGTTCCAAAATTGGGGTTTATGGGAGGCTATAGGGGCTTTTAGACCTACTTCTCTTAGGATTTTTGATTTGATACGAAAATAGGGTGTGAGCACCTCTATTTATAGATGTTTTTAGGGGTCGATTTGGATAGAGTTAGTGTTTAATTAGAGTTCTTTTAATTAGAGTTGTGTTTTAGTTAGACTTGTTTTAGGTAGAATTGCGTTTTAATTAGAATTGTTTTAGGTAGAATTGTTTTTAAGTTAGAACTCTATTAGATTGAGTTATTATTTAATTAAAACTCTATTATGACTTTTGGTCTTATTTGATTGACTTTTAATGTTTTGACTTTAGTCTTAATGGATTGACTTTTAATATCTTGACTTCAGTCTTGCTTAATTGACTTTAATTTTGACTTTAGTCTCACTTGATTGACTTTAATACCTTGACCTTAGTCTTGCTTGATTGACTTTAAATTTTGGGAGAACCCCTCTCTAAAATATCTTTAATTCTTTGGACCCCCAAATGGAGGGGTCCTTAAAGAAATATCTCACGAACCCTCAACAATTTTACTTGAAAACCCGATTGATCGATTTCTTCGGTTCAAAATTTTAAATTAATTTTATTAATGTTTCACTTTAATTATTTAATGTTTTATTTATTAATTTCGAATTTTTTAATTATGAAAATTGTGAAATTACCGTTTTGCCCCCGGAGAGGACTTTTCACGTTTTAAGTCAGTTTTTAATGTTCTAGGATGTTTTAGAATCGATTTTTCGTAAGGAATTCAATGGAAGTATTAGTTTGTGTCATTTATGAAATTTTTTTGTGTGAAATAATCATGAACTTTATGAGGGGCATTTTCGTAATTTTGTCAAATTCTGTTAAAATTGGCAAAATGATTTATTTGGTTCCAATTTATTATTTTATGTGTTCGAGAGAGTTTTCATAAGCGTAACGTAGGCTCTAGGATTGTTTTGAGGTTAGGGGTATTTTGGTAATTTGGTCAATTTTTAGTGATTTTTATCGTGAAACTTCTTTTTGGTCTGCAAGATGATGATTTCTATATTTATGGGGTCGTATTTTCCTAACGTAGCATGATTTCTAAGGTTTTGTCAATTCGAGATACCTCATCCAGATTTCTGAAACATATCGGGTAACAAAATAAAGCAATGGAATACACATCCATCATTGGGAATCATTGCGATCGGGTTGACGAGTTGATTAATCAGGCGGATGCAAAAATGGGGTGTCTACACTATCAATTTGGACTCTTACATGACTGAATTTGAATTGTATGACTTGGGGAAAATTATAATTTATCAAAAACCAGGCCAGTGTTGGGTCCATTGGCACCCTTACCTAGGGATGTTGAATATTTGGTGTAGCTCCATCAAAAGCCCAATTCCATCATGGTTTTAGAAATGGTCCGAAGACTTGGAGAACGTTCCGAGATTGGGCAAATTATAATTTGAGTCGTGATAATATGACACCCCCCTCTAACACACACCCCATCACAAAATCATAGACCATTTGCCTCGGGATACACAATCATTACACTTATAATTTATCAAAAACCAAGGTTAGGTCCATTGACACCCCTACTTAGGAAAGTTGAATATTAGGTGTAGCTCTGTAAAGACCCCAATTTCATCGTGGTTTTAAAAATGGTCTGAAGAATTAGTGAATGATGTGAGATGCTATAACTGAGTTCTAGCTCTTTCTTCTTATTATTTCTGATTCACACACTTATCATTAACAAAGCTTCGAAATCATCCAAGTCATCTCGTTACCATTCGTGAATGGGATGCAAAACCACGATTTAAAACAATGAATTTCATTGTCAAATTAACTGTATTTACTCCCAAATGTCTAGTTGACTCTATCATTTCTAAGGTCACATTTCCTTACAAGCTTAAGAGTTCAACATTGATCAAATGGTGACATGTGGGGAGAGTATTACAAACTAATTGGGGAGTTAATTACCATGTTACAAACTAAGGAAAGTCATGGTTGCTTAGCTCCCCAGGCTTATGGATTACACCTGGCATATGGTTATTGGCGTCAGATGTTTTTACGTACAATGGTGTTGGACACTAATTTTCCTAGCAAATATTTGCTACATTTCCTCATTCACATATTATAGCTCAAGCAGATAGATACCAATAATATGGCTTCATCTACCAATTACTAACCACTAACCCACTTGGGCTCAAAAGTAGGGTAGCACAAGCAAATTCATATAACCTTCGGACCTTCCATAATTAAGTTGGTTGGTGATAAAAATGGTAAAAAAAAGCTATTGGTTAATATTATATATTTTATTTAAATATAAAAGTATTATTTGAATTATAATAATTTAGATATACCAGTCCATGCTTTGATGAATATTTGAATTATCCCTTATTTTCAAACTGATATCATATCAAACAAAAATAAAATTACCTAAAACTCCCCATCCTCAACCCCTAGTGACTGTAGTAACAAAGTTAAGATTCGGTAATTATTCAACAGGGTTTCAATTGGGATAATTTCTGGAAAGTTTCATGTAAAAAAATAAGGAAAATTTCAAAAAACATACAAATGATGTTTTTGGGTTTCTCACCAAAACCCATCATCTTCAAACCCCCCTAAAAAAAAATCGATCTTGTTCTTTAGATTTGAATGTTGGAGAAAATAAAATTTTGAGGGATTAGGGTTAAAATGCTATCATATTTTGCATTCAATTGATAAGCCATTAATTAATTAGTTGAATTAATCAGCTAGTTCCTAATTTGGAGAATTTTACGAATTTTTGAAAAAAATCAAGGAATTTTGTGGCTATGCTAGTGAACCCCCTCATCATGCATTCATTCTAGTCCAAAATAAATCTATTATCAATAAATAGCACGTTCATGGGCATGTCTAAATGAATGGATGTTGCGACGTTACATCAAATTATGGAACGATTGAGCCAAGGACTATCATCTATTCATATGGTCGACCATGGCTGACAGCATCGTTGCCCAGGAGCAAACCATGGCAGGTATGCGTGTGTTTGAGGTGTTAAGCACATGACAGATAAGTAAGAAGACATACGGTCCCATTCCATAACTACAAGACACTAGAGAGCCATGAGTGCAGCTAGGATCCTCCCCAGGTAATGACAATCACAAGTTGCAATAAAGAGTCATTTTCATCCTTGTTCATATCTTATACGTATTCTATTTCATCACTTATCTCTATCATGAGCCATATCTTCTTCTTTCCTATATTTTTTACCAACCCATTTTCAAATTTCAACATTCAATTTGTTTTCAGAGTTGTGATAATCTGACTCCCCCACATGACATACTAAAAATACTCTCCTAACGTGGCATGTGCTAGAACCATAGATTTTATGCATCGAGATACACGTCTGCATAGATTTTTATGGGGGATGTGCATATGTGTATCCCTGGGCACAAAATCTATGATTCTAACACATGCCACTTCAGGAGAGCATTTTGAGTATGCCGTAGGGGAGTCAGAAAATCATTACTCTTTTTATTATTATTTATCCTTCTAGGGTCCTCGACTTGCAACAAATCACTCATTTTCACTAATATTAATTTGCTTAAGGACTCAACTAATGAATATAAATCAAACTTAGCCATCCAGTCACCTTAGAAGGTGTATGAGTGTATCCGTATTCCATATAATTACAAGGTTGGTAACTAATCAAATTTTTGTGGATTAGAATAGATATAACTTAATTTGGTTACTTTCGTTGCAACGTAGTTTTGCAATTTTAGTGGAAATTGGTTACCATGATTAAGACAAGCAAATACAGAAGAAAAGATGGATTTGGGTCCTTCGATTCTTCAGTTACAAGGAAGGTGACAACTTGATACACAGTGAAAATCCTTGTTTTTTATATATGCATTTGCCCCACTACACTACAAAAAAAAAAAAATCCTGGTTTGAATTTGATGTTTGGACATTTAGCATAAAAAATCCACAGTTTTATGGAAATGGAATTTTTATGCTAAATGGCAAAAAAGGGTCACATTTTCTTTTCAATACTCAAAATAAGGCTACTTGTTGGAGTAACTCATGTTTTTTTTGACAAAAATCCCCCCACGTATAATTTTTTTAAGAAACCCTTAGTAAATAATCTTCTCGATTGTAACTTCCTCCCTCCCAATATTTTATTCCATCAAAATAGAAAGAGAGATCCATTCTCTCTACCAAAACCTACCAAAAAGTCAATGGAGTACATCTATGAGGCTCTAGATCAAGGAACTATAGTGAATCTTGTAAATCCATGCACTCTCATATTCGATCTACGATCTATTGAAGATTTTCTTAAAAAATTATCAATCTCTCATTTATTTATTTATTATTATTTTTTTAAATCATTTATATTTTCTTATAATCTTGATACATTTCTCTTCCATAATTATGTAAATGAAAAATGGTAGGGAAAACAATTGATCATACGGAATTTGGTGGTTTTGTCCCTCAAATTTACCCCGTGTCGAACCTTGATACTAAAACATCATCTTATAGCATCGAGGCTCAACAATACCCATTGCCGAGGTTCAATGCTATGGACATTTTTCACCTACAATAGGTACTGTTGAGCCTCGACGTTATAATACATTCCAGTGTCGAGGTTCGACATTGAGTAAATTTTATGAACAAAATCACAAAATTTTCATAAAATCATTTTTTCCCTATCATTTTCTATTAGGGTATGTTTGATTGCACATGGAAAATATGGTGGAAAATCAATTTCCATTGAAAATGACATTTTTCAAGTGTTTGATTGCATATGGAAATGGAATTTGATTTTCCAACCCTACCTATTTTCCACAACTATTTTTCCATGGATTGCAAATTGCATGGAAAGTCACTTTCCATGCAATCAAACATACCCTTATATAATTATGGAAGAGAAATATATCAAGTTTATATGAATTTATAAATGATTTAAAAAAAAATGAAAGAAATAGAAGAGAGATTGATAATTTTTGGTGAAAACCTTCAATAGATTATGAATTGAACACAAGAGTGAGTAGATTTACAAGATTCACTATAGTTTCTTAAATCTAGAGCTTCTTTGGTGAACTCCAATTAATTTTTGGTAGGTTTTGGTAGAGAGGATGGGTCTCTCCCTTTTTATTTCGATGGTATAAAATGTTGTGAGGGAGGAAGTTACAATTTAAAATATTATTTATTAAGAGGTTTTTAGAAAAAAAAAATAGTTGGGGGCATTTTTGTCAAAAAAAAAATGAGTTACTATAGCAAATAACCCTATTTTGAGTATTAAAAAAAAGTGGTCTCTTTTTTTACCATTTCCATAAACCTATGGAATTTTTATGCATGCTAAATGTCCAAACATCAAATTGAAAAAAAAAATTAAAAAAAAATAACAACTCAAACCTCTTGTACTCATGGCTTAGATCAAATTTGAAAAAAAATATATAAATTTTTTTTGCTCAAATCAAGTGTTTGAAAATGGATTCTCACTAGACTTGTAAATTTAAACAATTGGATGTCACTGTCTTGATGATGTGGCACACCGTTTAACATTGATATTAATTATAGAGAGCTGCAAAAAATACATGCTACAAAGGATCTACTTCCTCTTTTTAAATAAGTTTTAAGACTTTTTGATATTTACAAAAGGGTTAGGTTCCGATGACTCGTGAAGAATGATTCATAAGAAAATACATGATCCCAACTGGTTAAACACAAAATCCAATGATTATGATTTGTATGTATTCCAATATATATACACATCTTAAGAACATTTATGTTGAAGATAAATCTCAATTGTTAGATTTCATATTTAAACTTCCTATCCAATTTCAATTTTGTGGGAATTATAATTTTGTGGGACCCACTTTATTTCAGTCATCGTCACCCCTTTAACTTTAGTATATTTCTTCTTTTATCCCTTTAACTCACTCTATTGTTTTTCTGTTCGTGAGGATCCCAACAGAACGTCTTCTACTTCTAATAGAACATGAAAAATTCTAGTATCAATGACTAGTACGTATTAATAAATATGATAGAAGAACCCCATTTACTATCTAAACAAAAAGGCATCCATTGTGTATGAAATTTATGGTTTCCATTAGTGCAAATCCGATTATCTCAATTTGAGAAGTGAAGAAATTCCCCATTGATAGTAAATGGTAGTACATGTATACTTTAGAGTTTGCTTGTGCCTACTTGGAATTATTTTTTGTTCACAGCCTAACAACTGTTTGACATGTGGCGCAAATGACATGAGCAATATAGAGAAAATTTCTGCCTGCATGTCCTCTGCCCACAATATTATTTTTAAGATTTAAAATCTTAAAACAGGTTATTGAGCCCACATGGATTATCACATTGTCAATCTAACACCACAACCTTCTAGATTTTATGAAAAAACTCATATTCAAATGTATAGACATTTTTCGAGTTTGATCCGTGGAGTTGAGAATGAACGGCTACCAAGTACCCAAATTTAAAATTAAAATTCAACGATGAAAAAATAAAGTTTTTTTTTTAGTTTGTAGAATTTCGTCCTCTACAACCCTGTGGCATTGGATCATGTTTTAAAATGGCACAAGGTGATCAGATCGAGAAATTTTCAACTTTCACCATGGACAAAAGAGAAATTTCCTTTATTATTGTTGATGTCATTTGCGTCACATGTCAAATGGTTGTTGGACTACGAGCAAAAAAACACCCGCCTACCTACTCAAGCATCCTCATTGGGTTTAAGCGGTAGAAGTAGAAAAAGACAATGAAGTTGAAATTGTATTATTTGAAAAGGGAAAAAAATGCAATAAAGTTGAAGGGGTGTTATTAAAAAAGGTGGAGAAAAGAAAAGACAATATATAGTTGGAAAAATTACTAAAATATAGTAAAATATTTTAATATTTACAAAAAATAATCTATATTTTTAAAAATTACTAAAAACAAATTTAGTCGTTGAACAGTCTAGTGTTTTAGTAACTCGCTGGACTGTCCGATGTTTTAAATGTAATTACAAAAGCACCCTATAAATTAATAAGGGCAACCCACACTATAGCCGAATTATTTTGTCTTTTATGGGTAAAAAGTTTCGGAATGTGCTAATTTTTTGTGAGGATGATTTCTATGACGAGGAGATTATTCTCACAAGAAATTAGTTCATTCAGAAACTTGTACCCCATCAAAATTGGTTTACAAAAAAATGGACTATTTACGATTCTTGACCTTGCTTTGATGGGGTTAGAAGTTTCATAATGGGCTGATTTTTGGTGAGGATGATCTCCACATCTTAGAGATCTCTTACAAAAAATCAGCTCATTCCAAAATGTTTAAGCCATACAAGATAAAAAAAAATTTGACTATGGTGTAGGTTGCCCTTATTAAGTCGTGGGGTGCTTTTATAATTACCCATTAAAGCAAGTTATTGAAACGTTGGACAATCCAGCGTTTTAACTATTCCAAGGGCATTTTTGGTCAAACAATGAATTTTAACACATTAAAACGTTGGACAATCCAATGAGTTACTAAAACACTAAACAATCCAGTGACTTAATTCGTTTTTTATAATTAAAAAAATATATATATATATATATTAAACTCTTTTTAAGTAATTTTCCCAATAAAGTTGAATAAGTATTCTTAAAAAATGATAGAAGAGATAAGGGAATAAACTTGAAGGGGTATTATTTTAATGGGAGAAGATGATATGCATAGTTGAGAGTTGTGGACAAGATGTATCCATATTTAGGGATAACCGTCATGTTTTATTATATAGGTAAGAAAATCAATGGTTGTGATTTCTATTGATATTAATTTTAAAATTACAAAATCCATTTCATTCAAATTTTTATTCCCAACCCAATAATAATAATAAGGCTCCATATAAAGAAATTTGAAACTGTAGTCCATTGGAGCTTGGTTTAGATATCAAAGTAATTAGAGCTAGAACTTGTCATACTCTTACAAGTTTCAATTCTTATAAGTAACACCAGAACCGAGATCATAGTTCTTAGATTTAAGTTGATTACGGAACAAATTTTAATACTTGAAGTATACGATAAGGTTACTTGCAAAATATCAACTAATCATAAAATTTCTTAAATTAAGATCTCATATAGCAAGGCTTTAATAGTGGGGACTAATTTCACTAAAGTTAAGATCTTAAGAGTAAGTGAATGGTTTAGAATAAGTAAAAAAGTTCGGTGCCAATAGAAACTCTCTCTATTCTTTTTTTTTTTTTTTTTGCTAGATTTTAATTTTTTGGGTTTATGATTATAAATGAGCCTAATCATAATTATAAACAACTATTGAAATTGTTTGAATGTCTTATAATGATTTGTATTGCTACAATTTGAGCCAAACCCTTCTACTGTTGGAAGAATGTGTTTTAATCTTTAATTAGAGTTTGCACGTGCCAGAAGCAGGGCATTCTCTTTAAGGTTAAGAAGGTAAAAATGAAAAAAAAAAAGTTAGGGGAGTATTATTAAAAGAATTGATGTTAAGTAGGTAAAAGAAGATAAATAATAAAGTTGAAGATGTATTATTAAGAAAGAGGGAGATGAGGAAAGACAGTAACGGAGTGAAAAAATAATAAAATTAGAGAGATTTATAGATTAAAGTGCGCCTAAAATTAAGGGGGTGAAAAAATATTAAACTTGAGATATTATTAAAAATCTTTGAGATTAAATATAGTAAAATCTGAGAGATATTATTGAAAATGAGGTAAACAAGATGTATAATAAAATTGGAGGGATATTATTAAAAAAGAAGAGAAGATTAAGGGGAGAAAGTACACTGAAGTTTGAGAGACGCTATTGCCGCATTAACTTTTACTTATGCCCCAACAATTCTTAGGTTAAATCAGAAAAAAAAAAAAAAATAAATTGTGCATAATTGGTGTGGCGTTAGTAAAACGGTAATAGTAACTCTCTAAAGTTGATTTTTGCGAAGAGGAGAGACAATAAATTGATTAACGTGGACCCGAAATGAAGGTTGGATGGATTGTTTATCCTTATAACAGCAGCACCCACGGTCTGTAAAAAATAAAAATTGGGGTGTCAATAGCATCTCTTGAAAGCAAATAAATAACTATTGGTCGGTCAAGAGGAGTGAATGAACATCATATCTCATACACGCGGAGAGTGGGATTTCCATTGATGCGTTCGGTTCAGCGTCTGACATCTCTCTCTCTAGAAAAACCGTTGAAACCGCGTTCCTGAGGATTCAGACCTGCAAATCAACAGCGGGAAGTGTGTAGAATCCTTCGTTACTGAGTTCTTCGGAGAAAAAGCAAACGCCATGGCTCCTCAAGATGATAACAGTGAAGTTGCAGAGGAGGCCGTGATAGCTCAAGTAGAGAAAAAGCCCATATTGACGATAGTTATCGTCATCGGTACTGTCTTCTTCTTCTTCTTTTGATATCTAGGGTTTATGTTCTATTCTCTATTGTCTCTTCTCTTCTACTATTGAATTCTGTTCTTCGTTAAGATTTCTAATTTTTTTCTTTTTATTACCGATTTTGATTTGGAGTACCAGCTATGCAGACTGAAGCGATTCCGCTTGTCAACAAGTTCCAGCTCACCGAGGACCTTGATTCAGTGTTAGTTCTTCTTTTCTCGTTCATCTTCTGTTTCTGGTGATTGTTAGGGTTTTAATCTCCTTAAGAATCTGTTTACATGATTGCAAATTTGTTTTACCATACTGGTCAAGAGTTTGGTGTGAGAGCGTTTTCTGCGCCAGAAATTTATATTTTTGAGGTCCAAAATAGTGACCCAAACAGGGCTTTAGTTTTGTTACCATGTTATCAGATGATGCCAACAACAGAGAGCGTGAACATATAGTACAGCTCTTATAAGGATATTTACTTTATATTGGTAAAATTTATGGATTTTTCTAATCTTCAGTTTGTTCTTGGTGTCCTCTTGAGTATTAAATGTAAATTCATCTAAAAAAAATAAACTAAGTACAATAAAAGAACTAAAAGGAAATATCTTTATGGATCTCTTTATTGATTTTTGTAAAAGATGTTGTTTGTCGATGTGCCAACTTAGTTAAGTTGGTAAGTTGTGTGGTATGCTGATCCCAATGACCTGGGTTCAAAACTCGTTGAACCCATCTTCACGCTGTAGCTGACTACTAATCCTTACTACCAAGGGGAAAAAACAAGGATGCTTTGGTATGAATCACCCCTCAAGTTACTAAAGCATTCTTGCATTGACACGTGTTTAAAGAGGTTGAGTGACTGTCCTGTTGCTGCTTTGCATTACTACCTAAGCATTCCTTGGATGGCATAGACTTGAGCATGACTATATGCATAGTCACCAAGTTGGGGTTCGGGAATAAGTCGGCTAGGGAAAATTTTGGTAAAATCAAGAAACATCGGAAAAAAGTCGGGAAAAAACCGAGTTAGGTTAGGGTTATGTAATCGTTCCTTCTAGCATTTGTTTTCATATTGTTTCATCAAGTTCCATATTAAAATTAGCTAGAATGATAAATCAAGAATTCTTATGTTGATATCGTTTATATGCATCCAACAAGTAACCATAGATTCACAACATATTCCAGGTTTAGACTATTCAAAAATATAAAAAAGAATACAATCATGAGTTCGAATTAGGAATTTAGGATTTATTAACGAATCAAAAACAACAAATCAATGTCATTTTCATTTGCATCCACATTATTCGTGATTTAATTGTGATGTTCATAAAAGTCATGTATTATTAAAAAAGGTGATTAAATCAGTGAAGGAAAAAGTCGGAGACTTTGGTGACTATTTTATATGTTCATTGAATAGAGCATGCATAAATGGTCTTGAGTTAGCTTATTTAGGTGCATCTTACCAGTTTTCTATGGATGCTAGTCTTGACTAGTAGGTTGGTCTGTTGTTCTATATGACATGATCAAGTTGCTTAATCTTGTTGATTGTGCTGTTTTTCGACTATCTATACTTGTACGTGGCTGCTTGATTTCTGGAAACTTTTGGCTTTTGTTCACATGAAGTTTGTCAGCTATCGTTAGACATGGAGCCCTTTCTTGTGCTTCGGTATTTTGGATGACCGAAACTTTTGGCTTTCTAGCCTGTTTGCTTACCACGGGGTCACACTCACATGCGTTTGGGTCTCATAGTAGGAGAATTTCTTAGTTCTGTACCACCTGTTTTCACCATCAACACGTGTCCTTGACAAATCTATATGAGCAATAATAAAAAAATTTTATGGTGTTCTAGGTTGTGTATTTCAGTCATGGCGTTGCCTTTCTATGCTATCACATTGTATTCTTAAGATGGAATTTGACTTGTTTTGGGTATTTAGGTTCTGACATGTCCTCTATATCATTCCTCAGGTTTCCTAAAGGGGTCCCTTGGGTCCGATATCATGGTATTTACAAAGATTTGAATATTAATATTATCTGGCCAGGAAAAGATTCAGTTTTGGGTAAGTATTTGTTCCTCAATTTGTTTTCTATTATTTTGTTCAAAATGAATAACATTATTGATGCCATCTAGGCAATTGATTTTTCTTCTATTGCCCACTTATAGTTGTGAATGTAAAAACTCTTTCATCTCCCAACATCATGATTTTATGAATGGTTTTAGTTCTGGAACATTCAAAGTGGATGCATCAGGTCCAATAAATTATTGATTTTGTAAATCTTTATGGATGAAGCTTGAGGATGCATGAATATAGAATGTTTCAGAAAATAAGTTACCTGACACACGCTATAGTATAGTGCTGTTGTATTGATTATGTTACCATTGCTTGCGGTAGACTTGTAGGTCATGGTAAGTAAGTGTCCTGCTGGTTATTTGGCTCACGTGTATTAAGCAGTCACCAAAGTCATCGACTTTTTCAAAAAATTGTGTTTAAATCACGATTTTAAAGGCTAACGATTAAATCAGGACTTTTTCAAAAAGTCGTGATTTAAACGAAAGTCACGATTTAAATGTGATTTAATCCCGACTTTTTGAAAAAGTCATGATTTAAACACAAAAAAATGTGATTTTTTTTCTTTTTCTGAGCAAGTTATTTTAAAAGGGTTTTTTCAAAGACCATTTATTCTTAAGTTTAAAATAGGATTTGATGATATAAATGATAACAAGGTGAGATTTTGGGAGTGGTACCAAGGTGAGATTTTAGGAGGATTGGTGGTGCAGAGACGGACCTCTCAAGGACTTATTCCCAAATCTTTACGAAGTGTCTTTGAAAAAGAACCAAGTTATATCTGTTTTCAAGAGTAGTGTTAATGATACGCTAAATTAGGACTTTAGGTTTCGAAGAACTTTCAATGATTGGGAGGTGGAGGTGCTTGAAAGGTTCATTTGTATGGTGGAAAATAGCTTTGTGCAGAACCCATCGGAAGATAAGAGGGTGTGGGGAGGCACTAGGGATGGAAAGTTCATGGTCAAATCTATGTATGTTGGTCTTGTCCCCAGGAGCAATGTAGTTTTCCCTAAATCACTCATCTGGGGAGGTAAAATTCCACCTAAGATTTCGGTTTTCCTTTAGTTGGCGACCTTAGGGAGACTTGCAACAGTGGACCAACTGGTTAGAAGAGGTGTTATTTCTCCAAATCAATATTGTATGTGCAAATCCGAGGAAGAAACGGTGGATCATTTATTCATTCATTGTCGGGTGACTCGGCACATATGGTCGCATTTCTTATCTTTGTTCGGTATTGTGGGTTGTTATCCTCGTTCAGTTAAAGCGGTCTTGGAGTCTTGGATGGTGTGGGGAGGGTCTTTTTTGTCTTCTAAACGGATTCTCTGGTTCTTGGTCCCTTTTGCGATTTGTTGGGGTATATGGAAAGAGCGCAATCATTGCATCTTTGAAGGGATAGTATCTATGTTGGAAGGATTAGTTTTTTCTATTTTGGAGTTGTTGTACTCTTGGACCAAACTTTATAAAGAGTTCAAGGTGGTTTTTTTTGAAGATTTTGTTAGGCGGTGGGAAATGATTTGTTCGCTGCCAAGGGTCTAACTTGTAGTTCGTGCTTTGTTGTCTTTTCCTTTTGTTGTGCTGTTTTTCTTGTTGGTTCCTTGTTTTGGGTTGGTCATCTTGACCCCCTTGTTCTCTTTTGTAATAAAATTATCTTTACTGATAAAAAAATAAAAAAATAAAAAAATAAATGATAACACCACTTAGTAGAAAAAAATATATTATCTTAACACTATTTCAAAATTTTCCCGATTTTCTCTCGGTTTTTTTGTTTTTTCCGACTTTTTCCCTTGCCAACTTTTTCCCAAACCCCCCTTGGTGACTATGGTATTATGTAAATATCATCATTGTCATTGAAGCCTTATCCCAAATATTTGTGTTGGATAAATGAATCATGTTCCTCCATAGTCCATTCAAATCTGTTCGGAGCCAGTACTTAATGTTATTGGAAGTAGGTTCATATCCAATTTCACCATCTCAATCCAAATTCTATGGATCTTCATCCCACTCTTTTAGCATCTTCAACTTGCATATTCCTTCTAATTAGGGTTTTAGGATTCTTGTTAGGAGGTGATGGATTTTTAACCAAGCTGCCAACCTGATACATCCCTCCTTTATCCGTGCTTGAGATTGGTAATGTATTTGATTCTACTTTGCACGGTTACCCTTTTGCGAATACATCATAGATCTGAAGGCACACGAGATTTCTCAACTTTGCCATCCTAAGTGGCCTTAGTTTTCTTTTACTGTCATTTGATTGTTGGAGCTCACTAAGTGTTTTTTCTTCCAGGAGTTGATAGTGTAGGAACAATTTCTGCATCTCTTGTAACATATGCTTCTATCCAAGCATTACAACCAGATCTTATCATAAATGCAGGCACTGCTGGTGGCTTTAAGGTATCTTTCTCTTTCTGAAATTCAGTCTTCTTGAGCTGTTTCTGTATCATCATTATGGAAGCCTTATCTCAAATATTTGGAGTTGGCTGAAGGAATCATGTTTCATAATCAGAATTTAGAATTACTTATCACTGTATTATTTCTGTACTAAGTGGAAGAGGTGCCTACTTGCCCTTACTTTCATGTGGTGTGTAGTCTATTGACCGTATATTATAGCATACAATGATGAGTTGTGGTTATCAATACAATTAAAGGAAGAATTGTATGAAGTCTTATTGGAAGCATAATGCTAAGTAATAATTGGTTAGTTCTGTCAGCAGTCTGGTCTTTTAAGGAAGTTTTTCTGTATTCTGCTTTTCCTAGTTGTTTAATTCTTCCTGACGTCCTCTTTGACACTTTTCTTTTTTTGCTTCCAAACAAACTGAAGACTAACTTCAGCATAGCTTTGTATGATAACGAAACTTTAGGTTTCCTTGCAACAAAGAAGGAAAATAATATATAAGCTACTTTCTATTCTAGCTTGTCCTTAAAAAATTCCATTTGAGTGTGCACTATCCTTGTTCCCTGTTTGATGCCAATAATGGGAATTTCTCTTTGAAATGGATGTAAAGCTCTGTTTTGTTGCATTCAACACAGTGATTCTTGAGTGTTTTCAGGCCAAAGGAGCATGCATTGGGGATGTATTCCTGGTTTCTGAGGTTGCTTTTCATGATAGACGGATACCTATACCTGTAAGTTCACTTTCTTTTATGGGTATTACCTGTATGTCTTCATAATATTCATTTCTTATATTTCTCCCAATTGATGCTTAAGTTAATTGGGTTTGGTAAAGCTTCTGAGTTAGCTGGATAACCAAGCTAGAAATGCAGAATGGCTTGCTGTATTCTCTATACATTCAAATGAAATTTTATATCGAAAATCTCGAGTGTTCTTCTATTTTAGAATAATTTCTCTATACTAGTTGGATGGTTTTGATTGTAACTGGGAATCTGTCATTTCCCTAGATTTACTGGATAGTTTTTCCATTGATTGTTTTGTATCTTTTGTTCTTTTATTCATCTTTTGGTAATGCTACTACATTTTTATCACTTTTTTCCAATACTGCCATTCTCGTTATTGATTACAAAGAAAGGTATCTGTCTTTCAACTTCTTTCATATCATCTAGTAGGGAGGAAGGCAATAATTGAGAAATTACAGCCCAGACTCGATCATTTTAAATGGGCTATCTATCTTTTGTAGGTTCCAATGTTTTGATAAGACTGACAGTTTTCTCAGCAGTACCTTTATTCCAAAAATAATTAGAAAAGCTCCAAAACTTTTTAAATTTCTAAAAATTAAATGCAAAGAGCACTACAATATTAAAAAGTTACAAATTTTACTAAATAATTATGGGCTTCTCTAAACAGTTTTCTCAGTAGTGCTTTTATGCAAAAAATAATTTGAAAAGTTCCAAAATTTTTTAAGAATAAAATTAATGGAACACTGCAATATTAAAATTTTAACTATATATTGGTGGGCCTTTCTACTTGAAATTAAGGAACAATATTTGTAGCTGCACCTATACATACCTGATGTAGGGTAGAACACACAAACCTAGAGTTTATGTTAAAAATCCGGTTCTAGGGTGAAATCCCAAGAATTAAGAGTAATGAAGAATCTCTATGTTGAGCCAAACAGACTAGAAACTTCAACCTAGGTTTGAGAATGATGGAAATCAATCCTAAACACTAAAATTAAGAATCAATATCGGGTTCTTATGCTCAAAAGAAAACAAAAGAAAAGGGAAGAAAAATCTTATTTTTATTTTTTATTAATCAATTTAAAAAAAAAAAATTTACTTCAGAGTTTGTTTATTGGAGCTCCTTATATAGATAACTCCTTCATAACAATTTAGAAATCTTCTAAAATACTAAAAAGTAACATCCTAATCTATCTATAAATATTACTAACCTTCTAATCTTATTAGAACTCAATTTCTACACCTAAAAGGATTTCTAATTATAACCTAAAGAATAAAAATGAATTTAGAGAAGAATAGAAACATAAAACAAATTAGAAACTATCTAGGAAAAGAAACTCTAAAATTGAAATAGAAGCTTACTAGGACTATTTAAGCAACTTAAAAAATAGAAACTCAATAAAAGAAAGAGTCCTAAGAGAAGTTGGACTAGGTCTTGAGGACCGGTCAAAGATTGGATCTAGTTGACGAGGTCAAATCGAGTTCACTCGGTTTTGACTAATTTGACTCAGTCAATGTTGATGATTTCTCTCTTTGATGCATCTTAACTCAATCATAGGTATTGAGATAAGTCTTGGTAAGCCTATCTACATCAATACCTTCTTCTTAGATGCCCAGGTATGGATGTGAGATACATTTGGATGACTCTAAGATGATGCTGACCCCAATATTTGGGGTAGGGATATGACTGTTTATTTCCCAAAATTGAGATATTGTAAATTTTAGTGTGAGGTTATATGCATAATGATTTGTTAACAGTGTTCTATTCGTACGTATTTCTTGACAAAACAAATAAGGAAAATGTTAGGCATTAAGAAAATTACAAGTTGTATGATAAGAAATAATAAAATTGTATGGTCGAAGTATCCATGCGGTATCTAGTACTGGATTCAGTGTCTTATTGTATCAGTACTGTATGCTAGACATGTTGAAGTATTCATGTATCGTAGCCCACACCAGGGTAACACAGGTTATTGATGAAACCAAGATTTCAATCTTTGATTTTCAACATCAAGTGCTATTCTGTTAGTCTACTTGATGATGGACGTTCGTTACAAAACCATCATTTTGACCTAGAAAGTTAATTGATTTGTTATTGAATGCTTTGCTGATTTGTCGACCTTTTCCATATTTTAGAGTATTTCAGTATTTCCTTTGCAGTTTTAGTGTGCTTAGGTTTTGGTAGTTTCATCCCTCAAACTTTATTTACCTCCTAATTTATCTACAGGTTTTTGATTTATATGGAATTGGTGCTAAGAAGACCTTATCAACTCCAAATCTGGTGAAGGAACTCAACCTGAAGGTGATTATTGTGCCTCTGCAATATTTTAAAATCTAATTTTTCTTTTTTGTCCTTAATTTTTTTCCCTGAACATTAAAAAATTTCCTTAAAGGATAAGGACAAATGCAAACAGAACTTTTCAAGTGGAGATAACAAATTAAGCATATAGTCCCACATGATCTAATAAGAGTATAGCAAATTAATTAATCGTAGGATTTCCTCCCTATGATATGAGAGATACAGTTAACTAATGTAGACTTCTTTTTGCAGTAGGTAAGGTGGAATTGCAAAGGATCACTGCCTGACATTAATAGAGAGAAATGTGTTACAATTTATGATATTTCATATTTAAAATCGTTTGTGACCTTGTGAACATTACTTTAATAGTTTACTGGGGAGTTTATTTAGAGTTATGAATCACTTAGATATGGGTCGTAACACATGCTGTAATACCCTTCCTATTGTTATAACTAAAAAAAGTCCACAATGAGTTCTAGAAAGCTACAATACAAGCACCATCCAGAACACAATATCTGCAAGCAAATGTACAACACTTGGCCTACATGTAAGGGTCTTCTGGATCCACCATCCAAAACATGGGTGTTAGGTAAAAAAGAAAGTCATATCAGGTCATTACATAACCTTCATGCTCTGCATTTAATTTTTCTATGAAAACGAAAGATGAACAGGATGTTTCTTATCGGGCTGGATTTAATTTAATTTAATTTTATGTTAGCGACATGTTTCTTCTATCCCTTCCCACAAGGAAACTTTCTTTTTCTTTGTGAGCATCGTAAAAAAATTGCTTCCTCTGTGACCGTTATCTTTTTTTTTTTTTTGGCCACTTTCTCCACAAAAATGCCTTTGTTGGCAACTCACAATTCTTCACTAATTATGTGAAAATTCTATATATTCAGGTTTTTTTTTTCAGTCGTAATTTTTAATGTTGTTTGTAGTAACTTAGTGCCTACCTATCCAAAAGATTAAATAAAATATAAAAGGAAACACTAGCTCACCCATCCTCCTTTCTCCCTTGACCACACATCCTTCTTTTATTCTCTCCTTTAAAAAGTACTTTTCTCAGGAATTTACAAAATCTCAGCATCTAAATGGTGAATTGGCTTACAGTAAAAGATAGCCATTAGAAAGCTCTGAGATCCTTACAATGATACCTGTTCTTATTATTATTGTTGTTGTTGTTGTTGCTGCTTTGATATTAAAAATCCTATGTACCCTTAAGTTCGATTTTTTTTTTCAATGAAAAAAATGTTGTAAAGAATATTAATATGATTATTTGAGTTACCCACTTAGCCTTTCAACTTTTTTTTTTATTACTTCTAAAAAAAAAAAACTGTGTTATTGATAAATTGATACGTAGGACTTATGGGAGCACACAAGGTATTCAATTTCGATTTCAAAGTCCATTTTGGTCAACTTGGAAATGGAATTGTTTTTTTAGAAATATTTCAATCAGTGTGCATGAGTGCTGATATTCTAACTAGAAAGTCTTCACTCGGTCAATACTTGGCTGACATGGCATGCACACAGAACTATAGATCTGTTTCCTTGGATACACAACTGCAAATCCCCATAAAAGATGTGCAGTTGTGTATCCCGATGAAACAGATCTATGGTTCTGTGTCCGTGCCACATCAGCCGAGTATTGACCGAGTGAAGACTTTCTAATTAGAAAATCATTATTCTAGTTAGAAAATATTGTGAAAATGCAAAAATGGTGTGGAAATTTCATTGAAGCTTTAGGAATTGATAAAACAAACATTTACACATATTCATACGATAGAAAACCATATAGAGTGTAGAAATGAAGGTCAACAACGTTCTGCTACATGATTGGTAAGTATTTGAGAGCCTGATAAATGAAAAGACAACTTTATTATACATGGAAATGAGAACACCAACTACTTACACCTTAATAAGTAAAACGATCACTTAAATGAATAAACTATTAATTACTACATTCATTAAATTATACATTTTTAAATATGTTGATACAGGATCGATGATAATATGGAATTTGATTTTGAAAAAGTAAGGGATTTAGGGAAATCTGGTTGGGGATTGAGTTAAGGATTGAGGTGACAATGGGAGATATAAAAAAATGGAATTTGATTTTGGAAAAAATAGGGGATTTAGAGTATTTGGCTATAGGGTAGATTTGGTTTAGAAGATTAATGAAGTAAGGGTTAAAGAAAGTGGGGAAGGATTAAAGGGTAAAGCAAAATGGTGTTTGTGGGTTTCAAGAAAACAAAATTTATGGATTGGGTTCTTGAAAGGATTAAAGGGTTCTTGATGGTTTCTTGATTTCTCACAAATTAAAAAAAAAAAAAAGATAGATGATAAAAAGAAGATTAAAGAAAAAAAATGATATTTAAGTTGGAATCACCCTAATGATTTCCATGGCATCAACCATGTTAAATGCATCAACATTCAAAAGAAAGCAGAAATTTCATGTTTATTCCGTTCATTCTCTGTAAATAAACCTTACAATCTATATATAAAAAATATCAATCAAGAGTCCTAATAAAACTAAAATACCTAATTTTCGTAATTTTCTCTTTCTTAATTTTCAAACCTTAATAAACTTAAATAAAAGACAAAGTAAAGTTATGAAACTGCCCCAAAATGTTATAATAAGACCATGGGCTAATAAAACATCAAAATATATCCAAAAAACATAAAATTAAAGCCATAAACGGAAATCTAAATAAAAATTAAGATCTACTCTTCAAGATTTGATGTTCCCATCAATTCTCCTTGACTAGGAAGATTTCACCATTGACGAAATAAAATTGTAATAATTCTTATCATCAGTTGTGTTCCACATTCTATGTATGAATAAATTACTAATATATCCAACTAATTAGAACATGGACAATTGTATGTGTTTGTTTATATGCACATGCTAATATGGTTAGAATATATATTTATGTATATTGAAAGATATGAGTAATACTTTTTTATTGAATATTGTTATGTGGAATTTACAAGTCCTTTCTACGAGCAACATATATTTAGTTAATTTTTAAAATACTATCAATATTTTCAACAATGGATATTTTAGTCAAAATATATTGTTTCTCAAACATTTCCAGTGAAATTTTGTATTTTTGTACCCAAATTGTTACTTCCATTTCATGTTGAGCCTTCTAGAAATATATATATTTTTTTGGTATATTACGTGAAAATATGTCGAAATGTATTCTATGGAAGCATCTAAAACATTAGCAAGGGAGAACTAAAACATAAATAATTTAAATTCCCTACAAATTTTTTTGTCATCTACGTTCTCATGTTCAAAGTGGTCTTTACATGTTTAGAAGCTTAAGATGACAGATTGAAGGATGTTTTTGGGTCATAAGTTTCAGACTGAAGTAGCAAGTAGGCTGTTTATTTTAATCTTTCTATGTGTTCTTTTATTCATTGTGAAGTGTCTGTTGAGCAAGGACCAAGAACACTAGTTATTTAAGGGGCTTCCTGCAAATTTCTTATGAATAATTGGTGTATGCTTTTTACGCCAAATGCTTCCTTTGTTTTCAAAATGCAGCTTTAACATTAACATCTAATTATAATGGAAGATAATTGTCAAGAGCCTATGACATCCATCTTCATGTCGAAATCGAAGCATTCATGGAATAAATCAGTATAGGGCTTAATTTAACTGTTATCACCAAGTTGACATTCCTTTGAAAAATATATCTATGTGGATGAAAAATCACATCCATCAAGTAATTCTTACCATCCAATCAGAAAACTATTTCTTGTTATACCGTCTCTCTTGTCTACATTTACTATCAAAAGAGAGCATTTGGCTGAATTTCGAAGTAGACCAATTTCTGCGACATTGCACTCTTATAAGCTGGACAAATCTTGATCAATAAGCATGCACATCAATCATATGGTAGAAATTGCAGAATCCAGATTATTATAGAACAATGACATTGGGGATATCCTATCATTTATGTTTGAACATATTGATGAGTGACTTGTCAAAATATATATTGACAAACTTTTATTGGTATTTATGTGCTAATCATCTCAGGTTGGCAAATTGTCTACTGGGGACTCTTTGGATATTTCGCCACATGATGAAGCTGCAATTGTCACAAATGATGCTACAATTAAAGATATGGAGGTAACCTTCTGATATCACCCCGTTTTGACCATGTGAAAGTGAAATATAGCAAAAAGGGTTCGTTCTGTTTCATTCCATGATGCGAGTCAAATGGGCCTCTTTCCCCCTTCAGTTGAATGATATACCATTGCTAAGCAATAAGGAACCAATACATGGAAAAAAAAGAAAAGAAACTTATTAACTGGTAGTCTCCTAGTCACTGTTAAAAGCTGAGAATGTGGGCTACTACTTGGCCGTAAACATCTCTTTCATTGAATGTTAAATGCCATATAAGTTCCAAGAAGATGAGAATTAATAAACATCTTTCTTGATAACCTTGTCAATGAGTATCTGGAGTGTTTTCAATATTGTATTGAGAAATAAAATGTTCTCAATAGTCATTACAGGCTCCCATATACTCATTCCGTCTTTACTGTATAGGCCCAATCGTCACAATGATCTAGTTATTTCTCTGAGGTGTGGGTTAGGGAAGTACTTGAAATGATTCAATAGGTTCTCCGGAATGTCCTCTGTCAAGTTATTTCAAATTGGTTACCCTTTCCTTGGGACTTTTCTCAATTTATGAGGAAAACTCGAGTCCTATAAATCCAATAATTCGAATCCCGATTTGAAATTTTGCATCAAATCCCACTCATGATTTTACCATCCAATTTGATTTTGGACAATGTCAATTTCAACACTCAAAAGAAACATTGTTCACCAGGCTTACAACTTATTTCATATTGTTATTGCTGTGACACAGACGATTGCCTATGAAACTACAAATGCCTCACATTAGATGTGTCCATATTCATCATACCCATACATGGGCAAGTTTTTAAGGTGGAAAATGGTGAGATTGAGACGGTGGTCAGATCGGAGAATTATTACATTGGGATAGGATATCTGATGCCTAACATGATTAGGTGACTCTTACTGTAACATGTACTCGTTATATTGTTTCATCAGATTGTACAGAAACTTGAAATACTTCCCCTAGAGTAGTCTTCTTCTATCAGCTCTGTAGTTTTGAGCAGTGAGTGTTATACGCAGCACCATATCAAGTAAGGTAAGAGTTGTGCTACACTGCTTGCGTTGGACCCGGTGTCCAACAATGAGTTGACCTGGCAGTGTACAGATAACCATAGATTTATTTCCTTGAGAAACAAGTTGGAAAATCAACGGTTCTCTATGCACTGCCAGGTCAACTCAGTGTTGGACCCAGTGTCCAACGCAGACAGAAAGCATTTTCCATAAGGTAATTCCATCCACTTGCATAATACAAGAAAAGTTCGGCTTTACCATAATAACAATAATAATAAGCCACTTGAATAAGACGGTCAGATTGGTTGGTAATTTTCTTTGTTACACTTGAGATGTTTGTCGGTCCTGTTTCCATGCATGTCTTGCAGTGATGTATGTTTCAGTTTCAAATTGTCTCTCTCCTGAGCATAGGTGGTAGGTAGGTGGAATTCCAATAACGCAGTTACTTTTCATGTCAGGGAGCAGCTGTAGCTTATGTGGCAGATCTCTTGTCAGTTCCCGCTATATTCATTAAAGCTGTGACTGATATTGTTGACGGTGATAAACCAACTGCAGAGGAATTCTTGCAGAATTTAATCACGGTGACCGCTGCTCTTGATCAGGCTGTCACCAAAGTTGTGGATTTCATAAGCAGAAAGTGTGTCTCTGATCTCTGAGGTATCCTATCATCAGGAATTCTTGTTTCTCATAAATATGTCAATGAAACTTCCTCTTATCATCGCTTGTTGTTTTATTATTGCTTTGTTTATGCTTCATGAGCTCTCAGATTCCAGATGAAATGAAGAGGCAGACCAGCACTTTTGCTTTCGAGAAAATTCGTTGTTCTTATGTGAACATTCCTGGTTTTTGAGTATGGTATCTTCCAGTTCTTCTGCTCAATGGGTGTTTTAATGACATTGAGTCTATGTTTGATTAATAAGTGAGTGATATAGTTGGTCAATGTGTGTTGGAGCTGCTAAGCAATTTAGTAACTATTTAAAAAAAAAAAAGAATTATATTATGTGATTGATTTAGCTTTTAAAGATTTTTTTTCCCCTTCTCTTAGTTCTGATTTTGAGTTGAGAGGATTTCAGCAAGGGAAGAACCACATCATGGGGGAGTTTTGGGTATACTTGTTGCAATGGTTGAGAACTAATGTTTCTTAGCCTCCAGCTTAAGTAGCTGCGCCTAGGTGTTGGACCTATACCAGGCTAAGCTTCTGTCCGTTCCACCCTCGGTGGATCATAGGCTTCCAGATTGCTCTTCTTCCTCTCCACGTTCGCCTCTTAATCCACACTGGGCCTTGAAATATCCCCAATTTGTTTGATTATGCCCCATCCAACTTAAGACTATGAGGAAGGATGAAGTGCATTGGACGCCACATGTGTGAATCCAGTTTAATCATTCATAATATCTTCCAAGATTAGTGCATGGCAGACTAGTAGTGTGAGACCTTAGCCAACCACCACGAGTGGAAATTTTAAAGAACATTATTTAAATTTTGAATTAAAAAACACTAAAGCTTCCTTTCTTAAGTTTAGTTGACTTAATAAAATTTCTACTGGCACACCAAATGGAAATAAAGTAATTCATATTACCTTCGTTTCCATTTTCACGGCCTCTCTCTCTCTCTCTCTCCCTTCCCTTCTCCCACTGACTCTCTTTTCCGTTACCCACGCTGTCTTTCATGGTCTCTCTCTCTCTCCCTTTGCTTCCCTTTCCATTTACCCTCCTTTCTTTAAAATCCTAGCAATCTATTATTCTCTCTCCAAAATCTCAAACAATCCAAACTATAACCCTAAGTCTCTTCCTTTTATTTCAGTCAAAACTAAAATATCAAACTACCATTTTCTTCTTTCTCTAATTTGGGGAAGAATACTAAAGAAAGTGTAGCTTTGACCGTGTAATCTTAGAGATTTAGATGGATCTCTCTCTTTCTCGATTTCTTTAAATTGAATTTTAAGTTTTCCTCGGTTCAAGTGAAGATGTACAAATATTAGGATGTCATGATGAAAATTTAAAAATAATTTTCCTCACTTCCTAATCTATTTAATTATTATTGGATTCTATAGAAAAAGGTTGGTGTGGCAATATAAGTTCTCAAAATTAATTGCGTGCTTAGCTCATCTTCACTCTTCAACACAACGTGTACCCTATGCAAGAATTAGTACATTAATCAAGTGGTTAGGACATATTAATGGGCACAAATTAATGTTAACTATGTACACACCATCGATCACGCCAATCTGCATACAAAATCTACTACACCTACAATTGTATCCAATTAAAATTCAAAACCAGCTCCTACTCTCCAACCACACCTTCCATCCATGAAGGCCATGCTCCTCAACCAATCCATTATAACAATTACTACAAAATATTTCACGTCTCCCTCACATTTCATGTTTAAAAAATAATTAAAAAACTACACGCTTTTCAAGCTTTTACAAAGTCACACATCTAACATAACAAGATGAGAATTCGACTATATATGTTGCCAACCCTCGCTAGTTTTCTTCCAAAGCAACAAAAGGCTTAATATCTCCCATCAAATAAGAGAAAGAAAGAAAACATGGGAAGTGAAGGAGAGGCCACACGAGGAGGTTTACCCAAGAAGGCCAACCCAGGAAAGACTACTATTCTAGCTATAGGCAAGGCCTTCCCTCATCAGCTTGTGATGCAGGAGTTACTCGTTGATGGATATTTCAGGAACACCACATTCGATGATCCTGAACTCAAGAAAAAGCTTGCTCGACTCTGTAAATTTTACTCTAACCCATTCTTCCTCTTTTCACTTCTTTGAATTGAAATAGAAATTAAGAGAACTAGGTAACAACGCGTGACATGTTTCTATGATTTCAAGACACATTCTACTAGATCAAAATGTCATCCTAGTTGGATGATCATAATCTTTGAAATCGATATATTTTAATGCACCATTGAATAGATTCTGATCATCTAAATAATGCTTGGAACATTTATAAATAGTGGTTAAGGTATGCATGATTAAGGGTAGGAATAGTTGGTTATCCATACTGACTGAATCAACTGTCGTTTTGTCCTCCTTTGTTCCTCTTGTAGGCAAAACAACTACAGTTAAAACTAGGTATGTGGTGATGTCAGAAGAGATCCTAAAGGAGTACCCAGAGTTGGCAATTGAAGGTCTCCCCACTATAAAACAAAGGTTAGATATCTCTAACAAGGCAGTCACGGATATGGCTATTGAAGCCTCTCAAGCATGCATCAAGAGCTGGGGAAGACCAATTTCAGGCATAACCCACTTAGTCTATGTCTCATCGAGCGAAGCTCGACTTCCCGGAGGTGACCTATACCTTGCAAAAGGTCTCGGCTTGAGCCCTGAAGTTCGTCGTGTTATGTTATACTTCATGGGCTGCTCGGGTGGCGTTGCGGGTCTCCGTGTCGCCAAAGACATTGCCGAGAACAACCCAGGTAGTCGCATTCTACTTGCAACGTCCGAGACCACCATCATTGGGTTCAAGCCTCCAAATCCAAATCGCCCGTATGATCTCGTGGGTGCGGCTCTCTTTGGGGATGGTGCTGGTGCCATGATACTTGGCACGGACCCTGTACCGGGCATTGAGATGCCCCTCTTTGAGCTGCACACGGCAATCCAGCACTTCTTGCCAAACACCGAGAAGACGATAGATGGGCAACTCACGGAAGAGGGTATCAACTTCAAGTTAGGGAGGGATCTCCCTCAAATAATTGAGGATAACATTGAAAAGTTCTGTGCTAAGTTGATGGGGCCAGTTGGGTTCAACGATAAGGAGTATAACAAGTTATTTTGGGCCGTTCATCCGGGTGGGCCAGCGATCTTAAATCGATTGGAGAAGAGGCTTGATTTGTTACCGGAGAAGTTGATGGCTAGTAGGAGGGCTCTTATGGATTATGGGAATGCAAGTAGTAATACAATTGTGTATGTGTTGGAGTACATGATAGAGGAGAGTTTGAAGATGAAGGAGAAGAAGGAAGATTGTGAGTGGGGTTTGATACTTGCTTTTGGGCCTGGGATTACTTATGAAGGGATTCTTGCAAGAAATCTCCTTGTTTGAGAATAATTTTATCCCTTCTAATCTCAAGCAGGTCTAGTTCTTATAATTACACCAATTCTGGTCTTTTTGTTACACAAAAATTATTGTTAGCAGAAATGTAACTGTTTATTTTCAAATTTCACTTGGAAAATTTTTATTTCGATAATCAAGGATTAAGAGACCTCATTGGTATTTATTTGAGGACTTAACAATATGATAAGTAAAATTCTTAATCGAAGTGTATCGACTAATACATGAAGGCTGGATTTGAACTAGATATAGCTCTAGATATGGTAAAACTGTTATTAATCCAAGTGTATTCCTGAATTCTCTTGACAAAAAACTCCCTTGGAGGCATATATGCCAGCACAGAGGAGCACGAGGAGTCGAATATTTCTGATTTCTTAGAGAAATTAAACATGAAAGACAGTGATCAGACACTTTTGAACTTCAAGAATCTCTTGCTTTGATCCATAGAACGGGATGGCTTTAAATGAAAAAATAATAATAATCAAAAGTTGAAAATCTCAATTATAAAGATAAATTCTAAAGTTAGAACCTAAAGACATCAATCAGACGTGGTGAAAATTATATTCTTCTTCTACTTCTTGGGGAGTTACAAAGGCCAACCCATTGACAATGATGTTCACATCTCCATTGCAGGGGAGAGTAGGAGCAAAGGGTGTGTTGGGGGCTAGAAACCTTGGGAATTTACTATCCCTTGCAGATGGAGAAATGGGTGATGCATAAAAGAGAGTTTTGAGAGCTCTTCTTCTCCTTTGGCCTTTTTCAAGAGGCTCTTAACTTGACATCGAACCCGGCCAAGGTGTTTGTTTTGGTTGATCCCTGTATTGACACTGGATGGTGGGATTTCTAAGCTTCCCACAATAAGCCCAACATTGGCGAATCATTCGTAATATCGATAAAAGCTTATTGATGATGGGATTTCCGGTTACAAGATCGCAAACCAAGTGAGTAATCCTTCTCATAGATGATGGGGTTTCCATACCATCCAAACATAGTTATTTATCTAAGATTTCAATTCTTCCATGTTTCAACAAATGCATAATGTTTTACGGAGTTAAGATCCAAAATATAAACCAAGATCTAGATATATCAAAGAAGAAGAAGGAAAAAAATGTAGACTAGATGAGAAACAGAGTTGAATGATATTCTTTGAGGATAATTGTTTTGGGACTATAAAAAGATTAGAAAATTGGGCCCAACCTTGGTGAGTGGCTCTCTCAAACCATTTCAAAACTAGTTGTATGATTAAGGTTGAATTAATTAATCTGTTGCATTGCTTCTAAATCTTCTATCACGAAGGGATGATTCCACCATGAAATTCATCTACTAATAAGGTAGTGAAGTTCCAAAATTCAAATCTAATCTTGACAAAACTTTTTTTTGGTCCAAGAACTTGTTCATCTTAATCATTTTGTTAGTTTTCATCTTCTCGCAGATTAAACATTCATGTGTAGTACTTCACTTCAAGAAGAATGTGTGTATTAAATGTTCTTTCCATTTACATTTTGGCTTATTACTTACTACGTCTCAATTATATATGGGTCAAGATCCGGTGACAATCCTTATTTGATGATCCTTCGTTTTATAGTGTTACTAGTTTTGAAATAAGCTGATTTTTTATGGGACCTCCTCACCAAAACTCAACCCATTCTGTAACTGTTTAACCCCATCAAAAGTTATTTACAAATTAATCGTAAAAACTTGTAGTTGATGATTCTTCAACTTGTAAACCATTTTTGGTGGGGTTGGAAGTTTCAGAATGACCTGATTTTTCATGAAGATATCTCTTCCCCATAGAGATCATCTTCGAAAAAAAAAAAAAAAAATCAGATCATTTTAGAACTTCTAATATATATATATATATATATAATCTCATTCGCACCAACATTTTGTCTTATATGGGTTATAAGTTTTGGAATGGGTTGATTTTTTTTTTTTTTTAAAAGGATAATCTCCATGGTGAGGAGATCATCCTCACAAAAAATCAACCCATTGAAACTTTTAACCCTATCAAAAGTAGTTTACAAGTAGAAGAATCATAGACTGTTAATTTGTAAACCACTTTTGTCTTAAAACTAAATAAATACCACATATGTTTTTTTTTTTTACTCCACTATTTTCCTCTTTTTTTCCCTCTATCAAAATTTTCTTCATTTTTAGCCTCCGTATAATTCTATAAATTAACAAATCCTCTTTCTAATTTCTATACCTCCTATCTCTAGAACAGCTAATATCCAGCATGAAAAATATTTTCATCCCTCATTGTTCAAACCATAATTCTCTATAATCAAAGACCAAAAAGACCATTTACATTTGAAAGTTACCTATTACAGGATCTTAAGATACAGTGATCTATCTTCTTTGATCGAGAATGATTTCCATGGATTTTTTTTGCATTGAAGTTCAACCAATTTTTTAGTATAAGAAGAAAGAGTTGAAAGAAAAATATTATAACAAGGAAAGAGAAGATAGATTTTTGAAGAGAGAGAGTTGAGTCTTTTTATAAATCAAGTTTTTGATAGTAAATGATGTGGACAATAAATAATGTGGTTGAGAAGTAAATAATATTTTTTATTGATAAATAGTATTATTAATAAGATAATTAACAGAAATTGATGATAGGTAAAGTGAGGGATAACATGATGAATAAGGATTTAGGGTGTTGGGAGCCATTTTCTGTCCTTCCCACCCCAAATATTATAGGTTAAGTGAGTAAATAGAGAGGTCACAAGATATGCTCTAAGACTAGGTAATTCCAAAATTCAAGTCTGCAACTCTGACAAAACTTTATTTAGGTACCATGAATGGTACCAAATCTGTCTTGTATATGAGGCTAAAAGGGAATATTTGATTATAATCTACCATATTTTGCTTATTGCTTTACTAATAATGGTATTATTATTAATTATTAGAAAAGCCTCATTTATTTTACAACCATTTTCCATGCTTTACTATGACATGATTTGCACTACTTGAACATCATCTCTTATCACATACATATATACATATATATCCATATGTATGATGATGCCAGGTCTGGTCCAGTAATATTCGATATTGTTCAAGGACATTTACGTCTGCCACCATGGGTAGTCATGTTGGCGTAGCAGGGGCAAACCTCTTGGTTTCCTGAAGTACCGGGAGGGACGCAGTTGCACCTACTACAGCAGGTCCCACATGCCCTCTTGCAGAGCCGAGGCCTCGAAGATAACCGGCACCTGGCATCACAAGCCGCACCACAATCTGCATGGAATAGACGTAAATTATAAATTTCAATAAAAAGATGAATAATTAATTAAAAGTGTTTGATTTATAAAGAAAGAATGTTAGAGCAGTAAGTCCATGCAATTGTGATAATTGTACTTGATTAATTAAATTAGATGATCGATATTATACGTACGTACCTATCGTTTGGAGGAGAGACCTCTGCGCACCACTGCTGCTTATCTGTAATTAGAATATTAGTACACCATGACAAACTGTAAAACACAAGATTCAAGGCTCGAAGAAAGTAAAACAAAAGAACGAAAAAAGAAGAAGAAATATAGACTAGTAAAATATATGTAGACCATGCTTGGGGTACTTAAGTTGAGATATGAACTATATGTTAAATTACAGAGAAATTTATCAAAACATAATCTACTTTTGACGAAACTCCAATTCTGGCTCATTTTTCATTTTAGCCCTCTCGAAGGTTTTAAAATGCTAAGTTCACAAGTTTAAAGTGACAGTCTTGCAAATATATATCAAAAGACTTTCTCGCAGTTTCATTACTTTTAGTGCGTTGTAACTATGTAAACCAGCGAGATTGTCACTTTAAACTTGTGATCTCGTCACTTGAAAATCTGTGCCTACATATATGTTTTGAGAATTAAAATGAATAATTAGCCGGAATGAGGATTTCATCATCACGAAATGGTAATTCATATATGGGGTAATTAATTAAGTTGAGATGTGAACCATTTGATCAGATTCAAACTGAAGTTTTGCTTCAAGTACATTGAAGAAGAGGAGAGACAGGACCAGCGAAGCGGCAAAAGATGTTTTAGAGGTAGCCATACGAGAGAGAGAGAGAGAATATTTTTTGACGAGCAAAATAAGAGAAAGAGGCAATTTATAGTGTGTCAGGGGGCTTTAAGATAAGCGTGTGAATCAAGGACTATTGAGTTTTTACGATCATTGTTTGTACTCTTATATTGTTGGAGGTAAACATCAACTAATTGCAGGCTATAAATTCATGCCACGTACGTAAAAGAGTATGCTATGTGATGCAGCTTATAAGTTCTTTCTTTTCTTTTAAATATCCCAGGCTCTCAGCTGAACGCCTAAACCTGAACCAAACTGATTAGTTACACGTGCGACCGAGCGAGTTTAAATTTTTGTCGTTTTATTAGTTTTAATAGGCCAGGATTTTGGTGAGGAGAGAGAACGAGAGATTGATAATTATTATTAAAGTGACAAGTGAGAAAGGAATCGTGGTCAACAAGTTTCGGACAGTTGTGGTAATCTCCAGCTGCACCAAAGTTGGTGCTTCACAGCTGTATTCTTTCGATTTATATGTGGCCATATCATTAATCCACTTGAGATGATGTTGACTATACTTGATTTTGGCTTTGCTAAGACGTCGTGTGGACCCAAATAACGTACATAATCCATCCCCATTTGTTTTCTAGTCCGACTAGCCTTACAAAGGATTTCACCCTTACTAAGGGTCTTTCGGCTCAACGTGTGGCATCCAAAAACATGATCGGATCCTTCGAGGTTTTGGTTGTGAAGGATAAAATTCTTTGAATTTTGAAAAAAATAATTTCGATTATATTTTTGGTTGAATTTTAATTTTAAGTTTAGGAGTTATGTGAAGAAATCCTTTATTTTTCAGATCCGAGTTTTTTGATGAAATTTAAAAGGCTGAAGTGTTGGATTGTAGATGAGTAAAAGGAACCTTTGTAAGGTTCAAAATCATACTATCTTAGCAAGGAAAAGGTTTCACTTTGTTTTCTGTACACGTGGCTTTATCTGAAATGCCAATAATGGTCGTCCCTACCAGTTAAAGCTCCTGGGGTGCTAATGGGAGATTTCGTTTCTGAGAAAGTTTATGTGGTTTTGGACTCGTGAGGGCTTTCATTTTTCTAAAATATGGTGCAATTCATTGGTGCCGTGCCGAATGATGCAGATAGGCTGTGAAAGAAAGTGTGATGTAGGCTAAGAGGCATTGTGTATGATGGTGTGTACGTGTTCCCTGAAATAATGAGCCAGGGACAAAGGTTGGGGAAACATCACTGTGAGGCGGTCAACTATCCATGTCAGACTTAAACCTTAAATGGTGATTGCGTGAATAAAATAAAGCCTATTGGGCTCAATGGATCAAGATGAAAATTGTCCACTCTTTAATTGTTACAAAGAAAGATGTGGCATATGCAGCATGTGTGTGTCGTGGGTCGTGGGTCACGGGTCAAGTCAATCCATCTTCTTCAAGAGATGTAGCAATGAAATCAATTCGTCTTCAATTATGGTTGAGACTTGAGGGAAATCAATTCATCTTTAATATGGTTGAATAGATAATATCACATATTGACGTGTATTTCTCCCTGGCTTGAACTTGACCAGTTTTACCCACCCTTGTTCCCTATTCATTCTTGCAATAAAATTATCTTGGAAAAAATTTAAAAGGCAAGAAAAATAAAATTAATATGAAATGAAAATCAAAGGTGTATCATAGAATTTAAAATGATTTAGCCACGTACACAGCCAGCACTCAGAAGAGTTGTTGATAATCCATTCAGTGAGCCACCCCTTGGTGTAAAATCATGCTGAAAATTTACTGTTGCACTGAAGTATGTGAAGAGAACTTTGAGGGAGCATCATTTTTTATTTTTTATTATTATTATTATTATTAATTTTTTTTTTTTTTTTGGGATAGATTGTGAATTTATGCCAACAGTTAATCCAACTTTGGTAGAATAAATAAAAAATTTACCCAGGATGTCCTATGTCCCTAATATTACTACCACCCATCAGAATTCCAGTCAAGATAGCGAGAGAGACAATATGAGTACATGAATGAGGTGGGATTGCAAAAAGATTCTAAGAAAAGCAAAAAAAAAAAAAAAAAAAACCCACACTTGCTAATTTAAGTTATCCATAGGCATAGTTAGCCTGTAGAATGCTTCAAACTCAAACAACGCCGGAGGGAAGACGTAGAACAAGTTGTCCGCCAACAATGCTGCAAGGAAAAGAAAACTCAATAGTTGTCCCAATGTTCTCACATTAGGGAAATAACATTGGAAAAGATCTCAAAGAATGGAAAGCTTGTTACCCACCTTTTCACATAATAGTAACAAAAGTCTGCAAGGATGAAAGTTTGAACAATTTCTGCGAGCAAAACCATGGATGGCCATGGTCCATAACCCAAAGCTGTCAGTAAGCGACCCTGGGTGTCTAGCACCTGTTACAAGGTAAACAAGGAGAAAACATAGTAATAAGGATAGCGAAACAAGAAGCACTACATTGGAGAACCGTGTGTAAACGTACAAGCAAATTGGGCTAGATGCTGGTAGGTAGGATCCAAAATTTAAAAAAAAAGATCTCACGAGCCCAAAAACTCTAAAAACAACACTATTGGGCGACCTTAACCATCTGACTAGTAATGTTTAATGGATAGGATGGCTAGGATCATTACTTCAAGCATATTTTGAGGAAACAACATCAACCCTAACCCCCATAACAGTGAATGTAACTACTTAATTTTCTGAAAACAATAAATAAATGACATTCCAAACAGGTACCATTCATAAGGACTGTTAGCATGAACAAACCTGGAGAACCCAATGGGCACAGCTCAAAAACCTGGCTACACCCAAAGCAAATACGTAATGGGCTGTAAACGGTTCAATAATCTGAAAATATCAATGGAAGATGGGTTAAGAGAGGAAGTTAATGAGCTTATATTTATCAAAAAAAAAAAAAAAGAGAGGAAGTTAATGCAACTATGTACATGAATATGTGTGCATCTGTTTCTCGAACTCGTACCTTTGTGTTTTGCATCACACGCAACTGGGGTAACACAGAAACGGCTTCCAGATACACACAAAAGGCCCAACACATTCTGTTCAAAATATAATGTGATGTTGATGGATGA
Source organism: Akebia trifoliata (assembly GCF_017979445.1). Taxonomy (NCBI): domain Eukaryota; kingdom Viridiplantae; phylum Streptophyta; class Magnoliopsida; order Ranunculales; family Lardizabalaceae; genus Akebia; species Akebia trifoliata. Next base: position 47,675,230 of record NC_141377.1, read on the forward strand.
ATAGCAAGTGCTAATAGAGCACATGGTACCACCTACATCCAAATTGAAAATCTTATATTTTTTTTAATGATGAAACAAATTGAAAAGCTTACATTGATATCACAAAAAGAACAACTTCATAAATAAAGATTAAGAGATTATGGATGTTTGGCAGGTTCAAGCACCCCACAGGGTAAATTAATGATTTTTCCAATTCACAAGCCTATAAGAACAGTAGCAATCACACTTCAAGCAAATTTGCAAACAAGAGTGGGGGGGACTTGGATTTAGAAGATTGAGGATTATAATTGAGGCTGTGCTGGGTAGGTGGCACTGGAGGTTTGAGATGGAGGAGGGTCATTGGGACGAAATTCAGAGTGGATACTAGGGACGGGAGATTAGCCCTGGTAGGAACTCATATGGATACAGAGTTTGGAAAGGTATTCTTAGAGTCTTGCTTGCAATCAGAAGGAAAGTTCGTTTCAAGGTGGGTTCTGGGAGAAGGATTCGATTTTGGGAAGACTCTTAGTGTGGGAACTTGCCCTTGGTGGATCAGTTCTCAGGATTGTTTTCACTACCTCAAAAGAAGGGCCAACCTAGTCCATCATTTCTGATGCATTCAGTTCTTCAGATGCCACATGATTTCAAGTTCAGGAGAAATTTTAATAATTGGGAAGCGGAAGCGGTGGGGACTCTAACGAGATGTGTCATTTTCGGTTCCTATGCTTCTTGAGGAGGCGGATGGTAGAGTTTGGGATGGGTTATTATTTATTAGATCTGTTTTATCATTCTTTGGTGCATTCTAACCCTCACTCATTCTCTTGACGGTGGATATTTGGGTTGGTTTCTTTGTTTGAGGTGCAATTTTGGGAAGAACACTCCCTCACTGCGGATCAAATCACCAATAGAGTATCCTATGGTCCTAAAAGTGCTATTTGCACGTTGTCGATGAAGAGTCTTCTGCTCACATCCTTCACCATCGTTCCTACATGCGTCAAGTGTGGGCTCATTTCTTGTCCTTGCTTGGTATTGCTAGGTGTTTGTCTCGGTCCGTAGAATCATTTTTTAACTCCGTTTGCTATGTGTTGGGGGCTTAGGAAGGAAAGAAATTGTCAAGTTTTTGAAGGAAAGTGTTTTCTTGTGCAGGATTTAATTATCTCAATTCTTTTCTCTTTATGTTTCTAGTGTAAGGTCTTTAAGGAGTTCAATGGGGTATTTTGGATGATTTCTTAGGGAGATGGGATTGGGTTTGTTGGTTGAGGTTGAAATTTCATCTTTGTAATTTGATTGGTCTCCTCGACCTCCTTTCCATTCTAATTCAATCCTTCATATATCAAAAATAAAAAAGAACTAGAGTAGCAAGCTAACCACTACCAATCTATGTAAGTGAACCAGACAGCTGCTATTAAATGAATCACTATCTAACATCTGGTTGTTAACTGCATAACAATAATTTCCAGCCAAGATATGAAAACCCAACAGTAACAAACATTATATTTACACTTATCAAAAAAAAAAACAAACATTATATTTGCTAATTCAGTAGTTTTATTGAGAGTGTGAACAAGATGCAGGATGCAGAAAGAAAATTATAGGAAACGATCTCTAGCCAAAGAGAACCGATGCTAAGTAAAACCCAATTAGCATCTACCAGAATATTGAGAGCAAAGTGAACCGAAGGAGGGGGAGAGTTTCCAAGGGCTTCAATGAGTCTAACTTTAGAATCATCTTACTCAATAACTTACCACACCACTCAGTTTTTTCAATGGGACACCAATCTGATTGGGAAAGAACTCATTGTCCTCCATAAAAATATAAGTTTCCCTAATCCTCCCTAGTTTGAATTGGGGCTAGAAATACAATGGTGGGTGTCATAATTATCAGTTAGATGAATGGAAGATGCTTGGTAGATCAGCTTTAGCAACCTTTGTTGCAAAGCCTATCTTTTCAACATACAATGGTTGCAATGAAACAAAAGAAATGCCAGCATGCATGATGAGTTACATAAGATAGCACCAAAGTTCAACCCAAGATCTAGTTTTTTTTTACTTAACAACTAATAATCACTATGTAAGATCTTGATAGAAAGCTTACCACATAATATATTGCCAAGTTGTCTTTATCCTCCATGTAACTAGACTTCAATTTAAACCGAATCATATAAATAACCCATAGGGTTGTCCCCAGTGTGGCAGAATCAAGTAGTGTGTGTATATCGTATTCCATAACAAAACTGCAGTACAATCTCACAGCTAAAAACATAGCTGTTAGTTCCTGAGACTTGAGTGACAGTCCTGCAAGAGTTTCAAGGAATAGGAGAAATTGTAAAGCACTATAAGCCAGAAAAGTGCCACGACCAGTAAAGAAATATGTAGCATACACAGGAAAAATTAATTTAAAACTCAGGAACAAATTACTAGTAATCATTGAGAATTGATAACCAATCATGGTTAACAAAACAGATCTTCTCAAGCTTTACTCCTCTAGCAAGATGAAATTAGTTCCTATTACAATTTAAAAGAGAAAAATTGAGCATCACCAAACAGGACTGAATTATCCATTATAAAAATATAGCCCTTTCATAATTTAAACAGCTCATTATAAGGCTCCACTATCCATCTGAATTTCTGAAAAAAGTCTGTTGTATCAACTATAAAGATAATTCCACCCCTAAATTAGTTTTGCAAGTAATGTGGAAACGCACAATCCACCCACTAGCATATATAATATAACAGTTAACCAATCAAACAAACCTCAAGACTGATAGAAACTCGTTTTGACGTCCGCCCATGAACGAGACCAGGTCGTCTCGGACGAATTTTCCAATACATTTCAACAATGAGACAAATGAACCTTTAAATCTTGTCCGATATGTTTGACTTGTCTATCCGTCTCGTTGGTGGACAATACCGAGACGTATCGGACGAGTTGTTTTGGTCTCGGACGAGATTTAAAACCATGGATAGAAAAAAGAGATCTATCAAGTCAGCAGTCATCTTGTACTTTCAAATGTTTCGCAAATGCATTCTTGTAGGATGCTGTCTTCTTAATTTTAAATACGTAATGTGCTTTCACACTGCATGTGAACTCATATTTTCTGTTCATTGGCGTGACTTAGATTTAATGAATCATCCTCCATTTCCCTACAAGCTCAATAGAGAATAAGCACTTATCCTAGATTCCCTTGAACTCTGAAGGTAAACATCCCCTAATGGTTGTTACTGGGATATTGTTACTCTGTGTTGCCTAGGTACGGGTACATGTGTCGAAGTCCAACATTGATGCAAAGTGTAAGATTCCACATATCCAAGGAAAAAAAAAAAAGCTCCATCCTGTGGAGCTTTCAATAAGGTAACCTCAAAGTCTCTTTTTGTTTCACTGTATTGTCTTTTGGGGTTAGAAAATCATTAATGTTTAGTGGTTTGAGTAGAGGCCACAATACTCTGTCCAATGAGGAAAGAGCACATCACCTTATGAAATACACCATGAGGTGACTCTTATTAGATAACCTCTTATGTAATCTCAGGTCACTAAACATCATCATCTTGATTCTACCTCGTTCGTACCAATTTTATTCTAACATTTGTAAAAACACTAGCAAAAGAATAAATCCAGAAATGCCATTGTGATCGATTGAATGAAATAATGAATCACGTTCCCCCACTCATTTATGTCTAATCTATGTCTCCTGTTAATTCAAGCGTGTCCGTATCCACTCTTACAAACCTAAATCCATGTCCCTTTTGGCCTCTCACTAGCTCATTTAAAACCTTCAAATTGTGTGTTCCTTCTAACTGGGGTCATTATCAGTCTTCATTGCATATGATAAACAATCTCAATTGACTTTTCCTTAGTTTATCATTTACAGGGACTACCCCAAAAAACGTTCATGAATGCAGTTGGTTTTAATTTTATCTTCTCACCAATCCATCCTAACAACCTCACCTCTTCCACGTCAATCTATGAAAATGTTGTCTGTTGACTACCCAACATTCAACTTCATTAGCTTAGCTGGTATTACTATCGTCTTAAAAAAAATTCCTTTTATTTTATCCTTTTCCAATTCAAAGATGTAAGAATGAAATATGTTATGCTTATCTTAAATCTTTTAATTTGAATTTTGTTCCACTCTAATCTCCCAAGTCATCAGATTTAACCTAGATGTATGTTTCAATTACTGTTTGGTGACAAACAGTAATTGAACCATCTTGTCCAACAATAACTTAAGGTCGGAAATAAGTGATCGAACCATTTTATGTCTAACCTTTTTCTATGAAAAAAAAAAAATCTAAGACGACATGGGTCTATAATGTCAAGTTCCAATACGTTTCAATTATAAGGTACAAAACTAGTGACGTATGTATTACCTTGAGATCTTTGCTCCCATGGAAAAGAACTGACATAATGAGACGTACCTAAATATATGGCGATGGGAGTAATGTATTTTTAGTGTATGTGATGTATGAGATCATTACTAGTTGTGTTTATGTGAAAAATGGGAAGGAGTTGCTTCTACTGTGGGTTGGTTAGGTGGGTAATTAGATTCCTTGAGTGGGTACGTTAGCGAGAGAATTATTCTATTTTGTAGGGAGTGTAGTTATTTTAGGAGAGAGGGTTCTATGTATTTAATCTCCATGATTGTATGGAATATTATGCAGAGAAATATTATTATGAATCCTTAATTGGGTTTTGAGATTGAACATCTCGAATAGGTCTTGGAGGTCCGACCTCTCTCGAATAAGATCATCATTTATCTTTTTCCCATTTTTTTCATTATTTTTAACGTTCTATAAAAATTAGGTATGTAACACATAAACCCAAACCCCTCAAAAATTGTCCATTATCCTCCAAACATCAAAAGAGTATAAACATAATAGAGGAACACAGTCCACTAACACATTAGACAACAGCTATATATATAAATGAACGGTTGGGATCATGTGTTTTCTCATGAGTCAACGAGAAAAAAAAAAAAAAAGTCACATTTTTCATTTATAATCCAAATGAACTGAAACCCAATTCCCCAAAACCAGCAACCCTAGCAATACAAACAAATCCCCCAAATTACCATTCTCCAGCAAACATCATTGAGAAGAAAATCCCACAACCATCCAACTTTATAAAAAAAATAGAAACTCCTCACTAAGAAAAAAAAAAAAAAGGTATTTTTTTTGTTGTTGCTAATTTCAACTTCAAATATCAGAAAAGTATAACCCCAAAATCAGCAGCCCCAACTCAAATAACAAAGATAAAAAAAAATTAAAAATTAAAAATTAACTTAAAGTAAAAAAAAAAAAACCATGAGAAGGAAAAATTACCAGCACAAGTCTTCTCTTTCATGAGTTTGTAGATGAGAACAGAGATACCGAGAGAGTGAACAGCCTCAGCTGCAATAAAGAGGTTATCGTGATCGTGAACAATGAATCTCAAAAAAACCAGAGCTGCCACGCCTGATACAACAGCGAGAAAGGCCTTCACTTTCGGTGGTTGTCTCCTCACCCATGTCGCCACAACACGTAGTGGTCTTTTAGATCCCTTCATCTCTCGATCAATGGATGAATATTGGAGAAAAAAACTGAAAAATTAGATCCGATGTAGGAACTCGGAAACGTTTATAAAGGGAAGTTATTGAAAAAGAGGGGATTTAGCTGTGGCTGATCAACTGCCATACTGACTATTACCACCAGTTGAAATGGGGACCACGATGACTGGTAAATAAAATATAATGTTTTTTTTTGTTTTTTTTTTTTGGAGGGTTTGGGAGAGATAAACCTCTATTTTCAAACAAGAATATAGCTGAGCTCCCTTGACTTCGATCTTCGATGACAGGCCAATAAAAATGATGGAAATGCCCTCATTTTCAACCTCTTGCCAAAACATTAATTTTTTTTCTTAAAAATGTAGGAGTAATTGGATAGTTGAAATAACGCTCAGAGCAGCACTGCAGTGTATCATAGATTTTTTTTTTCTTGAGATACAATTATCTTATAATTGATGGAATTTTGTACATTCAAGTGAAGTATTATTTCGAGTCAGTGTAGAAGTTCTTTTTTTCTTTCTCCAAAAACTCATTATCTTATGATTCAATTTTATGAAAAGTCATCTTCAACCTAACACCCCATAAATCATGATCATGTTCTTGAGTTTCAAACATTGACAAAAATAGAATCTTGACGTTAGAGAGGATGAAAAAATTCACCTATAACTGACAACAATAAATCTTGAGTTTTTGTTTGGTCAGGTCAATAAAATAATAATAATAATAATAATAATCTATAACTAAACAACTAGGTATCATCAATGAAAATGACATAATTTTCGGCGATTTAATAAATGATTGCTAAGGGCGTCCAAGTGTTGAAAAAGGATGTTTGGAGTTGGGTGATGTTTCCCAACTCTTGGATACTTATCCTATACAGCACTTTGGTTAACGATTGTCCTGATCCAATAAATAATTGGTTTGGTCTACAACCATACGAAGTTTTATATTCATCTTGAGCCGTGATAATATGATGCTCCCCTCTTGGCAAACTCCCCCCTACACCACTATCACAAAACCATAGATCAAATGCCTTAGATGCACGACAAGTATTTATAATTATGTGTATCCCGAGGTAAATGATCTTTGATATTGTGATGGGCATTTGTCAGAAGGGAGCGTCATATTATCACAACTCATTCATCTTATCTTTTTGGAAATGTGGATGTATTGGTAACCTCCATTAATTGTACATGTTAATATAATCAGGTAAAGTTGGTAGACAAATAAATGCATGGATTACCAACTATATAAGCAATTGGATTTATTTATCCAATAAATAACTGTGGGTCCAATGAGATGAGCCCATGAATGTGTGATATATGCAAGGGAGCAGAACTATAGATATTTTTCTTCAGGATTTACAAGAAAAAGATCAATGATTTTGTGCCCTTACCATATTAGCCGGTGTATAGATTAAGTGAAAATATACAAGTTAGAAAGTCATTAGCTAAAATCTTATTAAAACTTTCAACATGTTTTTTATTTGAATTTTTTTTTTTTTGCACTAATGCTGGAGTGTCATTTTTGGACAACAAAAATAACATTTTTAAATGACAAAAATGACATTTTGATGTGATGACATATACATAACCATAGATATTTCCTCGAGATATCAGATAAAAGCATCTATGGTGATGTGCACTGCACCACACAAAAAATGTTATTTTTGTCACCCAAAAAATGTCACCCCAGCACGACTCTTTTTTTTTTTTATTATTTTATTTTATGTTATTTCTAAAAGAGAATGGGAGAGCCATTGAGATTTTGTTTCTTTTTGTTCTCACAGAGCCGCTGGATCCTTTTCAAACAAACCAAACATCCTTTTTCTCTCACTGAAGACTGAAGTTGCAACTATTTCAAACTAACCACAAAGAAAGGAACAAATAGTTGCACACCACCCATTACTAATTGCACTCCATTACTTTAAAAAAAGAAAAACCCTTCTATACTCCATTTGGATGATTACACTCTAAAATTAATTTTAAAAAAGTTTCATTCATTTTTTCTTTTCTTTTTTTTTTTTTTCTTTTTTCTCAACTATACCCAAAGAAATTATTGATAGTTTAATAATTTTTGTAGGAAATATTTTTTTTTGTTTTTGTTTTTGTTTCAGAACTATCTTTACAAAATTACATTCTCTTGAAGTATATAGATTCAAATTAAATTCTAAACAATGATTAGAAAATCATTGTCTTAATTAAGTTGGAGTTGAAGAGAATACGAACAAAATTAATCACAAAACATGATTAAAGTAGAACACGAGCAAAGAATACAAGACTACAAGTTAAAATAAAGCTTAAACCCTAAAAGATTTTGTATTTAAGTGCAAGTAATAGCTTAACATAAAGATTATAAAAATACAAAAAAAAAAAAAAAAAAAAGATTTTTTAAGATTGGTATGCAACTAACAGTTAATGAGGTGCAACTAGTTGGTCCTTAAAGAAACTTATCTACAAAATCGCGTGCAAGTTAAAAAGATACCATCACGTTCAGAACCTTGTTAGTAATTTCAAATACAACAAAATTTTGATTTGTGAAAATTTTGACTTTTATTCGATTTTGGATTGCAAAAATCTGATTTAAAATTCAATAAAAAATTTGATAAATGGAAAATATAGGCATATGCTTCATGCGTGTATTATCCGTTTCATTTTAAAATTTCGAAAATAAAAAATTTGCCCATGTGATAGTGATGTTAACACTAATGGTAATAATGATGGTAGTGATAATGAAGACATTGAGGTTATTGTATCATCGATTTTTTAAAAGAAGATCAAAGTCGAGGGACAAATCATCAATTTGGAATGTTAAGATGTATTCTCAAATAAATGTAAAAGGTTGTCATGTAAACAAGTGAATTCCTTCAAAATTTTGAAGTATGACGACTTCAAAGTCGACTTCTATTACATGTCACAACTTATAGGTTTACACTTTGCAACATACAGTAAGTTATATTAGTAATTTTTTTTCAATGATTTTTGTAAAAATTTGTAAAAGTTATAACAAAAACCTTTTACTCTCATCAAACGTAAAATCTATGAATTATTAAGAATAGTTCAATAATACGGAGAATAATACTTTTATTTAAAAAAATAAAAAATTCGTGAATTTTAAAGAATTAAACGGGAGATTGCTAACGAGGGTTCATAATAAATACGCTCCCAGCCTCCCGAAGGCCGAAGCTCAATTCAAATAAAATATTAACGGTCGATTTCATCTGTCTCTGGAATGGCTGTCGATGAAGATTCTCAGATCTCATATGATCCTCAACAATGGCGAAAGATCTTCAATTCTCTCGTTCACGTGTTGCAGACCCAACAAACCCAGCTCGAACTACTCGTTAAAGAGCGAAAATTTCTCGAAGATCGGATACAAATCCAATACGATCGATGGGTTTCCGATGTTCATCTCCTCGAAGGTCAAATATCTCAGGTAAGCCTTGGAGAAGCCCCCTAATAAGAGAGCTTAATGTGGAAATTTAGGGTTTTTTTTTTTGGTTCCTGTAGTTTTTAGGGATTTAAAACTTTTGTTCTAATTACTTGTGCAGATGAGTACGGATCTTTCACAGTCCGAGTTGGCTTGTTTTCTGGAGGCAGCAAAATCAGATCTGATCGTTGGATTGAAGAAGAAGGAAGCCCTTCTCTACAAGATGAAATTAGGTCAGATTTTCTGCCTAATATTTTGGGGTTCTGTTTGTTCTTTAAGACTCTTTATATGTTTTCTTTAATTGTCTTTTAAAATTATGGGCTGGTCTTCTGATTTTGTTTTTTATTGTGTTTATATTTTGTTTCTTTTACTAGATTATGGCATAATTCTGAAAAGACTGTCCAATGCCAAAAAAAAAAAAAAAAGAAGGAATGTTGGGGCCTGCTTGATTGGCGTTCTTGTGTGAACAAAATATATCGGGCATGAGAAAAAAAAAGTCTCGTTCTCGCACAAAAATGGCGACCCAATTAGGCAATTTTAGTATATGTTTTCCCTTCCCCCTCTTTTGTAAAAAAAAAACTAAAAATGCCATTTTGAACATTGTAGTCAAATTCAGATGCTTTTGCATCAAATGTTCAAGGGGGTGCTATCAAAATTTGAAATTGTGGAGGTAATGACTGATGTCAACCGTGACTGTTAGTTTGTTATTGTTGTAATTGTCATAGAAGTCATCATTATGGTGGGTGATTTGTCTGTTTTACTATCATTTCATGTCATTATTACATTGATGTAAGTTTTTCTTGAAAAAATAATAAAACAATGTTGAAATGTTATAGAATTGTGAAGTAACGAGTTAACAGTTAGTAAGGGTTCTTATATTAGGGGTGTTTGTCATGTATATAGCATGACAGGGTTTGGCTCAAGAATGTTATAACACTTATTGTTGTCTTCTACATATAATTAGTCTTGAGAATTTCTAATTTCGAAGGAAAATTTTGTTTTAGGGTCGTGTTTCTGAATTGAAATAATCTCTAATGTATGTGCTACACCCCTTTATTTCTTACCACAAAAGCAGGATGTGTAAATAGCGACTTGGAGGATTTCAAATCATGGTTCGAGCTCCTGACCCATGAATGTTCTGAATTTAAAGTATGTTAGCATGATTTCAGTGAATTGCATTACAGTTTCTTTTGTTTAGGAGTATCTGCTGATTGCTTTAGAAAAATAAAACTTTCTCTTGATTTATAGGACAAATGTGGAGATAAAAATAATGAAACTAACAAAGGAAAGGGACGGGACAAAGAGGAACAACATTCCAAGATCTTGGAAGGTGAAGTAAGAAAACTAAAGCGAGCATACGAGAAGCTTACTTCAAAGAACAGCTCTGAGGTTTCTGCACTATTGTCAGAAAGAGACTTTGTGTGGAACCAGTTTAAGAGGATGGAAAGCGACTACACTAGTCTCCTAAAGAGCAAGCATGTTGAAGTTCAACAGGCGAATGAGAAGATAGAGAAACTTCTAGCTAGTATGGAGGAGTTACAATCATCAAAAAATGAAAAGGATGAGACCATTATAAAGCTAAAAGCTAAACTGGATAAACTTGAGGCAGATACAGATAAAAGCAATAGAGAAATTTCCAGACTCTCTGGGGAATTAGAGTTACTTAGAAACTCCAGAAGTGTTGTGGATACACCAGTCTTGAATCGATGCTCCACAAAATCAATTACTAGTAGGCTGGGAAACCAAAACAGTATCAAGGACCGAACGAGAACTGCTGTGAAGAAAGAATTGTCTGGGTCACAATCCTTTGATCCTCTGAAGAACCCTGTGAAGGTAAGTGAAAAATTAATGAATTATAGATTTGTTTAAATCTCACTTTTTAAAGTCAGGTTTTTAATTAGTGTGCCTCATTCATGCAAGACTTTTGTTGCTTTGTTTTCCCTCTAACGGTACCAGCAAATTTTCTGTGTAAATACATAGAAAGTTATTGATTTATATATGGCTTGGATCTATTAGGCATATAAAGTCATTACTCATCATCAAAGTAAACAACAACAAAGAGTTGAAACTAAGGATTGATTAGCACATGAATTTATCCTAGAAGTTATAAAGTTTCATGACCTAACTCACCAAGACATGCATTTCCGCGTACTATACAAATTTCACTTTCACACAACACATGGGCAATAGAAGAAGACAGAAAGAATAGCTCTCTTTGTAAGTGTGGACTAATAGCCTCCAAACACCAAATCTTGTTTTAACAAATTGTGATCAGTTATAATCACACCCTGTAATGAGGGTACAAAAGTAGAATACTAGAATACTTTAGATCTTACCAATGGATGCAGAATGAAGTAGTTTCTAACATATTAAAATAACAAGCCAAGATGGTGCAGTAACAGTCCTGCGTAGAAGATGCTTTTACAATGCAGGACTGAAAAAGTGAGTGTCCGTTATCGTTGTTTCTTCTCATTGTTCTTTGAAATGATATTAAAGAATGTTGCTCTGTTCATTGCCTTCTTGGAGTAGATTGATAAATATTACCAATGCAGCTATAAATGCCTTCATATTTTAGTTTCTTAGCATTTTCAATCTACTCAAGTCAAATTTGAGCGGTCAGTCCATCTCAGCTCAAACTCGAGTGGTTGATCCATCTTGGTCTGACTAGTCAGATGCTCGGGCTTGACTTGGTTGGGTCTTATTTATTGGTTTTCCTTTGGATAAGTGCAGATAGTCTGTCTTGTATTGAACATTGATGTCGTGCATGTCATATGCATCCACAGTTCCTCAATTGCTCTTTCATTGGAGGTTCAAAGAAAAATTTGAGATTATTTAGGCTCCATTCCACAGTTCGATGATTGATCTTTCTGGTTTGCATGTTATCTAAATTGCATATTTTCTTTACTTTAGATCCTTCATCAAAATCTTATAAGTGTTAATCATGGTTATTTCATAAGTAGCGTTTATCTACAGCTGCTTGAAGTTACCGAGAACAGGAAATTTGAATAGAAATGGGTATGAAGTGTAGAGTTGTTTGTTTTATTAAACAAATTCAATAATAAAAATCTAGAAGTAGGTTTTGTTAATTATAGATTTGCTCTCTTATCTTCTATCAAAATTAAACTATCAATGAGCTGCTTGTTATTAATTTTGTTTGCTACAATTCAAAAGAGAATTACTTTGACTTGTAAATGATCTAAATGGTGAAAATATCCAATCTTTGTTTGTGATAGGGATTAAAAAAAAGTTCAAAGAGAAGAAGAGTTGAGTCTATGCCCAGTTCAGAAACTCCAAGGTTGTTCTCATCCACATTTAAGGTTCCCAAACTGAAGAACTCTGCATCTTCCATTACTTGACTGACAGACTGACTACCCACTTGTTTTTCTTTTCTCTTTGGTGCCGCATTCTAGTGTATTTTAACAAACGGAAATTCTCATTTCCTTCTAATTTCCATATATATTGTGTAATTGTTCCATTAGCTCCACGCTAGTTGTCTATTTTATATTCTGATTTCCAAACAATCAATTTGTTGGAGAATTCCAGTGAGAATATTTGCATCCATATTCTTTTATGACTTATACAAGCATGATTACCCAAATCATCTTTTTTATTTTTTTTGTGTGTAGAATATTCGTCTGAGTATTTTTTATTGTCTGAATGAATCTACTAGTTTTTAAGTTCTACAGTTTAACATTGGATTCAGATTCAGCATGTGTGATGTCCAAGGCTGGGGACAATTGAATGGTGATTCTCTGAAGTTGTCATTAAATTTTTTGTCTAGCAATCTCTTTGATTCTGTGGTGGCGTTCACCCTGTAGAAAATAGACGTGTAAGCATCTCTTTCAGGCCCAATGTCTCCACACCTGCAAATGCCACATAACACACCTTTTTATTTGATTTGTGATTAATCTGTTGATATTCATTGTATTTTGATTTAAAAGATTAATCCAATTTGTGTAAAATGCTAGGAGGCTTGCTCCCACCTTGGACTAGGATGCACAAAGAAGTCTGACATTCCTCCAATTAGATCAATTTTCTCACTTTCTTTGTATTGTTCTTTTCTTTGAGATCTAGTCATCAAGTTAAAAGTCAGGTATAACTTTTGATACCAAAGAAAATGTTTAAATGTATTTGGGGAGGGGGGGCGCGCATTTTTCCAACTCATCAAATCTACAACCTTGCCCATGGGTGGGTGGGGAATGGTGGCATTTTTCCAACCATCAAATCTACAACCTTCGCATGGGCAAGGTCTTGATACCACATTTACATGTCAGCCATCTCAAACTATCCTAAAAGATTGTTCACCATCAATCACAACTTCATCACCATTATTAATAGTTTATCACTGATTCACTATCATCAGTTGTTGGTTGCCATCCATCACCAGGTCACCCCTCTTCTCTATTGGATCACCATCTAAATACATATTTCGTTAACATCCCACGTTAATGTTGTGTATATAGATACCAAATGAATGGAAGAAGAAAAAAAAAAAACATGGTAGGAGACATACAGGGTGATACCAACTATCAAATAATTAAACTTACAAGCACACTAAAATAAATTACATTGGATAACCAATTTGTTTTTTTATGTTGGTAGATTGATCATTTACTTAAACAAATGATAAAGAAGTACAATGATTAGAGAGGAAGAATTTTCATATGATTTTATTGATCTAAGAAAGCAAAGAGAAATTATCTAGAAAGCTAATTGGGGGGGTGGGGGTTAATGCAACACTAATATTATGAAGAGGGATGTTTAGTAAAAACTAACGGTTTATAAATACCAAAAGCAACTATTTTCAGTATCGCGAGATCATACTGTCTATTATACTTTAGAACAAAGAGACTGAGGAAGATGTTTTTCATAAAATCAGAACTTGATGGTTACAATGGAGGTGTTTCTGTAGTTATATGTGCCCAACACATACCAATAAAAAAGAATTTTTTTACAAGACAAGGGATAGACAAGCTGTGCTTTATAGAGTTGAATGTTGTGCGGTTAAAAAACATTATTTTAGTAGATTGAGTGTGATAGAGGTGAGGATGGTGAGATGATTTGAATACAAATTCAACAAAATGCAGTAGTGGCTCAAATAGACAATAGATTATAAGAGTAGAAATGTACATGTATTATTGAATATCTATGTATAATTAACATGTTCCAGACATAACTATACATGGTAAGATGATAAAAAGGAAAGAAAAAATGTCTGCTGATCAATGTATCTCTGGAGATAAATAACAAACTATTGAGAAGAAAAAAATTGTAACATCAAGCCATTATCATCAAATACTACGTTAAACAATTAACCAGAGCACAAACGACCATAAGGCCATAGACATTAACAGGGGGCCTAAAAATTGGGTTTAATATATATGGGTCCCGTTCAGCAACAAACATTTTGACAAACATTTTGGCAAAACATAGATCATCCTCATCAAAAATCAGCCCATTCCAAAATTTCTAACCCTAGTTTACAAGTTGAAAAATTGTGGACCGTCCATTTCTTATAAATCATTTTTGATGGCATTAGAAATCATTTTCTAACCCATGTTTTGAAAAATGTTTTGCCAAAATGTTTGTTGCTGAACATTTCCCTATATATATATATATATATATATATATATATATATATTGTTTTTTTGTGTAAAAGAAAGACTTGTTTAAAACTTAAAAAAATGTGTTTAAAATGTAGAAGTCAAAACGTGTTTTAAATGAGATTTTTTGAGAAAAAAATTTAGTTTTTGGTTTTATAACTACAGGAGGCAGATGTGCATGTGTAGAGGGGACTAATTAGGTCAGTAGGAGCTACATTCCTCGATTTGGATACTGCACTTGAAATTTATGTAAATTGTTTCACATAGTCATAAAATTCTTGAATAGTTTAAAAAATTCATAAATTTCTTCGAATAAAGGATTAGCAGATTAAATTGGCTAATCAATCAAATAAATTGATTGATCATTGAATATGATGCCATTTTTATTCTTCAACCATAATTTTTTTTTCCTCCACCTTCAAATCTCATGGACAAGATAGGATTTTTTTAGAGATTTAAGATGATGGATCTTGGGAAGAAAACCAAACACATTTGTATAAAATTGAATTTTGTATGAAATTTTCATTAACTTATCAAAATTGACCAAACTTATCCCTCCACTGGATAATTGGCAAATTTGAATATGGTTAAAATGGTCACGAAGAATGACTATGGAGGAGAGATTGTACAAATTATGTTCTGGTACTGTCATATAAACGCATATAATAAAAAGAGTAAAGCCGTATCCCAAAGATTTGGGATTTGATTAAATAAACCATGTTCCTCTACTTAATTTTGTGTCCATAGTCAAAGTCTTATTTTCATATCCATGTTCATATGTCGTCTTATTTTCATATCCATGTTTTGTTTTAGATACTCTTCATTCCTTTAGCACTATCAACTCGACTATTTCTCCTAATTAATTTGGATAGTATTTAGTTTTCATCGAACATGTCCAAACAATCTCAACCTACATGTTATATCGTTTATTGTCTAATGAAGGAAAAAAAAAAAATTATTTCTACTTCTTTAATGTGCTTGCTTCTAATTTTATACGTTTTATTATTTTCACTGATCTATCTTGACATCCTCACCTCTATTAAATTCAATCTAATAACATAATGCTTCCTGGCCCTTGAACATTCAAATTGTTGTGTACATGTGGACATTACCATTATCAAATTACAACCTCATTCGGGCCGCTAATCCCTTGAAGCTTTAGGATCCCTTTGATTGAACCTGTCAAGAAAAGAATTATCATTTGTGTCGTTTTAAATTGACTTAGTTGGACACTGAGTAAACGGGGCAGCGGACAATATGAACCATTGATATTTTTCATTGAGATCAGTGCAGCGTGCAACGAAGCAAGTTCAGCATTTTCCTTACCATTTATTAGATTTAACCATTTTCATCAGGACTTCCCTAACCTCAAACTACTCTAAAGGGTCTCCGTCATGCATACAATTTATAGATATTAGTACAAATTGAATGAGTACTAGGTGTGAAGTAATGTAATAACGTGTGTGATACAGTGAATCATCTTTTAAGTAGTAAAATTCAAATCATTTGAGATTAAGATAGGATTAGTTGTGATTATTCAATTGGTTTGATTTGTTATTAGTTTTTATATAAAACCTCTTAGGGTGCCTGTAATGATTGTTTAAGAATAAATTTAATCTTAAGATTTTTACATGGTATCAGAACCAAGAATGAGTGGGCGTTGCTGTTGCACGTCTCTGGCCTCTTCATTCTTTTTCATCTATTAGTTTCTATATAAAACCTCTTAGGATGTTTGTAGTGTCTCTCTCGTCACAAACGCCGCAACCATCTAAGGTGCAACTACTCAACCGTTCACTCATTTCAAAAGGAGTCGTGTTGGAGTGAAACGGAAACACAAAGATGACAATGATGTGGTGTCGTGCACATTACCGTAGATGTTTTTCCGTGAGATAGGAGTAAAAAGCATCTACAGTTACATGCGTTCCACCACATCATTTTTGTCATCTTTGTGTCTTCGTTTGTGTCATTTCAGCATTTTCCTTTTAAAAAGGTTATTTTCATACAATCAACATCTCGTCGTAAAGGACATCGTCATCCATATCATTTACTCTCCTCCACCCATTGGTTCCTTTCGTACAACCACCATCTTGTCATGAAGGCCATCCTCATCAAGACCTTGTGCTCTCTTACTCATGCTACTAGACCTCCATTGAGTAGGTTGCATCTCGGTGCATTTGATTCATTAAGAGTTCTAGTAGATCAAGATTTTTTCGATAGATGGTGTTGGGCTTATCCAGATTTATTGAGATCCACTTCTGTATTGGTCAACATCATATGGATGGTTTGCATACATTAAGAAGTACTTGACATTCCATCAAGGCATCAAGTAAATTATGGATGGTGTGCATTTATTAAGAAATCCTTGACATTAATCCATCAAAGCATCAAGCAGATTTGGACGACTTGGATATATTGAGGGGGCGGGAATCACGTATATTTGGTGAAAGTCTCCACCTATAACCCTCCAATGAGATTTTGTATTAGCACCAATAATACACTTGTAAGAATGAATTGTGTGGACGTAATTTTTGTGATTAACCTCGAGATCTGATTTGAAGCAAGATCATTAACTAATAAATCGTAAGAATAATGAAAAAAGAACAAAAATGAGAAAGAACACAAAAGAATTTTTTACATGGTTCGACATATTGTGCCTACATTCACGAGATCGAGGAGTTGTTCCACTATAAATATGATTTACATGACCTCATTTCCTCGATTAGTCTCATCCTTCGTCCTCTCTTCTCTTTTTTTCCTTACCCTTTAACAATGACCTTAACCTTATTTAAGTAGAAAATCCTAACCCTAATTCTAATTACATTGAAAATATCTTTTTTACCCCTATCAAATAAAATAATTACTTATTAAGGAAGAATCCTCTCAAATTGAGTTTCTTCCCTAATTACATAGAATCCTATCCAAATTCTATCATGTGTCTATATCGAGATGCGTATTAATGGCGTGGATGAATGGTTCATACGAAATCAATTTTTATCCCTTCATAAAATCCTCTCTCGAAGATGGAGATTGGTGTATTGAGATCCACCTTCAAAAAATACTTTCCACTTAAGTGAACACCATCCTTGATTTTCGAACTAGTAAGGTTATTGATCCCCCGAGCTTATTTTCTTCCTTATTTTCTGTAAATCTAATCTTTAACTTGATCGAGCTTTCATAATAAGTAGATGCTTCAATGATAGAATTGACAGCAAGCCAGACTTGACTTACTTAATAAGTAAAGACTTTGATAAATTATAGAAGAATCGACTGAAATCTTAGAGCAGACTTGCATCCCAAAATAATTCAAGACTTAGATAAATAATAGAATAACCGATCAAAGTCCTACATAGGACTTGAATCCCAAAACAATCTAAGCTTTAGATAAATAATAAAAGAATCGACCGAAATTATAGATTGGACTTGGATTCTAGAATGATCTAAGTTTTTTATATAAATAATAGAATAATTCATTGAACTGGTGTCCTTGCCTTGTCAATTTGTTGAATCAAAGAGTAATGTCTGATTCGTTAAACCGGCCTTACCCTATATTGTCTTGTCAATTTGTTGAATCAAAGGGCAAGATCTGGTTCGTTAAACCGATCTTACCCTACTTTTAACTTTTGCCTTACTCCCCCTTGAGAGTAAAACTCAATTGTTTGAATTGATATGAAAAAATTAAACAAATATAATTCACAAAGTTCATAGAATATAATCCTTTTAATAACATAAATTAATAGAATAATCTTTTTTTTTTCTTTAATTGAAAAGAAATAAAGTACATTTTCCCTATCTTATTAAAAATTTCAAAGGAAATAATTTTTAATATTATCCTTGTGAAAATATTTTTTTTTGTAATCCCAAGTTCAAGTCCCAAAATATGAACTCTCATGAGATTCGAATTACATAATATGCAAAGAACAAGAATGAAATAGATGGATAAAAAAAGAAAGATGAAAAAAAAGTATTATATGTTTTTCATAAAAATATGAAAAAAATGAAATAGATATGATTTTTTCATGAAATGAACTTGTAAAGACGTTAAATAGATTTAACAATGAAAAAATTAAATTTTTACTACTTAATATTTGTATTCATATTTTCATGCTTAAAAATTCTTACACATATTTTTAGAGAGTTACTATTGTCACATCAACTTTTACTAATGCCACACCAACTGTGCAATTCTTTGGTGATTTGCATAGGAATTGATGTGGCTTTAGTAAAAGTTGGTGTGGTAATAGCAGCTCTCTTTTTTAATTACCCATCAGTTTTTCTAAGATTTGTAATAATTTTTATTACTTTTATGGTGTTTATCAATTTTTTACTTAAAAATAATTATAGCTAATTTTAATAATTAAATAATATGATTTTTTGTAGATAGTTTTTCGATCACTCCTCAAATTTTCTGAGTTATTAGTTTTATATTTATCTTATTTTTTTATATTTATTTTGAGATATTATTTTTCTCCTTTATTAATTTTTTTTTTCCGATTACTCAATTTCTCATAGTTTTCCTTCTTAATGGCTTTTTCGTCGTGGATGTGGATATCAGAATGCACCCTCTTCAACTAAATCTGTTGCATCCCCTTCATCTTTTCAACAGCCCAAGAAATCTGATGGTAATCTTGGATCTAGACAGCTTCATCTTTCCTTAAATCTGGTCCACCTTGCCAGATTTGCAATCAATATAATCACAATGCTCTTCCACGTTGATAACCTCTCAATCATTCATTTATTCTTGACTATGATCCAGAGTCCTTTGATACTATGCAGTTAAATGACTCCATGGATCAAACCAATTGTCCAAACATTGGAGCATTTTCACACTCAACCTTTAATTCAAGTACTATTTTTATGTATCCATCTATATAAGGCCGCTAAACTTTTTTTAGGTATTTTAGATACCTTTGAATTTATGCTTAAATTTGAGATATCCCTGCATTTTGAATTATTGACATGACATGCCCCGTTTAACCCTATTACCTCCTCTCCCTCATCTCCATCCAATTTTTGCCCCTTTACTCTCTAATGAACTATACATTTGCCCTAACTAAAGGAAAATCTAAACTCCACCCCTACATCCATATTATGGGATTGATTAGGGATTCTTTCTATATGTTATATTGGTTCTTCAATTCTTAATACTCCATCTTTTATTGGAAGAGTCATGTTGGAGTGACATCAAAATTGACATTGATTCACACATTGCTGATGTTTAGTTGCACATAAAATCATAGATGATTTTCACTTGTATCTCGATGTAAAACATCCATGACTTCATAAGCAATTCATGAAAACAATTTGCGAATTGTTGTCAATTTCAATGTCACCTCAGCATTTGCCTTATTGAAATATAAAATATCGAGTTTACTTTATAATTCCAAGTTGAAATTCAATTACATAATACCGTCGCGGCTTTGCCAAATTTTTATGCCAACATAAAAATACATAATACCTAGAATATCTTCAAAATTCAAAGTGAGCTTAATAGGTCACTAGTGGAACAAGGTCGTATCAGTTACCAAACACCCCCTTTAAGGCAAACCCTAAAATAGTTCTCAACTTAGGGTTTCTCTAACATTTTAGGGTTTATATGCGTTTTAGCTCTATAAAAAGGGTTTCAACTGAGAAACTTTTCGTCGATTCTTCTCCAAAATTGTGTGGTTCGTCTCTCTCTCGCTCTCCATTTTTTTTTTTTTTATCATATATATTTCTCAGATCTGGAACGAAGGATCATGTGATGAAAAATACTGCAACAATATGATGGATTTTTATCATGATTCGTAGTATTTAAGTCTCTGATGATCTCTTCTTTTTATTGTTTTGGATTTTTTTTAATGATTTTTCGTATTTCGTACTTTTTTCATTTGAGGTGAAAATGTTGGATCTGAAGAGGAGATGATGAATAATCATTTGGTCCGTGTTTCTGAATTAACCGTGACCGACAAACCATAACCATCTCTGATCTTCCTCGGATCTTTTTATATTTATTCGAATCAATGTTTTTCTCATAGGTTGGTTGGTCGACACAAATCAATTGTATATATATATATATATATATATATAATATATATATATATATATATATATATATATTTTTTTTTTTTTTGCCACACTTTTTTTTTTTTAACATAATGAAATACACAAGGATACAGATTGAATAAAATATTTGGTCTCTTCCCAAGGTTGAGGCATCTTCAACATTTTGAGTAATTTTTTTTTGTCTTAATGTTTAACCCTATGATTCTATATTCAATGTTCAAATTTATTTTTATCATTCTCTTCAATCTTTATCATCTTACTTGTTTAATCAATCTTCAAACCTAACAAACAAGATGGAATTTTGAAATTTGAAGTAAAGATGATGGAATTTTGGTTTGAAAAATCTATGATGTTCTAAAAGGGATTAAAGAAAGCAATCGATTGAAGATGAGGTTTAATGGCTTGAAAACAATATATCATAGAGATTGAAGAGTATGGGAAAAAATTTATTATTTTTTTCATTTCTTGTTATAGAAAATCCTTGAAAAAACAAGTTTTTTTTTTAAGGGATTAAGATAAGGTAGGGAACAATCTAACGAAGATGGTGACCTTAGTAGGTTCTGCAAGTATTAAAGTGAGGTTGAAGAGCTTGAAAAAAGTGCTTTTTAGGTTATTTTTTCAACAGTTAATGATAAAATTGAGATCATTTTCCATTTGTCATGAAGGGAAGACCTTATGTCAATGGGGCATCTCATCAACTTTCAAAACAGGGGAATGTCAAATATTAACCAAAATTTATGCTTATTCCGAGGACAAAAATTAAGACCATGAACTAGACAGGCAAAATGGGAATTTTGAAAATAGATTTTCTCTTGACTTGACTATGAAAGCTTTTGGTCCGGTTTAACTTGTTTTCTAGGGTGGGCATCCGTTGATCTCATGTGAGTGAGATGGATGAAATTAGCTTATGGCACGTATAAAAACTTTGTATTTTTGGATTAGAGTGTGGGGAATAGTTATCCTCTCTTTGTGGTCAAGGCTTTTAGGAGATAGGGGAGGATAAAGATGTATTATTAAGGAAGGGGTTGAAGAGGAAAGATAAAAGATAATAAAGTTAGAGGGATATTATTGAAAAGGGGAAAAAAAGTAGAGAAGAAGGCAATTGAAATTGAAAATGTAATCGTGAAAAAATAATAAAATTATAGGGATATCATTGAAAATGAGGTAGAGCAGGGGAAAGATGATAATGTTGATAGGAGCTAAGAGGAATGAGGTTTGTAACCAATTCAAAGTTATTAGTCTCGTGTGGGGGATTTATTGTTGTATTATTATTATGGGTCAAAGATCCCTGATGAAAAAAACACATGATCCTAATCCTTTAAATGTAAAATCTAATAATTGAGATTTTTTGTCTGAATAAGTATCTCTGAGACTGATGTTATCAAGATACTCATAAATCTAATGATAGATTTAAAAAGTTTTTGTTGTCACACCAACTTTTGTTTATGCCACCACAATTCATTTGTTTTTGTTATTGTGGGTTTCCTTACTTTTCAAGTGAGCCTAATCCCATGGTTATCCAGTTGATTGAATTTAGAGTCAACCACACCCTGAAGGGTGATCCATAGGAATTCATTGTTTTGTGAGGTTTGTAGCACTTGGCCTACCCTTACTAAGGAGCATATCAAGACTCGGACTTGCCACTAGGCCAACCCTTTGGAGTTACCCCAGTTCATATGTAAATCACCAAAGAACTAATACACAAGAGTGGTGACAGCCAAAGTTGGTGTGGCAATGGAAGTTCTCTTTTCTATTTCATATGATTATTTGTATGAACTAGAGTTTGCATGAACCCTTATATGGGGGTGAAAGACGAAATTAAAATTAGAGGTGTATTATTGAAAAATGAAAGATGAAAGATAATACATAAATATTAAGAGATATTTTGGAAAATGAGTGACGGGATATTCTTAAAAAGGGAAAGAACTAAAGAAGAGAAAAAATAATAATAAAATTAAAATTAAAAATGATCTTTAAGATATGTTTTTTGTGGGGGATAAAAATTAAGAAGAAGTGAATTGAGGACATCAATCATATTCTATCATATAGATTTGGAAACGACATATCAACTCTAATACCATCTAATTAGATCCCCACTCCCCCGCCAAATTGAATTATTTGTTTTTTGGCTTAGCAATTATCATTCATCTATATTTGATCACCATCTATACTAGTAAATTCATCATTTATAGTTGTTAGCTTTGTCTTATCAATAACAATCTCTCCTCTTCAAGTAAAAAGTCAAGAAAATTTTGAAGGTATTACTCAAAACAAAAATTCCAAAAATTCATTACTTTTGACCTATTTCACACCTAGGCTCTCATGGATTTGACACTTGTTTACATGGAAAAAAATAATAATAAATAAAATACAATTATACGGTATTGTTTGTCGTGTTGTATTGTGAATCTAGGCTGTTGGTATCATGAATATGTTACGTTTTTATCATCCCACAAAATCAAATATTGTTGAATATTTAATAAATTAATCAGATTGAATTTTGGATACTAATTTATAATATTCATCAAACTTAATTAAGAACGAGTTTAGATACCAGATATCTTTTTCAAACTCTAATTTGGACATACCTAATTGAATAATATCAGGCTTACACCCTACTCAGAATTATTTATTGTTATTATTGTGTGGTTACAAAATGTTGGCTTGATAATCATAATAGTTATCAAAATCTTGTATAATAAGATATAGAATGATGGGGGATAAGAACTACTGTGGATAGAAACAATTCGATAGGTCTCACATCCAAAAATTTATGCTTTCTTTCCATTTACGTGGAAGGACTACCAATCTTTTGTTCGAAAAATCAAATATATAATAGTTGAAAAAATCAACCAGGTTGAGAAAACGACGGATATTTAAAACAATACGCATAATTGACATGATAACATGGGTTGATGTAGACCCAAACCTACTCCTACCTAAACCCCCTCACATCTCACCTTGTTTATATGAAAACATCCCCACATACATCAAATTGTCGGACGAGTTTTTTATCAGAATATTATTATATTATAGAACTAGAAGATTCTTTACATGTTCTCAAACCTTTAACAATTAACATGTACTCCACATGTATGCTTTTAAGACCGAGACCTCAATAATATAGCTAGTGTGGATATTATAGCAACATGTATCATTTTTTTTCATTTTAACATTTGAGATAGTGCAATGCCGACAAGATAACAAAATCAATTCGTTTAAATATGGGGGTTAATGACCACACATTTACAAAGCTTTTGATTAGCTCTCAAAAGGTTTTTTCCGTTGTCTTTTTTTTTTTTTTTTTTCTCTTTTAAATCCCATCTAGGCCATGAAACCTTTGAGGGTATGAGGCTTTATATTTTTTTTCAACATTACTCTCTTGATTGTGAAAAAAGTGCTATGGGAAAAACCTAGTAGAGAGGTCCGCGCCCCATAGAGATTAGGGGTGAAAGTTGGCAATCGGCTGAAGTTGCTTTATTGGAACCCTGAACTTCAAAAAATTGTCTCCAACGTGTAACTTTCCATGGTTGAAGTTGTTATCATGCCTTTTTAGCTACTAGTTGACAACTGTAACCATTTATCGAGTGAGAATTGATAAGTCATCTAGAGTCCAATATATGAAAATAAGCGATGAAGATCATGGTGCTCATGAAGATGATGAATATGATGGTCATCTTGACAGGCCACTAGAGTTGTAACAATTTAGAATCATTCTGAACAATTTTCTTTGACATTGCTCGTAACACTTTGTCAACATGGTAGTGTGCAAAGTACAATGAATTACTTTTTTTTTGAGATACAAGACAAGAAATCTACGGTTCTCTACACACTGCCCTATCATGACAATGTTAGAGAAACTAGTTCAACATTTTCCTTTTCCTTATATGAAATAAGAAGAAAAATGCTAACGTGACTTCCTATGAAATTGACTTACACTGTACTTCTTGACGAAAACATCAATGATTCTGAGCTTATTTCCATGTCAATTTAGTGTTGAATACAGTTTCCTATGCAGTCACTTTAGCATTTTTCAATAAGAAATTCTACTTATAAATTCAAATAATAGTTTCGGAGAGACTTCAAAATTTGACCTCAATTCGCATTTTGCTGACGCTGAGGTGAGTAAGAAACCATAAATTCTTTTCATCGAGATACGAGGAAAATAATCTACGGTGTGGTGCACACCTCTACATCATCAGCAGAGTGGGAATTGAGGTCAATCTTGCGGTCCCTACTCACTCCAACACGATTCAAATTCAAAATCTCGCGATAAATGCCCAGCTTGATAAATTGCAATGCTAATGAATAAAAGGCCGGAGGACTCTTTATAGGAGAAAACATCTGCTACTTCACGAGCTACCAAACTAAATAGCCTTGGAGAATAAACAAATGGATACCTTTCACATCATGTTGACCGAAAGTTACTAGATGTTAAGAAGTGAGATCCACGGCGTCAAAACGCCCAAATCAACATAATTTGGCAGTTGCGTACATACCAAATCTTGCAACGAAAATGTTATTAACTTAGAACATACATGTTGATTGTGTGATTAAATTAAACACCCTTCTCACACTGTAAGGTTTTCACAGAAAGCCATTAATGGCCTATTCAGGGAGACACCAAAACTCATCTATTTTAGATGTATTCAGGTTAAACCCTGTCCCATATCCAGTTCTGATAATTTTAGCTGTAATCTTCATCTTCCTTGGTAACTCTTGGTTCTTCTCCTATGAATCCCTGAAAGAGACCACTGAGGAACAAATAGGTTGGATACTCAAGGCTATTCCTATATTCTTAGTGTTCGCAGTGCGTTGGTTGTCTTCAATAGAGAATCCCGAGCTTCTATTTGCTCGATCACCATATGATCGTCGGTTGAGGACCCACCATCTCCCATCCGAAGGTGCTTCTCCATGGGGTGTGGCTGTTTTGATAGTTCTGCTGCTTGTCATGGTGTCTTACCAATCTACCTTTCTTGATAGTTGGTTTGGTTAAAGGACTAATACTAAGGTGACAATACATGTGTGTTTTATTTGTGAATTATGACTGGTTGGTTGCTTGTATTTGTTAGATGAAATATGAACAAATTATATGATCATATTAATTAGTATTAATAATCTATATTATGAATTGATAGATGATTTTATTTATATGCTTCGTTATTCTTCCATAAATAATTTATTTACGGAGGTTCCCAAAAAGGTTGAATTTTTTTATTTCTCATTTAAGCGAACTATTCAGTTTTTCTGTGAAAATGTTAAATTATCTTTTTGAAATGAAATATTTCACTCATAGCACCAACAACAACAAAAAAAATTAATGTTTCACAGTAAATATTTTCCCTATTTTAGGTTTGTTAAAATGATAGTTTACCATTTACAAAATAAAAATGAATAGTGCCTTGAATTGAGAATTTCATAATTTTCAATGCATATTTTGGTAAAATGACAATATTTTAGTTTACTCAAAGAATAATAGACTAATTTTCGTTAACAATAACAATAAAAAATATTGAGGTTTCCTCTGTTTTTCCTAATGAATATGATATATATATAGGGTCCCGTTCGCCACCCTTAGTTTTACCACACACTTTAACAAACGCGTTTTGTCTTACATGGGTTAGAAGTTTCGGAATGAGCTGATTTTTTGTGAGGATGATCTCTATGGTGAGGAGATCATCCTCACCAAAAATCAGCTCATTCCAAAACTTCTAACCCCATCAAAATTGATTTACAAAAAATGGACGGTCCACGATTTTTCAACGTGTAAACATGGGGCTAAACATTTCGGAATTGGCTGATTTTTGGGGAGGATGATCTTCTAATCATAGAGATCATCCTCACCAAAAATCAGCTCATTCCAAAACTTCTAACCCATGTAAGACAAAAAACGTTTGTTAAAGTGTGTGGTAAAACTTAGGGTGCTGAACATTTCCCATATATATATATATATATATATATATATAGGGGGCGTTCAATGGCCAACTTTTTAGCAAACTTTTTGGCAAAACATTTTTCAAAACATGAGTTAGAGGTTTTGGAATGGGCTGATTTTTGGTGAGGATGATCTCTACGGTGAGGAGATTATCATCACCAAAAATCAGCACATTCCAAAATTTCTAACCCCATCAAAAACAGTTTACAAAAAGTGGACAGTTCACAATTTTTCAGCTTGTAAGCATGGGTTAGAAGTTTTGGAATGGGCTGATTTTTGGTGAGGATGATCTCCTCACCGTAGAGATCATCCTCACCAAAAATCAGCCCATTCCAAAACCTCTAACCCATGTTTTGAAAAATGTTTTGCCAAAAAGTTTGCTAAAAAGTTTGCCCTTGAACGCTACCCATATATATATATATATATATAGGGTCCCTTTCAGCAACAAACATTTTGACAAACATTTTGGCAAAACATTTTTCAAAACATGGGTTAGAGGTTTTGGAATGGGCTGATTTTTGGTGAGGATGATCTCTACGGTGAGGAGATCATCCTCATAAAAAATCAGCCCATTCCAAAACTTCTAGCCCCATGTTAACAGGTTGAAAAATCGTGGACCGTCCATTTTTTGTAAACCATTTTTGATGGGTTAGAAGTTTTGGAATGGGCTGATTTTTGGTGATGATGATCTATTCCCTGTAGAGATCATCCTCACCAAAAATCAGCCCATTCCAAAACCTGTTACCCATATTTTCAAAAATGTTTTGCCAAAATGTTTGTCAAAATGTTTGTTGCTGAACATTTCCCATATATATATATGTATATATGTATATATATATATATATATATATATAATATATATATATATATATATATATATATATAATATATATATATATAGGGTCCCGTTCGCCACCCTTAGTTTTACCACACACTTTAACAACGCGTTTTGTCTTACATGGGTTAGAAGTTTCGGAATGAGCTGATTTTTGGTGAGGATGATCTCTATGGTGAGGAGATCATCCTCACCAAAAATCAGCTCATTCCAAAACTTCTAACCCCATCAAAAATGGTTTACAAAAAATGGACGGTCCACAATTTTTCAACGTGTAAACATGGGGCTGAACATTTCGGAATGGGCTGATTTTTGGGGAGGATGATCTTCTAATCATAGAGATCATCCTCACCAAAAATCAACTCATTCCAAAACTTCTAACCCATGTAGGACAAAAAACGTTTGTTAAAGTGTGTGGTAAAACTTAGGGTGCTGAACATTTCCCATATATATATATATATATATATATATGGGTCCCGTTCGCCACCCTTAGTTTTACCACACACTTTAACAAACGCGTTTTGTCTTACATGGGTTAGAAGTTTTGGAATGAGCTGATTTTTGGTGAGGATGATCTCTATGGTGAGGAGATCATCCTCACCAAAAATCAGCTCATTCCAAAACTTCTAACCCCATCAAAATTGATTTACAAAAAATGGACGGTCCACGATTTTTCAACGTGTAAACATGGGGCTAAACATTTCGGAATGGGCTGATTTTTGGGGAGGATGATCTTCTAATCATAGAGATCATTCTCACCAAAAATCAACTCATTCCAAAACTTCTAACCCATGTAGGACAAAAAACATTTGTTAAAGTGTGTGGTAAAACTAAGGGTACTGAACATTTCCCTATATATATATATATATATATATATTATATATATATATATATATATATATATATATATATATATATATATATATATATAAAAGGAAAAATAAAAGAAAAAAAGGAAAGAGAGTTGTTATTGGCACCCCAACTTTTAATTATTTTACAGTTCAATTAGAAAGAAAAAAATTCAAAAAATTGGTGGGTCACATACTATATAATATAATTTAGAACAAATTTCCATTAAACTTGATTGATTAATTGGTTTGGTTTGATTTTTAAAATAATGAAGGAAAATAATTTAAAATTAGTAAAGGAAAGAAGGGGCATTTAAAATATGTTACATGAAAAAATAAGGGTAAAAATGATAGTTATTTATTTAAAAAAAGAAGATGCAATTGATATTTACGTAAAGGATGAAAGTGATGGAGCCCGGGACTTCAAAAATCTGTGGGGCTCTAATTAAGAGCCGTAAATAGTGATTTGGATCCCCAAGCCTTCAAAATGAAGTCCGGTTGGAGCTTGCTTCGGGGGTTTTATCTCTAAAAATCAGAGTTTTGCAGCACGGTTGGACTTGCTCTTACAGGACCAGATTAGGCTCATTTTCCAGCAAAATTATATAAGACCAGGTCCGTCCTACATCAGTGGTCTGACCTAATAAATATATATCGAATTTAGAATCAGCGTAGCTTCTTCAGTTTTGGTCAAGCTTGTTCGAAGACATCCTAGCACTGGACAATACTAAATAGGGTAAAAAATGGATTGGACTTAATCTGAAATCCGAGTGATCCAAAAATCCAATTTAGTTTATTTGGATCCTTGGAGTAGATTTGGATTTAAAAAAATGGTTAATGCCACTTACCCAACCTGACACGAGTGAGAATATGGTCTTCGTTAGTATGATCCGAATACCAAGTCCAGATTCAAATTTTTTATCCGAATGTGAATATGGATATACTCACATTGGACCTGAGTCGACCCATTTTATTCCCTAATCCTAAATTACCCGACTAGTTCGGCCTGAGTGTTTGCCTAGAGTGAAAATGCTTGTAAGTTGATATAACTTAATTTGGCATTTATGTAGCAAACAAATGGAAAATTTTGGTATTTATGCATAGAATAACAGATAAGTTTGATCTAACAAAACGCTAGAAGACACCTTTTATTTGTACTACGTTGCATGCTTAGATCATACATACATGTTTCCATTACTATCAACTAGTCTCCTATTAGCCATAATAAAGCACTAATTAATATCTAATTTACAAGATTTGGTTACTTAATATGACTTCCACAGATGTCCAAACCAGTCGGAATGAAATGAAGATTGGTAAGAGATCATCACCAGAAGCAGCACAACTAGAAACGCGACGCCCAAAGGTGAACTTCCAGCTCGATGTATTGAATCATGGTCTGGACGTGGAATCCTAAAGATGAACCTCCCATTAACAGAAATAGATTGTACAATTAAGACCAGCATAACGGGCAGCATGAAGAGGAGAAGATGGAAGGTGATGGTAGTTTTGTGCATCTCGACCCTGTAGTCTATGTACTTGGTGAGTGCCAGGAAGAGAATTGTGATGGAGAAGAAAGCGAGCAAAGGGAGTGGAGGAAGAGAGATGGATAAGAGAGTCTGGCTTAACCACCCTTGTACCCACTCTGTACGTCTCCTGTATCTTGAGAACCAACCCATCTTTGTGTACGAGTGCCTAACAGTTTTTGGCAAGTTTTATATATGTTAAAGAACAGAACGAGTTGCATGAATTTAACGATAATCTAATGGATTTTATCACAAGCCGACCTTTCTTTTATAATCATGCCAGCCCAAAAGTTTCGAAACCCATGGAGTCGACTTGAAACTTGGCTGAGTCAAAATTTGATTTTGGTTTGATTCGAAACCAGAATTTGTTCGAACCAAGTGGTCAAGTTAACTTGACAAATCGCAATGTCAGCCCCCTTTCCATGGTCAGGGGCATAGCCAGGATTTTTGGTTAGTGGGTATTGGAATTATAAGGGTGTGAATATAGAAAATTGTCCCTTGGAAAAAGTGGTTTGATTTTGTCTTCCAATTGGTTTAGTCCCACATTGAATAAAAGAAGAGTTAGAATGCAACCCTTACATTACTGATTTTATTAGCGTTGAAGGTTAATAGAGATGGGTCCAAACTCAATCTTAAATACTAATTAAGAAATCCAAAGGTTTTCTAGTGGGGATTTGGGTCCAAGCTCTGAAAATCATTAGAGCATGTGCGCTAGAGAGACAAACAAATGGTTTGATGATCGTTTGGACTACTTTTGCCTATTTCATCCCTTTGTTTTATTGATTTTTGCACTCAAATTTTCACAGCATCCTCTCTCCTTCACGGAATCTAGTCTACGTTTAATTGTATTATTATTGCATTGAGAGAGCACTCAATTTAGTCAAGTTCACTGTAACACTCAATTTGGAGTGCCCTTTTGAAGCGTGGTTGGTTGTATCCTAGAGAGAGGATACTAACAAAATTCACCACTGCAATATACCATGTTAAACAGTGCATCAAACTGTGTGTGGTTCTACATTTGAACAAAAGAAAAAAGAAAGGAGTAATTAGCTTTGACACGTTCACTAAAAAAGAATCCTTTTGTAGCTAGTCATTTATTAGGATAAATTGAGTAGCTCAACATGAGAGGAGAAATGTGCATGTCAAAGCCAACCATATAAGGTAAAGTATTGAAGCCAACCATAATGTCCTCTTTATTTTCTCTCAACTTCAATCAGAGCTCATAATAGGGAAATAGAGGTTTGGTTAATTGTTAACCCCTCCCTTCATCCAACTGATAGCTCTTATTGATGGATTACAGCCGTAGCCAAATGGAGTACATTGATTTACTTCTATGGATAGCTCTTATGCCATTTCTGTTTGACAGAAGTGGAACAACAATCATACAACTCCATGTTGATGTAACATATATGGTAATTGAGAAGAATCAACCAAAACATTAAGAAACATCTTTTGAAAAAGGAAGAGATAATAAAATTTCTTATGTCCCACAATAAGTGCAATACAACCATTGGAATGACTAAATCCACACAAGCAATAAAAACTAAAAGAACAAAAGCAAAACAAACCAGATTAGACAAACAAGGAAGATCTATCCATACAATAATAATGCCATGTGTTGCACATGAGCTCATCAACAATTTCACTCTATCAGCACCCAACCAACCAAGTCTCACTATATTTACAGGGGACTCTAGGCAAGCTTTTCATTCACAACTACGCAGAAACCACCTCTAATGAAAAATGAATGTAGTGAAAACTAGCCAAAGAGAGGGGAGTTCTTATTCTTTGACTATAAGAAATGATGGTCCTTCCATTTGAAAAAGACAAAAATCTTCAAATTAGAATGGGGACTGGCCATAAATTAACTTGGTGCCATGGAAAACAGGACCCATCATGCTAGGCTTGTTGATGCTCTCTGTTAGTGTGGCAACTGACCATATGCCAAAATGCCTGCAACTCAAAAGCAAAATAGGTGGCATGACAAGATATAATGGGAAGCTGAACAGTAACAACTTGAATTCATATAAAAATGGATAATGGAAGTAGGCAACACTGTAAAAGGGGAAAGGGTACAATCTCTTGGAGTGCTTTAGAGTTTAAACCATAGCTACACAAAAATAAATCCTTCATCTTTTTCATCTTATGAGCCTTTACAACCGAACCTTTTTTCTTTTGTTTTTCAAATAAGAAATAGACAATAGTTTGTTTATCTATGTTTTCCCCAATGTAGTCGTGGTATTAACTCCTCCAATTACTAAAATGTTCTCAGCTTCTGAAAAGTCGGAGAAAAGGAGCATCACATGTAGCACAATAACACCCAATACATTACAAGAAGAAAAATGATATAGACTTGCATCATACATAACCATGTAATCATCATGTGTCTTCAGATATTTTCTCTAGGAATATTGTGAAGGGAGGTATAGAGTTTCTATGGACCAAGTTTAACTAACAATTTTTGAAGAGTTTCACATGAGTTGGACTGAGAGACACTGCTGCTCCTTAGTGATATAGATTCCGAATGGAAGGGTACTTGTAATATTAAATCATTGTTCATTCAGAGAAAATTTGTATATTTTCTAATCTCCTACTTTCAATTGTTTTGCGCTGTCCCATATCAATGAAAAGCAGAACTTTACTCAAGGCATTCCAAGACAATAGAATCAACATAATCACACCAAATCTATACTCTCATTTGATAATTGGATTATATGTTTGAACAAATCTTCACAAACAGATCTTCACAAACAGAATATGCAAAGGACTAATATGTAATGCCACTTGAAAACTATCATCTTAAGAATGTTCTGAGGCTAGTTTAAATCAAATCAAACGAAGATCAAATTGGGTAATAACATTGTATGATTTTCGTATATATGAACTAGCAATGCATTTTATGACCAGCAATAGCCATTGAATCAATCGTCCATCCATTAATGTTAGTATTTTTAGGTTTGGACGGACAGCAGAAACCATAGCACTTGGTTGAAGAGATTTCAAAACAGTAGGAGTTCGTTGGCTAAGCTTAGCAATATAGGGGAGAGAATGAAGGCTTAAACATACATTTACTGTAGCAATGGAGGATTATCAACATTTAGAGAGTAAAAGAGGAGAGCTGCTATTGGCACCCCAACTTTTACTTATTATACCCAAATTGAAATATAAGTATAAATAAATCAATGATTAAGGATAAGTAAAAGTTTGGGTGTCAATAGGAACTCTTTCTCAAATTTTATTTTATTTATAGATTTCTATTTGTTAGATTTAGGATTTTATGTAGGCCTAATCCTAATTGTAACAAATATTATTGTAATTGTTTTAATGTGTTATAACTATTAGAGATGTTATCCTATGTATCTCTTCTAACCAATCTAATTAACTTACCACATCAGCTCATGGTTGTTGAGAATCTGTTTTCATAGTTGTAACTGAACTATGTAATCCAAAACCTTCCATTGAATGTTATGTAAGTGCCACTGTGCTCCAGCTCATGGGCATGGTGAACAACTTCACCAAACCTCTTCATTTTCATAAAGTCATCAATAACGCTTTGTAATGTTGAAATAATAATGTGAACCAAACTTTTGTAATGTTTGAATGGTGTGTTTTAATGATTTAATCTTTAATTAGGGTGTGATAAATAATTTAAGAAATTGGATAGTAATAATTTAAATTTGGGGTGCCAATAGCAGCACTAAAATAGAAACAGAAACATATAATAGACAAGAATGTGTGTGTGCGCGTTTGTGAGAGAGAGGACTAACCAACATGAGATGATTTCACTGAATTCTTCAATAATTTGTGACTTTGATGGAAGATGCACGTCGGATTTTATAGAAATCCTCCCCTCCTCTTCCAACCCTGTTTTCAAAATCTTTTGGCATTCTTCTGATCTTCAATTCTCGGAGTGGAACAATGGATTTCAATCCTTGAGGAATCATGTTCAATTTCATGCAACAATCAATCTCTAGACAACAAAGATTTGGAATTGCTCCTTCCTCCACCCTCCACTCCTGTAGTTCATACAATGATTGAAGTTGTAGAACTTGGAGTCGAGGAAACCCTCCCTCAGTGCAGCACATTTGCTTTCCCACATATGATTGATTTTGTAAGTGGAGGACCCTTAGGCTTCTGAGCTTCTCTAATGTTGCCATCAGATCTTGCACTGAATTGGAGCCCTTCAAACACAAGGAAGTGAGGTGTTGTGGCAAATCATGTGGCTCTGGTAACATTTCTATCTTCCCGCACAATATCAAATGACGGAGATTATGACACTTGGAAAGTGGTATTAGTGTTGGGAATGTTTCTTCTGTTTCCAATCTCAAAGATCGAAGGCTACTCAATCTGGAAATAGAGTCAGAGAATCTATTTCCATGCGACCCTGATATACGTCTTACATCCAATTCTCGGAGATTGATCAAATTGACTGAATCATTTTGCATCCAGATATCGGCATCTATATACTCTAGTGTTTGGAGGTTTATTAAAGTGTCAATTTGCAACCGAGCATGAGAAGATGCTAAGCGTATCAACTGTAGATGTCTTAATTGTTTCATCTGACGTATTACATTAGGTACTTGTATGAGAGATTTGCTCACCCTTAGATCTAAAGTTTGTAGCCTCTGCAACTTGCCAATGGACTGTGGAAGATCTTTCAATCCAGTGCCCTTTAATCCCAAGTACTTCAAATGAATCAGTTTTCCTACGCCATCATGTAATTTGTGTAATGCGAAATTCTCAAGATCAAGCACCCTCAATAGTTTGAAATCTGAGTAAATGAATTCCAACTGGTCGATTTGGAGAGGGCCTTCATGATCTTTGTCAAAGAATGAAAGTGACCGTAGTTGTGGATTACAATGGTTAAGAGAAACGTACCGCTGAATCCCAGAATGGATGGCATGTCGACGTGATTTAGCCGAGGGTTCATAATTTCTATAATTTGTACAAATATCAAGAAAATTTTCCTCCCTCGCCTTTGAGATAGAGAGATCTCTTAAAATATCATGAATGCGACAAGTTTCAACTCTCAACCCATCCCAACTCCATTCCGCCACTTGAATCATGCATCCATCGATCAGTTCTTTCAAGTAATCCTCAGCTACATCCTCCATTATTTGGTGTTCCCGTGGTATGAACCCTTCAGCCACCCACAACTGGATTAATTTCTTGCAGGAGATCTCCAAGTCTTCCGGAAAGAGGCCCACAGAGAGAAAGCATAACTTCAATTCAAATCGCAACTCATTATAACTTAAAGCAAATATTTCCTTGACTTGATTGTCTTTCATTAAGTGTGCATCGATGTGCTCAGCCACTCTTTGCCACTCGTCCGGTCCCTTTTTCCACAGCAGTCCTCCTAATACAACAATAGCTAATGGCAAACCATCACATTTTTCGACCATCTTTCTACCTAAAGTCTCCAAATCTTGAGGATAAGAAGTTGCACCAACATTGCTTGGAAATGCTTTCTTGCAAAAAAGATCCCAACTCTGCTCTTTGTTTAGAAGTGGGAGCAGGTGGGGAGGAGTCTCACGATCGGCGCATGAAGCAACTTCCATGTTGCGAGTTGTAAGAATTACTCTACTCCCATTCCTTCCGTCTGGTAAAGCATTCCTCACACTTTTCCAAACTTTTTCGCTCCATATATCGTCAATTACCAACAAGTATCGATGGTTATGCAAAAACACATTAAGCTTACGCTCCAAGTCTTCCACTTCCATCCTTTCCATCTTCTCAAACTCCTCTCTAGTGGGTTCCCGAAAAGACTTAATGATTTTCTGTAAAAGATCTTTGGTATTATACTCATTCGATACATATATCCAACCACAATAATCAAAATGGGTTTTAACATCACCAAAATGGTAAAGTTTTCTGGCGAGAGTTGTCTTCCCTAATCCACCCATGCCTACTATCGATATCACACAGCGCCAAGGCTCTCCATTGACCAATTGTGCCATTAACTTCTTTACATCATCCTCAAAGCCCACTACAAAATCATCCTCATCGTAGCCATACGGGGAGGACCTTCTGAGCTGCAACTTTTCATTTGTTTTTGCCCCTTCTCTTCCAACTCCAACTCCAACATTTTTTATGCCGTAGTTTGCAAGACTGGTAGAGATTTCCTGGATTTTATTAAGGATATCGTTTGTATTGTTGCCAATATCGTACAGATATACCCCTTCGTTAATTATGCAAACGCACCTCTTGATAAAGCCCACAAATCCCCCATGGTCCTCTTCTTCTTCTACTTTAAGGATGAAATTTTCGATTAAGTCCTCTGCATCATAAGCAACCTCTCGGATTTGAGACACCCAGTTTCGCACTCTCGGGTCTCCTTGCTTTGCATCAGCATCTTTCAGGAAGCACTTCATTGTTGCCAGTTCACTTTGCAGCCGCTCGACTTGATTGCGTGCCCCGTATAGGATACCTGCTTCGCTAATGAGGAAGTCACCAAGCCTTCCTATCACATACGAAACGACGGCGTCTGCCATTTCTCTAACTTTTCTTCCCTTCCTCTTCACAATCTAACGTGCTAAACCTATTTGGAATTTTGGAATCTCATTTCTCGGACAACTTTACCAAAAGTCAACCATTGAGGTGTTTTTATTGTTGTGTAATTTGGACGGTAAAAAATTCGATAATATAATTATGTTCCTATACATTTATTTTCTTAGTGGATTTTACTGTAGTGAAATGCTTCTCTAACAGTGACAAGTAGTAAATGATCAAAATATAAAATCTCTACCTGTGACGATGGACCTACGATATCTTTATTAAAGATATTTCCCTTACTAACTGTTGTAAGATTTCAAATCTTAAAAAGCTCGTTGAATTCAAATGGATTACCCCAATCTTTTATATTTCTTGGAAAAACTTACTTAAAAAAATAATTTATTTTGAATTTGATCTAAATTTTTAAAAATAAATATTTATCAAACTCTCAAATTTTAAATTAAAATTCAACTGTAAAACTTGACTTTTTTTTTTATCAAAGTGTATAGGATGTTGTCCTCTACAGTCCTGTTGGTATTAGATCAAGTATTTGGATTCTACAAGGTAAAATCAACTACCCTTAGTAAGATTTAAAATCTCACTAAGGTAGTAAGACTAGTCTGCACTCTAATTTAGCCTATTTTCTTTGTGTAAGAAAAGACAGAGAGAGCAGCCACCTACCTGAGTGGACTCCAGCTGGAATTTGAAAGATGTTTGACTCCTTAGATAGCTAAAGAATATCGTGTTTTCCAACCGAATAATACTTTAAGTTTAAAAAATACGTTTAATTCGATTTCGCATAAAAAACTGAATTTTACCGAATCAATCACTTGATTCGTAATAATTTCATTCAAAAATACAAAAAAAATTCGTGATTTTTTTACGAATTAAATGGTTGATTGCTATCAAAGGGATGGGAGTGGACCCTCCCTCGTGCTATTTGCTCTTTTTTTTTTTTTTTCTCTTACAGTGCCTGTAGTTTGTTCAGAAGGTTAAAAGGCATCACATCATATAAAAATCAAATCCTATTTGTTGAAATATTAGAGTTCGATGACCGTTTTACTTAAAAATACTTCCATCAACATAAAAATGAAGTTTTGTTTTAATAAAGTTGTTACTGCCACCAGGGGGTGCCAGGATTTTTCTATTGTGAGGGCAAATTATGATTAGTTGTATAATGAAGATGAATGATTTTAAGAAGAAATTAAGAGGTTTTTACTTAAAAGTTGTAGAAAATGATATCTAGGTCATTTCTAATTAATATTTGAAAAGTCTTAGTCAAGAAACAATGTCATCAACAAAAAATTGAAGAGATGAGGGAATGGGGACAAATGGGGCATGTTATTCATATTTTCAAATAAAAGTTTAACCTCACATTGAGGCTCTCCGTCAAATGGACAGTTGGGATGATATAGGTTTTCAAGAAAAATGTACCCTTATAAAATAAAATAAAAATTGTATTAGTTCATAGGCGATCAGGATTGATTTTTAAGAAATATTCGTTATTCCTCTTATCTCAATTGTTTGTTTGATGGAGGAATTGGAATCTAACGTTTTCAAAAATGATAAAATAAAAAATGAAAGTGACGTAATTGTCCATAGGCAAATTTGTGACTTATAATCCAAGACATTTAATGTATTTTTGGATGTGTGGTTCGATTCGAATCATCCAACTAATTAAAAAAGTATTTTGGTGAAGCTTATAAAACATTAATAAGATAGAGACAGGAAGAGAATTGTGATGGAGAAGAAAGCGAGCAAAGGGAGTGGAGGAAGAGAGATGGA
The DNA here is from genome assembly GCF_017979445.1 of Akebia trifoliata. Lineage (NCBI taxonomy): Eukaryota > Viridiplantae > Streptophyta > Magnoliopsida > Ranunculales > Lardizabalaceae > Akebia > Akebia trifoliata. The sequence goes on from NC_141377.1 coordinate 47,713,240, forward strand.
TAAGAGAGTCTGGCTTAACCACCCTTGTACCCACTCTGTACGTCTCCTGTATCTTGAGAACCAACCCATCTTTGTGTACGAGTGCCTAACAGTTTTTGGTATGTTTTATATATGTTAAAGAACAGAACGAGTTGCATGAATTTAACAATAATCTAATGGATTTTATCACAAGCCGACCTTTCTTTTATAATCATGCCAGCCCAAAAGTTTCAATACCCATGGAGTCGACTTGAAACTTGGCTGAGTCAAAATTTGATTTTGGTTTGATTCAAAACCAGAATTTGTTCGAACCAAGTGGTCAAGTTAACTTGACAAATCGCAATGTCAGCCCCCTCTCCATGGTCAGGGGCATAGCCAGGATTTTTGGTTAGTGGGTATTGGAATTATAAGGGTGTGACTATAGAAAATTGTCCCTTGGAAAAAGTGGTTTGATTTTGTCTTCCAATTGGTTTAGTCCCACATTGAATAAAAGAAGAGTTAGAATGCAACCCTTATATTGCTGATTTTATTAGCGTTGAAGGTTAATAGAGATGGGTCCCAATTAAATCTTAATTAGTGTTCAGTCTTAAATACTAATTAAGAAATCCAAAGGTTTTCCAGTGGGGATATTTGGATTTCTAGTGGGAATTTGGGTCCAAGCTCCAAAAATCATTAGAACATGTGCGCTAGAGAGACAAACAAATGGTTTGATGATCGTTTGGACTACTTTTACCTATTTCATTCCACTGTTTTCTTGATTTTTTGCACTCACAGCATCCTCTCTCCTTCACGGAATCTAGTCTACGTTTAATTGTATTATTATTGCATTGAGAGAGCACTCAATTTAGTCAAATTCACTGTAACACTCAATTTGGAGTGCCCCTTTGAAGCTGTGTGGTTGTATCCTAGTGAGAGGATACTAACAAAATTCACCACTGCAATATACCATGTTAAACAGTGCATCAAACTGTGCGTGGTGGTTCTTCATTTGAACAAAAGAAAAAGGAAAAAAAGATAGGAGTAATTAGCTTTGACACGTTCACTAAAAAAGAATCCTTTTGTAGCTAGTCATTTATTAGGATAAATTGAGTAGCTCAACATGAGAGGAGAAATGTGCATGTCAAAGCCAACCATATAAGGTAAAGTATTGAAGCCAACCATAATGTCCTCTTTATTTTCTCTCAACTTCAATCAGAGCTCATAATAGGGAAGTAGAGGTTTGGTTAATTGGTAACCCCTGCCTTCATCCAACTGATAGCTCTTATTGATGGATGACAGCCATAGCCAAATGGAGTACATTGATTTACTTCTATGGATAGCTCTTATGCCATTTCTGTTTGACAGAAGTGGAACAACAATCATACAACTCCATGTTGATGTAACATATATGGTACTTGAGAAGAATCAACCAAAACATTAAGAAACATCTTTTGAAAAAGGAAGAGATGATAAAATTTCTTATTTCCCACAATAAGTGCAATACAACCATTGGAATGACTTAATCCACACAAGCAATAAAAACTAAAAGAACAAAAGCAAAACAAACCAGATTAGACAAACAAGGAAGACCTATCCATACTACAATAATGCCATGTGTTGCACATGAGCTCATCAACAATTTCACTCTATCAACACCCAACCAACCAAGTCTCACTATATTTACAGGGGACTCTAGGCAAGCTTTTCATTCACAACTACTCAGAAACCACCTCTAATGAAAAATGAATGTAGTGAAAACTAGCCAAAGAGAAGGGAGTTCTAATTCTTTGACTGTAAGAAATGATGGTCCTTCCATTTGAAAAAGACACAAAAATCTTCAAATTAGAATGGGGACTGGCCATAAATTAACTTGGTGCCATGGAAAACAGGACCCGCTTGCCTCATCGATGCTCTCTGTTAGCGTGGCAACTGACCACATGCCAAAATGCCTGCAACTCAAAAACAAAATAGGAGGCATGACAAGATATAATGGGAAGCTGAACAGTAACAACTTGAATTCATATAAAAATGGATAATGGAAGTAGGCAACACTGTAAAAGGGGAAAGGGTACAATCTCTTGGAGTGCTTTAGAGTTTAAACCATAGCTACACAAAAAGAAATCCTCCATATTTTTCATCTTACGAGCCTTTACATCCAAACCTTTTTTCTTTTGTTTTTCAAATAAGAAATAGACAATAGTTTATCTATGTTTTCCCCAATGTAGTCGTGGTATTAACTCCTCCAATTACTAAAATGTTCTCAGCTTCTGAAAAGTCGGAGAAAGGAGCATCACATGTAGCACAATAACACCCAATAAATTACAAGAAGAAAAATGACAGAGACTTGCACCGTACATAACCATGTAATCATCATGTGTCTTCAGATATTTTCTCTAGGAATATTGTGAAAGGAGGTATAGAGTTTCTATGGACCAAGTTTAACTAACAATTTGTGAAGAGTTTGACATGAGTTGGACTGAGAGACACTGCTGCTCCTTAGTGATATAGATTCCGAATGGAAGGTTCCTTGTAATATTAAATCGTTGTTCATTCAGAGAATTTGTATATTTTCTAGTCTCCTACTTTCAATTGTTTTGCACTGTCCCATATCAATGAAAAGCAGAACTTTACTCAAGGCATTCCAAGACAATGGAATCAACATAATCACTCCAAATCTATACTCTCATTTGATAATTGGACTATGTGTAAACAAATCTTCACAAACAGAATATGCAAAGGACTAGTATGTAATGCTACTTGAAAACTATCATCTTAAGAATGTTCTGAGGCTAGTTTAAATCAAGTCAACGAAGATCAAATTGGGCAATAATATTGTATGATTTTCGTATATATGAATTAGCAATGCATTTTATGACCAGCAATAGCCATTGAATCAACCGTCCATCCATTAAAGTTAGTATTTTTAGGTTTGGATGGACAGTAGAAACCATAGCACTTGGTTGAAGATGCACCTTACAAGAGATTTCAAAACAGTAGGGGTTCGTTGGCTAAGCTTAGCGATATAGGGGAGAGAATGAAGGCTTAAACATACATTTACTGTGGCAAAGGAGGATTATCAGCATTTAGAAAGTAAAAGAAGAGAGCTGCTATTGGCACCCCAACTTTTACTTATTATACCCCAATTAAAATATAAAAATAAATAAATCAATGATTAAGGATAAGTAAAAGTTTGGATGTCAATACGAACTCTTTCTCAATTTTTATTTTATTTATAGATTTCTATTTGTTAGATTTAGGATTTTATGTAGGCCTAGTCCTAATTGTAACAAATGTTATTGCAATTTTTTAATGTGTTATAACTATTAGAGATGTTGTCCTATGTATCTCTTCTAACCAATCTAATTAACTTGCCACATCAGGTCATGGTTGTTAAGGAATCTGTTTTCACAGTTGTAACTGAACTATATAATCCAGAACCTTCCATTGAATCTTATATAAGTGCCACTGTGCTCCAGCTCAGGGGCATGGTGAACAACTTCACCAAACCTCTTCATTTTCATAAAGTCATCAATAACGCTTTGTAATGTTGAAATAATAACATGAACCAAACTTTTGTAATGTTTGAATGGTGTGTTTTAATGATTTAATCTTTAGTTAGGGTGTGATAAATAATTTAAGAAATTGGAGAGTAATAATTTAAACTTGGAGTGCCAATAGCAGCTCTAAAAAAGAAACAGAAATATATAATAGACAAGAATGTGCGTGCATGCGTTTGTGAGAGAGAGGACTAACCAACATGAGATGATTTCACTGACTTCTTCAATAATTTGTGACTTTGATGGAAGATGCACGTCGGATTTTATAGAAATCCTCCCCTCCTCTTCCAACCCTGTTCTCAAATTCTTTTGGCATTCTTCTGATCTTCAATTCTTGTAGTGGAACAATGGATTTCAATCCTTGAGGAATCATGTTCAATTTCATGCAACAATCAATCTCTAGATGGCAAAGATTTGGAATTGCTCCTTCCTCCACCCTCCACTCCTGTAGTTCATACAATGATTGAAGTTGTAGAACTCGGAGTTGAGGAAACCCTCCCTCAGTGCAGCACATTTGCTTTCCCACATATGATTGATTTTGTAAGTGGAGGACCTTTAGACTTCTGAGCTTCTCTAATGTTGCCATCAGATCTTGCACTAAATTGGAGCCCTTCAAACACAAGGAAGTGAGGTGTTGTGGCAAATCATGTGGCTCTGGTAACATTTCTATCTTCCCGCACAATATCAAATGACGGAGATAATGACACTTGGAAAGTGGTATTAGCGTTGGGAATGTTTCTTCTGTTTCCAATCTCAAAGATCTAAGGCTACTCAATCTGGCAATATAGTCAGAGAATCTCTTTCCATGCGACCCTGATATACGTCTTACATCCAATTCTCGGAGATTGGTCAAATTGACTGAATCATTTTGCATCCAGATGTCAGCATCTATATACTCTAGTGTTTGGAGGTTTATTAAAGTGTCAATTTGCAACCGGGCATGAGAAGATGCTAAGCGTATCAACTGTAGATGTCTTAATTGTTTCATCTGACATATTACGTTAGGTACTTGTATGAGAGATTCGCTCACCCTTAGATCTAAAGTTTGTAGCCTCTGCAACTTGCCAATGGACTGTGGAAGATCTTTCAATCCAGTGCCCTTTAATCCCAAGTACTTCAAATGAATCAGTTTTCCTATGCCATCATGTAATTTGTGTAATGCGAAATTCTCAAGATCAAGCACCCTCAATAGTTTGAAATCTGAGTAAATGAATTCCAACTGATCGATTTGGAGAGGGCCTTCACGATCTTGATCAAAGAATGAAAGTGAACGTAGGCGTGGTTGTGAAAAATGATATCTACGAGAAATGTACTGCTGAATACCATAATGGATGGCATGTCGACGTTCTTTCCTCAAGGGAATATCTGTAGAATTTGGATATATACTAAGAAAATTTCCCTCCGCTGCCTTTGAGATAGAGAAACCTCTTACAAGATCATGAATGCGACAAGTTTCAACTGTCAACCCATCCCAACTCCTTTGCGCCACTTGAATCATGCTTCTATCAATCAGTTCTTTCAAGTAATCCCTGGCTACATCCTCCATTATTTCTTGTTCCTGTGGTATGAACCCTTCCGCGACCCACAACTGGATTGATTTCTTGCAGGAGATCTCCAAGTCTTCTGGAAAGCGGCCCAAGAAGAGAAAGCATAGCTTCAATTCAAAAGACAACTCCTCGTAACTTAAAGCTAATATTATTTCAATGACTGAAAGGTGTTTTTCAATGTGTTCATCAATGTGGTCAATTACTCTTTGCCACTCGTGCGGTTCCTTTCTCAACAGCAGTCTTCCTAGTTAAATAATAGATAACGGGAAACCGCCACATTTAATGGCCATCTTTCTACCCAAAGTCTTCAAATCTTGAGGATAATAACTTGCACCAACATTGCTTGGAAATGCTTTCTGGCAAAAAAGATTCCAACTCTGCTCTGTATCTAGAGGTGGGAGGTTGTAGGGAGGAGTCTCAGAATCAGCACATGAAGCAACATCAATAAGGCGAGTAGTAAGAATTACTCTACTCCCATTCCGTCTGTCTGGCAAAGCACTCTTCACACTTTGCCAAACTTGTATGTTCTGTATATCATCAATCACCAACAAGTATCGATAGTGAAGTAAAATCGCATTAAGTTTGTGCTCCAACTCTTTCACTTCCATCCTTTGCATCATCTCAAACTCCTCTTTAGTGGGTTCCCGAAAAGACTTGATGATTTTCTGAAAAAGATCTTTGGTTCCACCATGCACTCGCGATACATTAATCCAAGCACAATAATTAAAATGGGCTTTAACATCACTACAATTATTAAGTTTTCTGGCGAGAGTTGTTTTACCTAATGCAGCCGTACCTACTATCGATATCACACAGCGCTGTGACACTCCGTTGACCAGTTGTGCCACCAACTTGTTTACATGATCCTTAAAGCCAACAACAACATCACCATCATCATCATCATGGCTATACAAGGAAGAATTTCTGAGCTGTTCCAAGGTTTCATATGTAGAACTTGTTGCCCCTTCTCCTCCTCCTCCAAGTCCAATCATTTGGATGCCGTAGTTCTCAAAACTAAGAAAGATCTCCTGGATTTTAGTTCGGATCTTCTGCAGATTGCTTCCTAACTGGTACAGATATGTCCGTTGCTTAATGATGGAAGAGTGCCTCTTGATAAACCCCACAAATCCCCTTCTTCTCTGAGTCCCGTTCCGATCATCTTCTACTACTTTTAGGAGGATGAAGATGTCAATTTGGTCACTAACCAGTCTTCTTTATGCTTTGCATCCGCGTCTTTCAGGAAACACCTTATTGTTATCAGTTCACTATGCAACCACTCGACTTGCTTGCGTACCCCGTATAGGATACCTACTTCGCTAATGAGAAAGTCACCAAGCCTTCCTATCACAAACGAAACGATAGTCTCTGCCATTTCTCAACCTTTTTTTCCTTCGTTTTCACAGGAATAAGTGATAAACCTAGTTTCATCTTCCGACCTACTTTCACAACAGCCACATGGAATAATAAACTTTAAAGCGGTAAGCTCGCTTCAAAATTTTGAAGAATCCCTCTTCGTTATCAGCCACGTGGCGTTTTGAATTTTGTGGACGCCCCCTACAAGACATAATGGCAATCTCCCACTACAACCATAATGTTAAAATGACTCAGGCTGGAACTTCATAGTCATACCATACCTCTTAATGTGAAATGTATGGAATTATAGATACTTTTCATCAAAATACAAGTGAAAAAGCATTTAAAATTTCTATTCTCTTTCATGTCAAAAAGTGTGATATGAGGTTCCTGCTTGAGTCACTTCAGCATGACTCATTAAAAAGAAGAATCGTGATTTTCTTATAATCCCACACCACGCCTCTCAATGTGGCATGGGTTAGAATCATATATTTTTTTTCGAATTATACATATATGCAATTGTATATCCCGAAAAAAAAATCTATGATTCAAATCTATGCCACATCATGGGGTGTGTTTCAAAGGAGGGCGTCAAAAAATCATTTTTCTGATATCCCCTGCTGACATATGCTCCCTAACATGACGTGCTAAAATCATAAATCTTTTTCTTAAGATACACAACTGCACATATTTATGGAGATGCATAGTTGTGTACCCGAGGAAAATCTATGGTTCTAACCCATGCCATGTCAAGGAGCATATGTCAAAGAAGGCATCAGAAAATCCTAAACTCATTAAAAAAAGAATAATTTTAAGACTTGGTCAGAGGTGTTAAAATGATCGGTCACCCAATTTTCATATTTAAAATTAAAATTAAAATTAATTTTTTTTTCTTTTTATCTCAAAGTTCATAGAATTTTTTCTCTTTCAATCCTATTGCATGATGCCACAAGGCCATGCGGCCTGGCAAGTTCCCTTGCCAACCTAGGGAAAGTGTCATTGTTTTAATAGAGCACCCCCACCCCCCCGCGCGCGCGCGCGCCTAAGTTCCTAATCTGTAAGCTCAACTGTTACCTCATACAGTAACCTTTTTATCCTTTGGAAAAAAAAAAAAAACTCATTTTCGTTTTAATTTTTGTAATAAATAAATAGGACAATCCCCTAACTAAGGATTAATGATAAATTGACTCAGTAAAAATCATAGTGACGAAGTTGTGATTCGAAAATAATTCGACAAAGGAAATTTTCGAAAAAACTCATTGACGTAGCATGTGTAAGCATGACAAATTTTTTCTCTTCGGATGCAGTTGTGTATCCCAAAAGAAAAAAATCTATTATTCTTGCAGATGCCACATTAATGAGTTTTTGAGTTATTCCATCAGGTTGAGTTAGAAAATCAACCCTCAATAACGGTGGGTCCCATGCATGAATAGCATAGCTAACAAAATTGGGAAAACGGAATCCCAGCTGGAATTCCTCACTCCCACGTCTCTCATTACCTCATAATCTTTAGAAAAATGCTTTCCTCATAAACTTGGTAAGATTTCAAATCTCACTAAGGATCGTTCGGCCCACGTGACTTACCACATTAGCCATCCAACACCACAGCATTCTAAATTTTATAGAAAAACTCAAATTCCAATAATAATAATAATACTGTTTTGAGCATCATCAAAGGTATATTGACAAACTGGCGGCAATCAAACACCCAAATTTAAAACTAAGTTCAACTTCTTGTTTTTTTAATTTCATTTTCAAAGTTCTTAAAATCTCTTCCTCTACATCCAATGACATCGGATCATGTTTTTGGATGTCATGATGTGAGCTCAAAACCCTTAAAAATATTTTAAAATCTTTCTAACTTAGTCAAACTAGATTGACTCGTAACTCTAGTACGAGAAAAAATTAATCTCTCTCTCTCTCTTAGTCATGTAATCATGATCTCAAGGTACTCTATCTCTGTCAAGAACACTACAAGTTCTTCAAAATTTCAAGGCCCAATAAATAAAAATTATTCTCATACACAACAAAGATCGAACATGAACAAATTAAAATATAGATCAATTAGAAATCATATTTTAAAGGATATTTATTGTCATTATTTTTTAAATTATAAAAATATATATATTATGATAATGAAATATTGAAAAATTATGACAATGAGATATTTATTATTCTTAATTAGTATTTAAGACTGAATTTTGTAATACATATTGAAAAACATGTAGACTATTTGACAATAAAAAATATAGATGAACCTACGTCATAAATGTTGGACAAACAATATAATGGAAGATAATCTGGTTAAGGGTTTCCACCATAAGATTAAGGAAAATCCAATTCAGGATATGTAAAATAATTTTTATTGTGGCCAAATAGACCTTTGAGAAAAGTAGTTTGGAATTACAAATGGTGAAGACAATACGTGGAATGGACTATAGTAATTAGGATGGGTGGTTAAGGAAGCTTGAACATAGGGCAAAGCTACCCATAGTCGTGCTTCACCCTCTCAAATTTATAACATGGAGCAAAGAAGATGAAAGCAATGTTTTAAAATGTTCTATTATGATACATCTTATTGTGATATGTATTAGCATTGGTGAAAGAAAATACGAAAAGGTGAAAAGGAAAAGCAGGGGATGTGTATTTGTGAACATCAAATTTGATATCCATTTTGGCACAATTTGGTTAATTGATGAATTGACCGAGTTGAGGTGTTCCACTTCCACCAAGCCAAATGATGTAGTACGAGGAGCTCGACAGAGTCAAGAGACTGTCAGGTCAAATGGTTAAAAATATTAATTAGAAATCCGACTAAGTCGATCCAAGTGGTTCAGTTTATTAACTAAAAACTTGGTTGAATCTAGGGACCACCAAGTCAAGCAATTTAGTTTATAATTATGTTACGTAGTTTGTTGGTTTGCTCAATTCAAATTCAGATTCGAGGTTTGCCACTTTAGAATGAATCCATTTCGCAGGGGTAGGTACAGATAATTCGCTTCTTAGCTCGCTTTGGTTCCTTAGATCTGCTCGGTTCCCTTCTGCATATATATAATTTAAGTATACAAGTTATAAGTTCAATTATAATGTTAAAAAATTCTACATTAAATAAAAACAAATTAACATAATAATCCAAATTCAAATATAACCAATGAAAAAAATATAATAAATTGATTTGATTCATCGAACCAATTAAAAAATTGTTTAGTTCACCGAACCCAATGAAAATTCAGTAGGTCTGTGGTTCACTTGATTTTATAAACGCAATACAAACCATACCGTGAACTGGTTCGGTTCGTATGAGTTTGTGCTTTGGACGAGTACCATCGAATTGAGTAACATAAGTGAAAATGCCTCGACCTGCGTGTGGATTCAATTTTGGGAGTTGTCTTCTAGTTCTAGGTTTAGGAACCAAATTTGACTCTGTAAAAAGATTCACGTTGATTGGGATAGTCATTCTGCGTGTGGATTCAATTTTGGGAGTTGTCTTCTAGTTCTAGGTTTAGGAACCAAATTTGACTCTGTAAAAAGATTCACGTTGATTGGGATAGTCATTCGACCACTTCCATTCACCATTTCAAAGGGTGCATCAAACAATACATGTTTGCGTGCCTAATGTCCTCTTTATTTTCCCTCAACTTCAATCAGAGCTCATACGAGGGAAGTAGAGGCTTGCTTAATCGGTAACCCCTCCCTTCGTCCAACTGATAGCTCTTATTGATGGATTACAGCCGTAGCCAAATGGAGTACATTGATCTACTTCTATTGATTTTGCTCTTATGCCATTTCTGTTTGACAGAATTCGAACAACAATCATACAACTCCATGTTGACGAAACATGGTAATTGCAACAAATAAACCAAAACATTAAGAAACAGCTTTCGAAAAGGGAAGAGAGTAAAATTTCTTATTTTCCATAATAAGTGCAATACAACCATTGGAATGACTTAATCCACATAAGCAATACAAAGTAAAAGAACAAAAGCAAAACAAACCAGAGTAGACAAACAAGGAAGGAAGACCCATCGATACAACAATAATTCCATGTGTTGCACATGAACTCATCAACAATTCACTCTATCAACACCCAATCAACCAAGTCTCACTATATTTACAGGGTACTCTAGGCAAGCTTTTCATTCACTACTAACTTCATATAAGAATAAGGACTGGCCATCCATTAACTTCGTGCCATGAAAAACTGGATCCTCCATGATTGCCTCGTTGATGCTCTCTGTTAGCATGGCCTGACCATATGCCAAAATGCCTGCAACTCAAAAAAAAAAAGGTGGAATGACAAGGTATAATGGGAAGCTGAACAGTAACAACTTGAATTCATATAAAAATGGATAATTGAAGTAGCCAACATTGTAAAGAAACAGAAATATAATAGACAAGAATGTGTGTGTGTGAGTGTGTGTGTGTGTGTGTGTGTGTGTGTGTGTGTGTGAGAGAGAGAGAGCTAACCAAGATGAGATGATTTCACTGAATTCTTCAATGACTAGTGACGGTGATGGAAGTTACATGTCGGATTTTAAAGAAATCCTTTCCTTCTCCTCCAACCCTGTCTTCAAATTCTTTTGGCATTCTTCTGATCTTCAATTCTCGTAGAGTGACGACGGATTTCAATCCTTCTGGAATCATAATCAACTTCATGCAACAATCAATTTCAAGACGGCTAAGATTTGGAATTGCTCCTTCCGCCACCCTCCACTCCTGTAGTTCATACAATGATTGAAGTCGTAGAACTTGGAGTTGAGGAAACCCTTTCGCAGTGCAGCGCATTTGCTTTCCCACATATGATTGATTTTGTAAGTGGAGGACCCTTAGGTTTTCGAGCTTCTCTAATGTTGCCACCGCATCTTGCACTAAATTGGAGCCTGACAAGCACAAGGAAGTGAGGTGTTGTGGGAAATCATGTAGCTCTGGTAACATTTCTATCTTCCCACACAATATCAAATGATGGAGACGATGACACTGAGAAAGTGGAATTAGCGTTGGGAATGTTTCTTCTGTTTCCAATCTCAAGGATTGAAGGCTCCCCAATCTGGCAATAGAGTCACAGAATTTATTTCCATGCAACTTTGATATTCGTCTTACATCCAATTCTCGGAGATTGATCAATTTGACTGAATCATTTTGCATCCAAACATCAGCATCTACATACTCTAGTGTTTGGAGTTCACTCAAAGTGTCAATTTGCAAACGGGTATGAGAAGATGCTAAGCGTATCAACTGTAGATGTCTTAATTGTTTCATCTTACATAATACGTTAGGTACTTGTACGAGAGATTCGCTCACCCTTAGATCTAACGTTTGTAGTCTCCGCAACTTGCCAATAGACGGTGGAAGTTCGTTCAATCCAGTGCCCTTCAATCCCAAGTACTTTAAATGAATCAGTTTTCCTACACCATCATGTAATTTGTGTAATGCGAAATTCTCAAGATCAAGCACCCTCAACAGTTTGAAATCTGAGTAAATGAATTCCAACTGGTCGATTTGGAGAGGGCCTTCATGATCTTTGTCAAAGAATGAAAGTGACCGTAGTTGTGGATTACAATGGTTAAGAGAAACGTACCGCTGAATCCCAGAATGGATGGCATGTCGACGTGATTTAGCCGAGGGTTCATAATTTCTATAATTTGTACAAATATCAAGAAAATTTTCCTCCCTCGCCTTTGAGATAGAGAGATCTCTTAAAATATCATGAATGCGACAAGTTTCAACTCTCAACCCATCCCAACTCCATTCCGCCACTTGAATCATGCATCCATCGATCAGTTCTTTCAAGTAATCCTCAGCTACATCCTCCATTATTTGGTGTTCCCGTGGTATGAACCCTTCAGCCACCCACAACTGGATTAATTTCTTGCAGGAGATCTCCAAGTCTTCCGGAAAGAGGCCCACAGAGAGAAAGCATAACTTCAATTCAAATCGCAACTCATTATAACTTAAAGCAAATATTTCCTTGACTTGATTGTCTTTCATTAAGTGTGCATCGATGTGCTCAGCCACTCTTTGCCACTCGTCCGGTCCCTTTTTCCACAGCAGTCCTCCTAATACAACAATAGCTAATGGCAAACCATCACATTTTTCGACCATCTTTCTACCTAAAGTCTCCAAATCTTGAGGATAAGAAGTTGCACCAACATTGCTTGGAAATGCTTTCTTGCAAAAAAGATCCCAACTCTGCTCTTTGTTTAGAAGTGGGAGCAGGTGGGGAGGAGTCTCACGATCGGCGCATGAAGCAACTTCCTTGTTGCGAGTTGTAAGAATTACTCTACTCCCATTCCTTCTGTCTGGTAAAGCATTCCTTACACTTTTCCAAGCTTTTTCGCTCCATATATCGTCAATTACCAACAAGTATCGATGGTTATGTAAAAAAACATTAAGCTTACGCTCCAAGTCTTCCACTTCCATCCTTTCCATCATCTCAAACTCCTCTCTAGTGGGTTCCCGAAAAGACTTAATGATTTTCTGCAAAAGATCTTTGGTACTATACTCTTGCGATACATATATCCAAGCACAATAATCAAAATGGGCTTTAACATCACCAAAATGGTAAAGTTTTCTGGCGAGAGTTGTCTTACCTAATCCGCCCATGCCTACTAACGATATCACACAGCGCCGCGGATCTCCATTGACCAATTGTGCCATCAACTTCTTTACATTATCCTCAAAGCCCACTACAAAATCATCCTCATCGTAGCCATATGGGGAAGACCTTCTGAGCTGCAACTTTTCATTTGAACAACTTGTTGTTGTCCCTTCTCTTCCAACTCCAACTCCAACATTTTTTATGCCGTAGCTTGCAAGACTGGTAGAGATCCTCTGGATTTTATCAAGGATATCGTTTGTATTGTTGCCAATGTCGTACAGATATACCCCTTCATTAATTATGCAAACGCACCTCTTGATAAAGCTCACAAATCCTCTTTTTCTCTGAGTTCCATGGTCCTGATCTTCTTCTACTTTAAGGATGAAATTTTCAATTAAGTCCTCTGCATCATAAGCAACCTCTCTGATTTGAGAAACCCAGTTTCGCACTCTCTCGTCTCCTTCTTGCTTTGCATCGGCATCTTTCAGGAAGCACCTCATTGATGTCAGTTCACTTTGCAGTCGCTCGACTTGCTTGCGTGCCCCGTATACGATAGCTGCTTCACTAATGAGGAAGTCACCAAGCCTTCCTATCACATACGAAACGACGGCGTCTGCCATTTCTCAACTTTTCTTCTCTTCTTCTTCACAATCACACAGGTGACACTACAAAATATGAGGTATTTAGAGGCGGTTTTAAACTGCCACCAATTTCAACTAAACCGCCTCCAATATATTTAAGGGCGGTTTAGTCAAACCGCCCACTATAGTGGCGTCGCTAATTCCTTTTAGTGGCCAACTAAGGGCGGTTTCAACACCGCCTCTAAATAATGATTTAAGGGCATTTTTTATATTTTTAGAGGCTATTTGAAAATCGCCTCTAATAATAATAATTTAATGGCGGTTTAAAAACTGCCTCTAAAGAATATGATTTAAGGGCGGTTCTTATATTTTAGAGGCTATTTGAAAATCGCCTCTAATAATAATAATTTAATGGCAGTTTTAAACCGCCTCTAAAGACTATAATTTAAGGGTGGTTCTTATACTTTAGAGGCAGTTTAAAAACCGCCCCTAATAATAAATTTAGTTTTAAAAAAAACAATATTAGAGGCAGTTCAAAACCGCCTCTAATGTTGTAATAAAAATTTAATAAAATATTCATTCCAAAATAAATTTTGCAATTATATAAAGAAAAAGAGCTGCTATTGGCACCCCAAATGTCACTTATCACATGTTTATAAAAATATGCCACAACCTGTAAATGAATATTTTACCAAACATGTTTAGGATTCCTCAAAGATGACAGACCTGAGTTCCATCATACACGTTTGATGACAATAGTATTATTTTATTATGGATAACAATAACATTATTAAACAAATAAATAAATTGTAATTAAATGGTACAGAAAATCAACTTACACGAATATGAACCTTCCATCGATGTTTAAGGATATACTTCCAGTATATTTACATGAAATTAAAAATAGTTTTTATTTGCAAGATCAAAGAAAGATGGGGAAAAAAATACTAAGATAACAACTCCACATTAGGATAAATGGAAGCAGAAGAATCTTCTACTGAGGCCAATAATGCTCAATTTGCAAATTAAATGGTTTGAGACCAACACTACAAATTATTGAATGGAAGTGAAGCTTGCAATAGATTGGATGGTTACATCAACAACCAAGACCATATGGTCACCAATATCATAGTGAAACAGTACCTGAGACCAGAAGTACCAGTTTGAAGAGAAGCCTCAACAGCTAAATCATCATACGATGAAGTGGTATGAAGTATTGGTTGGGTTTGGGGTGGAGTAAACAAGGGTATACTATTTTCTGCACGAGGTGGACATTCTACTCCAAAAGTCTGCCAATATTGAACAAAATCAATCGTTAGTGCTCACTGAATCATGGTGAGAAAATAAAATGTTACACTTTGATGCCTATTATACCCACATATGACATCACTATAAGGTTGATATGATGAAACATAGCATCTACACTTAAAAATTGACATGACTAATGCAGGATCAACAGAAGAGTATTCTTGAGGCACTACGGAGGATTGTTGGTAGAAAAGCACAAAGGCATTTTTAACATCGATTTCTTTACAATGGAGATGTTTTCAATCTGTTTTACCAAGTGAGATAAATGGGGTGTAAAGTGCATGTGAGTTTTCAAGACCCATCAAGGTGCTAGCCTGCTAAGTTGGTAAAATTTGTGAGTGTTGATACCACAAGCAGGGATCCAAACCCACCTTCACCTAGTTGGAATCAAATCAAACTTTGGACCGTAATTCTATAACATAAAAGAATTTAGAGGGAAAAATATGTTAAAAGAAATAATTTAATTTAATTGACACAAAAATCTAAGAAACAATAATTTTTAAACAAATAACTGCAACACTTGATTTTTAAACAATGGATTGGGTCACTCCAACCTTCACTAACAACTTACTGAGGGACTTGGGTGAGTAAACCTGGTACATGACCTCACCTGAAGGTGATAGGAATACTTCGGCCAATTCAAGGTTATCTGAAGTCACCCATGACTTGGAACCATGGATTACAACAAAACATGTTTCTAAGACAACTTAGCTTACAATACAAACCCGACCAATTAAAAACACAGTTTTAGTCCATTCTCAATGGTTAAAGAGTCAAATTACACAAACTAATGATTTATGACAACTCACCAATTCATGGCATGGTAGCTTGGGACCACTTTCAGTGTATACAAACCACCATATGAACCCAGCAACAATTGCTAGACCGACATAAGCTGTAAGAGCCAAATAACACAGTCATGCACCTTTATTAGTAATCAAAATTCAATGAACCGATAGATCAAAAAATTTGACAGATTAGCCTTCGCAAAAATTTGAATGATGATAATGATGACATGGTAAAAATTGCAACCATGGTACATGGACCATGGTTTCTCAAGAGCATTTTCTTTCCTTCCAATGGTAAGCAAGAGTAGAAAACTCATAACCCCATGGTTTTGATGTAGTACATAAGCACTTCAACCAATTGAGGAAGGGGCTCGACCCCAATGGGCATATCTTAGAAAACACTTAATAAAAAGCAATGAGATGAGAAAGACTTGTATGCCTTATCTCATCTCCTTTACACTATTTTTGGTACAATTGTCACTTTACTACTACCAAAGAAATACTACCATATTCAATAAACATGAAAAAATATATTGATGAGCTTAAAACTTCCATCAAATTTCTATCGACTCAAGCATAGAATGCATCAATCAAATGCACACACTTCCGTAGACATGTATATTTGTGAGTCGATGTGTAGTTAATAGCACAATAACACAAGGTCTAGTGATCAATACCTGTAGCTTAGTGTTGCTAACATGCACATATGCACACTCTATGAAGTGGTAAGCAATCTCATTGAAGCCATTACAAGCCTGAAAACCACAACTCAAGGTCATTAATATTACAATCAAGTAACCATACTAGAATTGCATGCAACAACATGGAACACCAGATGTAATCTCGTGGTGTTCAATCAGAATACCCTTCAATTTTCTTCAAATGGGTCATAAGTCCTGACATCCACCTCAGGGGAGGGGGAGGGGGGAGCCATATATTTTCTAGAGAGTCCAATTTGTGAGTATAGCCCTAGAATAACTCTATACACATGATTTACATTTAGGTTCCAGTAAATACTGCTCTCAAGGGATTATATTTAGAGCGGTACTTTCTCGTATCTAAACCCCAATAGAAGCAAACTTTTTAGTATATTTTCTTTGGATATCTTTACAAATAAAAGCTCCATTAGCCACTCCATTTTCTTTTCGATGCTTAAATCAAGTGAATTCACCACAATAAGAGCTCATGGGGAGCAACTCCTCCTTTATCATCTTTTCTCCAAGTCACTCTAGAAGATACCATACAGGGTATAATTCAAATGGAAAAAACAGACTATCACATATCCCCCCCCCCCCCCCAATAGGCTCTAAACAGAAATACAGGAGACAAATAAGACATTGGTTTAACAACTCATTCTTAATTTTTGAGAGTCCAAAGTTTTTTTTTTGAAAAAAATCAAACAATTTTTAAGAAGATTTTTTTTTGGAAGGTATATTAATAATGATTTTTAAGAAATTCTCCTCCATCTTTTCCTTCATCAGAACCTTTAGGGTACTTTTCAACTTCTTAGAGGTTGAACCCATCATTCTTAGTAACAGAATCTCATAGTGAAAAACATACTGAATCAAATGATTTAAACCATCCATGTTTTCAAAAGTAGAAAAAATAGGATAGCCACCACATATTTCTGAAATTTAAGAATCAAACCCACATTAAGAAACAATTCCTAATTGATATATGAAATTTATGCAATAAAAACTATTTTATTTTTATTACAAAATGCATCTAAATAGTGTTTTCAATATCTTCCTCTGTATAATATTACATACAACAATCAAATCAATTAAATAATTTTCTTTGATTATGATTATATAATTTTTTACAATAAAATGAAGGGAAAAAATAAAGTGGGAAACATATGCCTTGGCCATAAGTCATATACATCAATCACACTCAGCATTCACACCAAGGAGTACGCCTTGAGAATGCTTCTTGTTCTAAGGTGTAGGCCTTAGTTTTTTTCACAATTCTTGCACCTCATGGCCTTTTTTATCCTTGTCCTAAGGAGCACCTTGAGGTATATGCCTCTCACGCTTGTAAAAACATTTTTCCTAATTTTTGCAGAATTCATAGTGTACATCATATCACATAACCGCTAAAGCTCGAATATTTATTTTTTACCTATTAAACCAGTGCAAGTGTGCAACTATAGACAAACTAGAGGAGCATAGTGACCCAAGCAGCTTATGTGCTTTGGTACAACTATGAACAGGTTATGATGACTCATCAAAATGCAATTCTCAATTCCATCACTTTTACATTTCAATCGAAACAAGTAAGGTATGATAGAATTCATTGGAAACCTACCAACCCTTGGAAGAGTTGCTCTAGTACTTTGAAGACAATTACCTAACAAAATTCGAAGATTCCATTGGCCTATATTCTATGCAAAAGTTATTGACCTACTCGTTTGAGCTAAAATCCCACCCAAGATAGTCTAAATGAATTAAGTGTGACACGTGATCAAAGATTACATGGAGATACATACACAAAGTTTACTTCAGGGTACACTCTCTATTGATACTTAGTTTCTGCAAAATTATTGAGAACAAGCGATCCAAATAAAAGTAGTTTCAACATACTACAGTGGAATAATATAACCATATGCAAATACTCATTTCATCTCACTTTATAACATGAAAATGAAAAAATATCAACTGAACAAAAGAATATAAAAAATTAAATAAATTACTATAGTCATACCTAACAGAGAAGGCAACTAAATACCTCTTTCCCTGAAAACCTTTCAAGTGCCCATGAATTCGAACATACATGTCATCCCTAATAGTATACAAAAATTACACCAACTGTGAACTTTCCAATGCATAAATACCCTGATATCTTACAAGCAAATGAGAAATGCTAAAAGATTATGTGAAACACAAAGGAAAATCTTAGATTTACACTACAATATTATTTATTGCACCTCTTTCAGATTTTTCAACAAATATCTTTGGTTCAGCTTTAGTGCCTCCAACACCATTGGAAGGAGCTGAAACCAATGCTCCTTCCCAAATCAACCATAATCAACACTGAATTACTAATCTCATTAAAAAACAGACTCACCAATAAAAACAAAGGAAAAAATATACTATAATTAAACAATCGATACAAGGTTGATGTAATGGGTAGTATGATGTCTAAGCATATTTAGGTTCTTTAATTTGCCCATTATCATCTATTGCTGAAAATTAATGTCAAATAAAGGGAATGATCATTGTGTCCACTGTAACTTCACAACTAGGAATTCAAGTCAACATTGGAAAGAAAATGCTTAAAGCTTTTCTGTAAATTGGGTTGGTGGCCTAAAAGGTGAAAAAATGGGAATTACCAAGTAAAAAAACAAGGAAATACCTTGTTCAAGGGACGTGTGTTGGGGGGGTCAAGGGATTAAGTTTCTGCATTCTTTGTGAAGTCAATGCAGATCTGGCAATTGCAGTTTCAGAATCGGTTAGATGTGGCTCATGATCTACTATACATGAAATTAACAGTAAAAACAAATCCAATTCATAAAAAAATTCTAAGAAATTTCGATTGAAAAACTCACTAGAAAACAAATTAGGGATCTCATCTAATTAATCTGCTACAACTTCTACTCTCCCTCTGTTTCAATTCACCACTGGATCTAGAACGATCTCGAATGGATGAGAGGACAGCAGCAGATCTCTTCGAGTTTTTCCCTCAAACTCTAACTTCAAGTTCTCAATCTAACTTCAATGATTGCAAACCTTTAAAAATAAATTCGAGTAGATTGATTTCGTTGAACAATCTAAACCAATCGCAATGATTCTTGATAAAAATAACATCAGATTTATTACTCAAGCTTTAAGTTAGGGCAAAAAATTGTCAAGAGTAGAAAATACTCACTTCAAGTTCTCATTCGAGCTTCAACGATCTGCTACGCAAAAATTGGGGCAAAAAACCTATTCAGAGAAATTGCGAGAGTGAGAGAGTGAGGGAATACGATCAAAAATGAAATTGACAGAGTGAAGGAGAGGAAAAGAATGGAATCGATCGAGCGAGTGATGGCTTACGGCAAAAATTTAGACGCAAAATAAAGAGCAATCCATGTGATTTTAACAAAATCGCCCTTAAATATCTGCGATTTCAGGCGCTTTTCGAATATCGCCTCAATCCGTATTTTTTGCGAAACCGCCCTTACAAAATTACGACCTATGATTTTAAGGGCGTTTTTTTTTAAGAAAACACCGGCAGCAAATGATTTTATCTAAAGGCAATTACAAAAACGCCCTTATTTTTATGCCTCTAAATCCTGTTGTTATAGTGTGATAAACCTATTTGGAATTTTAGAATCTCATTTTTCAGTTAATAAAGGAAAGTGGAGTACTATCTTCCAACCATGGTTTTTAAACTCGTCCGAGACCGAGACGTATCGCCCGAGTTAACTCGGTATCAGAGCTGAACGAGACCAACTCACAAAGTGATTTTTTTGACCGAGTTTTACAACTCATGTACAAATTTTCGAGTTATCTCGTGAGACGTCTCAAACATATCGGAAAACTCGTCCGAGATGACTCGATATCGGAGCTGAACGAGACGAGTCGCGATACCGAATTTAAAAACCATGCTTCCAACAACTTTAACAAACCCTCATGCAATAATATCCTGTACTATAGAGTTGTTTTTATTTTTGTGTAATTGTACGGTAAAAAATTCGATAATATAATTATGTTACTATACATTTATTTTCTTAGTGTTTTATTAGTATAGTGAAAATACTTCTCTAACGATAACAAGTAGTAAAAGATCAAAATATAAAATCTCCACTTGTGGCAGGTGATGGATCCATGATATCCTTATTAAAAGTATTTCCCTTACTAACTTTTGTAAGATTTCAACTCTTACCAAGCTCATTGAATTCAAATGGATTACCCCAACACTATAGTCCTTTATATTTCATGAAAAATTCTATATAAAAAATAATTTATTTTAAATTTAATTAAAGATTTTGGTAATAAATATTTATCAAACTCTTAAATTTTAAATTAAAATTCAACTGTAAATATTAGCTTTTTTTTATATCAAAGTTTATAAGATGTTGTCTTCTACAGCCCTCTGGTATTAGATCATGTATTTGGAAGTACTCAACGACCCTTAATAAGATTTAAAATCTCACTAAGGTAGTAAGACTAGTCTGCACTCTAATTTATTCTATTTTATTTGTGTGAGAAAAGACAGGGAGATGCCACCTACCACCTATCTGAGTGGACTCCAGCTGGAATTTGAAAGATGTTTGACTCTTTAGATAAGAATATCTTGTTTTCTAATCGAATAATACTCTTAAGTTAAAAAAAAACGTTTTATTCGATTTCGCATAAAAAACTGAATTTTACCGAATAATTCACTTGATTCGTAATAATTTCATTCAAAAATACAAAAAAAAAAAAAAAAATTGGTGAACTTTTTACGAATTAAACAGTCAATTGCTATCAAGGGGATGGGAGTGGAACCTATGTGGTGCTTTTTTATTTTTTTTGTTTGTTCATAAGGTTGAAAGGCATCACATTGTATAGAAATCAAATCCTGTTTGTAAAAATATTATAGTTCAATGACCATTTACTTACAAATACTTCTATTACCATAAAAACGAAGTTTTGTTTTAAAAAAGTTGTTATTGCCACCAGGGGTGGAGCCAGGATTTTCCTGTAGTGGGGGCAAACTATGATTAGTTGTATAGTGAAGATGAATGATTTTAGAGAGAAATTAAGAGATTTTTAGTTAGAGGTTGAAAAAAATGATATCTAGGTCACTTCCAATTAATATTTGAGAAGTCTCGATAAAGAGGCAATGTCATTAACAAAAAATTGAAGAGGTGAAGGAGTAGGGACAAATGGGTCATGTAATTAGTTGAAAATATAGGGGTGTCTCAAAGTTCTATGGGGACAAATGGGACATATTATTCATATTTTCAAATAAAAATTTAGCCTCACGTTGAGGCTCTCCGTTTAACAGACAATTGAGATGATATAGGTTTTCAAGAAAAATATACCCCTAGAAAAAAAAAATTGTATTAGTTCCTATGCTATCAATATTGATTTTTACGAAATATTTATTATTTCTTTTATCTCAATTGTTTGTTTCATGGAGGATTTGGAATCTAGTGTTTTCAAAAATAATAAAATAAAAAATAAAAGTGATGTAATTGTCCATAGGCGGATTTGTGGTTTATAATCCAAGACATTGAATGTATTTTTGAATGTGTGGTTCGATTCGAATTATCCAACTAATTAAAAAAGTATTCTGGTAAAGCTTATAAAACATTAATAAGATAGAGATAGGGCGGAGTTAGGATTTTCCTATATTAGGGGCAAACTATGGTTAGTTGTTTAGTGAAGATGAATGGTTTTAGGGAGAAATTAAAAGGATTTTAATTAGAAGTTGAAGAAAATGATATTTAGATCATTTCCAATTAATATTTGAGAAGTCCCGATCAAGAGATAATGTCATCAACAAAAAATTGAAGAGGTGAGGGAGTGGGGACAAACGGGGCATGTAATTAGTTGAAAATATAGGGGTGTCTCAAAATCTTGTGGGGGCAAAAATTGGAGGGAGGTGAGGGTGTTAGGGCAAATGAGGAGAGAGGTGAGGGAATGGGGAAATATGGGGCATGTAATTAGTTGAAAATATAGGGGTGTCTCAAAGTTTTGTGGGGCAAAAATTAGAGGGAGGTGAAGGTGTAAAGGCAAATGGGGAGAGAGGTGAGGGAATGGGGACAAATAAATAGAATATGTAATTAGTTGAAAATGTAGGGGTGTCTCAAAGTTCTATTGGGGCAAAAATTGGAGGGAGGTAAGGGTGTGGGGGGCAAATGGGGCATTTTATCAGTTGAAAATATAGGGATGTCTAAAAGTTCTGTGGGGGCAATTGCCCCACTAGCTCCATCCCTGATTGCCACATTAACTTTTACCGACGCCACTTCAATTGAATGCAATTCTTTGTTGATTTATATAGGAATTGGTGTGACATTAGTAAAAGTTGTTGACAAAATCACCTATTGATTAGAAAGAAGATTTCCTTGTTACATGTGAGAGAGTGGATGCTCAATTCAAATGGTCCTCCAAGACCATAATCAATTTAGGCTTAGACTAAAACCATGCGGATGTTAATCCAAAAATGATTTGATGATCAAATGGCCTCCAATGAACTACTAAACGGGTTCAATGCCTACTCTTTCATATGCTTGATCATTGATGATGGTCTCTATGGACTTTTAAAAAAGATTAGACTCATTTGGAGTCAATTGGATTATTGGTGCCACACCAACTTTTACTAACGCCACACCAACATATTCATTGATTTTATTTATGTAATCAATCACATGTTCTTTTTCAAAAGAGCATACGATTGCAGGAGGGTATTACAGTGTTATATTATGTTGTATTTTATTAGAGTGTATAAAAGATCATATTGATATTAACATTGTAGTTGTGGTAGTTATGTAATTACATGTAACCAATTTCTCAATTTAATAAAGAATCTCACCTAAGTCATCCACTTCATTCAAACTCTCTCAATTGTTTAGGACGAAGACAAGTAACTTTTATTTGGAATAGAAATCCAAGTGATTCATGCCAAACAACATGCTTGGCCATATAGCTTATTGTCAACATTCAAAACATTTAACTTTTACTAAAAGAAACTTTGAGCAATTGTGAAATGCTATACATCATGCGTTATTGTGGGTAAAAAATTAATGTATTTCACATATAAGCCACCGAGAACAAACTAGTTGCCAACTCTTGTAATTATTCTGCTAAATATACAGAAGAATTTTGTTTCTTAAGAATGTTGCAACACTTTTACATTAAAGTAAATATAAAACTAAGCTTGGTTACAAACTTACAATTAGCTAATAACGGATACATCAGGAAAGATCTAAAGGCAAGCTTTCTAATTAATCCATGGACTTTTTGTGAGTTGAGGCTCTCCATTAACACAACCATTAGGAATTGCGAAAAAAAAAGAAGTAGATTTTCGTAGAGATCAATTTTGATCTTCTGTGGATTGACACTTTTCCTTGTGATACAATTTTCTTGGGAATCCCTAACATCCCAACAGTTGTGTTAGCATTTTTCTTTATCCAATTTTAGTGTACACTTACTTGCCCAATCGTGTGTCCATTTTTATGAGGTGATAGTCACAACAGCCTATCCCACATGTTGGTCTTGACCCATCCTTTTGGTGGACCTTCACATAAAAAATAGGAAGACGAGTGACTTATATATCCCAGTAAATTCATAACTGAATGTGACTCTTGGGTTTCGCTCTTGCACTCCACCTTGTGGCATATATTGTTGAGAACTTTGTTGGGTTCACCTAGTATACAGTTTTTTAGGATGCAAATTCATCAAAAGAATGGAGGTCTTGAAAGCCAAGGTATTCACTTAAGCCGAAATTGTAGGTTCTCTTCAGGTAAATCTAAAAAAATATCTTATAAAAGATAAGCTAATTATGTTTCTACCAAATTCTATAGCCTGTCCCAACAGAGTTTGACAATAATAATAAGACCGTTGTAGTGGTAAGTTGAAAATCTAGATCTTTTTCTTGTACCAAAATGTATAGTATGCACACAAACAATGTTGGGAATGAACCACTTCTTTGAACCCAAGTGTGTCACATAGTTAGCATCTAACAAACACATTTTATGCCCATAAAACATGGAATGGATTGGCATCCACCAAATCCCACCCTATTTAGAGAGCAATTATTGTTTCCTTCAAACTCCACATATTGGTCACTGTCATCTTCAAAGTTCTTCATGTCAAATACAAGCACTTATACCATGCAATGCCATTGATCAATTTCTCAAACTATTACACTAACAGTCTCTATCAAGGATCATCACTCAAATTCTCTACAACATGGTCAGACCATGTGAATAACCACAGAAACTCAGTAATGAACCCACTCTCATTGGAACTGTGTTCCATCTCACCAACTCTCTTAGTGCAACCTCTCACTACTCTTATAGTATTTATGTGCCATCTCACCCACCATTTCTTAGTGCAACTTCTTACTTTTTCCTCTATAAATGAAAATAAAATAAAATCTTTAGATCTAACCCAAATTTCAGCTAGCCTTCATCAACTTAACCTTTGTTGTTTTATGGTCTTAGAGCAACAAAGACTAGTATCATCTTCCTTTCTTGATTCATGTTCATTGATCTATGTCCTCTGGTTATAGCAATTTCAGCAACATGAATTCATCCTCAACAACCTTCTGTCCCTCTGCCCCTCATATTACAAATATTAATCACCTGACTTCTATCAAATTAGATTGGCAGAATTATATATACTACTAGAAAAAAGACTTTAGATATCACTTTTTAAAATGATGTCTATTCTTCGGATGAAAAACTGCATATAAAATAGATGTTTTTAGACATCAATTTTTTCAAAATCGATGTTTAAAGGTCAAACATAAATTCCCACATGTTTTGCATGATCCCTCCACCCTTGAAAAATGCAATTTACATTTAAAATTTGATGTTTATTTAAAAGAAAGTGATGTCTAAAATCTTTTTTGTAGTAGTATATACATCTTCTTAGGGGAATGCAACCCATCCATTTCTTAAAAGGATATGATCTTGAAAAATATGTTGATGGCATGCTGCCTTGCCCATCTTAAATTCTTCCATCCTCTCCATATGATCATCATCATCACATCCCTTGTTCTTATCACTTCACACAAACAAGACAAAATTTTGTTATGTTGTATGTTCTCCTACCTTTGTAAGCCAGTATTGGATCAAGTCGTGGGCATTTCATCTTCTTAATCAGTTTGGCTTGTTCTTGAACACAAGTTCCCTACAAATCACTTGCCCACATCAGTAAAGTACGCCGTGAAACTCAAACATAGTGTAAAGGTGCAACGAAAATGGCAGACCATCTTCATCACGCCAAAACTCTCTTTGATAGCCTCGGTGCATTAGGACAAATATTCCTAAATTGGATCTACAACAACTCATCATTGGGAAGCTTCTAACCTCTGAATATGATCCATATTATACCACACTCACTGCAACCATCAGCACCCCCAATGAAGGATTTTTTGGCCCATATGTTGGTCTTTGATTATCGTTTTGATTGACACAATGCTAACAGTGACATCAATTCTCTCTCTGGCAATGAAGCCACTTGCTCCTGTGAACGTCAACTCACCCACAAATGTCTTTACAAGGAAAGGAAATTACCATTCACTTTCTTAAACATGTCGAGATCACGGATGAAACAATTGCAGTCGAATATGATGTCCTGGCCAATCTGATCATTTTGACAGCTATGGTCATCCACTACCAATTACCGCATGTGAACCAAGCCAAGTTTTTGAGCTAAACAACCACTCAGTGGCTACAAGTTGACATCTTTTACATCACTCATATCAAAGTGATCCCATGGCAGCCTCGGTGATTTTTTTTTTTTTCTATCAAAATTGGTATTTGGATTCCGAAGCAATACATCACCTTATT
The DNA here is from genome assembly GCF_017979445.1 of Akebia trifoliata. Classification (NCBI taxonomy): domain Eukaryota; kingdom Viridiplantae; phylum Streptophyta; class Magnoliopsida; order Ranunculales; family Lardizabalaceae; genus Akebia; species Akebia trifoliata. The sequence continues at coordinate 47,739,419 of NC_141377.1, forward strand.
GATTACATGGAATATTTCAACTTTCGATCTAAGTACCATGATCTTATTATTAGATGTGACTTTTGATATAATTGAATGGAGAAACAAGATTCATTTAATCGGCTTCCAAATCTTTGGGACAAGACTCAATTGTTGTTGGATGCTAACTTTGGACATAAGACTAAGATGTAAGGGAGCTATTAATTAAAATGAAAATATGTAAGGGCATTTTTGTAAATAAAAAAATAAATGTGAATTTGTTTATTAATAACCATCCTTCTCTCGAAAATGAAGAAAAAATGGCAGAATAATAACCCACTTTTTGATTTCTTTCACCAATACTCTTATTGTTGCAACCAGTCGATATTATCTCTAGTGGAAGAAGAAATGGAGTTGGTAATTGAAATTTTGAAACTAGAACTAGAGCTCGAGCTCAATACACACCTGTTTGGACCGCACGCATGTCATGGAGAAAGAAATGCTACGTGGACAATCGTCCACGTAGACTATCTCCGCTGTTATCTTACAATTTACAAATTGCAAGTGATTTTGAGTTTAAACTTTAATATAACTCCAAGATTTTATAAGGACACACCTTTCCCATTGTCTCTCTCATCGGCATCGTCCAAGACGCTTTTCTTGTTCTCTCGTCTCCACTCATCTCTTGAATTACTCCTAAGTTCGATCGAAACTCGCGATTGATCGACTTTAATATCTTTCATACCTTCTTTCCTTCAAAATTTCGTATTTTAACGTTATGGAGAACGTCAAGGAAGGTTGCGGAGAACCAAAACCTAACGACGAAAACCCTAATTCTGCAACAGAACCAGAAGCTGGATCAAATTTATCTCCGTCTCGGCAATCTTCAAGGACTCCATTTACGAACCTCAGTCAGGTTGATGCAGACCTTGCTCTCGCCCGCACTTTACAAGAACAGGTTCAATTCCATTGTTTTTTAGGCTCTTGTCCCAAATCTTTTTCTTGATTGTTCACACCTACTAGTTAGGGTTACAAATTCAATCTTTTTTTAATATTTTCGATTTCATGCGAAAGTTCCGTTCTTGGTTCTTAATGGAGTAGGAAAGGGCATACATGATGTTGAGAATGAATGGTGAAGGGAGTGATCATGGAAGTTCGGAGACTGGAAGTTACGTGTATGAAGACAACGATGATGATCCTAGTAATGGTGAAAATGCTGGGACTGATGCCGATGAAGATGCTTTCGACATCCATGGGGATGCCGATGGACCGGATGATAACCTGGATGTTGTAATTGATCCGTTGGCTTACAGTAGCGACGAGGCCTATGCAAGAGCTCTCCAAGATGCTGAAGAGCATGAAATGGCTGTGCGTTTGTTGGCCCTTGCTGGAATAAGTGATTGTGAGTCGTCCAATCATGTTTGTTAAAAGCAGTACAACTTTTTTTTTCCTGGTTATGGTGTGTGCTAGGTGTTGATAATTTACTTATAATGCGAGTTTCTATGTATTTTTTTGTTTTTTGCAGTGGAAGTAGACAATGCTGAGGACCATGACAGCAATTCGCAGGTATTCATATTTGCCTTGACCTCTTGCTATTTTAATTTTTTAAAGGACTTTTTATTGTTGTTGTCGCATATGGAGTGTCATTCTCATGTACACATGAGAAATGATAAAACAATCTTTTTTTTTAAGATTTATTTTCATGTATCATCCTACTTGATCGTTCAGTAGTGATGTGACTCAAGATTCATGTTGGATCTAATGTTACTTCATGGCAATGTATATAAAAGAATCGAAATGTATTGACTTTTGACCATCTATAATTCTACTATACTTCAATATAGATATGAGCGTTGAAGCATGGTTTGGCCTGAACAAGCTATTACTTTGATAGCCCCACATCCATGCTATTACTACTGTTTCTTGAATCCACACTACTGCTCAGAGCCTGAAAAACATAATAGGCTTCAACTCTAGACTCGCTTCGCTTCTTCAAGCCCTTCTTATTACTTTTCTCCATAGCTTGCTGCTTGCTTGCCCCTAGTACCTTGTTTTAAAGACTCGCAATATATTCCGGTGATTTCTTTATTTATTTTTTTGAATAAAAACTTTGATATTCTACGATTTGTGATCAAAGGTAGGAACCATAATTTTCATGGATGATAACATGTTAGGATGAATTTGGTGGGTATTGGGACAAAAAGAGAGTCCCAAGTTGATATGTTGACATAATTATGAACATGTTATGTGAGAACAAATGGTGAGGAAACAAATGAATTTCTTTACGATTTTTTTTTTATTTTTTTGATGATAGCCACTTTTTTTTAATGAGCTCAATAACTCGGTGATGGCAAGAATTTAATCCAAGTCTATGGCATCATCATCCATGGACTTTACCAACTAAGTTAGCTGTCACTTCAAAATTTTGGTGTTGCCACTGGGTAACCCTGTTTTAATGAGATTAGTAACTCTATGAGGGTGAGTTTTGATCCCAAGTTTATGGTATCGTTACTAAAATTTCATTCTATATACTTTGTTTCATCTAGTTATGTATGCAATGATGACGTATATTCATGGGCAGATCCCTTGATGTATGTTATTTTCATACAACATAATGTTAGTTATGAGGGTAGAGAACAATGCAAAACTAGAACTTTTGAGAGCTACTTTGGTGTCTGAGGGCTTTAGAATAAGTAAGACAAAGACAACATATATAGAATGAAATTTTAGTAATATTACGCAGAGAGGAAGGGCTAAGATACATTGATGGTAAAGAGCTAGCCCCAAAACTATCATTTTAATTATGCTTGTTCTCTTATCCATAAGGATAGAGAGATTAAAGAGGATGTTGTCAATAGAATTAGAGTTGTGTCTTTTTCAGTCTATATGCTCGATGTCTTCCAATCAAATTAAAAAGGAAAATTTATACGACAATAGAAAGACTGAATACACTTTGTGGGGCCGAATATTGGAAATCAGAAACAAAGGTTCATTGCCCGAGTGTAATAAAGATGGGATGTTGAGATGGATGATTGAAAAAGCTAGGAAATATGATATCAGAAATGAATGCATTCGTGAAAATGTAGTAGTCCCAATATGTAATAAACTAAGGAAAAGTCGTTTCAAATGGTTTGGTCTTGTGCAACAAAGTCCGATAGCAGCTCTAGATAGGAGTGTGTAAGTTGAAGCTTCTAAAAGAACAAAAGGAAGACCAAAAAAATGTGGATTGAGGTAGTGACAATGGATAGGATCACACTTGAGTTAATTATGAGGCATGGATTTAGACAAAGTTAATGGAAGAGCGTGATTCATTTAGTCAACCCGAATTTTTTGGACAAGGTTTTCATGATGAATTAACATATCAGGACTAGAAGATAAATACAAAATAAAGAGACAGGGCACAATTTAGACTGTCATTTTTAGTTGCACTTAGGTACCTGGAAATAGCGGTGAATAGATAATAGTAAGTCAATCAATGACATATTTTATTTAGTTATATATCAGCTAATCTTAAACAAGTTATACTTATTTATGCCTAATGCACAATGGGACTTTAACTTATCATGGTTTGGGTCCAGATACAAACCAATACACTGTGAACACAGCCTTAGTTCTCTCATGGATCTATCCATCGGCTGTCTCAACAGGATCAAGAAATTTAAGTTTCTAGGGGTAAAATAACTACTAGCAGAATTGATAAAAAAAATACTCTCAACTACTACTTAATACATCACACTACAATTACATGTCGTCATATCACCTTGTGATAATGTTACCTTTGGCACTTTTACTTTTTGAATTTTTTCTTTCCTGACACTTGTTGGCACTTGGACACCCCTCAACATGGCAAAAAACTTATGGACATCTACTAAAAAGCATAATATGGTACTGAAGAGCTATTTGTAGGATATTGATTAAATTAGGTGCTGACATACATAGTTTAACTGTTCATCAGCAGTTAGATTTTTCAATCATCTTTCTAAGACTTTCCTGTAGTTTTACATGAAGGCTTCATGTCTAACATATCAAATACTATGCATATCTCGTTATTTTTGCCTTCTTATGTCATGCTTTCTCTATTTTTAATGAAGTAATAGTTGCCCATGTAAGCATGTTCTTTAAAATAGTTTTTAGATTGTATTTATCTGGCTTTTGTTGTCTAATATTTTTTTTACGGTCGTATCTCTGTTTTTTAATTTTTGAACTTGGCATGCTGAACACCTGTTGACACCTTTATACTTGGTACACTGCCTTAGGATTGCTCTGCTTATTTCGAATGGATCCTCACATCACATAGACAAATATAGCTCTGGCTGCGGCTTCTTTTGTGTTATGAATGTATCCCTTTGTATTTTGATTCATTTTTCTGAGTATGTTGGATTTTGTCACTCTAGTCAGTGAATTCCGCTCCATTTGAAACATAGAACGTACTAAAGTTACATTAGTTTGTGATACAAAAGAAAAGAAAAGCGAAGATGTACTAATCACCCATATGCCTCAAATACTAGGATGCCTTTGTCACTAGAATTTGTTAAACTTTCCCTACATTATCAGCTTCGAAAGGTGAATAATGATTTTAGTCTCTTCGTAAGAACTTTTGGCTAGTGCCATGCCACTTCTACGCATAATTAACAAATCCTCTTCCTTAATATGGTGACATTTATTTTGTGGATACCTTGTTTGGTATTTGAGGAGTATAAATCTCGGGCATACTTCATTGTCATTCAGGAACTTGTAAACTTGCAAAAGGTCACCACCATCATCACTCCGATACTCCTAATTAACTTATCAAAGCGTTTAATTGTGTAAAACCCAAAAGTGCATATTTACTTGAGAAACTCATCTGCTGTCATTGGTTGAAACATATACCGCATTGTAGAAAGGTCTATTTGTTCATCACAAATGTTCAAGAGGATGGTTATCCATTTTATGACTTAAAAATAAAAAAATTCTTTTGCAGCTCTTCTCAAAGTTATAGGACAAAACTCCCAACCAAGGGGTTGAATCTAGTTTTTGATGTATTAATTGTCTGAGTTTAGGAATATATATTTAAGGTTACTATGAATTTGGTTTCTCATTTACACAAGGAACTGGTATACTCTGCTTCTGAAAGAGAAAATAGAGAAATTTATAGTTGCCCATTGTATCCCCATGAAATCGAGAAGACAGCCAAAATTTAGACTCTGCATAAAGTACTTAGTTCATTGTTCATTTGAGGAAATGACAACTGTTGTTGATCCAGGTTTCATAAAATTGGTTTTTAGCTAGACATAGTGTGGGAAGTGATCAAGGCTGAAACACGATTATGAAACAGCCATGATTGCCATCTCATTAGTTTTGACTCTAAGAAGTTAACTAAAGGATATTGTTGTAAGAAGTAAAATAACAGTGTTATGCTTTAATAAACTGTGAAACGGCTGACCTTCTCAAGGCTTCACCATCATTACCAAATCCCTATTCTTCTTTTTTTTAACCATGTTTCTTGCTTTAGTTTTTGCTTGTTCTCATATTTTAACAGTGCATTAATTCCTAATCTTGCAGATCTCCATTAACTCATACATTCAGCCCATATACCCTGATACTAGCCTTCACTTTGCAGCCCCATTCCCTGCACTAAACCCTTGGTTTCCAACTTTACAGCATCCTAATTTTATAATAGTTAAACCATCTAGGTAACCTTTAATCTGCAGGTTGGCCTGCAGAAATTCAATCTGCAAACCAATTAAGGGAAGGCATCACTGTAGACCAATTTTCAACTGCCAGAAATCTACACCTGCCACTATTGCGCAGACGAGAACCAATATGAGGGTAAATTTGGAAACAAGCTCTAATGTCCCAATTTGCAGATCAGCAGAGATTTGTAACTTGCCTGCAGATCGATTTGCAGATAGTCCCCAATCTGCAGGTTGATCCAAATTTTTCTGGCATTAGAACTTCGTAAGTGTTAGCGGTGGAAAATTTGAGGTCATGCTGCCCTTTATAACAAAAATATGTAACATTTAGCAGGCTGTGAAAAAAGTTTCTATATTTGAGTTACAGTAGTTTTTGAATTGGAATGCTTGGTGACATGTCTACAAGTACGTTGAAACAAAAACTTAGTCCGGTCAAGGTAAAATGCTTAGTGTTTTCTATATTTGAAATACATTAGTTTTTCAATTGGAGTGCTGTGTGGCATGTCTACAAGTGAGTTGAACAAGAGCTTAGTTCATATTGCAGTGTTGATGGTAGCATAAACTGTCTGGTTTTGTGTATCATGATCCTGATGCATAGCATCAAATGTGAAAAAACTTGAGCTGTCTGGTTTCAATTTGAAGCCTCATTGTTTAAAAAGTATTATTTCTGAAATTTGAGTTGTTTCTAGTTTTTCATGCATGTAAACCTAAATGCTCAAATCTTCTCAAACAGGAGAATAATGACAATTAAGAAACAAGTACAAGGGAATATATTACTGTTTTAAGTTATATATAAATTTAGAGTAAAAGGTTTCACTAGCCTAATCCTAATAGTGACATACTTTTTTGGCAATTGTTAGCATTCCGTGGACATGGACAAATTTAACATTATTTGGTTGCTTTTGATTTTAATATGTTGAGGAACAGTTAAGTGTGTAAAGTTGGAAGAAAAAAGGGGAGATGGTGTTCTGGATAACATGGTAATTGCATGTCTTTGTGGCAATAAACTTACTTTTTTGATGTTCTGCATGCACTATCTCAGTGTTTCTTAAAATGAGTCTAAGCTCTCTGTTCTGGGGTTCCTCCATTAGATGGTATGCAGTTATTTTTTTCATTTAAGTCCTGTAATTGTGCATCTCTTATCTTTTTGTGTTTTCAGTATTCTTGGGAAGAGGTTGATCCAGATGAACTGTCATATGAGGTAAACTATATCCGATTTTTGGTACATTGACGTGAATTTTTGTTTCAGTTTTCTTTATGGAGATTTGTTCTGTTATTACAGGAACTGTTGGCATTGGGTGAAGTTGTTGGAACTGAAAGCAGAGGACTTTCCACCGATACAATTGCTTCTTTGCCTTCAGTGAAGTACAAAGCACATGGAAATGAGGATGGAAGCACCGATCAGTAAGCACATATGTCCTCAATTTTCAATGCTTGATGATTGTTGTGATGAAGACTTATGTTCAGGCATGTTACAGATGTGTCATTTGCCGGTTAGACTATGAGGATGGCGACAACCTGACTGTGCTTTCATGCAAGCATTCATACCACCCTGAGTGCATAAACAATTGGCTTCAGATAAACAAGGTTGGTTTTCTGTTCTATCCTGGAAGAATCAGATCGATTTCCACCATTTCATTTTTTGTGTGTCTATAATATGATTTTCGTAGATTTCATTCTTGGTTTTATCATCATCAGCATGATCGCCTACTCCTTATAGACTGCGGTTGAAAAAATGAATCCTATTTGTCTATTGAACTCTTATCATGAACTAGATCTTCACTTGTGGCATGTTCTTTCATATCTTTTCTTGATTCCAGTCATGTTGCCTTCCTTCATGTTATCTTCCTTAATGCTTCTCCATCCTCCTCCATTCCTCTCTAAATCCATATCTATATTACCTTGAAAAATCTTTGTACTTGAGTTCATCATGTAGCCTTTTATAGGCCCTATTCTGAGGTTTGGTTCGACTGGATTTACCAGTTTGTAACTGGAACCTTCTCTTAGGGGCCAATCCTGCCTCTCAAACCTTGATCTGATGCTTTGGGAGTTGGTCCTTATCCAAATGTCCCCCCCCCCCCTCTCCCCACAATGTTGGAAACTGCTCTCCAATAATGAACTCACTCTGTTCACTTTGTTAACAGCCTTTTCATCTTCTTCACAGTTCCTGATCCTTTGTTTTCATAAACAATGTCTATATTGAAATATTGGATACTAATGTCTATATTGAAATATTGGATACTAATGCAACAAGGAAAACAACGATCTAATGGTGGAAAAAACCTGTATGTCTCTGAAATTACACAAAATTCATCTAAAATCATCCATGTACAAAGAAATTCTAATTATTAAAAATATATTGCTAATAAGCTATAATATCAATCAAGAACTGTTTGGTGGTAGCTAGTAGGAGGTGGTTAGATTGTAGAGTATTCCCCATGGTAGTTCTTAATTTCTTATCACTATAACATGGGTCCGAGGTAATGCAACCAGGCTGTGCACACAGGATGGGTGGAATATATTGGCAAGCTTTTGATTTTGAGCTGTAAAAGAGAATATTTAGTTATTTTAGTACAAAAAAAGTTAAGTGGAAACAGAATAGGTAGAACAAAGGAGACAAACAAGCACTAAATTGATATTTGAGGAGGGTCAAACATATATAACACCATCTGAAGACACTCTAGGCCCTAGAATATTTTTGAACTTTGTTCTCCAGTGTTCTCGCTCCCGCACCATGATTCATGAATTTACCATTTCAAATTTATTGTAAAAATTTAGTTTTGCTGAATGGCACACATACTAAGATGGATTGTTTCTGATTGTGCAGGTCTGCCCTGTTTGTGGTGCTGAGGTGGTTTCCCCTTCTGAAAACAGATAGTGATCGATCACCTTACTTAACTCGTGCATCTTCTGCTTAAGATGTGCAACAAAGGCGGCCCCCAACTCTTGTTTTTGGGTACTCTGTGCCCTCTTACTGGAAAACAAAAAATGTAGCATGAGTGCACGAGTTACTTTCTTGTTTCCTGCTTAATATATGCACGCACCCTAGGCTGTTTTACATTCTAGTTCAATGTGTTCTGCAACTGTGGTTAGTGCCCTGAATTTGGTATTGGAGTTGCCCTATTAACATTCTTTTAGTACCATAAACATATTATTCCTACTGAATTAATGATAAAGGTTGAGTTGGTGGGCAGGTTCCATCATTGGCTGATTACAACAAACATTTTATATTTCAACACAAATATGATTTGATATTTGATGTCTCTGTATTTAGTATTATTTTCTTCCTTTTCTGACATATTGGTATCAAGTTCTTGATGTAGATACATCATTCATGATCACTAAATTCCGTCAGTCTTCTTGAGTCCAATCCAATTGCTTGACAAAATAAACATTTTCAGAGTGAGATCAGATATCTTGTATTGCATTGCGGTAGAAGATGAAAGGAAACAAGTACCAGCTTGAACGGCTTGACAAATGTACCTTGATTGTTAATGGATAGGATCTAGATCATAATATTGAGATCCGATAAAAACCTGGTTTGATAAGTGTTTGATCTGATACTTATCAGATTGGTCCTAGATCTGATTCGATTCTTATTGGAATGGTACCAAATCAGACCTGATCTGATCTGGACCCAATCCATTGACAGCCCTAATGTGAACAACCGAGCTTCAGTGGCTGTATATAAAAAAAAATCCGAGTTTCATGGGAGTTGAAATGTCATTGAAATTTCTTCTATAGCTGAACACAGTTTGATGTTCTATGCCGAAGGAAGTACTGTTTGGGCCCACAGACCCAGGGCAATGGTGGATGGATATTTAAGCTGAGGTTGCAACTCGATGGGTTGGGGATCAACCCGCACTTGACAAACACCAACTTGTGTTTGTGCCCAGCTCAACATTGGACATGAAACACTCAAATCCAAACCCCACCCACGCCAGGTTGATCGGGTTGGCTTATACTTCATTAGTATTAGATAATTTAGTAATGATGATGACTTACATAAAGATAAGTTGTATATAAAAAAGAATGGTTCATGTTTGGCATCTTACTATTTGCCTTACATATTTATTCTCACATGGGTTAAAATTTTTGGAATGGGCAAATTATTATTATTATTATTATTTTTGTGAGGATGATCTCTATAAAGTTTTGCAATTGGCTGATTTTTTGTGAAGATGATCTCTATGGTGAGGAGATCATCCTCATACAGCCTATTTCGAAACTTCAAAAACTTATGTTTACAAGTAGAAGAATCAGGGACTGTCCATCTTTTGTAAAACCACTTTTGATAGGGTTAGAGAAAAAAAAAAAGAGTTAAAGCTATTTTTAAATTATAACCAGATTATGTTTGGGTTGGAACAAATCGAACAAACTGATGTCTATGCCCGAACCCAGCCCGGTTTGGTCCGGTCAAAACTTTTTGTCCCAGATCTGGACCCAAACCCTAATTAACTGTGCCCAAACCTGACCCAAGGTCAGGTTAAGCCCATCGGGTTCGGCCCGCCCAAGTTGCAGCCCTACTTAATCTACGTTGTTGTTTGCTTGTATCGGTTGTATGCTTGTATGCGCAAGGTTTTGATCTTTCGTCTGGTTTATGAGATTTTAGGTCTTCGCGAGCGGCTTTTTTTTTTTTTTTTTTCTTCCTCTCGAGAGCCAAAGAAACCAACAAGTCTCCAATCCATCTCTCATGAAGTTTTCATTCTCCATTTTGAAATCAGTCTCTATCTATTATTCCGTTTAGGGTGTTCATCTCTTATTCTGATTTTGCAAAGAAGTAAACAAGTAGAATCGACTAAATCTAGTTCAGAAGCAGAGAATGAAGCAGAAGAGGAGTATTATCAGCAACACTTCCTTCAATGGCAACTTCAATGATGATGAGTTAGAGGTGACTGAAATCCTTCACCGCCTACATCCTCTTATCCTTAAACCTAAAAGCGCTAAAAGAAAACGATCTGCAATCATTTCGAATCCGTCCCATGGCAAGAGATCCAGCTTGAGCAATCTCAAGACCTCAAATCCTGCAAACCCTAGAAGAAAAACTCCTCCCAAAAATAAGGTAGCAGCATCTCTTTTACTTCATTCTCTTACTGGGTTGTCCTTTTTTGATGTTTGAACAAACGGGTTTGATTTGGTGCTCTCTTCTATTTATTTGTTTTTTTCATGTTTGTGAAGGTTTGGGGGTTTTTTTTTGGTAAGTAAAGGTTTGTTTTTGTTGATTAGTGAAGGTTTGGGGTTTTGACTGTTTCTTCTTTTTTCTTTGTAGAGGATCGAAGAATTGAAGGCAATGGAACAAGGATGTGAGTTGGTAAGTTTAAATTTTAGTTATTTACATATTTAAACTCCCCCCGTCCTCCGGGTGATACTAGTGTACCTGTGGATTCAAGCCAAAACGAAATTGTAGAGAAAAGCATCAAGAGAGTACACGCCAGTTTTAACTTGGAAAACCTCCTTATAAAAGGAGGAAAAATCATGTGCCTTTTGGCCAGTAAAAAATGAAAAAATATTGCAACCTTTTCAGAATCAATCTGACCAAAAGATTAAAAACCTTACAACTTTTCTTGATCACGAAAAATATCAAATCCAATGCCACCACCTTGAAATTTATTCAACGTTTTCTCTTGAGATCTTTTTCAATCCGAAATTTCTTTGGCTTCAAGCAAAATCCGAAATCACTTCGGCAATACCACAAAAAGGACTTTAGACATCAATTATTTTTCTAGAATAGACATTGGTTCTTGATAAGTTGACATCTAAAGTGCTTTTTCGTGTGGAAGATATGGTGGGGAAATATTGCATAATTTTTTGTAAAACTGATGTCTAAAGCTTTAACAATAGACATCAATTTTCATAAAATTGATGTCTATTGTTGGAGCCTTTAGACATCAGTTTTAGATTCACGGATGTCAAAACTTTTTACAATAAAACCATGATGAAAAATGATGTCTATTGTTAAAGCTTTAGACATCAGTTTTAGATTCACGGATGTCAACTTTTTACAATAAAACCATGATTGAGATAAGAACCTCAATCTAACTCTCTTTTACTCTTATCTTCCTCAAATTCCTCTCTACTCTAACACTCATAAATCTCACAAATCGAGCATAAAACCCTAGTCCTTGTTGTCTACTTCTTCTTCCTCGTTGGCTCACACATGGGAAACCCTAACCCTTGTTGCCATGGTTCATTCTGGACAACGACTCTTAAACCTAAGTCTCTTGGTTTTCTTTTTGCTTGGATCGTGTTTGTGAAGATTTAGGATGTATAAAGTCGATTTTTCATGGTTTAAATTGAATCTGAATTTTTTTTTGATAAGTATAAATTTATTGCCACAAGGAAAAAACTTACAAAAGGCAGTCGAGATGAGTCAGATGACCAACCAAAAGAAAAAAAAACACAAAAAAAAACTCCTCACTCACTCAATAGGCATCCCAACTGAAAACAAATTCCTAAAAAAAAAGCGCCCTAAAAACTCTTGACAAAGCTTGCACCAAAAAATTAAAAGACCCAAAACATTAAACAGTAACTCTTGGCTGGAAGACTCAGCCCCTTTGAAGACTCTTTCATTCCTTTCCAACCACAACCCCTAGCAAACTGTGAAAGGAAGAAACTTCCACAGGATATTCTTCCTCCCAGAGAAAAAGGAAGGGTCCCAACTCTGAAACAAAGATTACACCAAACTAGGAACCACCCAGCATACCTTGAAAAGGAAAGGAAGGGGCCTACAAGGATACCGAACACTCACAATGCAATCAGTTTTTCTGGTTAAATCGGATCTGAATTTTTTTTCTCAAAGACGATGCAATAGGTTATGGTCTATATCAAATCTGAGATTTTTTTCAAGATGATCCAATCGGTTCTTCATGGTTTAAATCAAATCTGGATTTTTTAGATGATCAAGTCAGTTTGCTTTATGGGCCCATTACATGCAAGGTTGAGTTTCTATTTTAGAAACCTTGTATTCCAGGTTATCAAGTTGATTCAATATTAAAAAGGATTTTTGTTTCCCGAGTCTTGGTCAATCAATCATCTGAGTGTGAGATTATTTTTGTAGTTTTGTATTCTGCTGCTCTGAAAGTGAGATTATTCTCATGTGTGGTCATGAGAATTAATTTCTTCTACCTATCAAGAGAAGAATTATTTACTCACAGAGTTATGACATAAATTATTCCATAAGATCTGAGCACTACAAGTTTGATCAAGAATGTCATGGTCTTGTTCTATTATTATTATCTTAAGGTTGTTTGGTTCCACTTAGTGTCGTTGTCCTAAGCTTGTTTGGCTCCGCTGTTGTATTAAAGATATTTTACCATTCTTTCCACAGCCAGAACATATTTGTAGTGATACCACACTTCCTCAAGAAGGGGCAATTGTTGCTGCCCCTGTCTTCAAGTTGATGGTAGAATCACAAGTTAAAGGTAATTCCATTCTAAACACATTTTTTTCAAATTGATGTGGTAAATTATTGTGGAACTGAGTTCTCGCTCTAAAAAAGTGTAGACTGTTTTGTACAAGAAAATTATACCCAATTACCCATAATGATGCTTGTGTATGCCTGGGATAAACAAAGAAGAAAAGAAAATGAGCCATGACAGAGAGTTGGGTAGCAATTGCAGATTTCCGATTGTACCAGTTAGTTATTTTATTAAATCTTTGGAATTTTTTCTTTTTATTGTCAGTAAATATATAAATAGTACATTGTAACTGATCTTTCTTACTGTAAAAAACCTAGCAATTTTATTAAATTTGGCTTGATTTTCTTTCATAAAAAAATATTATTGTAGCTTAGAAAACTAGAACTCAAAGCAAGGTACCAGTGCGTTGGAGAAGATAAATGTATCCTCATCCATCTCCTGGACTTGGGGGAAATAAGATTTTTTATCATTGTTTTTTCATACCAATGTCCATGCCCATATCCTTATCTTGGCATGTTAGCTTCAAGCAATTGATATTTGCACAAACTGTGAAGGGATCATAAATATGTGATCCCAACACACACAAGTTAGGAGTTTGTTGTTGTACTTTCCAAATTGACCAACAGTACACTAATTGGAAAGGACTGTGAGAACTTTCTTTTGATGATAAGAACTAAACATTGATATGTTGATAAGAAAATGACCCATTTAATGAAATGGCATCCGTGGTAAGAAAATCTTCTTCATAAAAAATCAGGTCTTGACTCATCTCCATACTATACTGAACTATTATTTTGTTAAATTTTTGATAAAATTCTGAACAGCAGATCTGAATTATTCGTCTCCATAGCTCACTTTTGGAGAGATTTCAATTTTTTTTAATAAAGTAATATCCAGAATTATTCTTTTGTATCTAATGATGTGTTTTTGTTTATAAAAAATTGTTTACTCTAAACACTAATTTGATAATGTTATTAATTCTTTGCAGTAATGGATCAACATGATGGTGATGCTAGTAAGCGGTCTCATTCAGATGTCCCTAGCAGCAATAAGAAACGTACTAGGGGGTCCACGAAGCTATCTAAAATCATTGGAAAAGAAAAGAAGAGAGTGGATTACAACACCCTAGGACAACCCATAGGGGATGTAGCGTCTTCGCTCGCAAACTATCTTGGGGTTGTGGCACGCAATATGGTGCCAATCAATATTTCAAACTGGCACAAGGTATCTAAAGAGTTGAAAGAAAAACTTTGGACAATAGTACAGGTAAATCAAGAATCTCATTACTTTTAATAATATGTCAAAATGATTATTTAAATAACTATCATGATGTATTTTTATAGGAAAATTACGAGGTAGATTTAAAATCTAAAAAGAAAGTCATCAGTGATATTGGAGTGAAGTGGAGATATTTCAAATCAGTTCTGACCACAGAACATGTCATTCCATTCATCGATGAGCTTAAAGTTCTCCAGAAACCTCCAGAGATCTACAACTTCATAGAGCAATCAGTTTGGGAGGAGTTTGTAAAATCCAGACTGACTGAAGAATTTCAGGCAATGAGACAGGCTTCGAAGAAGAGTCAATCAAAAAATATTTACACCCATAGAATAAGTAGAAAAGGATATGCTGGGTTGACTGAAGAATTGGTAGATACTTATTCTTTGAAGTAGTTTAATATATTCATTTACTTATAACTAGTTATAAGATGAATATAACATGTTAATGATTTCTGTTTATTTCTTGGTAACAGAAACAAAACGGTGAAATTCCACATGAAGGAAAGATTGACAGGTGCCTTCTTTGGAAGAAGGCACGTCAAGATAAAGATGGACAATATGTTAACTCTGCCACTAAAGAAAAGGCAGATAAAATGGTAGGTAGTCTATGTGCATCAATAGCATAAAATTAATGCTCGGTATTAATTTAATATTATTTCTTTAATTTTTTGTGTAGGATGAATTGCTAAAAGCTGCCGAGGATGGAAGCTTAAGCAACATTGCAAATAATGACATACTGTCTCAAGCTTTAGAGACACCTGAACATCCTGGGCGTGTAAGAGGGGTAGGCCATTTTGTCACCCCGTCTGCATTCTTTAATACCCCAAGAAGAGGATCAACTCAATATGTGGCTAATCTTGAGGTGGAAATTGGGGGTATGAAATCACGATTGGGTTCTACAGTGGAATTAGTTTGTCAACTACGAGATAGACTCGATTCAATGGGAGGTCAAGGATTTAAGGAACCAGAGATGGGATCGTATCTTGATGATAACATCCCGGTATGCATGTACCTTATATCGGAGTACGACCAATATTTATGTAACTACATTAATTAATACACATTGTTTGTTCTTGTATAGGTTAGTGACAATAATAGTAGATCGAAGAGATCGTCAATCAATTTATCTCCATCATTTCCTAGCAATGATATGCCACCTGCGGATCCCACCCCTAAAATGGAAAATGTGCGTGTCTATACCACAGCCAGCAACTAGCTAATAAATGTGAGGTTATTCATTAGTTTTAATCTCATAACTTTCCTTTTGTAGGGCAAGCCATGTCGAATGGCGTTGGGTTTTTCGAGTAACATTGTTGCTCGAGGATTGTGTTTTGAAAGTCAGCCCAATCAAACCATCCATAGCAGAACATTGGAGGAGGGCAATGTTTGTGTATCAGTACAAGTTGTTGTACAAGCAAATGCCCTTCTCCCTTTCCCAATAGAGGACGAGATGACAACTGTGCAAGATGCAATCGGGTCCATTGTTGCTTGGCCTAGAAGCCTTGTTCTAACAGTTTTCGAGGAAGAGGTAACATGCAAAAAAACCCTGGAGTTGTATTTGTTCTTATTTTGTTCAAGTAACACTTAATTAATTAGTTACCATGTTAGGTGCAAAAATTACCAGAGGCGGATATCTTCGTTGCCCGTTTTGGCGACGATATGAAAAGACTTTGGGAACGAAATAAGGAATTTGAGATCGAATTATCACTATGCTCTGGTGATCCTTTTGAATTCCATCTGTCTATGGAAGATATTTGTCAGGTAGTTGATTACGCACCCTTGTCAAGTACATGCATCACCGTATATACAGGGTGCGTTGGTTGTTAATTAGTTCTTTAATAATATTAACTTTTTGGTGTTTGTCCTTACTAATGGTGGATTTTCTTACTTTTCCTTTTTTTTTTTTATCTTGTTTTTCAGCAAACTATATGATGATATGGTGATAAAAGGCATTGAAGACTTGTTTGTTTTGGTTAATCCATCTCAAGTCAATGAAAAATTTTATAAAAAGATGGGGGCGCCCGAATATATAGCACATGTTATAAACAGAACTCCTGACTATAAGTGGATTCTTATTCCATTAAACATAGGGTAAATATATTAATTATCGATTCCTTTTTTCCATTTACAATTTATTTTCATATATTGTACATTGTTTAATTTTTTTTTCACTAATTCAAATGTAGGTTTCATTGGATCCTTGTAGTGATCTCATTAATGGCAAGGACAATCTATACTCTTGATTCGATTAGAAAAGAAATCCGTCCAGACATTAAGAAGTTGATGACAGAGTATGTTTTTAGGTTTTTAGATTTTTAAAATATAGAATCGATTTGTATAGTTTATAATAATCAACTTTCTTTTTTGAAGGGTATTTAAAATTCTAAAAGATGCTGGGAGAACTTGGGGTCAAGACTTTGTTTGGAGATCTGTTAAAGTCCCAAAACAAAAAGATAGTGTTGCTTGTGGCTTTTATGTCATGAGATTTATGAAGGAGATAATCAAAGACGAGAGAAATAAATCGATCATAGATTTGGTTAGTACTTTGTATGCCTTATATGCTTTTTAATTATACTGTTTTATATTTCAATTAGATTATTACGTCAATTAACTTATCATTTTCTATATCTTGAACAGTTCGATGGTTGTAAAACCCAATACAACAAACAAGAAATAGATGAGGTTAGAAATGAGTGGGTGGTTAAGGTTTCTGAACTTATATGATCGTATAGATCTCTTGTCAAAATTTAAGGTATGTAACAAGAATTAAAGTAATCGTCAGTTCGATGGTATACTTTGCTCATTATTTGTTCTTTGTTTAGATGAGTTATTTGGATGGTTAATTTCTCATATTAAAAAAAATACTGACCATTAAATATGAAATTGGCAACTTCTTTGCTGCCCGTTTTACTTTCTCATGTTGGTTTAGTCTTGTAATATTCATTTGGTGTCATATGTTCGTAACTTTTTTTTTATCGAAACCAGTGTGGTGAATGCAAGTTCTTCAGCAATTTGCTGTCAGAGTTGATACGCTCCTTTTGCAATATGTATGATATTCAAAGAGGCTGTGATGTTACCCTCATAGTTTTTTGTGAAAAATGTAAGGTTCTTAGTACAAAAGCTATCTTTCTACATAAGATTCGAAAACATTATTGAAATTATACTATTTTTTGAAATTCAGAACATTTATCTAATAAAAATTCAAAACTATTTTGGTTTCAATTTATGGATTGTAACTTTTATGAATGACCAATACCTTTGGCCAAGCCTCAAAAGTTTGGGAGAAAGCATAACACAACTTTTAGTTGTTAGAAAGTTCAACAAATTGTCCTCTATTGAAATATGGGGAGATGTTGCTGACCAAAAATTTCCTTGTGTGGATTCTGGCTGCCTTCTTGTGATTTTCTAATATGAAACAATCCTTGGTTGATTGAAGGGAACTGATATACGATACCCCCTTGTATTGGTCTACATGTCCCTGGTCCAGCGATGTGGACCAGTACAAGTTCAAGTATACCCTAAGTTGGCCAAGGAGACAAATCTCCTTTTAAGTGACTTAGATGCCGACATTGTTTGAACAACTGTGGGCTGCACTGCACTTGAGGAGTTAGGCTGTTCTTACCTCAAGTATAATTTGAATTCTGTCATGGTTAATTCAGGAATCTTTATTAACTAGGAATTACTATCTTTGCAGTCTGCATCACTTTATTTGTTGTGGCAGTTTTCCTTTCATATTTGGAACCATAACTGAGTTATTGTCTTTTAATTTCATTCCCATATCACAACAGCTAGTTCCACAGCTAAGAAAAATAAGGGACTGGGGGTTATTACTGCCGGTAAAGCCTTCATGTCTCAATGTTCAAATTGAGTGGAACCTCAACTAGATTTGTTTTCGGACTTATTATCTATTAATTTTAGAAATGGCATTTGGCCTTTTCAGATGGAGTTGGATTTTTTACAGCTACAAGTAAACACAGAAAGGTAGCTACTTTTTTTTAGAAAGCGTATATTGCCACACCAATTTTGCAAATTCTTTCGTGATTTTCATATATATGAATTGGGGTAGCATTACAAAAGTTGATGTGGCAATATAATCTCTCTTATTATATCATGGATCTAAGTTATTATTTTTGCAATCATTATGGTGGTGGTTGTTAATGTTGTGGTTGCTACTACTATTGTATTTCCAAAAATCCCAGGGATCTTGGTTACTCTTGCATGAAATTTTCATTTTCTCAAATTCCAAATGTGGCTTAACTATTCCATGGAGTGAAAAAAAAATAGTAGAATTATTTCTGCATTTGAAATTGGATTTTGAATATATGGAATTTTATTTATTTTTCTTATTTGTTTTAATTTGGTTGTCTGGGATACCTAAAATGCTTTTTGTTAGGGAACATGTGCGGTTCGCCTACTTATATTCGTTGATTCTGTGTACCATTGAATGATGGATCTTGTACATATCACACTTGTATAAGTGGAATTCGTAGTTTGTGTTGTTGCTGCTGAGTATTATTCTCAAAGAAGAAAAGAAGCTCGAGGTCATGGCATTTGATTATTATATTTTGGGCTGACATGGTGGTGGTGGTGTTTTTTCTTCTTCTTTCCGTGGTTACCGTTGACAGTACGTTCTTTGTTTTTGTGTCCTAATGTCAAATTGCAGATGTTGGGCCCAGTTTGGATATGTTTTTTTAGCAAACTTTTGTTGCCAATATATTCTCTGTCAAAGCTGTAAGGTATTTTAAATATGATCTCAACTTGCAGATTGGATATAAAGGGAGATAATCTTCAGCCCGAAGCAAAAAAAGTGCATCACTTTGATGGTCCAAGCCCCTCATCATTCACGAATAGAAAAGAAAAATATATATTTGTCGTCTTACACAGGGAATAACAGGCAGGGGCGGAGCTAGTAAGGAGACATTGGGGGCAATTGCCCCCATTCAAACATTTTTTTTGGACATTTTAGATACCCTTGAATTTATGCTTAAATTTAAGATACCCCTGCATTTTGAACTACTGACATGCCCTGTTTGACCCTGTTGCCCTCACTCCCTCATCTTCCTCCAATTTTTGCCCCCTCCCTCTCCGGTTAACTATAAGTTTGCCCCCCACTAAAAGAAAATCCTGGCTCCGCCCCTTACAGCAAGTGTACCCAAGAGGGGAAAGAAAGGTAAATTTGACACAAATATTTGTGTGTCACATATCCATAGGACCAAACAAGCTATTTTGTGTAAAATATATTCCGTTCATTCATGGCGTTTAGTTTAGTTGAAGATACAAAATGGAAGAACTGGTTTTTCTTTCTTTTCTCAAACTATGATTAAGCATTGGGCGCCTGTATTAACAATCGATGATCCGTGAAGCTGTCTAATCAAATTACAAAACCAGGTGGCATTGTCGAGCATCACTTACGTTTCAGCTGTTCCAAATCCATTAGGTCACAGTACTTTCTTATTATTATTATTATTTTTTAAAGTATAATTCAATCTTCAAAGTATTTGGTGGCATAGGTGTCAACTTTTTTCCCATTCACGTCCTTTTCCGTCAAAATTTAGACATCCTCCTTGATCGTGGTATTCTCTTATAAATTAATAAAATGATCTGAATAACTTTATCTTCGGCCTCAAGATTATCTTCTTCAAACTTTCAACCTAAAGAACAAGATAAGAGAAGTTGAACATGGAATCTATTTTTCAAAGGAGTCGAAGATGAGGTCAAATAAGTTAAATTCCTTTTCTAGATTTTATTATACTAACTAGAAAGTCTCACTCGGTAATACTCGGCTGATGTGTTGGGATACATAATGCACATCTTTATGTATTTTTGTATATTGAGGAAACAGATCTATGGTTCACATCAGCTGAGTGAAAACTTTCTAGTTAGAAAATCATTATTCTTTATTTAAATAGGAATTTAACATAGGTTTTTTTTTTTTTTTTCATTGTAAAAATCAACTAATAAGCACAAAAAATAATTTGACAAGAAATTTCCTAATGACTGAGGTTTTGATATAATTGACAAGCACAAAGCTATTGTGGTTGTTTTGAGCCAAATGTTTCACGAATTCTGAATAAGAAAATAATAATAATCCAAATTGGAACAAGAATGTGTTTCTGAGAAGAGACCCTAGAAAAAACTTCACAATCTAATAACTTTTGGAGAAAAGTCGGAAAATCTAATTGCAAAGGTTTACAGTAAAGTATTAATATTAATATTATTACAACCTTAGCATTCTAACTCTTTATTACTTATTAATTATACTATTTTTAAAAAGTCTATTAGTATAAATCTTGATGAACCAGCATTTATGTATAAAAGTAGAGGATCTGTTTGGGAAGTAAGAAGCCTCTTTGACATCTCTTGATCTGCGAAGACTTCTTTATGTGAAAATATATGTAGAATTCTCAACGTGAAAACATAGAGACAAAGGATTGACCTTTGAATAGAAAAAATAATGGATCTACAAGGTCCTAGATGAATTGGCTTATTTAAAAATAGTGTTATTCCCATCTCGTGTCTGGTACTACATGGTTTCACTCTGCAAGAACTTCGAATCATTCACTTGAAGTTCATCCTTTTTTATGATGAACGACTTGGCCCAATAGGGAAATCCCAATTCATTGGATGATTCATTTGCCCCAAAATGACTTGGCCCAATAGGGAAATCCCAATTCATTGGATCTTTCAATACAATCAAATAGATTACCACAAGGACACCATAGTCTAGGAGCTAGACTATGTGATTAAATAAATCCTCCTCTATTTGTTGCAGGTCGAGGGCTCCTCATCCTTCTCCTTCTTCAAATTTCGATTCGTATTTTTCATATAGAATCTCTGATCAACAATGGAACAAAATCCAATTTGCATCATATCTAAGGGATTCTTTAGTTCGAACCGAAGAGGCAATGTCTCTCGATCATTATCAAATTGACTAAAGTCTTTTTCTATCCATGAAGATCCAATCAGAATGCCTTCTATTTATAATAGGCCAGGAACTAGATCAGAATCATTCTCAACGAATCCATAAGAAGTGATCCAATTTTTTTCATCGGGTCCGGGTAGAGACCAAAGATCTTGAGCGACCGATCCGGCAGAAAAACTCAAAAGATAAAGAAGTATCGTTAATTTCTTCATGCTCGTTCCAAGCTCGAAGTACCATTTGTACAAATAAGAATCCCCTTCCTTACATGATTTCTTCTATACTATCTATAAAATTAACATAAAACGTACAATATTTCAAAAATATAAAAAAGACAAATCAAACTGATATTCCAAATTAATTAAAACTCAAGCTAAGCCTACTAGTGGGCCCACTTGGCTTTGGTTTACCTTAGATGCTCATGCATTAATCTCTCTGAGTTGGAAAAAAATCATCTCAAGGTGATTCAACCCCAAAATGCGAGGGAATAAATTGATCATGTTAACTTGGGAAAAAAGTTCAAACCAACTCATTAATCATAAACTTGAGCAAGTAATTCAGCTGTATATAATAATTTTGTGAACAAAAAATATAAATTTTATTTGTCTCTCTGATCTGATTCTACTCAACTCATTGAGCTTTTAAGTTTTAAAATAATGACTTTTAGTTGTGGGGATGAGAAGGTAATTGTGAGAAAATAGCATTATGAGGTGAAAAAATTATTTCGGCACTTGGGATCCATAGTGTTTTACACAAAATTTTGTTAAAATTGCTTAGTGATCCTTGATGAAAGATTTTCTTTCTAATTAGTCCTTGACTTTTAGGGGTAAGTTAAATAGTTCATTTAGTAAATCTCTCTTTTCAAATCAAATCGTGAACCTCACTCTAAACATTTCTCACGATTGAGATATCAAAATTGTTCTAATCATTCAAACTCACTATTTTCATCCAAAAAGATTAGATTTCCAATAGAAATTGCCCTAACTATTCAAATTTGATAATAAAATATTGAGCTTAAAAATAAAAATTGTCAACCTCGACATTAAAATCCACTTGTCTTTCTTTTTTTCTTTTTTCTTTTTTTCTTTTTGTGTGTGTAGTTTTTCCAAACTAAAATACATGGAAAGATCTACTTAAAACTTGACATAACGATTGTGTATGACTTCCAACCAAAAGAATCATACTTAATCTATTTTTATTAAAAAACAAAGTAACACAATTGAAAATCTTAGTTTTGTATATACATTTTCAAAATGCTTGAAAATGGTTTCTTCTTTTTTTTCATCGGAATGGAGTCTTCACAAACTCAATCAGGATATCGAAAATCCAATCTTTTTAGACAAAAATGGTGAGTTTGAATAGTTAGGACAATTTCAACATTTCAATTGTAAGAAATGTCTAGAGTGAGATTAACTACTAATTAGAAAAGAGGGATTTACTGAATAGACTATTTAGCAAATCCCTAAAAATCAAGGACTATTTAGAAAGAAAACCTTCCTCCATGGACCATTAAATAATTTTCCCTAAAGTTTTCCCAAAGAACGGTCTATTTTGAATCCATTTTGACCGAGTCAAAAGGCATCCGAATCACAAAGAAAAATCAATTGGGCGGTGTAGATCATTGTTCCAAGTCATCCGAGTCGAATCGGAATACCACATCCCATCTCACGAATCAACCTAAGTATCACGAGTGTACGGCATTGCAAACAAACCCTAATTTGTTTGTTTATATACTCCTAGACTTACATAATTTCTCTTCCTCAGGATCTAAAGCGCTTCGTTATCCTCTGTGTGTGTGTGTGTGTGTGTGTGTTAATTTTTTAAATCTTATGTGCAAAGTAGGGGATCGGATGGCAAGCAGTGACGAAATTTACTTTGAACAAAAGAAGCTCGCTTTCTAAGCCAGCGATGTTGTTTATCTTCCATGACTCTGATGCTTGCCTTTCTTTACTCCCATTTATATTTATTATTTTAGTTTCTATTTCTCAAAACCTTCCCTTGTCCGTCTCTCCCTAATATTTTATAATTTTTGATAATATTTTATTACTGTGATTATCTTTTTTTATTTTTTATTTACATAATATTGGGGATATTTGATTTCTTTTTTATTGAATTTTCCTATTTATTTTATGACTTAAGTGATCAACATATTCAATCATGGGGCCGCGTGATCGATTATGCAGAATGATTTTCCGATCTTAAATGATTATTGGTGTCTAATTTTTAGATGAAAGAGTAATTATTTATTTATTTACTTATATGTTAAACATCCCACTTTACAAAAATGGCTATTCAAGTCAAATCATACATGAAAGTACAATATGTGAAGGTCTCAAGTGAAATTTTATGTGATACTTTTATTTATTTATCTATATGTTGTGGGAATTCGAATAGTTCCTGACACAGGAATGAACAATCCTAAAGCAAATGAAATTCAATGAATTTTGTGATTTATTTTCCACATTGGTATACCATGTGTGGTAAATTTTACATGTGTTACTGAGATGGGCCATTACCAGCAACCAAACTTAAATTCTGAGCAAAAGGTGTTTACTAGGCAATCTAGGAAAAACGTATTGATAGTAATATTGGAAGAACGGACTATATAACAATGCAAATTCATAACTAACTTGGATTATGGCTTCTATGTATGAGGGAGCATTTTTTAGGTTTATGAGAGAGAGTGAGATTGCAACCTTATTTTCACTAGGGGTGCAATTTGGTCCTATCAAACCAATAGTTTTGGGTTGGTTTGGTTCAATTTGAAACAAGTTGTGATTTAGTTCTGGGTTTATAAAATGAAGAACCGATCAATTTGGTTCAGATCCTGTTCAAGGCCTGTATAGAATTGAACTTTATAAAATAAATAAATAAATAAATTTATTCAGTTGTATGGATTATTTTAGAAATTAAGATATAAATTAATGACTTCTTTATGAATATATTAATAATTTTTTAATGAATGGATTAATGATTTATGATATAATTTTTATTATTATTACAAATATGCCATTTCCAACTAAGTTTATAGGATATTGGCAACTCATGGAATTGAATCGAACAAAACTGACCTTAGTTTGGTTTGGGTTGGTTCGGTTCTATTGGCATTTCGATTATGGTTCTTATTTAGTGGAACCGACTTATGTTGGTTTGGTTCCGATTTAGCAACAAACTGAACCGAATTGCACCCTTAATTTTCATGGATATAGTGAAAAGGATCTCATCATCATAATCCGTGACATCAAGAAATTGTTGAACCATGTAAATCTTGTATTTCTTGACGTTTGTTTCATTGTATACATCTCTTGTTCTGTGGATCTGCACTCAAATTCTTTCAATGGTTAGATACCATTCCTGTGAAAGTGCCCTCCTAAGTGAGGAGTAAGTACAAAGGCTTCAATGGGCCTTGATGATGATGGATGGGGTAACCATTCGTTCGTTTTTACCAGGTAGGATCCTTGCAATTTAAAAGAAAATTTAATTAAAATTGAAGTTTCGTGATTCAAAATCAAATTTGTTGATTATTATTTCACAAAGAAACGTAACAAAATTGGATGTTTATTTGAATTTTAAATCAATAATACTGAGAGCTCTAGATTTGCAAAATAAGCCTATTTCTTACCATCATCTCATGTACCTTCCCAAATTTATGGGCAACAAAATGTATCATTAGTTTCTATTCTAAATTATATTGTCTATCATTGTCATTTTCATTATGAACCATTGACTCTATGACAGATCGACTGATAGAGAAAACCATGGTATGCCGATGCTTTGTTGTTGAAAATAAGAGAGCCATCAATGGTTACCAGAAAAACTCTATCGATATAATAAATGTGTAAATAGTTTGGTTTAGAATTTAAAACAAAGTTAGTCACATTAGTGGGTATGAGATTTGTTCAAAGAGTACAATTTGTGAAGATACGAGTGAAATTTTATCTCAATAATTCAAGATACTGTCAATTATTGGATCAATTGCATAGGATATGGCAAAGATAAGGCAATGCTCCTCAAAGTTTAATTATGGATTGTCTCCCCATGAAATGTTGAATTTTGATGATTGCTAGTTATTAGATTTGGGCGTTTTTTGGATTTTTGAATGTATTAGTTACCACCCAAATTAGAAAATAGACTTTAATCTAATTTATAAGAAAGAGAGGAGAACCCAAAAAAGATGTGATTTGAGTTGAGTGAGAATATATATATATATATATATATAAATACAAATGAACTAATCTAAGGCTTGATTTTAGTAAAATTGAATATATAGTTCCACACAAGTAGAAACTTTCACAAACTAGTTGGGTTAATTGGTAAGTTGGGTTAAGAAAGGAAGATCGTTAAAAGAAATTTAGTCGTTATCATCAACATCAATTAAGACTTATCTCAAAAATTGTGTATTGGTTTGATCAAGAACCATTCTTTCTATTATTGAAAGTGTCTTTTGTATTTGTTTTTAACTATCTTTATCCATGTTCTTTTGGATTTTTCTCCTACTCTTTTAGAATTTCAAAATTTTACATTTCTTCTAATATAATTGACCATCGTTGAAGTAACTAAATCATCTCTATCAAATTTTTTAGTATAATATCACCTATTATTCATACACTTTCTCGAATGGTTTCATTTCTAATTTATCTTAGTTATTTCATTTATCCAAGCTGTTCAATTTAACAAGACGTTTCTTGACTATACAACATTCAATTCTATAAAACATAGTTGATCTTATACCTGTCATAAAAGTATTTATTTAACATGATAAATATGCAATCAAATAGCCCTCCAAAAGTGACAAAATAATAAGAATCAAAATGATTTTTGAAGTTCAAGGTTGATGGCCTCCTAATATGGAAGAGGGGTTTCATGGGCTTTTCGTTGAAATCAAATGTCAGATTTACATTGGACCTCATGAGTTGCTCTTTATGTCTTCCTCTACTACATCACCACTTCTATTCTAAGGACATAGGAGGACCGAAAGATGGTGGCTTGTAATTGGGCCTCATTCAAT
The DNA here is from genome assembly GCF_017979445.1 of Akebia trifoliata. Classification (NCBI taxonomy): domain Eukaryota; kingdom Viridiplantae; phylum Streptophyta; class Magnoliopsida; order Ranunculales; family Lardizabalaceae; genus Akebia; species Akebia trifoliata. The sequence continues at coordinate 47,765,674 of NC_141377.1, forward strand.
GAAGAAATGTCCTCACAACAGAAAAATCGGTGAGCCTTGCTTGTCCCTCACACACTCACCGTCCACATGGTACCTAATCATTTCTAAGACTTTAAAGATTATTTTGGCTACTGCTTTTATTCCTCTCTAACCTCTTTATATAATAAGGCCTAAGGAACTAAAAACTTGGATCAAAGAAATAAGATAAATTAAATTCTAAGCTTACTTTCTCTTTATCTTTCTCCATTTCTTATCACTTGGGAAACATTTGGTTTTTCAATGCGGGGATCTTCCCTTTGGCACGAGGGCTCTTTTAGGCTTCTAGGTGACTTTACTGTTGATCGTGGGCTTCGGTTACTGTGACGATAAGTACGTTGAGGTTGTTGGCATTAGAGAATGTTCTGCCTGTGAACAGAACAATATTAAGAGTAGCCAGACTTTTTCAGGTACATTGTTAATAGAACCAGTGCAAGTATGTAATTAGTCTTCCTATAAGTAGAAATGGCACTCTTTGTTGAGCCCAGCTTACCAAATAATAATAATTTTAGAGGTAATTCCAAGCTTACCTCTAACAACTTGATCTGCAACTCTGATTGTAACTCCATTCCACTCAGTTCCAAACCAAGTCTAGGATAAATGCATGAAAGCAACCAAAAAAAAAAAAAATCCTTGCTTGGTGTCTTTTTGGTATAAAAATGTGCGGTCATTTCATGGATTTGGACCATGGAGCTACAATGAACGGTTACAATTGGTATCGCCTTATTGCACCGATTCAAGCCCAACCCCGTGATCCTCACCACCATCAAAGAATTTTTGTGGGTGGACAAAGGACCAGTATCCTTTAAGAGTCGTGCTGGGGTGACACAAATGGAGACACAAAGGTGACAAAATGATGTGGGGTCACGCACATTTCCGCGAGATACAAGTAAAAAGCATCTACAGTTATGTACATGCCACTACATCATTTTTGTCACCTTTGTGTCTCCGTTTGTGTCATTCATGCATTTTCCATCCTTTAATCATCCTTCTACTTTTCATTTGAGAAAGGACAAAGAAGCGAGGAAGATGGTGGGTGAATATGGGTTTCAGTGTGATGGGCCTTACTAGAAGACCTGCCCAATCATTTCATGCCTATATTTACTTGAACTACTCGGGCTTTATAGTGAGCCCAAGCTTGACCCAATTTTTAGAGCTCGTTAAGATCACTGTGCATAGTATTCCTTATTTGGTTGATCAAATTTGCATCTATAGACTATTAGCTTGTTAGAGAGACAATCTATGAATATTGTTTCGTTATTTCGTGCAGGGATTCATGTCATCATATCTTGCAAGGTTGCAGATGAAAAGTTCAAGACAAGAGGAGTCAGCAAGCTTGACGAAGAAGGAAAATTTATAGTAATCCTTCCCGGTGACATTGTTAAGGATGACAGACAGTTGAAGGAGGAATGCTCTGCACTCCTCCGAAGTGCATCAAGCATACCTTGTCCAACCAACAACGGTCTAGATACCTCAAAGATTATCTTCAAGTCCAAGGACAAGGAAAAATATACATTTGGCCCAGACAGAAAACTCTCATTCTCACCCATCACATGCACATCAGCCTTCTTATCAACTTATTACAAGCAACCCCATCTACCTAAGGTTCCTGAAAATCAGCCAGGGTACAAAACTTTACCCAAGCTTCACTTACCACCCTTGAAAATTTTTGCTCATCAATTAGGGTTTCCTCCTCTGCCAGTGTACAAAAAGCCACTCCTATCACCAATCCCAATATTCAAGAAACCACCTATCCCAAAATTTAAAAAGCCACCTATCTACAAGAAGCATCATCCTCGTTTTATAAAAAGCCAATTCTACCCATCCCTAAACTTCCTCATTTGCCTAAGCTTCCACCCATACCTAAGATCCCTCTCCCTCCTTTGCCTAAGCTTCCACCCAAACCTAAGATCCCTTTTAAAAAAAACTCTTCCACCTTTGCCCAAGCTCAAACCCATTCCACCTGTTAAAATTTTCCCTCCATTGCCTAAGCTTCCCGCATTTCCTAAGTTTCCCCCATTCCCATGATTTCTCCTCTCCTGAGTAATTCCCACAACCCCTAGTTTTATTATTGGACTCCTCTTCTCATCCTTAAGAGTACCTCTAAAGCCCCATATAGAAGTTAACAAATAAAAAACATGCTGGTATGTACTACTTTGTCACACATGTATCCTTAATGAGAGTATTTGCTTGAGAAACTAGTGGTGTAATGTAGTCTTCGAAGTAGAAACTGGAACCAATTTGGAAGAACATTGTTATCCCTCTTATTGTAACATAAGCGAATGTTATCACTTTTACATTGGGAATTTGGAGACTTGTAATGATAATAATAACTTTTTAATACCTCGATTAAAAAAAATTCATCATAATAATAATTTTAAGAATAGGAATCATTCACCTGTTTGATATTTTTGGGACTTGGCTTTGACGTTGATGGTAATGAATGTGCCTACAAGAATGATGGTATTACCCTATCTACAGTGTGCAAGTGAAACTGATTGGTGAAAAAGAGTCATCCAATCTAGAAAGCAACAGATTGAGATCTTAATGGAACTATTGAAAGGGTAAATTCATCAATTAGTGGAGGTAGTCACATGGAAACTTAACCATCAATGAAGGGAACCAAACAATTAAATGGAACCACTTTGAAAAAGAGTTGTGCTGGGGTGACACAGTATTTACTGCGATTTTCACAATGAGGACGTGGAGATGCGTACATAACCGTAGATGATTTTTACTCGTATCATGAGGAAACACATCTATGGTTATGTGCACATCCCACGTCAGACTTGTGAGAATCACAGTAAATACCCTGTGTCATTTCAGCATTTTCCTCTGAAAAATAATTAATTCTTCATCCAAGAAATGGAAGATTACAAGAAAAATGAAGCTTTAATAAAGAATCAGATGTCTAAACAAGTGAACGAGACTATAAACAGCTTGTACCAATGCATAACTAGTGACTTATTTCTTTACCATACTAAAAAGTTTCTCTATTTGTGAAAGTAACGAATTATCTTAGTAAATACCCATAAACACGAGAATTTTCACATTAGAAAACGTTACAAGTGTATCACCTGGGGTTCAGTAATTCTTAGAACGGAGAAGCTTACAATGAGTGTGTATCCAGTAACTTAGGGGGTCGGGTAACCAACACCTGATGATGGAGGACAGGAATAATTTACCAAAACGGTAGAGGTTTTGAAATTATTTACCAAAACGGTACACTATTCAAAATATTTCCGAAAACGGTAATTTTACCGTTTTCGGAATTAATTTTTTTTACCAAAACGGTAAAAACAGTAAAATATATTTTTTTTATACCGAAAATACCCTTTTTTTGTTTTACATATGTATTTATAATTTTAACCTTAAAACAATGAAAATCCAACTAAAAAAATTCACTCTCTTCCGGTAATCCAACAATCATATGTATTTACAATTTTTTTTTTACTGAAATCAATTTTATTTTCATAATTTTAGTCAAAAAATAAAAAGGGTATTTTCGGTATAAAAAAAATACATTTTACTATTTTTACCGTTTTGGTAAAAAAAATTAATTCCGAAAACAGTAAAATTACTGTTTTCGAAAATATTTTGAATAGTGTACCGTTTTGGTAAATAAATGAAAAGTTGTGCATGTTTTGGGAAATCTGCCGACAGGAATAATTTACCAATTCAGGCCCACTGACGAACGAACCCAAACACTTTGTATGATCTACAATTTCAAAATCTGCCTGAAAAAACATTTACATCTAGTCATAGGATTCAACAATTTTTTTCATCATATAGTTGTTTCGACTAATAAGCCTAATATATAAACCCTTTAGGAAGGATGCTAAGTGGAGGAAAAACATTAAAAAAAAATAGTGTGCAGACTGCCCTGTTTTTACGCCACAATAATGGGTTACTAGTTGCAACAAATCAACAACTTTTTGCCAAACAAGTAAAATATCTCCAGAAGATCTCTTATTTAGATCTCGAAGAGCCAAGGACCTTCCAACAAAAGAAATGGTATATTATAAAACAGACAATTTCTTATTTCACTTCCATGAATTAAAAAACAACCACCAACATTTTTCAGACAGAAAAGAGCAGACAAGAAGACACTAACATATAAGGGGAAAGAAAATAGAAGCAACATATAGTCGATTAATAACAGAAAAGTAAACAGGCTTGCTCCCATCAATATAACCACCTTTCATTGGTTCTGATTTTCAAATATTTTCAGCCATCGTACGGCTCTTCTCCCTCTTCATAATCCCCCTCCTCGTCTTCCTCGACAGTGGCTTCCTGGTATTGCTGATACTCAGACACCAAGTCATTCATATTGCTCTCAGCCTCGGTGAACTCCATCTCATCCATCCCTTCTCCAGTGTACCAATGCAAAAAGGCCTTGCGCCTAAACATAGCCGTGAACTGCTCGCTCACCCTCCTGAACATCTCTTGGATTGATGTTGAGTTCCCTATAAATGTTGATGCCATCTTCAGCCCGGTGGGTGGGATATCACACACACTCGACTTCACATTGTTGGGGATCCACTCCACAAAGTAAGAGGAGTTCTTGTTCTGCACATTTATCATCTGCTCATCCACCTCTTTGGTGCTCATCTTACCCCTGAACATCGCTGAGGCCGTGAGATAACGGCCATGGCGGGGATCTGCTGCACACATCATGTTCTTAGCATCCCACATTTGCTGAGTCAGCTCTGGGACGGTGAGGGAGATGTACTGTTGGGATCCACGGGAGGTGAGAGGGGCAAAACCGACCATGAAAAAGTGGAGACGGGGGAATGGGATGAGGTTCACTGCTAGCTTCCGCAGGTCTGAGTTCAGCTGCCCGGGAAACCGGAGGCAGCATGTCACCCCACTCATTGTCGCTGAGATTAGGTGATTCAGATCCCCAACTGAAAAACAGTAATAATACACGTCAACTCAAGCTTTATTTTGTTGTTAAATATCATGTTTGCAGTACTAAAAAAAAAAATACTTACAGCTTGGGGTGCTGAGTTTTAGGGTCCTGAAGCAGATGTCATAGAGTGCTTCATTGTCGAGAACCATGCATTCATCTGCATTCTCCACTAGCTGGTGCACTGAGAGGGTGGCATTGTAGGGCTCCACAACTGTGTCAGAGACCTTTGGAGAAGGGAAGACGGAGAATGTAAGCATCATCCTGTCTGGGTACTCCTCTCTCATCTTTGATATCAGTAAGGTTCCCATGCCAGACCCAGTCCCTCCTCCAAGGGAATGGCATACCTGGAAACCTGCCAAACATAAACAATAAAGTATGACTGAGTCAGATCAGTTGGTCATGAATAATACTGTAATAGATACAATTTCTTAAAATAAAACTGTCAATGGTTCAGGTCGGATCAGGGTGATTTGGTACTGGTCTAATAATAGTTGGATTGGATCCAACAACTTATCAAATTGTATCTTTTAGGTTTTTGAATTTAAATTTGATGCAAGAACACTTGGATCAGGTTCAGAACTTATAAAATCAGACTACATCTACATTATCATACATAAATCATATATTTAGCAAAATATAATTTATATTTTCTCACATATCTCACTCAGATCGGATCCTTATTAGACTGTAACACTGTTGATCCAAGAGAATCTCCAAAGGATTTAGTGATGACCGACCATCATATATTTCATGGAAGACAATTCAAGGGGAGGTTTTGCCCTTGGAAATCAGTGAAGTAAAAAACTTTGCAGTTAGCAATGTAACCAACTACTATAAACTATAAATTATAATTTTTCAGGGGATGAGAGGTCAATTGCTCATCTCATCTATCGATATTTAAAAAAAACAAATGGACAAAATTTTCCATTTTTTAAGCAAAAGTGCAGCTCAAACTCCTTCCTTTATAAAAGAGATCCAAAGCAGACATGATCTCAGATTTCAACAGTCTAATTAAACCCATGAAATTGGAGACAGAGCTTCAGTACACAAAATGCAGAATAACACATCCAGATCTGATAAGATCCTCCCAATTTCAGGAAGGAAAAAGAAAGAAAAAGCCTCTTTATGCACATGTTACAGGACTTGGCCATTTGTGGAAGAAAACACGTTGGTAGTTAACTAACTGTGGTTTCAAATGTAAGAAACAGATTAGAAATAAGGATGACAAGGACTACACATTTGAGGCAAATTAAAAAAAAGGAAGAAATCTCATATTTTAAATGCATTATCATAGAAACTATACCAAAAATTCCAAGTGAAAAAAACTTCTCCAAGTTCTTCTAATTCTTTGAAAGAATAGATCCGAACTAAAGTGCACAATTAATGGGAGATTTTAAACAATTTGCTTCAAAACCATGCGCTTCTAAGAGGATTAACGTTCAAAAATGTACGAGAATTCAGCATTTTAATCTAAGTTACAGAGGTACAAGATTTCAACATTTCGCAATCACATATCAGAACAAAATTTCATACTAAATCGCAGATCATCTGCCTAGGATAACAATAACACTACATTAAAGAACAAAGAACCATTTCGAATCATAAAGGCCATATAACTAAATTATTCTAGCAGAAACAATAGATCTGAGATACTGAAGACAAGTATTACTGAAATTCTTGAACACAGTGCCCACAAGATTTCAAATCAGAACAAAATTTCTTACTCAGTCGCGGATGATCTGCCTAGGATAACAATAACACTACATTAAAGAACAAAGAAACAATTTTCCAATCATAAAGACCAAATAACTAAAAATTTCTAACAGAAACAATAGATCTGACATAACTGAAGCAGAGAAGAAGAGATTGAAACAGATCAAACCTTGCAAACAATCGCAATTCTCCGCCTCTTTGCGAACAACATCAAGAACCGCATCGATCAACTCCGCTCCTTCGGTATAATGACCTTTGGCCCAGTTATTTCCGGCACCGGACTGCCCAAAAACAAAGTTATCAGGCCGAAATATCTGACCGTACGGTCCAGATCTGATGCTGTCCATCGTTCCTGGTTCGAGATCCATAAGAACAGCTCTCGGAACGTATCTTCCTCCTGAAGCTTCGTTATAGTACACATTGATCCTCTCGAGTTGCAGATCTGGCGATTCGTCTTTGTATTTCCCCGTTGGATCGATGCCATGTTCAGCGCAGATCACTTCCCAGAACTTCGCTCCAATCTGGTTCCCACATTGGCCTCCTTGAACATGAAGGATTTCTCTCATTTTCGAGAATTAGGGGTTGGTTTTGGAACTCTTGTCTATCCTATCTATGTGTCCAGGGAAACCAGTTTGGGATGGTTATATATAGACAGAGAGGGAGAGCGAGATTCGGCGTTAAAAAAGCTCAACATCCAATAAAATGGTAAGAAAAAACATTAGCCTCAAATCACGTTTAAGTTTGTTCATCAAACGAACGACTGATATAGGAGATATTCATAGTGATTCTCAAGAGAACGAATCTTACAGATATTCGTTGATCCTACAAATTATAATTAAGTCATGGTATTTTAATTTTTCCTCTCATCTCAGCCGTGGATGATATGTGAAAAGTCAATTATATAATACATATGTAAATAAATAAGGAAATGATTTCATCCGAATCTGTTTTGCTTCATCCAGGCGCCCAAATATATCCTATGTTACAATGGGCTGGGCCTTAAAGGAACTGTCCTGATTAGGCCTAAAAATCCTAAACCAACCCAGTCTACGGGTTGGGCCGGAGGATCAGCTAATATTCCATATATAAATATACATATTTATATTATATATATATATATATATAGGGTCAGGATCGGTAGATAACATTCGAGATAACGTGTTTTGTCTTATATAAGCAAAAAGGTTTAGAATGGGCTGATTTTTTGTGAGGATGATCTCTATGATGAGAGGATTATCCTTGCAAAAAATCAGCCCATTCTAAAATTGCTAGCCCCAATTTACAAGTTAAAGAATCGCGGACCATTCATTTTAACTATTAGTTTGTAATCACTTTTCATTGGGTTAGAAGTCTTAGAATCCACTGATTTTTTTTATGAGGATGATTTACTCACCATAAAGATTATCCTCACAAAATATCAGCCCAATCCAAAATTATTTTGCCATATAGGACAAAATGATGTATAGAATGCTGTTTATGGATCTTAGCCCATATACATATAGGGTCCCACTCGGCACCCTACACTTTACCCTACGTATTTTGTCCTGCATGGGTTAGAAGTTTTGGAATAGGTTGATTTTTGGTGAGGATGATCTCTATGGTGAGAATATCATCCTCACCAAAAATCAGCCCATTCCAAAGCTTCTAACCCATGTAGGACAAAACATGTAGGGTAAAGTGTATGGTGCTGAACATTTCCCATATATATATATATCTATATATATATATATATATGTGTGTGTGTGTGTGTGTAGAAAGAGAGAGAGAGAGAGAGAGAGAGAGAGCAAATAATCTTAAGGAGACAACATTGGGAAACAAAAATTGTCATATATGACTTACAAGTTTTAGATTGGAGTGATTTTTTGTGAGAATGATCTCTATGATAAAGAAATCACTCTCACAAAAAAATTAGCTCAATCTAAAATTTCTAATCCCATCAAAAGTGATTTACAAAATTGAAAAATTGTAGACCATTGATTTTATCGTTAATTTGTAAATCATTTTTTATGGGGTTACAAGTATTAGATTGGGATGAATTTTTATGAGGATGTCTCCTCACCATAGAGATCATTGTCACAAAAAAAAGTCCAATCCAAAACTTTTAAGTTGTATAGGACAAATGGTTTTTTTATTATATGGGTTAGAAGTTTTGGACCAAACAAATTTTGGTGAGGATGATCTCCTTAACATAGAGATCATCCTCACTAAAAATCAGCTTATTTTGAAACTTCTAACCCCATCAAAAGTGGTTTACAGAAAAATTGACAGTCCAGGATTCTTCAACTTGTAAATTGGGGTTAGATATTTCGGAATAAGCTAATTTTTTTGTGAGAATGATCACCTCGTCATAAAGATCACCATCACAAAAAACCAACCCATTCAAAAAACTTGTAACCCCATCAAAAGTGATTTACAAAAAATCATTATCATAGATGTTGTCACAATTATTTTTCCATGAATTGTCCCCGTATATATATATATATATATATATATATATATATATATATATATATAAATTATAAACTTGGACTGGACCACATTGACGAGCCTACTTCCTTGCCAAGTCTTAAATATGAATGAGTACTGACTCAACTTGAGACCTAAATAAGCCTAGTTACACTACCTCAACCCGGTTCATGCTTGGTTATGCCAAAATTAGGCTCATTGACAAACATAATTTTCATTCCCCCTTTCTTTTCTCTTAAAGCTAACCAGGAATCAATACAAAATGAACTAATTTATTTCTAGTTCATGGAATACAATAAAATATGTACCAATATATTTGTGCACCCAATCATCATTATGGAGATCATTTTTGTCAAGCAACACGATAAGGATATTTGCCATAAATAAATGAAGGGAGGGCCCACTTAAAGTAATGAGTTAATTTTGAAAATGAAGTCAATAAACACATAAGGCACCGAGCTCTACACCTCTAGCCAAACACATTAGCTGAGTTTTGATAGAGAATGAAGATATCTTTGTCTATTTTGATGAAATAAAATATTAAAAAGAAGAAGTTACAATTTAGAAAAATATTTTTCAAGAGATTACTAAAGAAATTATAGATGAGAGCATTTTATCCAAGAACATGAGTTATTGTAGTAAATAATCATATTTTGAGTATAAAAAAAAGTCACCACTTTTTGTCATTGCTGTGAACCTATGAAATTTTAATGCTAAAAGTCCTATAAATAATCCTCACCTGTGAACCAAGCTTATAAAAATAAGAGTTGTGTTGAAGTAACACTAAAATTGACGTCAATTCTCACGTAATTGATGTGGAGGTGCACACATAGCCATAAATGCTTTTCACTTGTATCTCGATGAAAGGCATCTAGGATTATGTATATACATCCCCAGCAAAATAACTTAAACTAGGTTCAGAGGACACCCCTACGCATAGTAGGACGTGAGCGAAGCAAAATGTATCTGGCAAAAACACGTTAAAAGAATTCACTAAAAAGTGAAAATAGAAATAAAGTGCGGACACCAACATCAAAGAAGAAGGGAGACAGTGACGTAGGAGCTCACATGATGATTATGACTCCCACGTGCTCACCGCTCAGAGTAAATTGTATCCTCTACTCCAAAGAGTAGAATAACACTATCCAACAACACATTTCCTTTTTTCCAATCTGACACATCCTCTCGGGTCCACTGTTTCATGAGTCACAATCTTTAGCCTAACCCCATTGGTGCACCAACGCACTTAAAAAATAAACTTAATTGGTACCTTTTTATCAGGCGTTAGTTAGTTTCTTAGCTCATCACTGAAATCTTGATTCTTAATCATAAGACATGACACGTGACAATAATAGAGAGATGGAAGTAGTTTACGTTGCCCGACTCCTTGTAGTAGAGGGATAATTCACGCTCGTGTAGATGTAGCGAGTGCCATTTGTCCATTTGCAGCTACCACCTATTTAGCCGGCAGCTCCACGCAGATATGTTTTGCGTTAAAAGAGGCATAACTTACTATCTTGGACGCTTATGCGCACTCGCTAAAACTACGCACCCTCTCTTATGTAAGTTCTCAGGGTCAAGATCCGTATTTGAATGGGTCCCAGTAGGAAATTTCCTCCAAATCATAATTAGTTGGCCAGTTGCGAAAACCGTGACAAAATAGTAAGCACTAATAATTAGTATGTTGTCGGAGGGAGAGAAGTCTCTATCATATTGCATCATTGTATTTTAAGAAGTTTGAGTCTCCAAATCAAGAAGCAAGAATCATACTTATATGCATCCTAAATAATCTATGTTTATTGAACTCGGATAGAAAAATACATACTTTAAAAGCTTAATGGAAAAGAGACATCGGTGACAAATATATATCCACATATGTTACACATGAAAAAAAATACCCTAAGAGAGTTAGATCCCATGAATGACAGCATGTTATATTGTGGGTAGATAGATGGAAAAGAATTTAATAGGATTAAGTCTAGAGTCATGATAAAGGGACACCCTAAACTGTATGTGATCTCTACATGATTGATGTGGCAAATACATAGAACCTTAGATCTTTTTTCCTTGGGATACACAAGGAAAAAGATATATGATTATGTGCATTTGTCACGTCAATCATGTACGTTTTAGTGTGTCATTTTATCATTAGTCCTTAAGTCTAATAATGTAAGGAAGTAGTAATCTCAGTATAAATGAAAAGTTCCAAAGGCAAAGATATACAATTTTTAGCATTTGTGTTTTAAAGTAATTCACATGAGTGCAAAAATTTGTTGGATTTACGATTATTGGAGGATGAAAAATTATGACCATCTCAAAGGGGTATCAAAAGCACTTGAAGCCTGCCAATTTTTATTTTATGATGATTTGAGCTGTACCAAGTAGGTGCTGAATTGGATTCCCTTGCTCTTTTTAATGTCCTAAATTCCTCTCCAAGGGTACTCAGATGGATAAGAGAACCAAGAGTGCACCGATGACCCTAGCGTAGCCCAAAAGGAAAAAAAAAAAAAAGAAGAAGAAGAAGAAGAAGAAGGGAAATTGAACTCATAATTGAGTTTATTGCTTTACTGCTTTTCCAAGTATATGGTCAGTTAGACGTCTTGTATGGTAATCTAAGGACCTAGAGTTTATCTACCATTATCCTACTTGGGTAATATCCCTCTCACCCTAAATATGAATACTAATTAATCTTTAGTTTTCTTTTTTATGACTTCTGAATTGGCCACTTGTATTATTTTAAGTTAGTAGGTGGCATATGCAAAGGCACTTGTATTACAAAAGTTAAGATTTATGCATGATTAATATTTTTAACATTATTTTAAAATTTCAAATAAGTAATTTAATTGTATATCATATTTTATTATTAGTATATTGTAAGGGACTTTTCGTAATTTAAAATATTAATTGAAGCCATTTTGAAAAACATGATAAAAGGATATTTTTGTTATTTTAGAAAATTAAAATAGTTATAGAATTTGTGGATTGTAATTTTATATTGTAAGGATTTTTTGTAGTTTAGAATATTTTGAAAGGTGTAGTTTAAAATATTACCTTTGAAGAAAACTTAATATAAGGATATTTTTGTAATATTCATGGGATTTTTATTTCATTCATTTGGATAAAAACAACTACACTTTCACGTCAGGTTTGCGATGTGAGGTCCTATCTTAAGGTGACTTCAGCATTATTCTAAATGTAAACATGGGGGATATTTCCAGAGAAACAAATTTGTTTCGAACCTCTCTTACCCAGCCTTCTCTATTCAAAATAGAGAAAAATCCATATCCCCGTAGCATATATAGTATTAGAATAGTCTTAGGAACGATGCGAGGAGGTTTTAAGGTTGAATTTAGAAAATCTCTCTTGCAATTCGTTGGTAAAATTCAGCTTATTTAATTGTGATTTTGATGTTTTATCTTAATTTTGATTTAGTCTCACATCGAATAGAAAAAGAACTGACATGCAACTCTTATATTATTAAGTTTCTACTAACTTCGAAATTAATAGAGACAGTATACAAACTCACACCCGTATGTGGGACAAGTGAAAAACCCAAGATTCTAGTGAGACTCAGATTTAACCTTTGAAAACCATTACTGTGTGTTGCGTGTTTTACATGCTCGAGTGCAAGGCTGGGCTTGTGTTTAGGTCTTAAATTGACAGTTTTTACTCAATTTTTGTTTTAGAAATTTCTAACCAAAGCAAGCCGATTTTTTTTATCTGTTCGAAACATTTCCAACTGTTGGAAATCCATTTGGTGTCTCTTCATTGGTGTCCAATAATCATTGTTCGTGTCTATTTTGAACCAATGCTAGAGACACGAAGAAGGGGTTTCGTGACTGTTTGGATAACCATCTCTCCTCTATTTAATCCTATTGCTTCGTCAGTTTTACGTACTCAATGAACACAACTCTTCTCTCCCAATTCTTCACAGATTAATCACCATTCTTCTTATTATATATTGAATTGTGAGAGCACCCAATTGTTGTGTCCTGGAGAGCGGACACTAAAGAACCATGTTACCACAACAGGGGCGAAATTCGCTTTAGGACACTAAATACGTATTTTTTTTCTATTTCAAATTAGAAATCTAAAATTATCTCAATCTTCTTCCCTCATTTTTTTCACAAACCAGTAACTAGTTTCCAACACATTATACATTTCTTTTCCCTGCTCCAGTGAAGAAGAAAACTCTGTTGTGCTGCATGTATAGGTAGACAATCTTGCCGAACCATGTAAAATTTATCTTGTGTCTGCCTGTTTTTCTTTATTATACGAATCTTGTGTATCTTCGCATTCATTAACATTGGTTAATTAGCAAAATAGGAAAACAAATTCACTGATTAAATCCCTCATATTATAAGATTTTGTTATTTGCCTGGTGATGAACTTAAGTGAAGCAAGCTCCATGGGGCTGCAACCAAGGATCTACTGGTTTCTTTTTACTCTTGGCTGCGCAACCTATTCACAAATGAACTGGAACTCGTATAAGCAAAGAAATTATATCATTTGATTTACAAATACCAAATACTACCATTCCTCTATGATACAAATATCTCTCAATCCAGAGCCCAGACCTGTAACCAGCATTTAAAGGAAACGAAGTTAGCAGCATAAATAAATGTAACTAGATCGTTAAACTTATTTAATGTATAGGTTATAATTCAAACCTGGATCCTTCCATTAGAAGAACCAGCAAAAAGCATCTCTCCATCCGAATCTGATGCCAAGGATGTGACTTTAGTGTTTCCCCCACTACCCATTCTGATGGATGCAACTCTAACAAGCCGATCTTTTAAACAGACCTCAATAATACCACATTTGGTTCCTGTAAATACAAAATCGTTGTTGACGGCTATGCTTTGGATGTCGAATCCTGTTGGCAATGGTCCAATTACGGCCTTGTTTGAGAGTGCAAACACCTTCAATGCAAATTAGTTTATTTAAGAAATGGGGTTCAAGAAAAAGATGCTTAGTTTCAACGAGGAAAAATGAGGAATACGTGTGGCATGCACTATACCTTTCCTGCTATACCATCAACAGAAGAACCACCAGCAAAAAGAAAATCGTCACGAATGTAGAGAGCATGTATAGTCTGCTTCCCTAACAGTTTTCTCGTCCCGGAGAATAATGTGCTTGATGTGCATTTGCTCAAATCCACCTCCTGGTCTTGCATTCCATCCAATGTTTTATTCTTAGAACATATACTATGGTTTATAACTACATTACTTTATGAATTGTGTGAGATTGAAAATGTGACTTAGAGCCATCCTTGTAGGCTCATTTAATATCAATCAAATGAAATTAAAAAGCTAAAAAGAATATATTATAGGATTATTGAAGAAACACTGTACCTGGATGCTGTAACCAGTGCAACCACAATATAGTTTTCCGTCTGAGATGGCAAGGCACTTAACATGTTTGTTGAAGTTTATGTGCTTTGGAACTCCACCCCACTTACATACCTGCAACCAAAGATTTTGATTAAGGAAATGTACTTGTTTCAGTTGTTCAAACAGCATCCAGACCATTGATGACTAACCTTAATCCCAGTTCCTTGAGAAGCAAAGCATGCAAAGCTGGTATTGGCTACCAACTCGTATACTGCCTCTTTCGCGTCGTAAATCTGAACACAATGAATTCCTTCTGGTTTGATTTCCCAAACCTATAAATGGTTTAAAAAATAATAATTATTTAGTCCTTTGACAGCCAATTATTATCCCATAACTTTTAGTATCTATCTCATTACATGGCAAGGATTCAGGATTTGAAGATTGATATAGGAAATAAACTCAACAACATCAGTCCATAGAAAAATGGAAATTGCAAGACTGTCTTTATAGTGCGTCTCTTAACCGTTCCAGCACATTTAAAAATTTTAGTAGATGTTGAAAGTGAAGTTTGTGAATGGTAAATCAATTCAGGACTATGCTCTCACTTTCGATTGTAATAATTCAGTTGTTCATAAAATGACAACAGTATACCAATCAGTTCTACAGAGAACATTATGGCTGACAAGTTCTTCTCGAAAAACGAGTAAACCAATAAGTATAAGTTACCATTACCAGCGCTGTGGTGCTCTGTTTCCTGCATAGTATATCAAATAGTTTCTGAATCAAAGAAAATATGAACACTTACTCGAATAGTTTTGTCTAGTGAGCCACTGTATAACTTGTCACCCGAAGATGGAGCGAATAGGCATGTGACGGCCTTTGTATGATCACGAACTTCTTGAATCAACCTTAACACTCTCTTTCTGGCATCCCACACCTTGACGCACAACAAAGAACTCATTATCTAACAGGTATTTAGTTTTAGATCTCGTGAACTTGGTTTTCTATTCCAATTATCAAATTGCTACTTTAAGTAACATATTTCATTAGCCATAAATGAGGCACTTGGCTGTGAAAGAGATCTCATCATTTTTCTTAAAATCAAAAATAAAATAAATAAAAAATCAAGCCAGCCCTTTTTATTCTATATTGATTTTAGTTAAAATGTTATATGACATCAAGGTTTGGGATTCTGAACCAGGGTGGTTAATCCTGCCCGGCCACTTCATTTATTCGATTAATGGTCCGGCTTTCAGGACAATAGCAATAAAGAAAGAACTAGAGAATTACACCATACCTTTATAGTTCCATCAGAATGGCTGCTAAAAACCAGACCATTTAGATAAACCAAGGATAGAACTTCCCCATTGTTAGCGGAATCTATCTCAGTTACTTCAGTGCAGGACCACAGCTCTGCCTGAAATACATGGGACTTTAGAACTGAATAATATTAATAGAGATTTTAGGTGTGCATCGTGTTTCACTCACTGCATTGACAGACGGCAAGTTCATCAGTGCTTTCAGTATATCTGTGACCACCACTGAACTCCTTTTAAGCTTCCTCAAGGATTTGCAAATGTTTTTTGCATATGTTCCAAGTCCTTTAAGAGCATCTGAAAACTTGGAAAATATCAGTTAGTACCCATTTGGGGTGAAATGTAAAATCTCATCAGAAAGTGCCCATAGAAATTTTGGAGAATCTAAAAAGAAAAAACAATCAAAAAAAGAAAAAAAGAAACTCAAGTGGTCGAGTGACGAGGTTCAAATAAAAGATTATTAGAAAAAATAGTTACAGTACAAGAATTAGCAATGGCAACTAGAAGTATAGAAAAGTTTGAAAGAAAATGAAAAAGTTGAAAACAAAGTAAAAAATAATAATAGTAATAATAATAATAATAAGGTAGCAAGATAAAATATAAGGGGTATTTAGTGTTAGAACAGCTGGTGGTGAGATGAGAGTTTCTGGTTATCATGGTTTTGCACCAGGAATCTGTGTTAATTCCATACCTTTTGCACTAGTTATGGATGGATTAACTATTTATACATAAGGAGAGACTCCTTGTGGTATTCAATTTGTAGATAATATAGTGCTGGTAGAATAAACCAGAGAGGGAGTAAATTATAAGCTAGAACTTTTGAGGTATACATTAGAAACTAGGGATTTTAGATAAACAATACCAAGAAAAAATATACAAAGTGCAATTTTAGTCTCGACTCTTCTGAGGATGAAATATTATTTATGATTTCTTAATGGACAAAAAATTCCAAAGAGATCAATTCCGTTATTTAGGTTCAATTATTTGTAAAGATGGCAAAATTGGTGAAGATGTACCATAGAAGTAGTGCTGGATGGATAAAGTAGAGAAGCAAGACGATGATAGTATTATAAGATTGAACATGGTACCATATTGGGTTGGCAAGGAACACTTTTCATAGAGCGAGCGTAGCAGAGATGAGGATGTTGAGATGAATGAGTGGTAAGACTAAGAGAGAGAAATCAGAATTGAGTAAGAATAACTTTAATGGGAGATAAAATCAGGGAAAATAGTTTGAGATGGTTTGGGCATGTGCAAAGAAGACCGAATAACACATTAGTGAGAAGAGCTTTTTGGTGCAAGTCAAGGGCTCTAAAAGGGAAGGGGATTTTTTTTTTTGACATGGATGGAGATTGTAAGAGAAGATATGAAGGAAAGTGCCGTAACTGAAGGTATGGTTCATCATAGAGTTAAATCGTGAAATAGGATTCATGTTGCCTGAGTCCTATAATTTGAAAGAAAAAAAAAAACAGTACTGTAGATGAACCATTTGGAACAAAAATTGGCAAAAATTGAGAGGATTTAATAAGTGATAATAAGCTTTCAAAAACTAGCATTACCTTGATCGTTAATGAAGCTTTTCAAAGCCAATGTGGCAAGAACCTTCTCCTCAAGGTTTCTGGATGATTGGAGGACATTTATAAATTGGCCAAGCAAGCACTGGCGTGCAGTATCTCTTACTCCAGTATCAGGAAGATTAGTAAGCATGTGAGTAAGCCAAGTAGCAATGACAAGGCATGACTTTGCCATCTCTACAGAGTTACTCTTAAGGCATTCTTCTAAAGCTTTGAAAATAGATCCATTTTCGTGGTTGCAAAGAACAAAAGCTACCCGTTTCTCCCAAGAATTTGCAGCCTTCTCTTCCTCTTCCTATTTACAAGTATGTTACAATTCACATTATGAATAAAAAGGAACAAAAACAGAACTAAGTTCGTAGCTGTAAATTATTTAGTGCTTACCATTATTTCCATCGATTCATCCACCTGTACTTTCAGCCATTCTGCCTTCATCAAAGCATGGTAAGGCTGATCAAGCCCTGCAGTTTTGAGTAACCAGGCTTCAGTAAGGGACTTTCCTGAAGCAGTCAAACGCCCAGAAAGAGATGCAAATGCATCCAAAGCCATGATTTGAGAAATGGGGAAGTCTTTTCTACGAAGTGCTTCAATCAGTGCTTCTATAGCTTCTTCCCTGTACATACTCATCTTCCGAGGTTCAACCTGAACATCATAATCATAGGAGTCTGTAAGTAGATGGTTTACACATGGAATGAATTGCGTTGGAAAGCTCCAACTTCTTAAATGCCGATTTCTAAGTAAAAAAACAGGACAAACCAGGAGATCTAGCTGAAGAAGAAGACTGGCAATGGCAGGTTGTTGTTCCATAGGAGCCATCTGAAGGTACACAAGGAAGGTGTGCATGGTACTAAATGCTCCTTCATCTTTTATTATCTGCAAAATCTGGTTGCAAAACATTCGCCTGAGACACCATAAAAGAATAAACTTATTAGTAAATGGTCATTGAGTATTATATGAATATAAATGACTATCTATAGAAAAGCATAGTGTACGCATGCTTGTCTACATCCATAACATTTTTAGAAACCTTTAGAAAATGTATTAGCATCCAAATTCTGGAACATCTACATAAAAGATTATGGTTAGTCTACATAACAGAAAAAGCAATAATGAGAAAATTTTAGCTAGATTTTAATTGTATATCAAGTTAGATGGATTCTCGTTCAGGTTCTCTCAATTGGGAGTTCTAAATATTCAAAATGGAAGGACTTTTTCCGAAAATAAAAATAGAACTTAATGGAGAAATACTACTGTTCAAGATACCCCAATAAAACCATTAATGCCACTTACGTCCAATTTTGCACATGAGAGTGAAAAGCCAAGATACTGGTTTGAGCAGTAAACAAGATATTGATGATTCTTACAAATGCCTACTTGTTTAAGTTGGTTAGGGCCAGTTTCGCTGAGTAGAAGGTATCAGTTGAAAAACTGTTTGCACCTTTGAGTTACTGAGCCAATTTAAAAAAGAAAGGCATACCTGATGAAACAACAAAGTTTTACAAGTGCTCACTTATCTAATTAAGTAAGTGTGTATTTTGAGTAACAGGTCCAGGGTTCAATAACTTTTGCACCTTTGAGTTAATGATCTCACTAAAAACAAGCTTACCTCTGGGCAATATAAAAATATTTGACCAACCAATACAAAATGAAAAAAGATAAAAATTATATGCCAAACTTGTGAAGATTGTATTTATATATACCTGTTCAAACAAACTAGCTCAGAGAGAAAATCAATGCATATGCCCCTCACACTATCATTTCCAGCATGAAACAATTCAAGAACAGGTGCCAACTCAGCTCTGTTTGCTATCAAATTCCTGCAATTTCTATCTGCATGCATGCAACATAAAAGTATGGATACAACAGATTGTCTTCCCTCAACCTGATCCAGACACTTTATTAGAGGAGGAAGTCCGTTTGAAGAAATAACATTCAATGCATTGAGTGATCGACTGTTTTCATCCCCTCCTATCAGAATCTGCTCAAGCATTGCTATTGCAGCATCCTTGGGATCCATTACCAACTGAAAATCATCCAATTCTCCGTTTCTGTTTTGTATTACTTGAATAAGGGAGGGTATAAGGTCATGGACAGAAAGCAAAGCATACACCGGTCTTAGCTGGTAAATAAGAACAGTAGCCTCAGCTAGACCATTTTTAAGCAGAGTAGCGAGGCAATCAATATCAGAATCTACGCTAGTGAGAGTTTCACTGACACTTTCATCTACGAATATAAGCTCAGATAGAACATAAATCGACGCTCTTAGAACCTCCTTGTTGATAGAGGCCAATAGTATTTCGACAAACCCATTTACTATTGTTGGTTTGGATAGATAAGAATGAACCCCTGGATCAGCCTTTGAGTCCTTCCATATCCTTGCTATTGTCAACACGGCTGCTTCACATTCTTGTAAGTCCTCTGAAGTGCAAAGGCATGAAGTATAAGGCTTTAACCCATTTATAACTGTCTCAACAGCAGCTTGAGATATCACACTCGTTGGAGATGTAGAGACTACTGCACGCATAAA
This sequence comes from Akebia trifoliata, assembly GCF_017979445.1. NCBI lineage: Eukaryota > Viridiplantae > Streptophyta > Magnoliopsida > Ranunculales > Lardizabalaceae > Akebia > Akebia trifoliata. The sequence continues at coordinate 47,785,530 of NC_141377.1, forward strand.
TCTGTTGTTCTTTTTGTTGGTATAATGATCTGTAATCTGAGGAATTGATGAAGTGGACTCCGATGGTAGTTCTCTTGAAGAGGTGGTGCTGATGGAAGTTCTTGGTGTTTCTGAGTATGAAAACTCTTGGGCAAGCTCTGGATACTGTTCTTTCCAAGAAGTGATTAGTCTCTTCAAAACATAATTTGTTTTGGGCAGTAGAATTGCAGAAAGAGGTTGGCGAGTAATGGGGCACGTCGTGTTTCCTCTATTCAACCATTCTTGAATTGCTCTTCTTTCATATGTTTGACCAGTTTCAAGAGTAACTGGATCACCGAAAAGCTGGCCTGTGATGGGACAGATATAATCCTTTGGTGGTCTTGTTTGAGGGGTCAACTTGCCTGATGACGGTATAGAAATGCTACTCTGACTTCCTTCTTCTTCGCTTTCATTAAGCGAACTGCACAATATGAAGAACCTTGTCTTTAACAAGGAAGAGTGACTTACAAACTCGTAAAAGTTGTAATTTTGAAGTATGTAATCACAGTCTTACCTATTCTCTGATAATTGAGCATTTATATTTTCGGAACTCATACTCCGTCGGAGACTCAAGTTCCTCCTGCAATTTTTCTGCAGTTCCTGAATTTCAAGAAGAAAAGCCCTTGAGAAGGAACTCAAATTTTCATGTTTGGAAAATATAATTGGAAACTAATTAATATGAATGGACACTTCAAACAACTTGGGTGGATCACAAGAATGTGACTTACCATCACTTCACCATCATAGTCTGCTGGGCTGATACTGGAATCATCGTACAAATGAGGGGAAGTAGGCAAAGAAGTAGAAACAGTAGGATTTGTGAGACGACCAGACAAAAGGCGTAAGAGGGGTTCTGGATCTTTCTTACAATTTAAAACTGGATTTGGAGATGAAACCTTCGGAGAAGGAGTTTTTGGGGAATATAGAGGAGAAAAAATTGAGGGAGAATATGTTTGATCCTTCTTTCTCGATGGTTGAACTTTTGACCGACTCCCCGCATCCTCATCCATTCTCATGCTATTCAGTGCCACTAGTGCGTGAGTTCTAACTTCAGAATCCAAATCATCATCACCATGCTTGGAGCCAAAATCGTCCTCATTTTCAACAAGCAAGCATTCCTGAAAATAACAATCAAGAGCAAAGATTCAATTTTTACGGGTCTACAAAGCTCAGAAGGGTAAAAATAAATAAATAAAGATAAATTTCAAAGTTTGGAATCTCTGAGATAACAAATTAAATTTCTGATCCATAATTTCAACATTACTTTAGAACCCCATGTAGCAGATTCTTCCCGCTTCATTGTAGAGTTTGAAATCGTGTACAATCTGCTTGTAAAGAGAACCCCAAATGTCCAAATTAATATGCATCAGACCCATGTTTGATCAAATTAAACTTTGTACTTAATACCAATGTAATTGGTTCATGCTTAGTTAGAAATTTGCAAAAGAAAAGAAACTCAAAATGGAAGAGTGGAACAAACTGACCTGCAATCATCTTTGTCTTTCAAAAATGGAGAAAACCCAGCACTTTTTGGCAATATAGGCCCAAATTTAACATAATCTGGAATGGACCGGCTCACCTCGTGCAAAGGTGTCATCGGTGGCTCAGCAATCGGAACCATTGGAATAACTTTCTTGCTTGCTGTTGGATCAAATTTCATGCAATCCTTGTAGTACTTCGCATAAAGTCGTGTGTTCTCATCCAAGGATTCCCCGTAAAGCTGCTCCAACTTTTGCAATTTCTCTGCTTGATCAGGCCTCATAGAGAAAATCAAGGACTCATTGAAAAACTGATCGAAATCAGCTGTAAAGGACAAATCGGCAGAATCAGGAATCACTTCCATAACAAGCCTGTGTCTTGCCTCTGAGTACCACCCAACGATCGAGCTCATATGTGGAAGAAAGAGAGCTTTCCAGATCTCGGGAGCAAAATCGATCCTGGAGAAGAATGGATCGACAACAAACATCTCAAGTATGTGAAGAACCGAGTTGTGGATATTATTACGTAGTTTCCAGAGGAAAGCAAGGTTGAGATTAGCCCAAGCGGAGAGGTAGAAATTGGGGACTCCAGCGGTTTTCTGCCCCGAGTTCAACATTGCACACACTTGTAACATTTTCTCTGCGTGGTCTAACCGTGCAAGTTTGGTTTCGACATTAGAGGTGTTAATTGCTTCTTCGAGGGAATCTATCCCCCAATCCAAGTTCGCCAAGACCGCCTGATCGGAGTATCGGACTTCCGCGCCTTTCTCACAACTCCCATCTTCGGCTGCTAATCTCTCTGCACATTGTTCTTTGTGTAGGATCCTTTGTTCTTTGTTGATTAATCTGTCTTGGATGAAACTTCCTACAGTTGTGATCAAGAACCTAACAATGTGTTTTTGATCCATCGAGAACTTGTAGTGTCCAGCCATATTTGTGAAAATATGAAAATGAAGAACTCTCAAGTAAATATCATATATCAAAACATCCTTCAATTCTGCTTTTTAAACCACTTGGATTCTGGTTATTCGCAGAAATCAGGGTTTTCAGCTTCCACGATGACAATTCGTGCACAGAAATGAGATTCCTAGTGAAGATTAAATTAACACCAACAGTTAGATGAACGAGTTGAATATATTTTCCACAAAATTGTGTTAATCAGAAACACGGCTAGAGAATTACAAGAAGTCTAAGGTAGTAAAACCAGTAAATTTAGTAATTTTGTGAATTTTGATCGGATTTTACAAATTTTCAGGCTTCAAATCAGTAAAATTAACGGTTTAGACATCACAGATTATCAAACACAAGATTTTCACTAAATTTCATACTAAAATCTAATTATTCCATTTTGGTTACTCAATCAAAATGTTACTCTAACATACATCAAATCAAGAATCTAAACAGTCCAATTTCAACGTAACAGAATACAAACCTTCAAAAACATCCAGAGAGAGAACCAGATGATCAAATGATTCGATCACCAGACCAAAAGCTTTCCAACATAATAAAATTTCCAAAATCTAAATCAATCAGAAGGAAAACACATCATGAGCTAATTTCAGAACCAGAGCTGAACCCAATACTCTAAACAATCAAGAGTAGGAAAAAAAATATAGCATATAAGCATCGAAAGACTCGAAACATGGAAAAAGTTCACTTCTTTCAGAAAATTTTGCAGAGTTGGACTAATGTATCACTGTGATTCTGCGAAATCTGACGAAGATATAAACTAAAAAGGGGAGGTTACAGTGTTGAAGAAGTAATCTCTGAAACACGGCAATTAGATTTTAAGAAATCAAAGTACGGACATTGCGGTAAATGTGGAAAACTTGTTGAACAAGTTCTCTCAATTTCAGAGATTACTGAAGCCTAAGAAATTCTATATCTGCAATGCAAATTTAGTGAATTTTTTTTCCTGTGTGAAAGAATTAATTAAAGTGGTGATGATCAAAATCTTACTTACTTCGCGGTCTTCCACAGAGAGAGAGAGAGAGAGAATGCCGGCTTTGCGAGAAGTTGCCGGCTTTGGCTGTCGCTGAGGTGATCGAAGTAAGCCGTGGACTAAACATTTATTTGTAAAATAATGAATTATTAAAGAGCGAAAATAAAACTTTTCGATCCAACCCGAAACGTGGAAGACGCCTTAATGAAATGACTAAAATGCCCATTATTTCTGTATTTATTTTTTCTTTCAACTGCTTTTGGAGGGAAAGGAGTGATATTTTGCTCACACTACTGTGAGCAAATTTGCTAACAGCTCAACAGCCGATTGACATGTGGGGAAAATGACATCAACCATGACAAAGAAAATTTCTCTCTCCTTCCTATTGTGAAAAAATGGAAGACTAATGAATGCCGGTTATCTTAAGAAAAAATAAAAAAAAATCTATGGTTATGTGTCCTTGCCACGTCAGCCTCATTATCAATCGCGTACCCAAAATCGTGTGCATTTATCACGAATAAAAAAAGAAAGCTTTCTAATCTGATCATGTTATCACGTTCAAAAACATGATCCAATGCAATGGTGTTGTTGAGGATAAAATTATATCGACTTTAAAAAAAAAAAATTTAAAAAATAGTTATATTTCAATATTGAATTTTATTTTTAAATTTGGGTGTTTGGTAATTGTCCATTTTCAATACCTTGGATTGATTTTCAATTTTTTTTTTCTTTTTTTAAATATGAATATTTTCATAAAATCTAAAAGGTTGTATTATTTGATTGTCGATGGGATAGTTAATGTATGCCCAATGATCATTTTTTAAGATTTTAAATCTTAAAAAATAAATATGTGGGCAATGAACGTACGGGCAAGAAAGGGACACTTTCTCTCTATTGTTGATGTCATTCGTGCCACGTGTCAAACTGCTATTTAGGGTATGAGCAAATTTGCTAAGAAGATTGTTAACAAAAAATACAAGAGGGAAAGCATCATAAGAGAGAAAGATGAATAAAAATCCGTTTTAAGTGCTAAGCTCATCGTCCAGTGGCATAAGGCCACGTGTATACAAATCAATGAAATTTAATTAATTAAACAAAGATCGTTGTGTGGGCAGATCATGGATTAGGCTTCATTTTTATTTTTCGATAGGCCTGTTCGTAATTGTATTAGCCTGACAAACCCGATCCAAACCAGGCTCTACCAAGTACGATTTGCACACCTAGCCATTAGAGGCATTGACTACGGATGACAGTCACATTTGGGGGTTGTGGAGGACAAAACTACAAGAAGTTTGAGCTTAATATATGCTAAAACCCTAACTAGAGTGTAGGGCTTCAAAGGAGATGGTACCCAAATTTACCATAAAACCCAATCCTACCTGGTAGCATAACAAGGCTGGATTAACTCTCTGCCTTGATTCAGGGTAGGGGAAGTAAAATAGGAATGACAGATTTGATCTCCGAAGTTCAAGGAAAGATCTCAAGATTTAGGGAGCCCAAATTGGCATGATGTCTGTAAAGGTAAAATTGAGTTTTACCTTTATTAACTTTGCTCTATTGATCTAAAGTAGCTCTTAAGTCTCTCCTGTAAGCACCGGTGTGGTACCTGTCAATAATCCTCCGACGCCCAAGTTAGAGTTGCAGAGAAAACAATATTAAAAATAATTTCAACTTTCGTTCTCCTAGTGTAATCCCATTTTTTTCCTCCATTGATTCCTTCCTCTATTTATAGATTCTTCCTTTAAATCAGAGTTTTCCCTTTAATCGAGATTCGATTACAATGAATCCCCTGATTATAAGGATCCTAAACGGAATTTGAATCCCTAAGATTGAGTTCGAGATCTCTGGACTTGATATATCTAATCCAAAATTATGCAGATATTCGGATTAGACCTGCCTTGCTAAGCAGGTTAAGTCTCCCCTTATGTTGTCTTGCCATATCAGTCAAACTAGATGCTATTACTTTGGTCTACCCTGTTATTGGGCATGATTAGATTTACTGGCTTGCTCCAAGTATCACATACTTGGCTAGGCAACATATACGTACCATTTTTACCCTTCACAATGCTAACTTAGTTAGAATCCTAAAAATCGTGGGATCTTCCATAATTGGATCCCAAATTAGGGGTAGCAAGATATGGAATTTAGATTTGAGAGAAATCTTACAAATAGGATTTCAATCGAGAGAGAAAGGGAGCTGGGTTTCTGATCAAGGAGTACATGATAGAGCATTGTTTTGATTTTTCTTCTTTTTTGAAGTTTAACTTGATCATGGGAGGAATTTTGATAGGTACCACATTGGTGCTTAAAGGCGATCGCAGCAAGGAGTCTTCCATCTAAATTGTAGAGCTGAGTTGATTGAGGTAACTCACAAAATACTTCTACAGGGGTGTCAATGAGTCAGTAATGGGCTTTTACTTTTTGGTAAATTTTGAATAGACTAAGCTCAAAGTTTTGTTTTAAAATATTCAAATTCAAGCCCTTGGAACGGTAGACGTCAATGGTTCAGATTGGACCCAAAATCTGATCCAACCTGATCCACCATTCCATAAGACATCTCGTAAATTCTGGATCAACCCATTGATAATACGTGATAATGTATGTACATTATGTCAAATATAATTTTTTATTTTTTTGTTTAGTGAATCAAATCTAATAAGGTTCTGATCGGATAAAAGCATAAACCAACTATTACTGGCTCAACAGAAATCCGAATTGGATCCATTGACAGCCTTTTGTAAAACAGAGTACACACATAATACTCACATTCATTCATAAATGGTTGAAAATGTATCCACCAAGGCGGATCCTCTGTTGTTTTGTAACACTATAACTAAACACCATCTCTTGATCTTTTCTCATAAATAGTTGTTTCTTGTCTCATTGTCCTGCAGTTTCTACCTTGATATTTTCTCATGAGAGTTGTTTTTGTCTTACTATCCTGCAGTTTCCTTTGGCGGTTGGTGTAAGTAGACTGCTCTGTCTCTTGGAGACAATGTTAGCCTCAACCCATTGATTAGGTTCAAATGGGTATTGTTCATATCTTAACAGGCTCAATCAGATATCGGGTCGGACTTTTGGACCAAAAGTTTCTTAATTCAGGTTGGGTTTGGGCTATGGTATACCCCTTTGTGGAGCTCATATGGATAACATTTTAGGCTATCCATGCGTATTGAGGTATTTCCAATTTGATAGATTAATGTCAAAAAAATAAAAAAAATGGTTCATCCCAACATTAAAAAAAATTCATTAACAATTTAGATGAATGATCCAAAAATTTCAAGTTCAAATGACCTTCTAGTGAAATTAGATACACAAAATTTTCTTCTCCATTTTACTTTCCTTTCTACATCTTGAGAACTTCTATTGCCGCACCAACTTTTACTGAGAGCACATCAAGATGTGTGTGACTGTATCATATGAGTTGGTGTGCCATTAGTAAAAGATCCTGCTAACCCACCTCACTAAAGGCAGGCTTCAGGTGAGTGATGTATAACTTGGGTTGGGATCAAGTTATTCATAGGAAGCCCTTTATATGGTTGTATTGGGCTTGTCCGTTATTTAGTTTAAAGCTTAAGGGGACAATTTTCTTTTGGTAGAAATAAGATGTTTAAGTAAACTTGGGACACTATGAGTAAGATTTGGTTTAAGATTAAATTTTTGGTGCGCCTACTCTGTTTATAATACTTTTATGGGCGTTTTTTGCAATGGGATGGCTTTGATAGAATGTTTGTGACATGTTGTGGAACCAGCAATTTTCATTTATTTTCCAATTTTTTGACACAATTTATTTGGATAAAACTTTTTAAACATATTTATTTCCCCCCTACGCTTAAATATTTGTAACTGACATACTAGCATATTGCAATGCAACTTTGATATCACCGGTTCAAGTCCAGTTTACCAAAATATAATTTTTTAGATAATGCACAAATGTTTATAGTACTTCCAACAGATTTCTGCTTTTAAAATGAGGCTTGTGAAGTATAGCCTTGCGTAATTGGCCAAAAAGAAAAGAGTCATGATAATTTGACGCCCCCTCTAATATATGCCATCATCATAAAATCGTAGATCATTTGCATAGGGATACACAAAGAAAAGATTTATGATTCTGAGGCAATGGTCTGCGGTTCTATGAAAGGCGTATGTGAGACGGGGGGTCAAAAAATCATTATTCAAAAGAAAATATAGGGAGTTAAATAATAATAATTCTTTTGGTCTTTGATGTAATTCGCCAATCGGTCAAATGTCTTGGTCAAAGGTATCTAGCCATTTTAAGAATAGGTAGATTTGGTTAGACCTAACGATGTCACGACAACCGAAATTTTACTTATTTTTGCAGGATTTATCTTTTGAATGTTTGCAAGAGCCAGTAGTTTCTCCTTGTTAACAATTATTTGACCAAGTCGCGGCATTATATTAACAGGGAAGGATACAAGGTTAATGTTATTTAATATTAGTGTTGATGTATAGCAATATTTTAATTATATAATAGTAAAAACCGTAACGAAATTTGTTGACTTTGAGAGGTCACATCATGATCAAATTTATATAGATTGTTTAATATTGGAACAGTTAGGTTGATTAAAGAAAAAAAAAAAATGAAGAGAATTGTAGGTGCACTATTTAGATAGATGGTTGAATATCAAATTTTATGGCCATATGACATTTTATTGTGTGGGTATTGAAAACCGACCATGACTACTCTCAAAATCTACGTTTTCTTACTGACATAGTATGATTTTGAGGGTTACTGAGGGCCGTTTTGCTCAAATGGATTACCATATCAGAAACGGTTCTCTAAGTTTTGTCGAAAAATTCATATTCAAAAAAATTCAAAAAATAATTTCTTTTGAAATAGATCCAAGCTTTCGAAAATAGACAACTGCCAACCTTCCACATAACTTCTTAACTTAAAAATGAAATTCAATTGGGGGAAAGATAAATTTTTTTTTTTCAAAATTCAAAGAATTTCATCCTCTACAACCTTGAAACAACGGATCATGTCTCTAGATGCCAAAAAGTGAACCCAAGGAATACGAATTCGAACCATGTTAAAAAGTGCTAATGGGTGACATATGATTTTTGTTTACCCATATGACCATATCTATCATAGTTAAAAATTAGACATATGACAAAATATCACCAAGAGATTAATTTGAGTATGTTTCAGAATATACATTCAACTATTCATTTAAAAATTTAGCTAAAAAGATATAGAATAAGAAAAATGCGATACGAAAATGATTAATTTATAATTCGGGTTCAACACTCGAAAAGCTTTTAGAAATTCGGATACTCGCATTTTGCTTTTAACTTTTAACTTTTATGAAAGTAGGTCTATAAAGTTAATAACTTAATTGATTGAAATCACTATTTGAATAAATTTTTAATTTATTATTTTTTCTCTTTCACCCCTTAAATCCCAAAGGATTGTTCCTGCTTTATGCATGGGCAAACTCTAGTATTATGATAAAATAGGAGAATCAACATTAGAAAAATGGAAGAGACACTTATTATTAGGATAAAAATTCATCAAAACCGTGGGTTCTTGTAATAGCACAGTTTGCTATTTGTAAAGAGAGTTTTAAAAGATAAAATTCTTTTCTATTTTGTATTATTGTAGATAAATTATTTCAAATGTATTAATAAATCTATCCAAATATATTTTGGTAATTTATAACACTTGCATGATATTAAGACTGCAATTGGGCAGGTTGGGGATCAACCCACGCCCAACCCGATGTCTATGCTTGAACCCAAGTCGGTTTAGCTTGGCCAAAAACTTTTTTACCCAAACCCGGGTACAAACTTGAACCCGATACCTGACCCAAGGTTGGGTTGAACCCATCGGGTTCAGGTTTGGCCCACCCAAGTTGCAGCCCTATCTGATATGGATACCGTGACCTTGCTCAGTTTCTCTAGCTTATTGCAATATTATGGTGATTTAGAGACGTCTCTCCACGATTTGGTCAAATGTTAAGAGACAACCCCATGTGTTTTGGAAGTGATGAATATCCCTTTGACCTGGGTCTTCTTTGAGAGACTCCTGTAAATAACATAAGTACCCCATTATTCAACCTCTTATTGTTTTCTTCCCCTCCCCTCCCGCCCCCGCCCCCGCCCCCCCCCCCCCCCCCCCAAAAAAAAAAAAAAAAAAAAATTCTCAACCTTATGGGACAGCTCTTACCCTTTTCTTCAAGTTTAAACTTTCAACCTCCAAACCTCAAAAACAAAATAGGATTTTCAGAGAAATAGAAGGTTCTACTGGACATTGAAAACAATCTATTGAAGATGAGATTGGATTGGTTAAAAATAGTTAGCTCTAGATATCAGAGTTGCTATTGTGGCACCAAATTTTACTAACGCCACATCAACTACATGCATTTTTTTTCCGGTAATTCATATAGGAATTGGTGTGGCAATAGTAACTCTCCTAAATATTAATAGCTTGAAGATGGAAGAATTTTACCTTATCGTCAGCTTTAAGATTTTATCTCCTTCAAACCTCTTGAACAAGATCTACTTGGACAGAAAAATCTAGCATTTTCTACAATAAACTGAAGACGGTGTTGAATAAGCTAAAAATAGTTTTTCCTAGAGGTTAATAATGAAATATTTTATAGGAGAATCCAGGGGTTTTGGATTGAGGTTACAACATACATTTATAGTTCATCTTACATTTGTCTCTCAACACAAATGGGGAATGCTGAAAAAAACGGAAGTATCTCTAATATTGATCAAAATGTAGAGACATTTCTTAGTCCATTTAATATTTTAGATACAAGTTTAGAATGCAAAACAAAATAATCTATGATGCCGAGATGAGGATGCTAGCTAAGGATAGTGTATCAAGAATAGTTAATAAAGTACACTTAACATGCTTATTTACGTGATAATAAATCTTTTTTAATTTAATTGAATGATTCAACTACAACATATATATATATATATATATATATATATATATATATATATATGTAGAGAGAGAGAGAGAGAGAGAGAGGAGAGAGAGAGAGAGAGAGAGGGCCTTGTTCCAGGGAGCTCTACAAGTTACAACTATTTACATCTCTTGAGTGTCATCCATTGTACAACATCCAACCACACTTGGCGGTGTTGTAGAAAGCATTGAAAAAGTGGACAATATCCGAATGATTGTGTAAAAATAGTTGTCAATATATATGTGTGATTAGAATTTTGTTGTTTTTACAATTAAAGCATCCAATAGACTTGATTCTGTTTTGAAATAAGAAAATGATCTGCAAGGACCAATTCCTATGTTTTTCTATTGGAAAATTATGAAGGTACCCCACGAATAAGGACAACCTGAATAATTGAAAAGTGGAGAATTTTATGTAAGTTTTACCATTATTAGAACATCCCACGAAAAACATCAATGTCAACATTTAGATATCAACATATATAAAAAATGTCGACACAGAACAAACAAATATTGGTTAGTGTCGACATTTATAATTGTCGACATTTAAAAACCTGTTGACATTTTCAGAAAAATACTGGGATGCTTTCATCTTTTGGGATGCCCTAATCGTGAATCCAATAATACGGGAGTGCCCTCTGTACATGGGTGACCCTAACTAATAATTGGGGTGTCTTTATAATTTCCCTTTCCTATTTATATAACAATACTTATATGTTAATTCACGCACTTGGGACTAATTCTGATTTCTTTTGGATTATTATATTACTGTTAGAAGGAAATCAGAAACATAAAGAATAATTTTGGGATACCCATTGCGCTTTTAGTGAGAGTTAAAAGATGCGTCCCTATGTTTTCAATCAGGGACATACTCCTTGACTGCAGTCTTGCATGAGAGGTTAAAATAAAATGATCAAGACCACTCATGACAAAACATCTTGATTTTTCCTAAAACCCATTATCTTCAACCTCTTAAGATATCCTATTGAACATCGTCGAACTTATCTTCAACTTATCATCTTCAATCTCGAGGAAAAATTCAATTTTTTATATATAAGAAAAAAAAACCAATAATTTTCAAACTCTCCCACATCCCAACCTTGCTCTTGAGATTTGATGGTCCAAGGAGATATAATCCTTAGGTCTAAGATGATGGATTTTCATGGAAAAATCAAGTGTTTTTTTTTTTATTTTTTATTTTATTATATAAGGTTGAAGGTGGGGGCAAACCATGAATGAAAAATCAAAGTCAGGTAAAATCTCCTTAGTTCGAAACACATAGAGATATCTCTAATATTCACCCAATTTTTTTTTTAAGGGTTCTTCAAAATCAAACAATCTTAAAAATAATAATTTTAAGTTATGGAGTAATATTATAATAATCATTATATTGTTTGGGTGTTATAATATAAGATAAATTCTACTCTATCGTCATCTTTTACATATGACACACGAATCTTTCAGTAGATTTGTTAAAAGATGTAGAAGACCGTCTTTACATTTTACTATGGCATCCTATTTTATACTTCTTGTATAAGTTGACTGAACCCCTTATCAAAATGCTCGATTTAGAAAGTGAGAAAGAAAAACCATACACTTCTTCTCCTTCAGCGGTTCTCGTCGAAGTGCGACCAAATTCATTTCTTCTCCTCCAAACGGTCTCTTCAACGAGAGCAACAAAGGTGATTTCATATATATATTTGAAAATTTGCATTTATTGAGAATTTTTTTCATAGTCCATGATTTCTCATAAGACCTTTTTTATATAAAAAAGAGTGGTGCTGGAGTAACATTACAATGCATCAGAATGTACAATCGATGTACAAATTAATGTTACTTCAGCATTATCCATAAAAAAAATGATGTCTAGAAATTTAAAGTTTCATATAAATATTAGAAATCATCCCTACCCTGTTTTGTATCTTTGTGGTTCCTTTTCTTTTTCTTTACAGCATCTCCTTTTGAAATTTTCTAAGAAATCTTAGAAGATATTTTTAGTGACTCTTTAATCGAATGTGATGAGTAATCAACGGTAAAATTGGCGACAATAGTTTTCTCCTTCTATTACCGTGTTCAAAACTAGGTGACCTCCTGCCTTGTTGCACATTAGAAAACTTCCATAAGGTTAGAGAGTGTAACCGTAATGACTAGTCCATTCCAAAAGGAATGTCGAATACCTGACACTTTAAAAAATAAAAATAAAAATGGGAAATATATGATTTAATTTGTTGATGTGTTGAAGCAAAAGTTGATGTACTAATAAAAATTCCTCACTACAAACAATACTGTGAAAATATAACATCCACTTCTTTTAGCGCTTAGGATTTTTTTTCTTCAAAAAAAAATATATCTAAAGAGATTTAAGTGGTGGGGATAGCTTAAACTTTAAGCAAAGACAAATAAGCTTAGGGGGCGATTGATTCAACTTCTTAAAACTGCTGTCAGCTTCTGCTGTCTGAATCTGCTGTCAGAATCTGAAAAGCTGAAAAACTTGTTTGATAGAGCTTTTTAAAACTGCTGTGCTGTTGACTAGAATCTGACTGTGAACTGTTTGATACAGCTTCTAAAATCTGTTGTAGTAGGGTAAAATGACCAGAATGCCCTTAAGGTTGATAATGCAACAAGAATGCATAAAAATTGCCAGAATACCCCTATACATATATAATTACACTAAATATATATATAAATATAATAAAATTATATAAAAAATTTAAAAAATAATTATTTTAATTTTAAAATGTTTATAAATCTATAAAAAATTATAGAAAAATTTATAATTCTATAGAAATTTCGACAGCATCTCCTCTTAAAAATAGCCATCTAGTCCAAGGAAGAAAGCTCCATTGTCGGAGGGAGAGTGCATTAAAAGACCTTGAATAAGGCAAAGGTGTCAAGTAGCTTAGTTGGTAAAGTACCAAATACAAAGGATCCATTGTGTACACCGTTATGCCAACTACAATATAGATACATTGAAACATAATGAAGTATTTGCAGATGGTGGAGTTAAGTCAAATAGTCCAAAAACCAAATTGGACTTTTGGCGATCCAAGCACTCCATGAAATCTTCTATCACTTTTGGAATTAGATTTTGTCAACTTTAATTCAAATTTTACTAAAATTATTTCTAAATTTCAATTTTTTTTCATTCTCCATTGGATTCTTAGATGTTCATTGAGAACTCAACCTACACTATTCCCACACAAAATATTTCACAAGCTTGAAAAATGCTAACTATGTATGGTGCAAATTGAACAGATATGATTAAAAATCACAACTTTTTTGCATCCGAAAACTGGAGACTCGAACGTGCAAGAATTTCACAACAAAATTCTCCAATTTTCTCGAACTTAGCATACTAATTCCAAAAAAAACACAGAAATTTTCTACTTAAACTACAATTAACAAAAATCGATATCATAAACAGCACCAAAACTACATAAATAAATACCTCAGCCTCATCAACTTGCTTCCAACGATTGGGCTCGGATCCATCCCACCCATGATCACCATCATCTTCACCTCCTCTTGAACGATTTTTGGTGGCGATTCCACAATCCTTTGAAAAATCCTTATCACCAGAGGAGATACTGAGTAACTCGACCTCTGAATCATCTTCATCAACATCTACAGATTGTTTATTTTTTCATCTGTGAAGGATTGGAGTTAGGATTTTTGCGAGGAATTAGTGGCGGTGGTGGTTGAATGAGATTGACAACTGGTTTGGAGGGTTTTTTAGAGGAGGAAGATGCTTCAATGTTTCTGGTAATTTGTTTCTCTCTGAGATTGCTTCTTTAAAGCGATCTGTAGAAGCTCGTCTTCATCGATTTCATCACTGTCACTAGATTCAGATCTGAAGTTTTATTACTTGCGCAGTTGTGTGAGATTTTTACCGACAGAGAGAGAGAGAGGAGTGCGATGGAGGTTCTGTCGACAGAGAGAATCGATGGGTTTTGCTTGAACGTCGTCTTCGTCGTCGTCAATAGGTTAATCGGAGCTGTGATGGTCGTCGTCGTCGAGGAGATCAGTTGCCGCTGCTGTGAAATCGTATGGTGAAACGTATTCGATGAACGAAAGTGATTTTAATCGCGGACAGACGATGGAATTTCTAAATTTGTGAAAGGGTATTAAAGACATTTCACATAGCTGCGTTTTAACGCTGATGTGCGAAGCGTCTTTTATCCGCTTTCAAAACAGCGGTAAAAATCGATAAATTGCGGTAAAACGCACCAAACGCAGTTTTTAAAAGTTGTATCAAACACACAAAATATTGTAAACCGCCGCTTTCTAACGCAAACGCCGGTAAAATTGCGTTTTGAAGCGCAATCAATCGCCACCTTACGAATCACGTTCCCACCCAAGAAAGTTTGTGGCCGGCGAGTCAACACCAAATATATATAAAATAATTTGAAAGTGATTTTCTTTATTATAATATTATAAAATATTGAATAATGTGATAATATCTAATTCACTATATAAATCTACTAATTATACCACCATATATAAAGCGACTCGAGGCAAATGATTTATGTGCATAGTGGGTCCCTCACCAAGTGGTCTCAAAGATTCCATGTCATTTTTATCACTTTGAGAATATTGCTAGATATTTTTTTAAGGTTGAAATTTGAAATAGCTTGCAAAAACTTTGAAGAGGTATTCAGAAAAAAAAAAATCTGCACACAAAAAAATCTCGAATCGACCAATCAAATGAACCCACACATGTATCGAGGGCATCTTTAATTTACAAAATTACCCACTATTAGGTTTTGTGCAATTGATCATCTAAGATATTATGAAAAGTCAGATTGATTTTTCTGTTAAGTAATATTTTTTTTTTCCCCTCCATAGCCCATTTCAAAATTTTTATCAGATCCCTTTAATATTTGAGCTTCTTTTTACATTTTCAGATCATTGGCGAACCTCCTTGGCCTAATCTTTTCTTATAAATTAATAGAGAATGATTTTCAAAATTTATTATTTTTTCAAAATTAAAATATTTTTTATTTTGACAATCTGATCATTTTTCATTAATCCATAAGATAATGCCAAGGTCAAGGAGGACATGCCACAGTTGAAAACATCTCAAATATTCACAAAACATCGAGGGGTTGTTGAAGGGGCCACAGGTATCAGTTCTACCAAAATTTTGAAGCAAAGTTATCTTTGACATACCTTCCTTTTTTTTAGTGGTTTAAAACTCAGGGATCAAATCCCTGCAATACTTTTTAGATGGTTGATATAGCATCACATTGGTAAGAAAAAAACACACCAAACTTTAAGATTAATGGTTTAAATCAATGTGAAGAAAAAGATATTAAATTATTTTTTTTCTAGCAAGATTCAAAACTTTGAACTTGTACAGTCATTGGAGTTCCTAAATTAAATGGGTAGATATTACCATGTGATTGACGTGGCTCTCTCTCAACTGTCAAAAAGGCACTTCAGGGCACTATAGGAAACAAGAACAACAGAAGATCCACTCCCTTAAACATATCCCTCCAAATATTGATGATTGTTTGAGATATTCTTGCATTTTCAAATTGACAATAATCTCTTGACCTGGGTCTTTACCTATAGATTAATAAAAAATGATCGAAATGCCTTTGGTTCCGTCATACAATTCAAATGCACTCTCTCCCACTCCACCAAAAAATTATAAATATATTTAGCTATTAAATTAAACATCATACATCTATGGATTCAATCATTTATGGATACTTCTACAAAAGTTGTCTATGGACAGGGGCGGAGTCAGGATTTTGCTCATGTGGGGACAATCAAGAGTAGAAAAAAATAATTGTGGAGGCACTTAAGAGAGGAAAAAAAATTTGTGGGGGCAATAGTGATAAATATTTTTATTCACTGCTCAAATCTATCGCAATAGCATATTATTCCATGGAATTTGAAAACTCTTGTGGGGGCAAGTGCCCTCACAGCCCCCACTCTAAATCTGCCCGTCTATGGAGAAAATGAAATTCGAAAGTTGAAGTTGTTGAGTGATGAATATTAACTGTCAATTTAAAATATTTATATTTGTATTTTCACAATCTTGTAATATAAAATACTAATCTCACCAATGGGTTGAGGCTCTCCATCAATATGACCATTGGAATGATAGTGATTACAAGGCAAAATGTATCATGTTTTTCCTCAAATCCTATTAGTTATTGTGGAGGCCATTTTAGATTTCTACTCCTCGAGATGAGTATGATCTTCTAATAAAGAGCTTAGTTTTGATCTTAGAGATTTTTATTTGATTTGATGCTTCTAAGGTTGAACTTAGTCTTTTGTTGAATGGGAAAAAGGAAAATGAGGAAGTATCAATGTAGTGCTTATTAATGATTCTTTGAAGATTAAGTTAGTAAAAAAAATGATGAACATGAAAGAATGAGAATTGAAAAAAAGAAGATGAATAGTCAAATGTCCTCAATTAAATTTTATTTGTAGTGTTTCAGTATAAATAATGTCGAGTCACTGTTTAGGGTGACATCGATTTCACACATTGGTGTTCACGGAATCTCTGATGCATCTGACTTGTATCTCCATGAGAAACATCTATGGTTTTGTACACATCCACGTCAGTAACGCGTGAAACGATGTCAATGTCAGTGTCACTTCACCATCTTACATAGCTTAACTGTTTGGACTTTTAACCATCGACATAGTTACTGTGTAATCTGTACTAATGTCGTAGCTCGCAAAGGTCATCGGGTTTGTACTGTCCGAATCCCAACACCTTTGTACTTTTTAACGGCCTTGATTTCACCAAGAAAGATATTACACAGGCAACACCACTATATAATCAGTTCCACGCCAGAACCTATTCGCCACCACTCCACAGACTTCTTTGTAAAATTTGCAGATTAGGCGAAAGAGAGAAATATCAAAGATGCCAAACCCTAAAGTTTTCTTCGACATGACTATCGGCGGAGCTCCGGCTGGCCGTATCGTGATGGATCTTTACGCCGACGTGACGCCTCGTACGGCTGAGAATTTCCGAGCTCTGTGCACCGGCGAGAAGGGCGTCGGTCGGAGTCGCAAACCCCTACACTTCAAAGGATCAAATTTCCACCGAGTTATCCCCGGATTCATGTGTCAGGGAGGTGATTTCACGGCCGGAAACGGCACTGGCGGCGAGTCGATCTACGGTGCCAAGTTCGCTGACGAGAACTTCATCAAGAAGCATACAGGACCCGGTATTCTATCGATGGCGAACGCCGGTCCCGGCACGAACGGATCACAGTTCTTCATCTGCACAGCGAAGACCGATTGGCTGGATGGGAAACACGTTGTGTTTGGGCAAATCGTTGAAGGAATGGACGTAGTGAAGAAGATCGAGAAGGTTGGAAGTTCGAATGGAAGGACCTCCAAAACTGTTACAATCGCTGATTGTGGCCAGCTTTGTTGAAGCGGTTCTGCGATCTTCTTAATGGATTAGTGTTTCGTCTTCTTTTTCTGATGTGGTATTGGTTTTGCAGGCGTTTGTGTGAAATTTACTGCTTTTTCTTTACTTTGTCTGATCTATTAATAACTTCCTTTTCCCTTATGATGATATTTGGTCTGCAAAATCTTGGTTTTGGTGATTCAGATAAACTTTTTTGGAGTAGAACCAAGTCTTGTTCTATTGATCTTTGATTCGAATGTGAATCGGTGTGCATCGTTGTTCACGATGATTTTAATATGGAATTCTTCTTTGATCGTGGCCCTAACTGCTGTGGTGCTATTTCTTACTAATATACTTTCTATCTCTGTGTTATTAAATCCGTCTTTTAGCTCCGTTGTATTTCGTTCTGGAGAGATCTAATGTTCCCTTTCAATTTGGAAAATGGTGATTTTGTATAATGATCATATATCAAGAGACGAGAGTCGGGATTTTATTGCAAGAGAAATTATTGTTGATAGGTAAGGCTGAAGAAATTAAATATAATCTTTTTTTGGGAGAAAATTCAAGGGCTTGTTGTCAGATAATTTTTTATCAGTGGCAATTTCATCAGTTTAAAAACACAGGAAACGCCTGTATAACTGTCTAAAAATTATTAGTCATTTTCTAGCTGCGTAAAATTATAAATAACTCTAGAGTCTAAAATCCCATTTCTTTTGTGATAATTTCCTCCATGGTCTTATCTTTTTGTTGAGGGTGTATTTTCCTCCACTCTCCCTGCAGTGTCGTACCCTAATTAAACCTCATGACTAAGGCTTAAAATGAGGTGGATTTTATTCGAAATCCAAATGCACTGAATCCAAATTTTAGGGTTTGATCCCATCAAGTATATCTAATTTAAAATATGATTCGGATATGGGTTGATGTCCTTTGATTCGAATCGAATACGAATTTATTTCTATATATGTCAGGATCCAAATGATATATTATTATATAAGTTGTATTTTTATATTTTTCAAATGTTTTCCATCAATCAACAATAGTTTGGTGTGGTGGTCAATATTTCTCTTCAAAATGGAGAGTTCTTGAGTTCAAGTCATTATTTTACCCTATTTTAATAATTTTATTTTAAATAACTTTGAATGATTTGATATTATTCGATCGAATCAATTAATTCAATCGAATCCAAATATGGATTTGATGAATATAAAATAGTCCGGATATGATTTTAGTTATTAGGATCCAAACCTTATATGACCTGTTTTAAGTCCTATTCGTGACCCTCTTATATTCATTGGTCTTTTGGAGTAATTGGTTCATTGTGGTTCTTTGGCTCAAAATGAGTCTCATCTTCAATTGAAGACCTGATTGCTAATGATGGAATTCATGATAGAGCTGAATTGAGCTCATTATTTACGGGTATATTAGAGACCAATTCATTATTTAAGTAGTTTCAAATTAAAAATCCATCAGGTTTCAGTCAAGGTTCAACCAATAAATGACCCAACCGAGATCCATCTGAATCGAGGGAGGGAATTATATTCTCTCTCTCCCCCCGCGCCTAGGCAACAATTAGAAGAAAGTAATCTTTTCAATCAACGACATGTAATTAGCATCAATATTCATCAACAAACAAATGGTGATCACGACAAAGAGCATCTGAAGCAAAAGATTGTTGGTGATGCATGTACAAGAAAGAGATGATGGGGACGGAAGCGAAAGATTGCACGGAAGCATGGGTTGGGTATTGCAGGCCAGGGGAGTGTGATGAAAAATGCTTGCGAGTCCATGGTCCTGACTATACCAGAACGTACTGCGACAGAGCCATAACACCACCTGAATGTTTCTGCGTCTACATATGTGTTTGATCTCAATCTCACATACCCTCACTCCAATACTAATAATAATAATAATAGTAATGCATGTAATTGGGGGGAAACCTTATTACTAATAAAAGGGTATGATTTTAGTAAGAGTGAATTATTTTGGTTTGTTAATCCCAGTATATAGCAAAGCATCAGGTAAGACCTACTACCCACTGCTTTTGATGTTCTAACGTTATTTTTTAACACATTACAAAATTGTTCTATTAGGTGTTAGGGTTGTCAATGGTGCAAGTATCCAATAAGGATCGGATTGGAATTGGGGCTGATGCTGTAAACATCAGATTGAATTTTAACGGATCTTAGGATCCACATCCAGTCCAATAGAAATCGGATTTGGCTAAGGCCAATTGCCAATTTGGTATACAAAATCTAAATAAACTTCGTACATTATTACATTTAAACAAATAAATAATATAATTCATTCTTTTTCTAACATTTTATTGGATCAGGATATGGTCAATCCAGATCCAATGCCAAAAACACAGAGATGACTCAAATCTTGATGAGTCAATGTCATCAACGATTCATACACATTATTCAGTTGCCTCCATGACTGAATTGACTCGCCCCATTCGTCTGGTCCATGTAAGCATTAATCTTATTTATTGAATAGAGAACGCAAATATTTGAGATAAAGCCTAACAAATTGAATCATTTCCATAATTCAAGTGTTCACTAGGCTGAGTCAATTAAATATATATAAATTTACTATGTTTTAAATATTTTTAATAATTTATTTTTTCTATAAAAACAAATAAATATAATGACACAACTCGAGGTTTTATCCAACTCAATAATTTCAAGTTGACTTGACCAAGTTTTTTACTTGACCCAACAAAATGGTTTAAATGAATAATCAACAAGAAATTTAATCGCATCTAGTGACTTGAGTAGCGAATTTTAAAATATCAATTCAGACAATAGAGCCGACTGAAACACATGTTTTGAAAAACAAAACTTGAAATCAAGTTTAAAATTTGATTTTATAAAGATGCGACTACTTTAAATTTTTTTATATAAAAACTAACTTCCGATTTATAATATTCATCTCCATTTCATGGATAAATAAAGGCAATGTATCCATGGAAAGTTTAAGGCTGTTCCATTCACATGGATTTTAAATGAGAGTCTCATTCATTGTTGATTTATGATACATTTTGCATGACAAGTTTCGTTAATAGAAGTTATATAATGTTATTATTTAGGGTATATAGATTCCACCTTTTTTTTAATGGTGTAGACGAGTTTTAGAATAAAAATTATGTTAATTGGGATATTGGAGTAAATTTAAAAAGAATATGAAGAACTGTCTCCGAACATATCTTGTTCAGTCACCTTCAACACAACACAACATATTCAAGAACCAATACCCATTTTGTTTCTAAGCCTTGATTTTCAGTTTCTGAAGCATTTGGGACATGTGTTCTTGAGTTCATTTTAATTGGTTGTGTTTTTGGTATCAAGACGAGAGATTTCCCTTCCTGTTGTGAAAATGGAGTCCAAGTTGTCGATTCTTCGTCGAGTACCAATAAAACAGCACGAAATTTGGTTACATGTGTTTATCAGTGTAGATTACATGGTCAGTTTTACTTGATTAACACTTCTTGGAGCAAAAATTTTCATTAACTGAGTTTTAAACGTGTTTATTTAATTTTTTTTATATCTTTGCACGCTTTAAGTAAAGTTTGTGTGGCAATTGATCATCTTAAATCAATTGATGTTGTTTCCGATAGTTGATATAGGAGATGATGCACTCTACTCAAACGCAATTTTGTTACAACTTTCTAATACCGTTGGACCATTAAGTCATCGATATTTCATGTGTTCAATGTCATTCTGTGTCGATGATTCTCGATCACCTATTTTATTTTATGCAAATACCTCTACAACAGTGGTATATTTATTCAAGCTCTCGGATCATGTGATGGGTTCAGGCATGGACATCAATATGTGGATAATGCATTATATTTTGAATAATTTATAACAAAGTGATTGTTTTTATACAGGTTATCTTTATATAGGTTTTACTTTTCATATGTCCAATATTTTGAGGAAGTACTGTCGACTTTATATATATATATATATATATATATATATAAAGAAGAAGTATATTTTGAGTTTAAAATGCTATTATAATGTTTTTATTTAATAAAAATAGTAACTATTACTTTTTGGAACATAATTTGTTGAGTTATAATGTTAAAAATAATAATCCTTGCATATAAGGGCATTTCGATCATTTTAACAGAATCCAAAATAGTTCTCAAACATAAAACTCTATTAAATTCTTAGAATCTGTATCCAAACACAACAATACTTCTAACAATGTTTTTTAGAATCTGTATCCAAACACAACAGTACTTATGTTTTAAGTACTTCTAGAAGTATTCATGTTCTAATTACGTTCAGCTCTTGTATCCACATGGTTCCCTAGTTTTTTTTTTTTTTCTAAAATAAGCTATTTTTGTAACAATAAGTTGTTAAAAATGATATTTTTTCTAAATATTCCTATCTTGTTAACAATAAACTAGTTTTGCAATTATAATTTGTTAAAAATATTTAATACTTATTAGAAAGACAAAACTTGGAACTTTTCAATCATATTCCTCAAGTTTATCTTACATGAAATTATTAATTATTTTAGTTTTAATTTTAAATATTAAATATTATCGTAATAGATATAATTTTTATGGTTATATAGAATACGTATAATTATTTATTTATAACATGTTGGAGGCATCATTAATAATAATAAAAAAATACCCTAGTTGGGCATCACGCAATTAGGCATTGAGATTTTGAAAATTAATGTAAGAGCATCCAATACATGTTAGTAGATCTGTTAATGTTAGGCCCATTAACTTTATCTAGTCAAATATCTCTAGTGAACTTGTTAAATTGTGTGTTAAACATGTTAGAAATCATGTTAACTATAGCCACATAAGCATATTAAATCTCACAAATACTTAATTGACCTATTTTTTAGCACCTTTTAACATCTCTATGGAGGTCAAATTTGTGATAAACCAATCTCAATCACGATTTCGTTATTAAACTTATAAAAGAATTGGAAAGCACAGAAAATAAAAGATACAAGAATTTTTATGTGATTTGGTAAACGTGCCTATGTCCACGGACTCAGGAAGTCATTCTACTATAAATTTCACGGTACTTCCTCTCCTCGATCTCCCCTTTTTCTCATCTTCTCCCTCCCACTTTAATAATAGTCTATAACCTTTTAAATAGAAAAATCCTAAAAAGAATTTTAGTTAGAATTTAATTATTACTAATCCTATTATCTCTTATTCAACTTAATAATTATTTAAAAAAAGAAAATAATTTTCTTCAATCAAAATTCTTCTCAATAAAATAGAGTCATCTTCAAATAATACTGATGCGTGTTTGATAATGCAAATAAATGATCTAGATAAGAGATGATTTTATATACCTCCACAATCTCCATAGGAGATACTCTAAATATGATAAAAGTCGTGCACAGGTGAGATGATGGTGACATGTACCAAAACAAAAGGTTGCATAAGAGCTTGTGTTGGGTAATGTGAGGCAGGGGAATGCGATGCAAAATGCTTTGCAGTCATAGTGGTAACTTGATTAAAACCTATCTGCGTCTACAAATGTTGATCATCATCTCACATTTGTATCCCTCTCGCATCCTCTCTAATAGAATAATAAATGGGTGGGTTTAATAAGAGTGGGTGGTTGTGGTTTGCTAATCTTTCATCCTTTTTGTATTATATTTGAGCATCTCTTCAACTTAACCTTTATTAAAAAATTTGGTCCAATTAGTACTAACCCAATCCAATTATATATTAATGGCATTTCTTTGGCCCATTAGTCCAATTAAAACCCAGGGACAAGAGGCCTGGCCTAATATCCATTGGTTCAGCTGACAACATCAGGGAAACATTCTCCTGGTTTGACTTAAGGCCTGCACCTCATAGGACACGTGGTTGTTTCATGTTCATTAACCTGCTTAACAGCCTCATTTGTTTCACAACTCCTGACTAGGTCTAGCTTTCAATAGACCAGATGATCCGAAATCCCGCTGTCCTGATCCAATAACATTGGATCTTTATGCATTGATGTTTCAGATTCAGATAAAGATCCAATCCGATAAGATTTTGATCCAATATCTATTAGATTTGATCTGGATTAATCATATCCCGATCCGATAAATAATTAGAAAGTATTTAAACTATATTAAATATATGAAGTTTATTCAGATTTTGTATGTCAAACCGGATATGGCCTTACTGGACTCAATCCAATTGTTATTGGATCGGATCTGGATCTTTATAGTTAGATCCAATAAAAACCTAATCGAAGAGGAGTCTATACCTATCAGATCATTTCCAACTAAAAGTCTGAATCTTATCGGATTCGTACCAAATTGACCCCAATCCAATCCGAACCCGTTCCATTGACAGCCCTACCCTTGACTCATGTCAAGAAAATGCCCATCCCAATTATTTCTTAAGTAGTGTAAGCCTATACTTGGTTTGTATTGGGCTTATTATTATACATCTCAGACGCCTTTAGGCCCAATAAGAGATGGGAAAGGAATATTCTCCTGTTGTCCATGGACTACACCTTTCGACCTGATCTTTGGCCCTGACTTGCCCTCTCTTCGTTTGCAATAGTGGGTCCCAACTTAATTTAATCAGGTCAATCTATCCATGGTTGATACCAATACATATGCAACGATTCCAGCCACGTGCACAGAGTACAAACTACTGTCTTAATGCAGAAAGCTTAAAGCCTTCCACTTGTCAAAGGAGCTAAATAACCTTAGATATTATGGGAATACAAGACTAAGCCCGAATCCTACCATTACCATGGTTAGATTCATATTTTAGGCCCGTATACTTATCGGGATGGTTCTACAAAAATGGTTATAGACATTGACCCAAAACTCTCAAATTGGTCTAAACAGTTGGACCCTGGTTCAATTTGGTTGGATTACTTTAAATTTACTTGAAAGATTATAAATGTGTATATATAGTTTTCCTAAGTTATCATCAGTAAATCGCACACTCCTTCCGCGTAATAGTCCCATCTTGCAAAAACCTTGAGACCTAGACGAATAAATCATGTATAGGCGCCTCAAGTCCTTGAAATCTATTTTGACCTAGATGAAGGACGAGGAACGAAGGACAACCAAATCCTAATTCTTTTCTGCGTCAACTGGATTTAATCCATCGAAGGAAGGTATATCAATAAGACTTGTTTTCTGATTTTTGGGGATTTTATTTTGTTTTTGTCTTTAACTATTGAATTTGTCCGTCTTTTCCTTTGATTTTTTCTAATAAAATCATAAAATTATGTTTTTTTTTTCTTGAAATAAACAAAGATTCAAGATGGATTGTTCTTGCATTTTCTTGAAATAAATAAAGATTCAAGATTGATTTTTTTCTTCTTCTTGACTAGATCAAAATATGGGTGCGAAATTATCTATTCTCCCAATTTTTTTAATGTTGTTTGGAAACATTGAAGATGAAGATTAGGAAGTTATCAAGTTACCTGAGGAATGGTAACAGAAAAGGAAATATAGATGGTGATCACGAAGAAAAGTTGGAGCCGGATTAGGAATCAACTGGGTTTTTATGTGTTAATTGTGATCGAAAATATAGAGATGAGACTGAAATACAAAATCATAATAGGACAAAGCATTATACACTTAGAGAGGAGTGCCAAAAGTGTGTGAACATCTTTCAGAGTAAAGAAATTGTTGCAGTCCACAACGCAGCAGCTCACCCGAAGGGTCGCCTGCGGCATTCGTAAACCAAAGAAGAACAGGGGCAAAAAACGGCATCGATGAATGCTGGGGGAATGAGACCAATATTACATAATGGATGACAATTTTTTTAATTTTTTGATTGAATGGTTTGATTTTTTTTATTTTTTTTTTTATATCCTTTTGTTTGCCTTTTGGGTCACTAGTTTTATTTGGACCATCTGTTCTTTTTAATTGGTATTCTTGTGTGGCAACATCTTGTTTTTGAGTCATCTTTAATTCTCTTTAATGGGTATTCTTGTGTAGCTCTTGTTTTTCGACCATCTTTAGTTCTTTTTAATGAGTATTCTTGTGTAGCATCTTCTCATTGCTTGGCATTGGATGTTGAAGGTCGTTGCTGTACGTGGAGACAAAGAGTTTAGTCTAATTGGACTAAATTAAATCAAAATCCCAAAATTATAGAAATAATTATTGTGGGTGAAAATCTTGTCCAATCTCATTAATTTTCTGGTAAAAACCTGCAAAACACGGGTTAGAAAAAAAATTGTGGTGCACTGCATCCACGCCTTGACACATGATAAGAGTAGATGGGAATTCAATTGGAAAAATACGTGTTACATGGGGATGACCTCCACTTTAAATAATGAATTGAACTTTCAATTCTACCTATCGACAAATTAGGAAGAATCCTAATTGGAGGATGCCATTTCTTGGATGATGCTTGCAGAGGGTTAGATCAATAAAGCATCTAGACCCTACACGTGTCTAGATATTAGATTAGTAAAAGATCAAAACTAATTGATTTTCTCCTTGGTGATATCCAGGATGCCCAGATCGTCTAAAGGGCAGAGCTCGAATGTTAGCTATGCCCAAAGGTAAGCAGTACTTACTAGAGATCCCTACAGATCAGGGACCTCGAGGAGATTCTTTATTTGATGAGATTTCTCAGAAAGAACTATAATTAAATGAGACCTAGATAGAGGGGACTTCGAAAGATCAAAGAGTCCATTATTGATTAACAAGAGAGTTGACTTTATCATCGGAGAGTTTTTTATAGATACCACATCGGTATCACTATCGTCGATTGGAAGAAGTGAGGAACACGAGACGATCGAGAGGAGCTAAATTGTAAGAGATAACAAAAAATCACCTCTACAATGCCTAAAACAAAATTATTATTATTTTTAATTATTTTTTGAATATGAGTTCATATATGAAACTTAGAAGGCTGTGTTATTGGATTGCCAATGTGGTAATCCATATGGGCCCAACCACCCTTAATGAGATTTCAAATCTTACTACGTTCCAATCTTTTAGTGGGATTCTACTTTCTCCCTTTTTAGTGTTACGCTAATCCCTTGTGGGACCTAGAATTTTAATTAATACTTAAAATACAGTAAAAGTGTGGAATAGCCAAACCAACCCTAGGGTTGGAAAGCTTATATCATGTAACGAACATATTGTTTAGGAAACCAACACTTCAGTAGGACTACAAAATAAATTTTATTAAACAATAACCGAAGTTTGATAAAACGAGTTTTGAGAATAGGATTGCCAACATAGTTTTCCCAAGTTATTATAGCTAGTGGGAGTAGGAAAAATCTACCCGAGTTTGAATGAGAGATGATAACTCCAACTTCAATCCATATCAAATCTGAATTTGATGCATCCTTGGGGCTACGGTAACACGATGTTCCATCGCAATAAGGGGATATGATAAGCCCACACAAGATGGATTGATCCCCAAAGATATGGGTAGGTCATCTATCTCACAAGAATGATCTGCATTCCACCATTTTATGGAGCTATTAGGCCAATCAATCATGTGTGTTGACATGTTATCATGCAATATTGTTACTCTTGACATAAGAAACATGTGACGTGCTAAGGTAGCTAATTAATCCACTATCAAGCATTTGTAAAAATCAATAAATGTCTTACCAACCAAATAATTCTTGATAAATTTAAATATTCTAAATCCTATAAATAAGAGTTTCTTTGAAATCAGAGGTATGTAATGTTTTCTATACTCTAAATCTATATTATATTAGATTTTTAATTGAGCTGATTGCAAGAATGTGACTGCAAATCCCCCATTGAAAAAGCAAAGAACAATTTACCTCAATTCTAATTGAGAAAAATATAGTAAAGCAAGATTATGATTTCACACCCACGAACTATCATGATTTGCTTCTAACAAATATAAAATTCACTAGAAACCGATGGCTCATTAACTGAAATAACAAAATCGGGTGGGACCACCGGTTTGGTTCAAGATGGCGTCATAGGTTGGACGGACGCCGCTTCTACAGTGTAGTATTGCTTTGTCCCTCCTTTACGTCTGGACCACACACTGTTCGTCAAATGCGTGTTGAGGGATGGGTACTTTGGTCATTTAGCCTGACTTTTTCAAACAAGATTTTCTTTTACACAGCACACTGGTCCTAACTCCTCCGTTTATATACCGGCTACTCCCTCTTACATGATGAGAAACCTATTCGTTTACAAATCAGAGAGTCAACTCGGTTGTCCACCGAGTCGAATCATTATTAGCTGGAATGGCGTTCTACAACCAATTTCCAGTAGTATTGCTAATTCTTGTATTCTCTGGCTTAATTACCACCATCACATGCCATGCTTTCTCCATAAAAGAAACCACAGTGCGTGATATCCATATTGGGTTCAAGCAAAATAAACTCACTTCGAGACAACTCGTTGAGTTCTACCTGGGTGAGATTCGGAAGCTCAACCCGCTTGTTCATGGTGTGATCGAAGTGAATCCGGATGCATTGTACCACGCCGACATGGCTGATAGAGAGAGAAAAGCGAAGGCGCCTGGATCGGGTTATGGGCTACATGGTATTCCAGTTCTGCTCAAAGACAACATTGCAACTAAGGACAAACTCAACACCACTGCAGGATCGTTCGCGCTCTTGGGATCGGTTGTGCCTCGAGATGCGGGTGTTGTGATGAAGTTGAGAAAAGCTGGAGCAATAATCTTGGGAAAGGCCAGCCTTAGCGAGTGGGCTAGCTTTCGTTCGCTCAATGCGCCTAATGGTTGGAGCTCCAGAGGCGGTCAAGGACTCGTAAGTTTAAATTCTGCCAATAATCTTAGCTCCCACTTCAATGCTTTTGATGATGGTCTTAACACCTGTGTTGGATAAAAAGAGGCTTGGGTACAAAATATCTTCTATGTATGATTAGTGATAAATTAGTGGACCAATATCAAGTGCTTGATAAAATTGGCTAAAACACTCCAATATTCTTAGAGTGGTTGATAATATGACTCCCTCCCACGTGGCACACTCGATCGACTCCCCTGACGTGGGGTGTGCCAGAACCATAGAGTTTATGCCTCGAGATACACAACAACATCCCCATAAATCCGTGCAGTTGTGTATCCCGATGAAAGGAAATCTATGGTTCTGGCACACCCCACGTCAAGGAAGTTGATTAAGTGGTATGGACTTAAATTTGATGCGTTCCAACAGTTCTAGGCCTTTTAGAATGTTTGCTAAAGCTTATTGGTTTAGATTGCTAACATGGGCTCGCTCATTTAATTGTGATTCTAGACTTAGAATGTAGTAGCCAAAGTATGCTAGAATCAATTGGCTTCGTGTTGATCATCCACTTGACACACTGTGTCAATGTATTAAAGTTGGACTTGATATTTGTTTTAATAGAGCAGTTGCCTTGATGCCTGCAGAATCCTTATGTTTTATCGGCAGACCCGTGCGGTTCAAGCAGCGGATCAGCAATTTCGGTGGCAGCGAACATGGTGGCAGTGTCCTTAGGAACAGAGACAGATGGGTCCATCATCTGCCCTGCGGATTCTAACTCGGTTGTGGGCATAAAGCCTACTGTTGGACTCACAAGCCGAGCCGGGGTCATCCCAATTTCACCAAGACAGGATACCATTGGGTACGTGATGTAGTACTTTTTCTTTTCTTCATGTGTTTTTTTTTTGGAAGGTGATTCTTCTCTTCTTCGTGTGTTTGTGTGTATATGTGTTAGGATGCATAAATTACCCTACAGTTAAAGCATGTGCTGGGGGACTAGACCAGGACACACCCATTGATGAGTCTCCAACATGGGATTTTCAGGGCTAGATCAGCTTTTAAATCATAATAATGTGGGTGTACTATATTATCTGAATTCCATTAAGATATATAATCAAAGGCTGTATATTTTGCACAATTATGTTTTCAATGGAAGTGCTTCTATGGAATCACATATCTTTGAATCCCTTCTATAAGAATTGCATTTGAAACATTGATTGTCTTTAAGGAAGTACATTTTTGGGATGTAGAACTCTTACAGAAATTGTATGTCATTTGGTGAAATCAATTAAAAACCAGCTTCTTGATTCGGCATGAGTCAAGATACAGTCATGGGTATTCTCATTGTTAGCTGAAAACAGGGGCAAATTTGTTCCAATTCCAATAATTTTCATTCCATCCAATTTCCCACAAAAGTGAGTTTGGACTAATTTTTTCGTTTTAATACGAATCAAAATGGCAAGTGCTCAACAACATCATTTTGACTATGATTTTATTTTATTTTTTGATGTGAAAATGTTATGCAACCATATTAATGACGTAAAAAATTTCCTCTGCAGGCCCATATGCAGGACAGTATCAGATGCAGTTTATGTACTGGACGCGATTGTGGGTTTTGATTGGAAAGATGCTAATGCAACTCGAGAAGCATCAAGCTTTATCCCCTATGGTGGCTATCAGCAGTTTCTCAAGCCAGATGGGCTCAAAGGGAAGAGATTGGGTATAGTGAGGAATCCCTTCTTCAATTTCCTTGAGCAAGAGCCAGCCATCGCCCAAGCTTTCGAGTACCATTTCAACACACTAAGGTAACATAGTACACTTGGATTACCAGACTCAAAATACCTAGACCCGTATAATCATCAAGATTAATCCAATGGGGTGGACCATCTTGATCAATGAGGCTTCTAAGGGATGCCCGATCTATTAACCATGTTGATCAATGAGGTATTAGGCCACATACACTATGTAGGAATAGGCTTAGTCCATGGTAATGATGTCCCAAAGTATCTTAATATATAATTTTTGTGTTTTTGATTACCTCCTTAATTTGGCAATAACATATTTTCCTCAATTTTATTTTACCAAATTCTCTACATAAAGGCAAAAAGGAGCAATTCTTGTCGACAATTTGGAAATAGACGGAGTCAATGTCATCCTGAATGATACTGTGAGTGGTGAAGCTATAGCATTGGCTGCCGAGTTCAAACTATCCCTGAATGCATACCTAAAAGAGCTAGTCGCCTCTCCAGTGAGATCATTGGCAGACATAATAGCCTTCAATCAGAAATTCTCAGATTTGGTACGAATATTTCAAGCTTCTTGATTGTTGGATGAAATTTTAATCAAATTGTGAAATTATCCAATATTTAATGACCAATTTTCTTTTATGGGCATTCAGGAAATGACCGATAAATTTGGTCAGGACATATTTTTTTTAGCTCAAAGCACAAATGGGATCAGGGACATTGAGAAGAAAGCTTTGATGAATTTGGCGAGATTGTTAAGAGATGGGTTCGAGAAGTTAATGATGGAGAATAAATTGGATGCATTGGTGACTCCTGGTGCAACAGTTGCTCCTATTCTTGCCATCGGGGGATTCCCTGGAATTAGCGTTCCAGCGGGGTATGGAAGGAAAGGGGTGCCATTTGGTATCTGTTTCGGGGGGTTACGAGGATCAGAACCAAAGTTGATAGAGATTGCTTACGCTTTTGAACAAGCAACAAAGATCAGGAAGCCTCCTTCCTTCCAACCTGGAGGTCTTAAGAAGGGTTTCACTTCATTCTCTTGAAGATGTATTTACTTAATCCTGCAACTTGGGTTAGATCTCAAGCAAACATGTTAATCATTTTATGCTTACTATTTGTGAACTATTCAAGACAATTTCAATTGATGATTTACTAATTTTGAATGATACATTAACTTGGCTTGGATTTTTTGCAACTCCTTTTGCCAAAAAAAAGTTATTAGAGATTTTAGCAGAACAAAACATCCTTACTAAGATGGTTTAAAGGGTTGTTGACACTCAAATTTTGTTCAAAAATTTCTCCCCCAATACATTTGAACTTATTAATTATTATGGTCATTTTTGTCAAAAATGTATTGAATTGCAAATGCACAACTTCCATAACTACATATTCTTTATTTTCGATCATTGGTAAGTCTGTTTTTAATGACTTTGGTAGCTTAGTGTTGGGGGAATTGAACCTAGTGGTATCATTACCCATAGACTCACGAATGAAGTTAGCTAGCACCTGCAAAAAATTAGTGTGGTCACATAATCCTATTTTTAATGAGATGAGTAACTCAGTGCTGACGGAAATTAATTTGTAAAATTACAAAAATGCCTTTTAATCTTCAATATTATAATGAGATACTTGGTTTCATCGACAGCCCTACACGCAAATGAGCAACCACGTCACTTTGGCATGGAGCACTTGGTCTCAGTAAAGTGCCATCACGTATCTAATCAAACAAATGTTAGCCTTCTTGGTTCCTAAACATGATATGCACCCAACATTTCATGATATACTAAGAGACTTCAAAGTCTATAAATAGGAGCACATTTGAAGGCAAAGATAATTTTCTTGAATCTAAGCTCTTACTCTATCGGAATTTATATTGACTTGGTCAAGTATAAACCAACAAAACTAGGGTAATCATCAACCAAACCAGATCAATGATGAAAGAATCTAGGGTAATAATCAGAGACTAGAATTTAAGAAAAATAACATAATCTGACTCCCTTCTTTTTACGCTCCCTTCATAGAATTATTGATCTTAATCAAGATATGAAAGGATAAATCTTTATGAATTTGTACAGTTCTATGAAGGGATCGTGTAGAAAAAGAGAGCCAAATTATCAAGACTCTTTTCAAAAAGACTAATGATAATATGACGCTCTCTTTTTAGATGCCCCCATACGCTCTTTGACCTGGCAATTACATAATTGTAAACCTTTTTCTTGTGTATCTCAAAGCAAATGATCTAGGATTTTGTGATGGGGGTGTCGGAAAAAAAGACTCTTCCAAAAATCCAAAAGTTACCAAAGATTTCAAGATTTTCCATGCCAAATACGGTAAGCTCCATTCATTAGCTCTGCTCATTCAAATACCCCTCTACATTTTGGTCATTTTTTAAATGCCTCCATCTTTTAAAACAGATGCCACACCTCTTTGACTGCGTTTCCCCCTCTCATTCCCAAAAAATTGTTTTTACTTTTCTCTCAATTCTTTAGCCATAAAGTTTTCTGAGTGTTTTAAACAACCCTCTTAGTTTTGGTGAATATTTGAGATAACGCTATGTTTTAAAACTGATGAGATGCTTCTTTGACCTTCTTGCCCTCATCCCTCTCCCCCTCCCCCTCCCCCAATGACATGCCCCTTGTTGCCCCTTAAATTTTTGAGAGATTTAGACACACCTCTATATTTTAGTGAATGTTTGAGATACACCTATTTTTTCAAATTGATGACATGCCCCTTATTCATCCTTTCCTAACTAACAAAAAA
Organism: Akebia trifoliata; assembly: GCF_017979445.1. Classification (NCBI taxonomy): domain Eukaryota; kingdom Viridiplantae; phylum Streptophyta; class Magnoliopsida; order Ranunculales; family Lardizabalaceae; genus Akebia; species Akebia trifoliata. The sequence continues at coordinate 47,818,491 of NC_141377.1, forward strand.
TCGTCTGAATACCCTCTTTTTCAACTTATGACCATATTTTTAATTTGTTTTTTTATTCCAAAAACTAATTATCTTCAAGTTCTTCAATCTTTGGAATAATTATTTTAATCTATTTAACTTCATTTTCAATCTGTCACTGGTCTTATTCCCTAGTTGAAAATCCTAAAATTTTCTATCAAAATATCGCATGCCATCTTTAACTCCAAAAATCCTATTTTCTTCTTTATGTTTGAAGGTAAAAGTAAACTAATCTCAAGGCAGAAAACTATGAAAAAAAAATAATTTACCAAATATATTAAAGATGATTTATTTTGGAAAGAATCAAAATGCCATCTAGTCATTTTGGTGAATATTTGACGTACCCTACATTTTTTAAGTTGACGACATTGCCCAATTGAATTAGGATTTCTTTCATATACTAAGGAAAAATGACCTAACTACCCAAATTTTCAACTTCTAAGCCAAAACCTTCAAATAATATCCCTAATACCATTTCTCTTCAAGTTTACAAGTTAATTATAGTTTGCCCCCAAGAAGAAAATCCTGGCTCTACCCCTATTTGCATGAAAACGTTACAGTTTCCAAATACCTGTCAAATATAGTATGCGCCCTTAATTAGCTCCGCACCTAAACGTTATAGTTTTCGAATGCCCTTTACTATCATCCCTATCCTTGTTAGCAATCTCCCGTTTAATTCTTGAAAAATTCACAAATTTTTCGTTTTTTAAATGAAAGTATTATTCTCCAGATTATTGAGCTATTATAAATAATTCATGGATTTTAAGTTTGAAAAGAATATAAAACACGATTTTTACGACTTTTATGAATTTTTATAAAATTCGGTGGAAAAAAAAAATACTACTATAACTTGTTGTATGTTACAAAGTGTAAACTTGTAAGTTATGAAGTGTAACACAAGTTGACTTTGAAGTGGCCATGCTTTGAAATTTTGGAGGAATTCACATTTTTACGTGACAAATGTCCTTTTTATCTTTAAAAAAAATAATGACATGAACATCTACATTTATTTGAATTTACACCTTGATTTTCTAAATTGATGATTTGTCCCTTGACTTTCATCTTTTTTTAAAGATCAATGGAACAATAAGCTCAATGTCCTCATTATCACCAACATCCTTATTACCATCACTTTTATCATCACCATTGACATCACCATCACTATTATATAGCCAAATTTTTTATTTTTGAATTTTTGCCGTAGTATTCGAAATTGCTAAGAAGGGTCCCTATTTCACAGCTTAGCACATAACTTTCAAAACAGCAAATCTCTGTTCCTATGAGTATCGTCCCTCTCCTCAATGGTACAGACCGTTAGATGGCCTTTGCTAATATTTGTAATTAGAATCTCAAGGTCCATCACCGTATGTGATGAAAATTATCTGACGATATATTACTTACTACAAAAATCCGTATTTTTTAAGGCAACAACATAAATTCTAAATTAATACTCGTATCAATAGATATGGAAAGTATCTGCCCTTCATCCTACCTTCAACACGTGGAACAAAATTGACCGTGGATATGAAATTCACATAATAGAAGCCTTTTATCTCCTAAATGGCTAAATCTCGATACAATGCTTTTTTAGTAAGTTTTTTTTTTATTATACATATATGTAACCTCTAGCTAGAAATAACATTGAAGAGTGGAGAGAAGAAGGAAAAAAAAATGCAAGGAAGGTTGTTTGTTATCTATGCTTTGATTCTATGTCTCTCAGTTGTATCTGTGAGGTGTGACTACCACAAAGAGAGCGCACATCATGGCTATAAGAAGGAGAAGTTGACTCATCTCCACTTCTATCTCCATGACATTCTTAGTGGCAAGAACCCAAGTGCAGTGCAGGTTGCCGGACCAAACAACACCGACGACAATTCTGCCACACCGTTTGGTACAGTGTTCGCTATCGATGATATTTTAACCGAAGGACCTGAACCAACATCGAAAGTAATCGGTAACGCTCAAGGTCTCTACCTGTCGTCGGGAAAAGATGTATTGACACTAGTGATGTATGTTGATTTTGGGTTCACTAGTGGTAAATTCAATGGTAGTTCGATCAGTGTGTTTTCGAGGAATCCGATTTCAGAGGGAGATAGAGAGCTAGCAATAGTAGGAGGGAGAGGAAAGTTTAGAATGGCTAGAGGGTTTGCAAAGCTTAAGACACAATTCTTGAATGTCACTAATGGTGATGCCATTATTGAGTATCATGTGACTGTGTTACATTATTGAAAACTAGGTTTTGGGTTCTGGATGTTTTCTCATATTGAATAATAATTAAGGAGATATTTTAGTGTTTATTTCTATAGATTGTACGCATTTGAGAGCAAATTATTTCTTGTTTTCCTCAGTAAATTATTGTAATTATATCATTATATTTCCTGATTTATTTGTCGTGGAGCAAAATTTTGTGTATGGTTGGATTTAATATGTGATTTTTTTCATTTTATGCTTAGAATTTTTTTTATATTACATGTTTTGCATTGTGATATGGTGTAGTAGAGGACACCATATCATATCTATTGAGATTAAGATAAGGTTAAATTGTTTTGATTGAGATTTATTAGGAATAGAATTCATATCTAGATATGATTTGATTTTTATAATACCTTACTAGGATTAGAATAATTACTATCTAAGAGAATCAATAATATCCCATTCTTATGTACATTGTTACTGTATAGATGATTTTGTGATGCACCTCTAGCCCTTGGCAGATTAAGTACCTTGGCTGGCTTTCTAATGGGGTGTTAGCAAATAATTTCTATTTTGATGTAAGAATATCCTCGTCACAGATTTATTTCCTTATTTAAAAAGATTAGCATTTATCAGAGTAATTGTTTTTTAACCAACACCGATTTAACATGTATTGCTTATGACATAAGTGATAATAATAAGAGAAATTTTCTCTCTGCCCATGGTAAAAAATCAAAATTTCCTAAGACAATCATCTTGTCACATTCAAAAATATGATCCAATACAAAAGTATTGTAAAGGATGAAATTCTAGAAATTTCAAAAAAATAAAAGTTATTTTTCATTGTTGTATTTTAATTTTAAATTTAGATGCTCGGTAGCCGTCCATTTTCAACATGATTGATCAAGCTCGAATTTTTTTTTTTTTCGTTTTTATTTTACCATGAAGTTTTTCACGAAATCTAGAAGGTTGTGGTGTTTAATTGCCAATACGATAATCCATGTAAATCTTTTGAAATTTAAAAATAAAGATTTTTAAGTAATGGATGTGTAGACAAGAGAGAGAAATTTTCTTCTTATTACTTACTTGAGCCACATGCTAAAATAGTGTTGGTCTGTGAAAAAACAATCACTCACATTTATCCACTTCAACGTGACTCACAATTTATTTATTTAGCATATTTCATTGTCCCATGAATCCTTTCCCAATTTTTCGGATGGTCATAAGCAGAGTGGATGAGATTTTTCATCATATCCTTACAATTATTATTATTACTATTATTGTTGTTGTTGTTTGAATGACACATCAACCGTTTGGATTTTTTTTTTTCCATTCCCTTTTGTTTGCAGAGTTGAGTACAATAGAGCTAAATTAAATCAAATCCCAAAATCTAATAGTATTAAATCAAATAGAAAAGCTATTGTCTATTCATTTCAAGTCACGGTACAAAATAGTAAGGAGGAAGATGGATGAATGGTCAATTGATCAAACCCTTAATTAAGGGTATTTCTGTTATTTTATATTTTGAGGGTATTTTGAACTTTGAATAATCTCTTTTAATGGAGAAACGATTTAGATAACAACTTGACTAGGTCAATGAAAGTCCAAGTGGCAGATCACATCTTGCATTTCGACGGGATGACCCTAATTTCACCTATTTCACAAGGGGGTAATACAAGTTTGCCCAAAATTAAAAGAAGGCTGAAATGAAAAGAAGGAAGTTTTCTCCGGATCAATTTTGTTTCCTAAACGACAGTTTCCTTGGGGAATATCTTTCCATCCAAACCCTATCATTACTCTATTTCTAATTACAAAAGAATCCATCATTTTATGGAAACTCCATAAATGCTAAAATTACTCGTATCTATGAAGATGGAAATTATCTGCCTTTCATCTTACATCCAACACGTGGAACAATATCGACAGTGAATATGAAATTCTATAATAAAAGCTTTGATTCTCTAAATATTCGATGTGTTTTTTTTTTTCCCCCTTTTTAATAAGTATTCTATTCATACAATGTAACGAAACCTCTTAGATGTACGTAACAAAGAAAATTGAAGTAAAGAGAAGAAGACCAAGAAAATGCAGGGAAGATTGTTTTTCCTATGTGCTTTGATTGTGTGTGTCTCAGTTGTATCTGTGCGATGTGACTACCACAAAGAGAGCGCACAAAATGGTCAAATGAAGGAGAAGTTGGCAACAACCCAAGTTCAGTGAGGGTTGGCCGACCAAACAACACCAACCATGACAAATCTGATCCCGCACCATTTGGTACAGTGTTCGCTATCCATGATCTTCTAACCGAAGGACCCTAAGCAACGTCGAAGGTGATTGGTAACGCGCAGGGTCTCTACGTATCGACTGGAGCAGATATATTGACACTAGTGATAGATAGAAAATGAAAGAATGTATTTCTGAAACTCTAAACTCATAATATGAGATAGAGATGAATTGTATTTATCTTAGAGTAATTTTACAACCAATAGCCAGCTGTTATAACAGTTGGCATAACAGAAATAACAAATCTGACTGTTACAATAATAACTGACTCTAATCAGATTGGGATTGGTTAAGATTACATAGCTGTTACTGTAACTATAGAGTAACTAATCCTTCTTCTTGCTTCCCATCCCCCCTCAAGCGAAAGGGTCTAGGAACGAGGCAAAGGTGTGACTTTAAGGACATGAACCTGGAGCTTGTGAGATGCTTCGTGAGCAAGTCTGCTGGTTGAGCTTCAGTTGGAACAAACTGGAGGAGAACTTGTTGCCTAAGAACTTGATCTCGAATGAAATGAAGATCTATTTCAATGTGCTTTGTTCTAGCATGAAAAACTGGGTTTTTGGCCATATAAGAAGCACTTATGTTGTCATACCAGAGAATAGGAACTTGAGCAACTGTAACACACAACTCTTTCAGCAATGCTTGAATCCACACTATTTCTGCAGTAGCTATGGCCAGCCCCCTGTATTCGGACTCTGCACTGCTTCGAGAAACAACTCTCTGTTTAGAAGCTGACCAAGAGATCAAGTTTTGTCCAAGATAAACAAGATACCTACTAGAGCTGCGTCTATCATCAGGATTTGCGCCCCAGTCTGCATCTGAGAATGCTTCAATAGTTAGACTTGAGGATGGCTGTAGGCGAAGACCTTCAGTCATAGTGCCTCGCAAATACCGGAGAATACGTTTGACAGCAAGCCAATGTGTTGTTGTAGGCTGTTGCATAAACTGGCAAGCCTTGTTAACAGCAAAGGCAATGTCAGGACGTGTGATAGTTACATATTGTAAGGCACCCACTATACTTCTATACATCTTAACATCCTCCATCAGCTCTCCATCAAATTTAGATAAGGTCTTCCCGATTGCTCCTGGAGTTTTGGCTGGTTTAGAAGCAATCATTTCTGTGCGGTGAAGAAGATCAGAGATGTACTTAGTTTGGCTAAGGTGCATTGATCCTTGATCATATGATACCTCTATGCCCAAAAAATAGGACAGATTCCCCAAATCTCGCAAGGCAAAGGCAGAATGGAGCTTTGCTATCAGATTACAAACCATGGTCGGAGAGCTTCCTGTTATGATTATATCATCGACATAAACAAGGACAATAAGTGTTGAAGTTTTACCAAAATGAGTAAACATAGAGCTGTCTGTTCGAGAGAAATTAAATCCCCATTGTAAGAGAGCAGTACTCAACTTTGTGAACCAAGCCCTTGGTGATTGTTTTAGGCCATACAAGGCTTTGTTTAATTTGCACACTTTGGTTGGATATTGAGAGTGAACAAAACCTGGTGGTTGGGCCATGAATACTTCTTCTTCGAGGTCCCCATTCAAGAAGGCATTGTGAACATCTAATTGCCGAATAATCCAATTGAAGCTGAGAGCTACTGTTAGAACAATGCGAATGGTGGCTATTTTAACAACAGGACTGAAAGTTTCAAAGTAGTCTAGCCCATGAGTTTGGTTAAACCCCTTTGCTACCAAACGGGCTTTGTATCTCTCTATACTTCCATCAGGTTTATGCTTGAGTTTGTAAACCCATTTACATCCTATAACATTAGAACCAACAGGCAAATCGACAAGATTCCAGGTATTGTGTTTGTAAAGAGCAGCTAACTCATCTTGCATTGCTGAAATCCATTTGGGATCCTTGAGAGCTTGTTTTAAAGTGGATGGTTCTGTGGTCTTGACTGCTGTGAGATCTAGAATTTGCTTCTTCTTGGTTATACCTCTCATGGCCCTGGTAGTCATTCGTTGAACTGGAGGAGGTGTAGGAGCAGAAGGTTGAGATGGTGAAGGAGCAATAGAATTATCTGAAGGAGATGTAGAATCAATAATTGGGACTGGAGTTGTGTTTGAGACTGATGTTGAAGAATGAGTAGGCTGAGATGGAAGAGATATAAGAGCAGGAGGTAAAGATTGGGTGTCTACGACAGTCTGTGTGGCCGCAACAAGCATAGATTTCAGGGGATACACACTCTCATCAAAAACAACATGAGGAGTAATATAAACTCTACCAGATTTGTAATCAAGGCACAAGTACCCTTTGTGATTAGGACTATAGCCAAGAAAGAGACACTGAACAGATCTATACTGAAGCTTATGGTTGTTGTAGGGACGAACAAAAGGATAGCATAAACAACCAAATATACGAAGGGACTTGTAGTGTGGCTGTTTTGAGAAAATAAGAGAGTATGGAGAATCAAAATGTAAGACCTTACTCGGCATCCTGTTGATAAGATGGACAACAGTTTGAAAAGCATATTGCCAATACTTAAATGGCATGGAAGCATGCAAAAGAAGAGCTAAACCAGTCTCCACAACATGTCTATGTTTGCGCTCAACTCTACCATTCTGAGCTGAAGTATAAGGACATGAGAACCTGTGTTGAATACCAGCAGCTCGAAGGAAAGGAAGAAAGGCACGAAACTCTCCCCCATTATCAGACTGAAGACATTTAATCTTAGTTTCAAATTGAGTTTCCACCTGCACCTTAAATTGTTTGAAAATAGGCAAGGCTTGATCCTTTGTTTGTAAAGGATAGAACCAGGTATATCGTGAATAATCATCAACAAAAAGAATGAAATATTTACTCCCAAAGGTAGACTTAACAGGAGCAGGTCCCCATATATCAGTGTATATCAATGCTAGTGGCTTAGAAACACGAGAATTAGACAATTGCAGAGGTAATCTGTGGCTTTTGGCTAATTGACATGATGAACAAATCTGATTTTTATTAATAGAACAAGAAATGTTACAGATATTCAAGATTCTGTTAACAATATCAGAATGAGGATGGCCCAACCTATGATGCCAAAGCTGATTATTCGTAACAAAAGAAGAACTATCAGATACATGTTCTTGACAGTTATTAACAGCAACATATGCTTTCTTTGAACTAAAAACAGGAAACCTGTAGAGTCCATTTTCAAGCTTGCCTTGAGCAAGAACCCTCTTCGTAAGTTGATCCTTCACAAAGAAAGAATTGGGATAAAACTCAATCAAAGCATTATTGTCAGAACAAAACTTAGCCACACTTATCAAATTCGCTGAGATGAAGGGAACATGGAAAACTTTTCTAAGATTGAAAGAATGAGAATTAGTTATTAAATCTTTAGAACCAAAATTCGAGATAGACAGCCTCTTACCATTTCCAATGGTCACGCAATCTGCTCCTGTATAGCTGGTGACATTGTTAAGACTAGTAGCATTCTGAGTAAGATGATGGCTAGCACCTGAGTCAAGAAACCAGCTCTCTTCTGCAGGAATGTTAGTGGAGGCAACCATGGCAGGAACATTATTTTGAGTCCCAGGTGATTGAGGATTGTTATTCTGTACTCCTTGAAAAGAAACATCAAATCTATGATAACAAACTTGAACAGTATGACCAAATTTACCACATAATTGGCACTGAGGTCGATCATTCGAGCCGGAATTACCTCGTCCATTTCTGCCTCCTCGGCTTCGACCTCTATTGGAATAGGAATTGGTATTGTTGCCTGTAGTAGTTCCTTGACTACGGCCACCATAGTAATTCTTCCTTCCACCACCTCTGTTATTAGAAGATGATGAAAAACTAGCAGTCATGCCAGAAATATTTTCAATCGAACTTTGTTGTTCTAGACGATTCTCGAAGGATAGCAGTATGCTATGGACTGCTTCAAGAGAGATCGTGTCATCTCTTGTGTTGACAGCAGTAACAACAGAGTTATACTCTGCACCAAGACCTCCAAGAAGATTCATAACCTGATCTTGATCAGATACAGGTTCACCAATTGCTGTCAAGCTATCTGCAGCACTTTTAATTTTCATGATATAGTCTATCATAGACATAGATCCCTTCTTTGTGACTTGTAATTCAAGCCTTAGTTGCATAATACGAGCTCTTGAAGAAGAGGAGAAAATCTTTTCTAACGCTACCCAGGCAGAATGAGAAGAATTGTGGCCAATTATCTGAGCCATGATACCTGGTGTTAGAGAGGAATAGATCCAACTGAGGATGGTGCGATCCTGTCTCCTCCAAGCAACAAAGACAGGATTAATGGCACCAGAACTCAATTCTTTTTCAGGACAAACGGAAGTTCCTTCGATGAACTCTTCAAATCCGTTGGCAAAAATCACATTGTCCATCTGTGATCTCCACAGAACGTAATTCGATCGATCAAGCTTCACTGGCAAGGTATGATTAAGCATCTGAAAGGCAGGGATAGACACCACTGTTGATCCTTGACCAGAACCAATCGAACCTGAGGAAGATGAAGGTTGAGAGCTAGCAGAAGACATGATTAAAAGATCTAAAGCTCTGATACCAAGATAGAAAATGAAAGAATGTATTTCTGAAACTCTAAACTCATAATATGAGATAGAGATGAATTGTATTTATCTTAGAGTAATCTTACAACCAATAGCCAGCTGTTATAACAGTTGGCATAACAGAAATAACAAATCTGACTGTTACAATAATAACTGACTCTAATCAGATTGGGATTGGTTAAGATTACATAGCTGTTACTGTAACTATAGAGTAACTGATCCTTCTTCTTGCTTCTCAGTGATGTATGTTGATTTTGGGTTCACTAGTGGTGAGTACAATGGTAGTTCGATAAGCGTGTTTTCGAGGAATCCGGTCGTGGAGGGAGATAGGGAGCTAGCAGTAGTAGGAGGGAGAGGAAAGTTTAGAATGGGTAGAGGGTTTGCAGAGCTTAAGACAAAGTTCTTGAATGGCACAACAGGTGATGCCATTATTGAGTATAAGGTGGCTCTGTCTCATTATATTGAAAACTTGAGTTTGGATTTTGGATAATAAACAGATTTTTTAGTGTTTATCTCATTAGATTGTATGCAGTTGAGAGCAAATAACATTGTTGGCTTCACCTTGTTTATAAGTTTGAAATTTGCAAATAATATATTAGAGAAGATCGAGTGGCATATATGCTTCGACATATAGTCTTATGAAATGCTGGTTACCACTAAATGAACATTTTTTTTTTTTAAGAAAACAAATACATGTTAATTATAATGTTAATATGACACTTGAACTGGATTAGACAAGGATTTTTAGATGTTTTACCTTTTCTGCCTTATGTATGTCTTAGTTCATTTTACTATCCAAACTTACAATTATTTGTATTTTATTTTAATAATTATTTATTTATTTTATATTTGGAATTTGGATCTTTATATGCTTTTTGTTTTTGTTTAACTTAGATCATTTTTACATTATGATTGTCTTTTAACATCCTTACATATTTAAACACTATTTTGATCAATATTTGAGATGATTAGTGATAATCTGATTACCCCACATGGCAAACTCAATCAATTACCTTGATGTGACAAGTTCAAGAATCGTAAATTTGCGTTCCTTAAGATACATGGCTGCATTTCCCAATGAAAAATTGTATCTCAAGGGAATCGTGTTTCTTGAAGAGCGCAAATCTACTGTTCCTGAACTTGTGTCAGGTAGTCGATTGAGTATGCCACTTGGCATAGTCAGATTATCACAACTCATTTGAGATATCTCATATGTTTTCAAAGTCGTGTTGGAGTAACATTAAAATTGACATTGATTCTCACATTACTAATGTGGAATTGATGTCAATTTTAATGTTACCTCAGCATTTTCCATTTTCAAATTGATAGCATGCCAACTTTGACCTTATTTTGTTTTTTTTTTTTTTTTTTCAGGGGAAAAAAAAACCCCTACACCTTCAACCCATACCCAAGAACCGTTGATGGTAAATTAATTTAACGTTTTTAACCTCATCTTCAACTCATAGTGCAAGTACAAGAAATAAAATCCCGTCTCAAAAATATTATTGAACAATGTAGAATTGCTCCCATCGTCAGATTTTTTTTCTTCTTTTGAATGGAATCTCAATTGATTTTGTTAGAAAAAGGAAATAAACAAGGCGGCTGGGATACAACACCACAAAAACTTACTACATTCTACAACATATCACAAAGAATCTCACTCGAATTCCAAACTCTTCAAATGAACTCCTTTGAAATCCTTGTTCAACTTGCTCCAAAAGTACAGCAACCCCAAAATGTCCAGCATCATTGTATAATGAGAATTCTCCTTTTCCTGGATCACTCTGTTGTTTCTCTCCCTCCAAATCCCTCAGCCTATACAAAAAGATGGCCTACAAGTTTTTCACTTGGAAAATACATTCAGAGTCCATTGTCCCAAAATGGAGAAGATAGGGGACTCACCCCAAATGTCAAATGAAAAGGGCCAATGGATGAGAATGTGAGTATGATATCCCGAGTGCAACCTCTTGACTAGGCAAATACGTGTGTATCCCTGAGAATCAAGAGATCCTTGAGGCCACGAAAACATGCTAAATTGGTCGTCATCCATGTGACGTGAGATAATTCCAAATTTAGATTTAAAGGATAAACTTGAATTGGAAAGGTGTCTACAACTCTACTTCAGCACCACCTGTTCCTAATGACCTAATTCCAAACGAGGATTGATTTTATGAGCCCTATCGAGGGAAATATCTACAATGGATTGTTTTGAGATGAACATAAAGATTTCATCATCATTATAATGGTCTAAATATTAAAAAAATAAAAAAATAAAAATCTAAGAGACTGTAGCAAGTAGAAACAATTGTAAGTGAGCTTTTCTATCAATCTCAGGTTAGGTCGAAGACTTCACATCAAAATAATCAAAGCATATCAGACCAGTTGCGGAACAATTTTATTCTGTAGCGGTCAGGTTAGTGGATGGAGATGGGTTGTTTTACCAGAAATATTTTTTTATCCCAGAAAGTTACCACATTCAAATCATCATGCTGGCTAAGGCATTACATTCAGAGTTATGCTCCACAAATTGTAATCTAGACCTAATCAATTCAATAATTTTTTGCACTACAAGATGAGGGGAATGCTTCCAAAAAGGGGGGGAAATCCCGCATACAGTCCAAACCTCTCAAGAAAAAGGTAGAAGACCCGGTGAGATATCTAGACATGGACCCTAGTGCTTTGGTCAAGAGAGAATAAATGCAAGACCAACACCTCATAACTTGTTATTTCTCAGCCCCACCTCCATGAACCAGGTTTATTGAAGGTTAAATAAAAGTTTATTATGTCGAAGCCTATAAAGGATTTAATTGTTTTAGTTTGTTCTCAACTAATAAATGCAAAGGACTCAAGAACAGTGAAGCAAAATAACATTAGGTAAAAGACAAATGTTTACCTGGAAAACTGGGAAGAGTCGTGATAATCTGACGCCCCTCTGAACCGTAGATCATTTGCCTCGGGATACACAAGAAAAAGATTTGTGGTTATGCATATCCCGGGGCAAATGATCTACGGTTCTGTGATGGGGCCATATGTCAGTGAGGTGTCAGAAAATCATTATTCAACTGGGAAATATGTTTGATGCAACCATAAGAAGCAAGCATTAGCCTTTGTATGCCAGCAAATTAGGCATCACCTGCCTTTACTACTCAGAGTGATCCAAGTTTGTAAAGGAAATACAAAAACAATAAGGAACTATTAGCATTAGAAGATAATTTTTTTGCAGGAATAGGTAAAAGGAATATTTAGAAGCACAAAAAAATTGCAAAACCAGTTTACTCACAGTGATCAGATAATCAGAGCTAGTAAAAAGCTGGACATAACATACTGCTAGATGAATTACACAAACTAATGAAAACGCAAGAACAATAATAGCACACAAGTAAATGGTAAAAAACTAATATATATATTTTTTTAATTGGTAACAAGTATGTGTGTACATATAAAGAGGGGCAGAGATCAATGATGCAAATGTACAAGGACAGTCAGAAAAGACCTCACAGGGACATCAGAAGATGTGTGTGATAGAACTAATCATTGATCCTCATAAATCCATTCATAGCTGTTCACGTTAGAAAGCGTTTAGGCTGGAACCAGAAAAACAGCTCCAGATCCAAGAGAAATACGAGAAGTTTCCAAAGTAAATTACTTCCTCCGCATGTATATGTTTTTTACAACTCTAGGTTTGGATGGTTACCAATATTACACACTGAAACCTTATAAGGAAGCATCGTAAATGTACTAGCTAGATGATCATATGAACAAGACAACATCTAAAAAGATAAAGAAATTATAACATCTACATCACTAAAATAAATACTGCCCATCTGACACAAAGGCATTAAATGAACACGGCACAATGCAATGCTCAGTTCCAAGATAAGCTCTCGTGGAATTTAAAAAATAAAAATAAAAAACTATTTAAAAAAACTACTACACCATACCAAGGAGTAAGCATTGTTGGAATGAGAAGAGAAAGGTGACTGAGCCTTACTTTAACTCAAATTAGTGCCAGCTACAAACAAATGGCTATCATAAAGACAGTTGGTTTTCCTCATTCTGCATATCGCATTTGTTGATAATGACCATGTATCTTTCTGAATAGGGGTAGAAGGCCAATCAAAGCTATCTGAAGCTGTTCTGAGCTATTCACACGGATACTGATTTGTCCAGCCCCTCTATTGTTCAAATTAGCTCGAGCAATCATATTTGTAGTCCGTCCTATAGGGATCTGAGACTGTACATTGCATCCAATCGCTAGATCCCCATGCCAATCCATGATAGAGAGTCCGAGAGTCGATAGAGTTCGACCAAGAGGAAAATCCTTATCTCTCAATGTGGCCTCCAAACTACCACCATATGCAACGTCTCCACGACCGGTCATAGCACCGCCTGTCAAAACCAAACGGAACCTTTTGTTAACTGTCAGTTGGTCTTCAAGTTTCAGTCCAGCTGTAAAGGCATCACCCAGAAGAGTAACCGAAAGACCCGCGGCTGTCTTATTGTGTCTGAAATTACTAAATCGTGTCTCACTGCGTAAAGTATATGACATGTCCTTCCCAACAGTCTGCATGTCAAAACCTAACGAAGTTGCTTTCCCTTCCCCATGCTTTATCGAACTGGCTAATTCCATCTGGAGATTCGACTCTTTCTTGTCCTTTGTAACCTGACCAGAGAAAGACACGGGGATTTTTTCTTTAACGACGAATGATCGTTCAACATTTATACCTTCATAACCAACATCGTGATCCCATCCATGAGTTTCAAGAACCGGTCTCACGAGCCATTGATTGGCTGAATCCAGGAATCTGTATCGATGTGTTGGATTGTCGGAATCGAAAGAAGTAGGCAAGGTAAAATCAGGCATAGGAACTGGGACAGATGCTGCACCACTACTTTCTTCTTCTATGCTCTCATCTATGTCATTTGGCATATCCTTAGCCGAAGCTGCCATTTTCTTCAGTAGTTTCCTGCGTTTTCTCTCCTCCTTGAGTTGCTTTTTCATATAAAGTTTTTCCCTATATTCTAGTTCATCAAAATAGGCATTCTTCTGAGTTTTACTCAACTTCTCAAGTTGGTCCTTCGTCAAACGTTTAAATGGTGGCAATTCATCATAATCTGACTCTGTATCTGAATCCGATGATTCATCTAAGTCCTCATCAAAATCATCCTCATTGCTGAACTGGTCCTCCGGTAGTTTCAGTTGGGATCTTGGTTGCAGAAGTGAAGACAGAAGGAATGGTAAAGGAGGTACTCTTGGACGAGTCGCAAAAGGTTTTCCAGTTGGACTGTCTTGTAACTTGAGAAGTGTGTTTGCTTCGGCGAGAATCTTTGATGCAAAGGAGAGCAACAACAAATGAGGTTTCCAAACCTGGCCATTTGGCAAGACTCTCTGTCCAGCTCTGTTCGTTCTACATGCAGAGTGATTCTCCACTAATGCTACGGGATTCATGAGCCGCATATCCCCGGCGACCTGACGAATTGCTTGCTGGACAACATGAGAGCGCTGAGTGACAAACATCTCGTAACTCGAAGCAACCCCATTCGGACCATCAGGTGGAGCAGATGCAGCATGCGTCAAAACTACAATTGCATTAAACCAAATAGACGGTCCGAATATTTCAGTGATTGTACGCAACAACGGCATATCGCCGAAATCCCTGCTTTGCATATCCAACCTATCGAGATACAAAACAATATCAGGAGGGGTCTTCTTTATAAACCGCTTAACAGAATGGAGGATCTTCTCATTCTTCGGTTGGTCTGACCAGCATGGTAGAAGGCCAGGTGTATCAATCACCCGTATCTTGATTCCTTGAACAGTTCCCACCACATCTTGAACCTTCTTTGTGCCCATCTGAAATGCATCCGTGCTGAATTTGACTTCATCAAATATTGAGTTAATAGTTGCACTTTTACCGACGCCTGTCTTTCCAAGAACCATAATTGTGCAAGAGAAATCTAAGGGTTCTTGTCCAGCCGCCTCAAGCT
The DNA here is from genome assembly GCF_017979445.1 of Akebia trifoliata. NCBI lineage: Eukaryota > Viridiplantae > Streptophyta > Magnoliopsida > Ranunculales > Lardizabalaceae > Akebia > Akebia trifoliata. Next base: position 47,833,500 of record NC_141377.1, read on the forward strand.
GCTCTGCCATGGCACTTGCTCTGTCAAAGCTGAAGGCACCAATACGACCCGTGTTCCTTCCTCGCAGCTGTTCGGCTAGTCCAAGCCTGTACAGAACCTGAGCTACAACAACATTATGGGGAGTTTGCCCAAGCCTACGAGCAAGGCGCAAGAATTTCACCCGAATCATCTGGAGCTTTTCACGGGTTTCGTCATTCTCCTCAGTCTCACCATTCACAGGGTCTTCCGTGAGATGGACTTGTCGCTGGGGTGAGGCACTGTTCACCCGAGATTGTTGCAGCACACGAGGAGTAGGTTCCAACAATGGAGCGGCACCCCCAAGGCCCGCAGGAGGAGGAGGAGCTGGTTGAACAGGGTCCACAACACGCTGAATTTCTGGCTCTCTAGCAGAATTTGAGTCAACCATATCTTTAGTTGAAACCGAGCCTTGTTTCTCTTGCTCATTTTGTGTTTCTTGCTCTTTGGGGTCCGAACCATTTTCAATATTCTCATTGGTTTGCTGAGATTGGGAATTCTGAAAATCTTTTGCTTCTGATTCATCTCCATTAACCTTAACCCTCTCCTCTATGTCAATTGCAGAACGCTCTAAACTTGGTGAGTTTTTCATTTCTAAAGCTTCTGTCCGTTCATCAATAGAGGCACCCAGGTTATCCGTAACAGTAACAGCTCGGGTTTCTGGCAAACCCATCTCTTCCTTGATTAAAGTATCCACATTAACTATATCATCTTTCATTTCCAGACCATTATCATCTTGACATTGAAACTGTTCACGAGATTCATTTCCATGTGAAAGGCCAATCTCAAGAGATTTTTCATGAACAAAAGGCTTCTCCTCCAATTTCACTATATCCCCATTTTCAGATTTCTCATCAATAATAAAACTGCAACTCCCATTTGACCTTGGATCAGCATCAGAGAAAGGCTTTGTTTCTCCATACACAATCGCGGTAGAAATGTCCTTCACATATCCTTCATCGTTACCAACCACACTATTATTTGATTCCTCCGATACGACGTCATGCACATTATTGTCCTCATCGACTGCTACATCTGCAGCCCTAACCTCATCAACAGGATCCGAAGCTACCAAAGCTTCTGTATTTTCAGCAACAACTTCATTTGCAACATTAACCTCATCAACAAGCCCTGCAGCAACCAAAGTTTCGTTAATATCTGCAGCCCTAACCTTGTCATTGGGCTCTGAAACTACCAAAGCTTCTGAATTTTCAACAACTTCATTTGCAACTTTAAACTCATCAATAAGCTCTGCAGCAACCAAAGCTTCGATGATATCTTCAACAACAATGTGACCTTCACTTGGCAGGTCAATTTCAATAGCTTCTTCGAAATTCTCCTCCTCGTGAACTTCATTATTGCTTCCATTAACTTCCAACGAATCAAAATTTTCCGTATTTTCTACATTGGTAGCTCCATTAACAACAGTTTCTTCCGCCTCAAGTTCTTGCCGAAGTTCTTGCACATGTATGACTTCCGGATTGGCATCCATCATCGCCTCCTCGAAAACATCATCCCCTTCAGAATCCTTGGATTCATGAAACACATGAACAGCTTTATCAGTTAATTTCAACTGTGAAATCCCACCATCCGCCGTCTTCGTTTCTTCTTCAGAAAGAGGTTTATGTACTTTTTCGACACTATTTTCCATCACTACCGTTCACAAATTTTCGCCTCAAAAGCGTATAATCACCTAAATCAGAAAACCCTCAAAACTACAGATTCAAATGTTTAAAAAAAAAAAAAACAAACAACAACAACGTATAAATAACAGATAATTACACAAAATACGCAGAAAATTTATACAAAACATTCATAATCAACAAAACAAATCGAAATAAAACTGGTTTTTCTCCATTCAACAACAAAAAATTATATTACAGATCTGGAACATTTTCATTCTGGTTCTTTTTAGGGTTTTTAAGGATGATCATTTAAGGATTTTTTTTTTTTTTTGCAGGAATTAAAAGTAGAGTTATATTAAGAGCAGAAATAAATAATAGAAAATAAGAAAAGCTAACCTGGTGTGATGAAAAGGGGAGCTTTATTGAGATTTGAGAGCAAAGAGAATCCCAGTCGAACAAGGATTTTAATTTCTGGTTTGTTACACTCTACGTGTGTGAAGGTTAAATATAGATGAGCTTTGGATAAAAATTAAATCGGACGGTTGAGAATAATTTAACTTTAGATCAAGTGTCGAATATTATCATCAATTTCATCGTGAAAAAATGATGATCTTCTTTGGAGATCCTAATAAATAAAGGTACTTCACTTTATATCCTAGTTGTTTTTTTCTATTTAACTCTTTGCTTCTGGTAAGGGACTGGATACATCAAGATAATTATTTAGGTGGACAACTTAAAGTTTAGGTAATTATCACATACCTGTCCAGACTTTGAATATTTGAGATAACCCATGGTGAACGAGACCACTCGTCCGAGTTGTCTCGTCATCGTCTATCAACGAGACAAGTTGATAAGTCATCTCAAAGACATTAATTTTAAAGTGTTTTTTAAAATCTCTCATCCAAGACAATTCAAATAAATCTGATATCTCATCCAAAATGACTCAGCGTCGTTTATGGACAAAATGAGACATCAAAACAAGTTTTAAAATCATGAGATAACCCATGTTTTCAAGAAGGTGACATTCCTCTCTATCGATAGATTAAGAGAAAGAGTCATGCTGAAATAATATTGAAATGTACATTGATTCTCACATTACTGATGTGGAGGTGCACACGTAATCATATATGCTTTTCACTCGTATCTCGATGAAAATATATATGATTTCATGCATGCATCCATGTCAACAATGTTAGAATCAATATACATTTTAATATTACTACAACATTTTCCTAAAAGAAAATAATCAAAATACTTTAATTCTCAACCTTTTGTTGGAAGACTCATACTTGTTGTCCCCTTCCTCATGTTCTCAGACGTCATGTGACTTTAAATTTCTTAAAAAAAAATAAAAAATGACTATTTGACTCATTCACTAGTTCCTTATCGAACCTATTTAGAGTCAATCAATGAAAGGTTGTTTGAGTGGTAATCAATTGGGATTAAGGTGCGATTTATGAAAATGGGCTCAACATTAAAAGACATGAAATTTTTTGCAGAGAAAATGAAGGATTATTATTTTTAATTTTTTGGCAAGAGAGATGTCCACTCGTAGCTATTTTATATTATTTATTGTCAATCTCTTATGGAAGATCAAGTCAAGCGTCATTTCCTCAGCTTGAAAATGCAGAATATCTCAAATATTCACCAAAACTTCAAGGGATATACGTAAATTATATTGACTTTCATTTGTGAGTTAAAATGGATATCTTAGTTTGATCAAATCCATATAAGAGAAAGTGCGTGGAATGCTTTGATTGACGTGTGCAAGGTGTGAGGTTATGATGGGGCCAACTTTATTTTAGGTTTCTTTAAAAAAAAAATAAAAATCTTGTTGTGCATATAAACATAGGGAAAATCATTCAAAGGACCTTTGTGGATGGATTTCTATCTAAATAGTCCCTAAGTTTTGGACAATACTTGATAGTCCATTTTAGTAAACTTTTTACTTCTTAGTGGTCTCTCAATCTTATCTCATTTTATAATATTCTTGAAATATCCAAACTACTATTTTTTTTTCATCTTTTTTACATATTTAGATTTTTCAAAGACGATTCCAATCATTTTTTATGATTTTTTTTATTATCATAAATGACTGATGGAAACGATATATTTTTAATTTTGAATATTTAGATGTATTATTTAATTTATTTTAGTGATATTAAAACAAAAATGAATAATGAAGTTAAGATTTCAAAAAATTTATATAGTATCCAAACTCACCACTTTTTATTGTCGAGCTCAACATTTTGTATTACTGAATTTGTTAATTTAAAAAAAAATTGTCAAACTACAATAAAAATATTGAACTCAACAATAAAAAATGGTAAGTTTGACGTTAGTAAAATACACCAATTTTTATTTTTTAAGTTTTTCCTACTGTAATACATGGAAAGATCGATTAAAAACTTGACATAACAACTTATGTAAATAATTTCGGATCAAAAGAACATTGGGTGATTTTCATAAAAAATCGAAACAAAACTTAGGGATTATTTAGGGAAATCCTAAAACTTATAGACTAATTAGAAAGAAATCCCTCTGCCAGGGTCCTTTAAGTAATTTCCTTAATACTAAATTGACATGGATCTAATGAAGCAATAACAAAGGATAATTCCGAGTTACACTCCTACACTTTAAACTTTACGAAGATTAGAGATACTTCCTATATTTCCAAATTTTTTACATAAACCATTGGCTTCAGTCTTGCATAATAGGCAAATATAAAATGCCAAAAGTGTCCCCATCTTCAACTCCATTACATAATTCCCTTAATTTTTTTTCTATTATCTTATTGTCTTCAACCTCTAAGATAATTTTAAAACTCTTTAAACTTGTCTTCTACTCATTAGATTTCTTAAAAACATATTATAATTTTTCTTCTCAAAACTTATTAAAGTTCTTCAACCTCCATCAAAACCTGGTCTTATTCTTGAGGTTTGATGGTTGAAGGAGATTAAATCTCTAGATTGCCGACAAGAGTTTCAAAGTTTTTGACCAAGATTGAAGGTGAGAAAAAATTAAGTTATTTTATGTTAGTCTCATCAGCTTGAATGTGTAGGGATATCTTTAATTTTCATTGACATCTATTAGGATTCTTTCCACCTTAAATAAATTGTGTGGTTGTTGTGAGCGATAGTCCCACATCGCATGGGTATCATGACCTTTTACTATATATAAATCCTGGGGAAACCTCACCTTACAAGCAATTCTGGCGAGGATAAGTTAGGCTTATGGGCTTCTACATGGTATCAAAACGGGTAATCATAGGGATGTAGGAGACAAGTTAGACACAAGAGGGAGTGTAAGCGATAGTCCCATATCGCTTGGGTATCATGACCTTGTGTTATATTTAAACCTGGGGCAATCCTCACCTTCCAAGTCGGTTTTGTGAAGATGAGTCAGGCCTGTGGGCTTCTACAGTTATGTAATTGTTCATAAATTTCCTTTTTTATGTATTTATGATTTGATTTTATAATTTTAGGATAATCATAAGATGATGGTGTCGTAATATCACAGCCCATTAGTAAAGTTGCTTGCCTTTTCATGTTTACAATCCTTCTATTTTTGTTTTTTTTGTTTTTTTTTTTCCTATTTTGCCTTTTGTGGTAAAGTACTCGATTCGTGAGAACTCTTATTTACTGGGCTATCTTCAAGTAAATTTGATTAATTTAGAAACACACGTCTGAGTTCTCGTGAAGATTTGAGATGCCTCTGCATTTTCAAATCGATTGATAACATAGCTCTTGATCATGGTTTTCCATACGAGACTTAACATAAAATGATCCCAAAGATTCCGGTCCCCAAATATTTGTCAAAATTCTTGATTTTTTTTTTTCTTAAAAAATGTATTTTCTTCAACCTTTGAGAAGAAAGTAAATAAATATTTTTTTTTTCCATATAAGGTTTTGCAAAATAAAACAAGAGCATTTTCTTTCTTGAAAGAGAGAAAATCACGGTACTAAATAAATTTCTTTTGCCTAAACATTGATGAGTTGAAGATATATATACTTAGATTTTTTGAAGATAAAAAATCAAGGGTTCTTGGCATGAGCTTGAAAGCGAAGACATCCATTAAGTTAGACATCAAGGAGAACATTTTCCCAATGGGATGACAACGTTTTCCTTTGAATCATAATAATCTAACACTCTTTTTTGTACATTCTCTAACTTGGCAGTTCACATAATTATAAATCTTTGTCATTTTGTATCCCGAAGCAAAGGATTCTGAAGGGTAAAAAAAGAGAGTTAGATTATCATGATTCTATTCCTTTTCAAGGGAAAATTTGTGCTCTTATAGTATTATTTTCGAGATATTAACCATTCATAGCACAATATTGAAAATTCATCCACAAACTCAAATGTTCATTATTAGATGCAAGCAAATAACCACAACCATCTAACGCGTAGAATTTTCTTGTGTAATGATTTTCTAACATCCCCCTCTGACGCATGCCCCCCTATGCTCTCATCATAGAACTATATATCATTTGCAACATGATACGTATAACAATTAATCTTTTCTTGTGTATCCCGAGGCAAATTGGGTGTATGTGTGGGTGAGGGGGTTGACACATTGGATAAAAGAACAGTGACCCCTCAATTATAATGCAATCTCATTTGGAAATATCCCATTTATGTCGGGAAGCCCAATATTAAATATTAGTCACAAATAATTGCGTCGAAGATGATGATGATATGTTTGACTGAATATAGAGATTACCAAGTATTTCAACATATATTTCGTTCTTAAATAATATCATCATCTACAAATTTGGACACATTCATGCATGCAATAGAAAGAAGAAAAATGTTCAACCTTGGAAAACTACAAGTAGGGCTGCAACTTGGGCGGGCCAAATCCGAACCCGTTGGATTGAATCCAACTCAAATAGGATTGGATGTGAGCCTAGGTATTGGCCAATCTGATTTGCCCAAACCCGAACTTGATATGATTATAATTTAAAAATGTTTTTATTTCTTTGGCACTCACAATTCATATTTCAATATGTACACTTTTGTTTGTCTATATATCAAAACTAACGTGATTATTTTCATTAAATAAATAAATAATTTGTTATTAATGCTTTTGTTTATGGGTAATTCCATGCATATTGTCTTACAATGATTATAATACAACTTTATATTTTTCTTTTGTTGAAAATTGTGATTAACAATAAATAAAAATGATTATTTTAGTTAATCTTCATATTGTGCTTCTCTATTCTTTAAATTTGCTTATAATTTTATGTATATAAAATTTTGAAATACAGTTTTGAAAAAATAATTGTAAATTTTAAGTTTTTTTACATGACAATTATGTTTATATAAACCTTATCAATGCAAAATTACCTATAGTAGTATTAATTAGGAATGAATTAACCCAACCAACCCGACTTGGGTTGGGTTCGAGTTGAGTAGTTCATGTCTGAGGTCGGGTTGGGCACGGACATAGGTTGGTGTTTGTCAAATTTGGGTTGCGGGATGATCCATAACCCAACTTAACCAGCCCAAGTTGCAACCCTAGCTACAAGAAGCTCACACGTGTATATTCCAAACGAGATTCATGTTGCCAACCTCGAATAGATATATAATGAAAGGAGTGATCATGGGTTGAATCCAACACTATGAAGGTTAATTAACACCTTCCATATAAAATGAATTCATGCACCTCACTCATAGTTGTCATGGTGATAAATATTCTATCTTAATTTTTTTAATATCGATTTTTGATAAAATTCTACCCATGATATCTTGATATTCTATCTTAGGTTCACCATCTTGAAAGGATCTCATTCCATACACATGTTTCTCCTTTATGTTGTGCTTGGATTAAGAGAAATGGATAGAAGAAAAGAGAAAATAAGAGAAAATAAATGAATTTCTCTTGTTTGGATTGTTAAGTGGGGAGAGAAGAGAAAAGAATTTGAGAGAAGAGGACAGAAGAAAAAAAAAAGGGTGAGTTTTCTTTTTCTCCAAAAGTGGAGAGAAGATGAGAGAAATGGAGAAAAATCCCTTTAAAATATTTTATAATTCCAACTTTGCCCCTAGATTTATTTTAAGATATTTAAAAATTCAAAAATTGTCCCAAGTTCTCTTCTGTCAATCCAAACATGGTGGAGAGAAATTGAGTTTCTCTTCCCTTCTTTTCTCTTCTTTTATTGAGTTTCTTTTCACTACACTCCTCTCAATCCAAACATAACCTTAGTCGTGGGAAGCATTAAAGAGCAACTCTACATTAGAATTGAAATTACAATAAAAATTAGAAATTGAACTATTTATAATAAAAAATAGAAGTTAGATCAATATTTTGAAATATAAACAATATGTCGTGTGGATCGCTCCCAACAAGTCTACAAAGAAAAACAATAGTAATCTCCCACGACAATCTTGTAATGGTGTCAATTCTATAATATAATGTTAAAATTTGAGAAAATTACTTAAAAGACCCTTATGGAAGGGTTTTTTTTTTAAATAGTCCCTAAGTTTTGCACAGTAAACTTGATAGGACATTTAGTAAACTTTTTCTTTTTTAATGATCCCTCGTTACTGTCGAGTTCACAATTTTTACTATCGAACTCACCACCATTTATTGCCTTGTTTACCACTGGTAAAACCCACCCATTTTCAATTTTTGAGTTTTTTAAACTAAAATATATGAAAATATCAACTAATAACTTGATGTAATGATTTGTATAGATGATTTCAACCCCAAAAGAATCATACTAGATTGCTTTTCATCTAAAAACTAAGAAAAAAAAAAGGTGAAAAAATCCTTAAAAATGATTTTTTGTTCCTTCTTAAATAATTTCCGACGGAATTGAGAGGGCAAAAATCCAACGTTTTAAACGAAAACGATGAATTTGAACGGTTAGGACATTCAATAGTGAGAAATGTGGGAGATGAGGTATAGGGACTATTTAGAAAGAGAAAATTTTATTAAATGGACTATTAAGAAATCGTCAAAAACTTATGGACTATTAAGAAAGAAGGTCCTCTGTCAGGGTCTTTTTAAGTAATTTTCTCTAAATTTTGTCAAGATTGCGATATTGCATGTACGAGAGCATTAGTGATTTTGAGCTTGGAATGTTGGACCTATGATTTTAAAACTCGTTTGAGACTGAGATGTATCATCCGAGTTAACTCGATATCGAAATTAAACGAGACCAACTCACAAAGGTATTTTTTTTACCAAGATTAGGACTTCAGTTTTTTTATTTGTCTTACGAACGTCTCAAACGTATTGAAAAACTCGTCCGAGATGACTCAATATCAGGCTGGACGAGATGCGACGCAAAACCGAGTTTAAAAACCATGGATAGACCATCGACAGGTATTAAAGCTCATCTATCTGTATTTGGAAGTTATAAATTAAAATTTGTGTTCCTTCATCTCTGTATCTCATAGGGTCTGTCTATTAGTGTTGGTTTGACTGGACATCACGATTCGTATTCTCTTGCTTTCGATACGTCAGAATCAGATGGAAGATTAGATTGGATCAATTCTCAGTTGCCCCAATTGAACCAGTATCTTGATCCAACCCATAATTGGATCATTGGATAAACCCGATCTAACCCGAACCCAATCCATTCATACGATACTGACCGTGCCAAGATCAATAAAAGAAGTCGATTGCAAACATGTATTCATCATCCTGAATCCAAAAACTGGATTCGAATCTCAGTTTGGAAACAGAGAAAGTCTCATCTCGAGGACATGAGATACTATTGTGGCGTCAATCTGAGGTGGACTGTGTACCTTGCCTTTTTGCCAACATCTTGTCTTTGAAATGTCTCCTCCCGACCTCCCATGAGAAGGGATTGTTGCAGAGAGAGAGAGAGAGATGAAGATAGTGACGTACAACGTGAACGGGCTGAGACAACGAATCTCTCAACATGGTTCTCTCCTCAAATTACTCAACTCCCTCCAAGCTGATATCATCTGCTTCCAGGTGCCCTAATTTCAGACCTTCACACACATACGCACACGGATAAATTCCATTATTTCTCTTTATGTTTGATGATGGCGTTCTGATTCATCAGTTGTGAATTTAATTTTGTATAAATTTCCTAACTAGAAAGCATTTTGAAGTGCTTGAGGTTGATTTCCAACATGTTGGGCCTTCTGACGAATTTGGGGAAAAGTAGCCAATATGGTAGAAATAGAATGCGCTACATTTATAGGAAATCCTACATTTAGGGAGGATGAGTGAAAAAATAAAATAAAAAAATCCAGCTCTTTGGGTTTGTAGAGGTTATGGATATTAATAACAAATCTAATAGCCTTTAGTTTTCCATGATTCAAAGTCTATGGGACATGAGTTAAACTGGGTGAAGCTGCTACCTTAATTATAAAGTAGGTGCTTTAAGTCCTTGGAAACATTTGGTTTTTGGGTTCTTTGTTCATTCCCTATATATATATACTAGAGTTCTCCCCTGCTGTCTTTGGCGGTTAAGGGGGTAAAAGAAGTAAAATAATAAAATGAGAGGGGTATTATTAAAAAATCTTTGAGGTTGAAGGGGTAAAAGAGGAAAGATTGTAACGTTAGAGGGGTAATATTGAAAAAGGGAAGGGAGTAGGGGGAGGATGAGAGTAAAGACAATAAAGTCGAAGGGGGAGGATGAAAACAATAAAGTGGGGTCACTATAGATGATGGGGCATTTATCTCACAGAAGTGGACCCTACCATTGTGTTTTATCATATAAATATTTGTGATGATATAGGGTAGGGCATTGATTCAAATCTCAGATAGACGGTTTGGTTGAGTGCATGCCTTCTTGAGGAATTCCCCTTTTTTGAAGAAGTTGTCCACTTGGAAGAATGCATGCAGTTTAGATGTAGTCTATCCATCTCTCTTTGCTCTTTCTTGGAATATTAGATTCCCAAGAGATCTTCAAGTGGTGGACGTTGAGGAGTAATCTCTCTTCTCGAAAAGTTAATCGAGGTCATCTTTTTCTCAGGTGAGAGCTACAGAATTTGATCCCTTGCCCTATTGGTATCTTTCCCACAATCCTTCTTTAAATCTATTGCTAAGAAAAAGACTTTGCATGGATAATAACTACTCTTAAAAATAGTTAATAATTGTGATATCCACTAAAGATGTACAATAAAACTATTTCGCTTCATATTAGCATTATAAGTATGGGAGATGGAAAATCAATTAAGCATTTTTTTAATACAATACAGTGGAGTTTTCTTGGGTTTTCGTCCCTAAAATCTTAGATTTGGTGAGTCAAGGAATGTGGCCCTTTTTAATTTTTTTTTATCGATCCCTTCCCTGAACCCATATGTGTGTCTGCAAGTTTTACTGTAACAGGTTTGTCTGGAAATACACGCGGTCCTTTTTAATTTTTTTTTATCGATCCCTTCCCTGAACCCATATGTGTGTCTGCAAGTTTTACTGTAACAGGTTTGTCTGGAAATACACGTACCCAGATTTTTCTCCCACGATGAGCTCATCGTGTCATTGCTCGTCGCCCTGTTTCTATTTGTCTAGATGTGATCCAAGTGGGTTCAAGTGCCTGAAGAGTGTATCTACTGAAACAAATACGATTCCTCGATAAGATATTCCCTTCATTCTTCATCTATGTTGTTTATGGAATCTGGTTCATTTGGGGTTATAGTTGTTTCTCAATGTCATCTCTACTTCAGAACCGTGTGTATTGGAGAAGATCCTTGCATGTTAATTTATTGGTAATATGGGAAGAAAAAAAATCAAAGAATAATTGGAAATAAATTTATTGGCTCTTGATAATCTTTTACACCATTGTTTTGATTGAGAGAAGAGAACTCAATTTCTCTCCACCATGTTTGGATTGACAAGAGAGAAATTGGGATAGCTTTGGAATTTTAAAATGTCTTAAAAGAGATTTAGGGATAGAGTTGGAATTATAAAATATTTTAAAAGGGCTTCTCTCCGTTTCTCTCCTAATATCTCCACTTTTGGAGAGAGAAAACTCATCTTTTTTTCTTTTCTCTTCTCTCCCCCACTTAACTATCCAAACAAGACAAATGGAGAGAAACTCATTTGATTTCTCTCAATCCAAACACAACGTTAGAGGGTTAAGGGTGATGACTTCTCATTCGGCTCTTCCTTCGAAAGATTTTGAAATAGTTAGTGTTATTGATATTTTGAGAGATTGGAAGGTGGTCTTTGGTCCTTGGCCTCATCCTGAGACTTTCAGGTTGCATGGAGTTCTTGGAGAGAAAGCAAGATATAGCTAACTTATGATACTTGTTTTGAGACTACTAACTAGAGGACATCACGTGCTAGGGGTAGAATTCCAAGGGGAGATTATTTGTGTACTCATGTCCTATCGGGGATTGTGATTCCAATAAGGCCTAAGCTCTATCTCTTCTTTATGAGCAAAATGCTGTAAAAAATATTCAACTTAACTAATATTGTAATTAAAGGTGGATCATTTGCTGCTATTTGTGCGTGTTTTTTAAAAAAAAAAAAAAAAAACATTTTAGTAAGAAAGAGCTGTTAGAGAATCTTTCATATGGTCAAAGAGATCCTACACTTGGCTTCGTCATTGGACATTTCATACATGTCTATTTGAGTTGGCTATTGTAGCCTGGTTTCTTCTCTTCTTTCCTGTTGGACTCTCTTTTTTCTTCTTTTGTTCTCCTTTCTTTTGAATGTAGTTTTATTGTTACCAATCAATAAAAATATTCTCTAAAATAATTTACTCTCTCTCTCTCTCTCTCTCTCTCTCTCTCACACACACACACACACACACATTCACGCAAATGTCATTTGGACAAATTTGTTCCAAAGCACGGGAAAAAGAAGTTTTGGAATGAAGGCTTTGGTACCAACTTGATTCCTATGAATGCTTTAGCAAGCTAATGAGCTCTACTAGTCCTCTTATATACATATAGCAAAAGAATTGCTTATTTCACTTATACACACACTACTACCAACACACCAACACTAACTATACACACATCGACAGGAGACTAAGTTATCAAAAGAGGAAGTGACGGCGGATATGATTATGGCGGAGGGCTATGAAACTTTCTTTTCATGCACTTGTACAACAGGCAGAGGACGCAGTGGCTATTCTGGTAACCCTCATTAAAGGGAGCCTGCTTACATTACAATTACAATTTTGAGCTATTGAATTACCTTCTCCAATTGTATATTTCTTTTTTCTCGCCTGAATTCAAAAATTTTTTTCCTAGGTGTTGCAACATTTTGCCGTGTAAAGTCAGCATTTTCTACCAATGAAGTGGCTTTACCAGTTGCAGCAGAGGAAGGCTTCACAGGCCTTCTTGAAAATTCTAAAAGAGAAAATGCCATGAAAAAGAATGTCCTGCTTGAAGTATCTAAGAAAGTGGATGGTTTAGAGGAGTTAACTAATGAGGACCTTCTCAAAGTTGACAGTGAGGGACGTTGTATCATCACTGATCATGGACATTTCGGTAAGTTAAAGATAGAGAGCTGCTATTAACACCCCAACTTTTACTTATTACACTCCAATTAAAAAATAAAAAATAAGTCAATGGTTGTGAATAAGTAAAATTTGGGCAATAGAAACTCTCTCATTTTTGTTTAGATTTTTATTTGTTAGGTTTAGGATTTTATATGAGCATAATCCTAATTTTAAACAACTGTTGGAGTTGTTTGAATGTGTTATAATGCTTTGTAATGTTGAAGTAATAACTTGGATCAAACTTTTCTAATGTTTAAATGACATGTTTTAATCTTTAATTAGGATGTGATAAACAATTTAAGAAATTGGGGTGTAATAAGTAAAAGTTGTGGTGCCAATAGCAACTCTTTAAAAATAAACAGTATACTAATATGCAAAATTGGCGTCTTTCCATGAGATGGTTTTGGGTTTTTTGTACTATTGGTGTAAGTTAGATGTGGCTTTTAAAGGGGTCTTTTTCGAGGAGTTTGTCTTTAAGTGGGACTCCTTGTGCTCTTTGTAGTTTTTAGTTTTCTCTTGTATTCTTGGATGGTCTCCTCAACCTCTTTTTATTAATATAATGCTTTAACTATATATATATATATGGGAAATGTTCAACACCCAACCATTTACCCAACAATTTGCCAAACATGTTTTGTCCTACATGGGTTAGAAGTTTGGAATGGACTGATTTTTGGTGAGGATGATCTCTACGGTTAGAAGATCATCCTCACCAAAAATCAGCCCATTCCAAAACTTCAAACCCCATGTTTGCAAGTTGAAAAATCGTGGACCGTCCATTTTTTGTAAACCATTTGTGATGGGGTTAGAAGTTTTGGAATGAGCTGATTTTTGGTGAGGATGATCTTCTCACCATAGAGATCATCAACACCAAAAATCAGCCTATTCCAAAACTTCTAACCCATGTAGGACAAAACATGTTGGGCAAACTGTTGGGTAAATGGTTGGGTGCCGAACGGGACCCTATATATATATATATATATATAGATAGAGAGAGAGAGAGAGAGAGAGAGAGAGAGAGAGAGAGAGAGAGAGAGAGAGAGAGAGAGAGAGAGAGACAAACATTTTTCAAAATAGGGGTTAGAAGTTTTGGAATGGGCTGATTCTTTGGTGAAGAGATCATCCTTGTAAAAAGCCAGCTCATTCCGAAACTTCTAACCCATACATTGAAAAAATGTTTGGCTCTCTTTAGGGCCTCCGAATGCCACCCATATGGATTCTAATGCTTCTATTCTCTAATGCCTTTATTGTTGTATGCTTAAGTGGTGATTTAGCTGTTAAGCACATACCTGGAGCTAATAGTTGACATTTTGGCAGTTCTTTTCAATATCTATGGACCTGCTGTTTGGGAAGATGCAGAAAGGATCAATTTCAAGCTATTATTTTTCAAGATATTGCAGGTAACCTAGTTTGTTTTTTTGTTTTTTTCCCTTCTTTGGCTCTTTCGCTAATATGTAGAGAAAGTTTTGTTGCCTCAGTTTAATTGCTGTTGTTATCCCTACATCTTGTACAATCTCCCAATGAGAATTGTTTCTAAAGCCACAGACATGGTGTATTGGCATTTGTCTATAATGAGGGTGATGCCAAGACCAATGACTGGGATGCTCTAGATACAGAGTTCCCAAGTTTGGATTGTTGATGCATGCATGATGCAACTTATTACATAAATCTAACCCAATATGCTTTTATTTATACAGCAGTTGGAGTACATAATCATTTGTAGATTCTTACAAATATTGAATAACATCTTCACTGAACAGTTTTTTTTTTCTTCTTCTTTTTTCTTGGATACATATGTCAATATACACAGTTAGGCTAAGAAAAGCTTTGTTAGAGAGATGTATGCACATATATTTCAAAGACATGTTTGCTTGTCTCTTTAATTGATCGATATGTGAAATTCTGATCCCACTACTAATGGAATTGAAATGATCTTTGGTTGATCAGAAGATCCTCTCAGGTCGGGTTGATTTTTTTTCTTTTTGATGAACACTTATGTGTCAAGGACACTTCATTTTCTATGAATTTGCTGTATTAGATGGATTTCACACTTGTGTGTCAGACAAATGCAAACAAACTTTCTAAAAAATATCTTAATTTACTCTAATATTTATTCAGCTATTATTTACTTGTTTATATAATATTAAATAAGCTTATATAATAAATACACCCTTTCTATATTGTCCATTTAATCTGAACTAAGGTATTTCAAGGAAAATCTCCAACATGTGGAACAACTGTAAGCATCGGCATATCAGAGTTGTGGTCAGTGTGTCTGACACTTTGCTGCACGTTTGTCTCCTTGTTATGTAGACAAGCACCTGTATTACATTAATTATGTATGTATTTTTTAATTCTTCGAAATTCATTAGGATCATCTTAGATAATAAGCCATAACGGCTTCCTTGCTAGTTGTCGTGGTTGCAGTTTATTTGACTCAACTCAAGCTACATGAAAAATTGATTCATATCTAGTTTGCAATTTCTCCTGTGTTTCTGGAGCAACAGGGCTGATTCAATCATATATTTTGAGAGATTTTATTGCCAAGTCAAATTTTGCTTAGAGCACCCCAATTCGTATGAAATCACCAAAGAATTAGCATACATCTTGGGGGTGCTCTTCGTAAAATTTGGTGTTGCAATAGAAGCTCTCTATTTTTATTAGTGTGAAATAACCAATTCATGAAATGTCAATTCTTGTTTCATTTAAAGTGCTGCTTGATTGATATCATCATCTTTTACCATAGAAAAGATGGGAGTCTTTCTTAAGACAAGGAAGAAGGGTCTTTGTTGTTGGTGATCTCAATATTGCTCCTGCTGCTATAGATCGCTGTGATGCAGGCCCAGATTTTGAGAAGAATGAGTGAGTTACTATGCAATTTCTTTTTACTTTATTGTTGAAAAATACATTTGAGTATTCAGTAGACAGAATTATTAGTTTTTAACATACCAAAAAGATGTAGAGCAAAACAAGAATTTCTTCCTCTTGAATTGACCCTTCATTATTGGTGATATGAATTATAGATTCCGGAAATGGTTCAGATCTTTACTTGTGGAATATGGAGGCCCTTTTTTCGATGTTTTTAGAGCAAAGCATCCAGAGCGGTATAAGTTCCTATCCTGTTTGACTTGTTATTTATTCCAAATACCGAAATCATGTGCTTTTTGTTGTTTGTTTTAGATTTTTTATAATTTTCCAATTGATTGATGAATATTGATTTAATGAGTCAAGTTTTAATGTATAATACAGTTAATTCTCATATCTTCTGTGGCAGGCCGGGAAAATTTACATTTTTTTTTTCCTTTTTTGCTTAATAATAACTTCCATCATATGTAAGGAAATTATGAATTGTGAGCACAATATTTAATTTCAATATATGCCACGAATTATACTGAAATATTTGATTTCTAGAAGGTTTCCTGAAATTTAACAGATACTTTCTTTTATATATATTAGTGCAAAAAACCATTCATTTTGTGAAATATTTTGATCAATTGTATTTTTTTACCAAATTTTAATCAAATTTCTGGTATAAAAGTGCGAGACTCCGGTGGAAATATTTCGATGAACAATTAAATTTGATTGAAATATTTGTTTTGAAATGATTTTTCCTAAAATATTGATAACACTAATAAAATAACAAAATCATAGATTGCTTTTAGAAAGGACATGTATATTATATATAATATCCATTTACTAGGCGGCTATATATGATATCCGCATGCATTGGCTTATTGGAAAGGGGTTAAAAGAGGAAAGGAGAAAAGGCAATAAGATTGAAAGTTTCATCGAGATACATGTGAGACTGAATATGAACCCTTCTTTATGGGGGATAAACATTGGGAAGACAACCATTGTGTTTTATTATATTGATATTAAAGTTTGTATAGTTAATGTGACGTTATTCTCATTTCAATGTGAAGGATAGTTGGTTTGGTTGTTTAGCTCTTAGATAGACACCTATGCCAATGTGTAATATCATAACCGATCTTCATTTCCACAATCCATATAGTTTTTATTGTAGTTAAATGACTTAAGTTTGTGTTTTGTTGTGTTTAATCATTTATTACAAATTCAATGAAAATTCTCTCAACATATCCCATCTTTTCCATCATTTTCATGAAAAATGTATAATTATTAAAAAGAAAATTAATATTTTTCTGCATTGATCGATGTTTCTAAATATTTCCATTTCCAGAATGTTCCAAATAAACACTGAACCAGAAATTTAGTACACTAATTCCAAGGACATTGTTTATATTGTAATGATATATTCTCTCATGCTTCTGTTATTCTGCACTATCCTTAATGTAATTTGTTTTGGCAACCAATAGTTCTCTTTATCTTTTTTCAAATTGAGCACATGTAAAGTAATAACCATCCATCGATAATAATGTGTTGCGAGTCTACCATACTTTTCCTTATCATCTGATCATGCTTTTGGACTGAGTGATGCTGCAGAAAAGATGCATACACATGCTGGGCCGTGAAAACTGGTGCAGAAGAATTCAATTTTGGATCAAGAATCGACCATATTCTCGTAGCTGGTCCATGCTTACATCAAAATAACATCGTACAAGGACATAATTTCGTACATTGCCATGTCAATGAATGTGACATACTGACTCAGTTTAAGCGGTGGAAGTCTGAAAATATCCCTTGGTAAATATTAGAATTATTTAACTCATTAGATTGCATGGTCAGGATGGATCCAAGAAATAACCTAAATGGATCTCGTTGCTTGGATGCATACCATATTCCTCCGATAAGATTTGTGCTTTCTCACACTGCAAGAGTGTATCATTCCCTTCTTGTCAAATCCGCAGGTTGAAAGGAGGGAGAGGCATCAAATTGGAAGGTTCTGATCATGCTCCAGTCTATGTTAGTTTGAGGGAAATACCTGATCTTCCAGAGCACAGCACCCCGTCTTTAGCTGCCAGATATGTTCCCAAGGTTCATGGTTTCCAGCAGACCATTGGTGAGTAATTTTTTTCCTTCTCTTCCATCAAACAAGTTTATTTTTCTATAATGCAGTATTTGATTTCGTTGCTACCTTTACAGGCATGATGTTTCCAACTAACTCGATACCTATCTTTGGATTTTACGAAGCATTTATCAAATATTAGCCCATGCTTTTAAAGAATTTTTTTCAAGGAGATAGTAAGGAAAAATGGGTTTCAGAAAGGAAAATAGGAATGAAAAAATACAAATGAGAGAGGATTGTCATTCAAACCTCTTTTTGTTTCTGTAGATACTTGTCCATATTATTTTTCACCTGAAAGATCTCACGTGAGGATTTTGAAGCACTGAAATTAAGGGGACTCTCTTAAACTAGTTTTTGGGTTGAGATGATCTTAAACCACCACGTGAGTCAAGTCAAATTGATTCGGTTGTATTTCAAATGGGATTGACAAATTTTTAAATGTTGGTCTAAACATTATGTATCTCCTCACAAAAGATAATTTACTTGTTAGTGCGATCTATGTAATAAGGACACTAATTTCTAAGAATTTTCCATGTCAAACACCTAAGTCTTACTCAACTGTGATGTGTAGAACACTTGCTGATACACTTTCTTTTAGAAATGTCAATTTATTTAAATATCTTGCTTCCAGCTATTTTTGTATTGAGTTATATGATTTTTAAGTACAGTGCATGTAAACACATCCTTTCCATGTTATACGCAAAATGAACTAAACTATTTTATGTAACATATCCCTCAAGCCTCAATGTTCCTGATACATGTCAGTGATGTAACTATCAATGGGGCATGGAGATCATGTTGAACAACCCAACCGTACAATGAGTTGCATAGTTGCCCCCACCATGTTGATATCATCTCCCAAAATAGTCTATTTGGACATCAGCATCTGTATGATGCAATAGCATTCTAATTGCTCAATCTAGATTTTTGAACTTCAAAATCATCATTCATAGTTCAGTACTTAGGAATGTTGGAAATGGGCTAATTTTTTGTTAGGTTGGTCTTCATGGTAACATGAGCTTCATGTAAGCCCAAACACAAGGAGTAAAACCCTGGGTGTAGATTGAACCTAAGCATCCGTATGATGCAATAGCGTAATTGCTCAATCTAGATTTTTCAACTTCATAATCATCATTCATTGATCAGTACTTAGGAATGTTGGAAATGGACTAATTTTTTGTTAGGTTGGTCTTCATGGTAACATGAGCTCTGTGTAATCCCAAACACAAGGAGTAAAACCTGGGTGTAAATTGAACCTAAGCATCTATGTGCCCACCCCCACCCTCACCCACCCACCCACCCCCCAAACACTCATACCCATTGGTTATTTTTCACAATAAATATTTGTCTAAGTACAATTGTCTCTATAATTAATTTTGGAGATCCTTTAGAGATTTAAAATTGATAGTAAAGCTTTATGAGAGCTCAGACATTTAATGTACAGATAGGATTTTAATGGTGGATAATGAAGCCTTGATCCCCAAAGCCCGAGGTTTTTCTTTTTGTGGACTGTGGTCCTTGGCAAAATTCTGACTACAGACATCATCAGGGCCAGGGGTATAACTTCAGTCAATTTTTTTTTCTTTTTTCTGTTTATGCAAGTCTAGCGGAGAATCATCAAATCACTTATTCATTGTTCTTTCGCTAAGAAGGTTTGGAATCACTTTCTCTCACTCTTTAATGTTTCTTGGCGTTTCCTTCATTCGTTATTTTAGTTGGTCCAAAGTTGGCACCTACAAGCAAGCACTAGCAGGAAACAAATCCTTTGGTCTTTAACCCACTTTGCCATATGATGGGGCTTTTGGCTTTTGGGCTGAATGGCAAAGTTTTTTATGGAAAGGAACTGCAGCTTGACAAAGTGGTCTGTGAAATTGTGGGTTTGATCTTTTATTGGAGTAGAGCTTTTGAAGAATTCAAAAGAACTTTTTTGGAAGACTTTATGTTTAGCTGGGATTCAATCTGTGATTTCTAGGGTTTTTTCTTGTTTAGCTTTGCGTTTTCCTGGTTTTGCTGTCCTGAGACGTTTGTAGTTGGGTGGCCACCCCGTTTGGTTTTTTCATTAATTAAATTCTCTTTACCCATAAAAAAAAGGAGACCATTCCATTTTCCTCTATTGTACTCCAGCTTGGTAGTTTCCACAGCCTGTCCAGGTTTTAGCCCTGGGATTTTGTGTTGGACTTGAAACGCCATCTACAAAAGTTCATCAATCAAAATAATTTTTCCTTTCTAGCTTTTTATCATTTTATATTTTATTTGTTCAACATGCATCTAAGTTGAGGAAGAAGGTTCATTATTGTCTTTGCCACCACACCTAATTTTAAACTATGATGCTGCAATAGCTTGTCACCTAGCCTCCTAAGTGTTGCAAACCCATGTGACTTGGACATGGTGGCTATAAATTATCTTATTAATGTATAAAATTGTAGAATGGTCAAAATATATACTAATGGTATAAAATTCTAAATACTATTTTAGTATATATATATATATATATATATATATATATATATATATATATATAGGGTGGTGTCGGAGGCCCTAAAGAGAGCCAAACATTGTGCCAAACATTTTTTCAATGTATGGGTTAGAAATTTCAGAATGGGCTGATTTTTTGTGAGGATGATCTCTATGATGAACAGATCATCCTCACCAAAAATCAGTCCATTCCGAAACTTCTAACACCATCAAAAGTGGTTTACAAAAATCGGACGGTCCACGATTCTTCAACTTGTAAACTAGGGTTAGAAGTTTTGGAATGAGCTGATTTTTGGTGAGGATGATCTCCTCACCATAGAGATCATCCTCACAAAAAATCAGCCCATTCCAAAACTTCTAACCCATGCATTGAGAAATGTTTGGCTCTCTTTATATATATATGGGAAGCGTTCGGAAGCCCTAAAGAGAACCAAACATTGTGCCAAACATTTTTCAATGCATGTGTTAGAAGTTTTGGAATGGGTTAGAGATCATCCTCACAAAAAATCAGCTCATTTTTGTAAACCACTTTTGATGGGGTTAGAAGTTTCAGAATGGGCTGATTTTTGGTGAGGATGATCTCCTCATCATAGAAATCATCCTCACAAAAAAATCAGCCCATTCCGAAATTTCTAACCCATACATTGAAAAAATGTTTGGCTCTCTTTAGGGCGTCCGAACGCCACCCTATATATATATATATATATAAAAGCATCTCTCTGTTAAATTGATGCCTAAGTTCCCTTGTTGGATAATGCCTTTCTAAGCAAGCTGTTTTTCCATTTTCGTTCTCTTTATTAAACAAGATGAAGAGAAAAAAAGAACACAAGGTGGAAATATTTTTTAATCTTATGATATTATTATTACTTTGTACTTCTGTCGTATTGTTTGGCGGCTTCATCTACATTTTCAATGAGAGTTCCAAATGCTTGTCAATAACCATAATGATGCAGTATTCTACTTTGTGTGCAACATTTATCTTTTATTTACTTTCTCTAGCTTATTGTGCAATTGCTCTTCATGCAGTGACTTTGCTTTCAAAAAGACAATTAGCTGCCCAAGTCAAGAACCATGAAGTTCCACAACTTTTCGATGGAAACATCGCGGCAGAAAATTGCAATAACACTGTAAAATCATCATTCCCGGAATGCAGTTTATCCGACTCTCCTTCAGTTGAAAACCTTGCTACTTCAAACCACAAACATCTAAATGTTAGAAGTAGTGTTGTTGCCAATGTGGCTGCCAAGAAGAATGCAATGGTTATGTTACAAAGTGAGACAATGAAATCGATACCAAAAACCAATAAAAAAGCAAAACATAATACTACCCAGCGCACATTGGGATCTTATTTCCAGAAAAAACCCAATCCATGTGTTGATGATGACCACTCTAGCCCTGGTATCTCGTTTAGTCAAGAAGATATCACAGAAAGAGAGGCTGAATCTTCTCTTTTAACAAAGGAGCCGAATTCCCCTAAAGAAGCTTTTGTGGGAAATGTTGATGAGTTCCACATTAGTCCATCTACTGAGGATCAAGGTGATGTAAATGCTTGCTGTTCTTCTGGAAAGGAGAAACATAATGTTGCACTGTTCGAGTGGCAAAGGATTCAGCAGCTCATGCATAAGCATAAAAGTGTACCTCTCTGCATAGGTCACAGTGAACCTTGTGTTGCTCGGATAGTGAAGAAAGAAGGTCCAAACCTAGGTCGTAAATTTTATGTCTGCCGTCGGGCTGAGGTAGTTTATGCTCATTGTTGCATTTAATTCAGCATGCTGTTTGACATTTTTAGCTTCTATTCACTACATGTGATCATATTGGTTTGTTTGAGGCTGCTAACTTATTCAACAGAAGCTTTATGAGAATCTTTATGTGGGCTACTGTTATTTACCAGATTGTTTTAATCTCCAATAGTGAAAATTGGGATCATGCTCAAGGTTGATGATAAACCAGTACTTTTGACTAACAAAATTTCTTAAAAGAAAATGATGAAGGATGAGAAAGTCTTTCTGGGCTTGTTGATGATGTATAATATATGTAAAGGAGAACAACTGAAAAACCTAGACAAATTACATAAATCAGATGAAGTCTTTTATTTGTTAGTAGATTTAGTATTATTTTGTTTCCTTATTCATGGCTTCCTGTTATAAACTTCTGATTTTTCATGAATGCTCATGATTAGTGCACATTAATTTTTATATCCAAATTTGATATATAACATTGTAAAGATGGTGCCAAAATTGAGTTTTCCTTCCATTAATTTTTTTTGGCAATTGATGTTACTAATTGTCACTGCAATTCAGATTGTTTTTAGTGATAATTTATCGCCATTTATTTAGCGGCCCTTTGAACGTGGATTCCTCACTTTATGGATGTTTTTAGTACAATGGGTCATTAAATGGCTGAATCACTACAGTTGACTTGCCCCGTAGTACCTGTAAATTAGATAGATTTGCCTTGGAAATGGTTTGTGACTTGCAAATGATTTAATGGGTTTGAAACTGGCTTTTAGTCTCTGTTTTAGGAACATCAAAAGTAATGTGTAAGATTCTAGTGATTCCGAGTTTCAGACTTTGGTCCATGAACCTTGTACCATTAGGAACTTGTGAAGTTAAAGCTTTTATATTTAGTTTGTTATCAACAAGTCAAATATACCTTGTCTTTGACGGATGAGGTTTGAAGTAGTGTACATCTGCATAACACAGGTAAGATGGAGAGCATATGCATTAATTAGAAGACTTATTTTGTTTCCAGGGACCATCATCAAATCCAGAAGCACGTTGCGATTTCTTTAAGTGGGCTGCTTCAAAATCTGGGCAAAGACAAAGATGATCTCTGTTGGAGCATTGAATTCAAATTTTCAAAGCCTATCTATAGGGTGGTAATAATATGGGGTGCTGTCCTGATTACATGGAAAAATTTCCCAATTTACCCCTAGCTGTTTTCATTGGCAGGTATGCCGAGTTAAAATATTCTGCAATTTGTTCCATAACTCTTTTTTTTTTTTTTTGGGGGGGGGGGGGGGGGTGTTTAGCATCAGTGTTTAGGATGGAGATTCATGGGGGCATTCTGTAGATATTTGTCTTGTGTTCGGAAATTTTACTTGTTGCAACAAAAGGTATTTGGTTGAGTCATAGGTAACCCAACAAAAAAGTGGTAAGGTATAAATATGTGTTAATGTTTTGGCCAAAAGGGTTTGGTCACTAGGTTCATCATGGGTTGAGTTCTTTAAGAGTTTGCCTTCAATAATGTTATCCACTAAACGTGTGCACTATAATTTGCATAAATTACTAACTAAATACCTATGCAAATGTAAACATTATAGTGTGAAGACCTAGGTTCCATAACAATCCTTGGAACCTCTAGTCCTGTTAGGCACAAATCAGTAGAAGGTACACACATGACAGTAGCTTCAGAGATCAATGAACTCATTAAGTACTAAGTCTTCCACCCTTTTTCAAGTTTCGCTATTTGCTTGCTAGTTCTCTGTTAAAACAAATTGGAGGCATCATCTATTCTGATCTGATTCTGTATGTAACTGTTATATGGTTCCCAATTTACACAAACAGTTGTATCAGAGATTGTTAAGCTATATTATTTTATGGTCCATCTTATAAGAACAACTCAAAGGGAAACTTGCCATGATTTTATTAATTACGATTTTAATTCTCAATTCTGTACTTTTCTATGGCTCTGCTTATTTTGTTTCTGGTACGGGTGCATAGGGGAAGGTTGAGATTATTAATGAAAATATGTTTCTTGCTTTCTTCCAGGGACCTTCTAATTCTGAAACAAATTGTAATTATTTTAAATGAACGGATTCAAAATCTGTGCAAAAACAGAGATGATTCTGATAAATATTCCTTCTGTGTGCTTCATTGACTTTTCCTCGGGCGTTCCAGGTAGAATGCACACATTTTGTAAAATCTTGTATATTCTTCAATGGAAGCTGCATGACCTTTTGTGCATTATCACAAGTTGTATTCTGTGAAGGTCTGTAATCTCTCGAAGTATACCTGTCCTAAATTGTGTTCTTGATGGACCATTATTTATGTTATTCTCTGTTGGATTGGAAGTTCTGTACATCTTAATGTTTTTGTTGATTTTGTTTTTCCTTATTTTTGTCGAGAAACGATTTTCATTTGGTGATGACCGATAGTCCTGTAAATGGATCCTCACAAAGAAAACAAAATTTTTTGGCTTTGAAGTTCAGCTTTCAATGATGTTCTTCGCATCATCTTTCTTCAAACAGATGCTTTTGCATCTGAGCTAGTTGGAACTTGTGATATGGCTTTGACAGCGGCCAAACCTAATTGGTCATCACTCAAACCACTAATCAGTGCAATCTCTCATAGCCCCAGCTTACCGATGAAAAAAAATACAGTTATTTTTAAAAGATCAAAAAATATGAAATTTTCAAATTATTTTCCACAAAAAAATAGAAGACTTGAATAACACCATGATGTCCCATCCCAAGTACCATTGTGTATACAAATGGGCCGTGTTACAATTGTTTTAAGCATAATCACAAAATTCTTCAATTTTCTTTTTAAATTCGTAAAATTCTCTAAATTAAGGGTAAGTTGATTAATTTGGAGATCATGGAATATGGTAACATTTTTCCCTTTCAGTAATTTTAGTTTTTTCAACATTCACATGTTAAGGAGAAGGGATTTAGAAAGAGGTTGAAGATGGTAGGTTTTGGTAACATATCCGATAAAATATTTTGTATGGTCTCCAAAATTTTCTCTATTTTTTTTTTTATGAAATTTACCTGAATTGAAACCCTCACCAAATAATTATGGAAATATAATTTTGTTACTATGGTTTTAAGAGAGATTTACAACATACCCAACTGTTGCATTATTATAACAAAAACTCCCTTGAAGCACGGACAACTCTAAAGGGTACCTTACATTTTGAAGTTTATTATCCAACAAACCTCAGTTTATCAAGTTTGTTACCGAGCAAACCTTGGAGTGGACATCTCATCATAAAATTTAAATTTATACAATTAGTTACGGACAAACATATTTGCCTTGAAATCTACAAGTCTGTTTCGTTGGATTGCTAATTTGATAATACACGTGGACCCAACAGCCCTTACAACTCTTTGTATGATTTGAAATCTTACTAAGTTAATAATGGTAATGTGTTTTATAAAATAAGATTTGTTCAAATAACGAACTTGACGAAGTACAAGAGTTTTTGTAATAAAATTGCAACAGACAGGTGTGCTTGGTAAATATCTCTAGTTTTAAATAATTGTGAGGAAAAACCCCTACAATTGTCGCATTAGGGATTAGTGTGATACAGCCAAGCCAATAAAGAATGCTTTAATGCTTTGATGAGTGTTAGTCGCACCATTTTTTGACCTAATGGTAAAGGTATGGCCCACCATGTTCTTAATAAAAATCAAGCAATATTTAATCTTTGCTATTCATTAGCTGCCACAATGATATAATGAAACAAAATGATTATTATTTATTTGTCACTCTTTCTTAAAATCAACGGCCAATTTTATAAATAGATTAATTAATAAAGTAATCTTTCTTTCTTCGTCAATAATCACCTAAGGTATGTGTCGTGCACTGATCCTAACGGCCAAAATGTTCAACCAATGTCCATACCTTAGGTGGACCCAATCATCTGATCTTATTGGTCCAAATACAAGCAAGAACTTTGTACAAATACTGGGAAAAAAGAAAAAAAAACCCTTGGCATCATCTCACAATAAACCCCCATCTCGCCACTCGTCTATCTTTCTGTCTGTTGGATTCATTCGATTGGTGTATATTCCAGTTTTATGAATTGCTATGAGAACATTCAAGAAAAAGCCTTCATCAACTTATAAAGGATGAGGGATGAATCATTCAAACGACCATTATCCAATTTGTATTTTGTGTCTAACGTGATTAGTAGTATTGATTTGAGTAACATTATGCCAACGTTACTTAACGCTCCTACCACACTTTGTTAATCCTCAGGATTTAGTTTAAGTCAAACTTACTCCAATATGTCTTAAAAAATAAGAATTATCAGTTTTTAAAATTTTGAAAACTTCACTTATTATCAAGTTTATGTATAAATGAAGTATCCATCCTTTTACATAGACATAAGAGGTGCAATAAACAGCTTGGATCGACCATATGGCATTGGTCCAAGGTTTAGTAAATTCTTAAAATTTTTGACAAAGTCCAAACTTTTCTAATAAAAATCTAGACACTCCTTGGATCATTCGGCCATGTACAAAGTGAGACATCTCCACTCTCCACCAATAGTTGAAATGAGGAAAAAAAAAATTAGAATATGAGATTATCAGATTTTTAATTTTATTTTACAAGCAAACGAGATTAGTTACCAATAACTATTAATTAGTAGATGAAAACCCATTTTGAACCCAAGACGAGACGTATTGCTCGAGTTGTCTTGGTATTAGGCATGGACGAGACGGATAAATCAATTTTTCGAATCAGATTTAAAACCTCACGTTTATTTTTCAAAATTTTAATCGATACGTGTCAAACGAATTGAAAAACTCATCCGAGACTAATCGATATCTGACATAAATGAGACAAGATGTGAAATCGAATTTTAAAACCATGTCACTCATAGACTTTAAATGCGTGGCTTCAATTCGTGGCCACATGTAGAATGTTAGATCGACAGATAAGAATTCTGATAACTACTAAGCGGACTTTTTGGGGGAAAAGAAAAATAATAGAAAAAAAAGGAAAACCAACCAACCCAGAGATAGAGATTGCCTTGGACGACCAAAAACAAGGGTCCCAAACAGAGTGACAAACAGATTAAAATTCTCACCAATAATACAAGTGGCCGGCCCACCAACCTAAATACAGATACGAAAACAACAAATATGAAATAGTACAAAACATTCTGTACACCCAGGAGTTGGTTTGCATAAATTAT
The DNA here is from genome assembly GCF_017979445.1 of Akebia trifoliata. NCBI lineage: Eukaryota > Viridiplantae > Streptophyta > Magnoliopsida > Ranunculales > Lardizabalaceae > Akebia > Akebia trifoliata. The sequence continues at coordinate 47,860,964 of NC_141377.1, forward strand.
TTTGGGCCCTTCGACCCTTGATTTGAATGCATGGTTTTAAAACTTGTTTTGACGTCTCGTCTCGTCCATGAGTGAGACTGAGTCCTCTCGGACAAGTCGTCCGATTTGTTAAGTGGTCTTGCTCAACAATGAGACATTGGACTGCGTTTGAAAATGGTGATTTGAGATGACTTGTCAATCCGTCTCGTTGGTGGATGGATTTAAAATCATATTTGAATCTGGTTCATCTAGTTAGACTTATAAACCAATTCAATGCCTGTTCATCTTATTAGACTTATAAACTGAAAATCAGCTTGATTTGTGATCTCCATGAATTATATGAAATGGCCTAAAAGTGGATTCCTCTGCAAAATTGTAGGAATTCGATGGTTGGAAATTACTAATAAAGCTCAGTTAATAAATGAGTGATTGGCCCCAAATTATATGACACTTGTTTGGCAAAGAGGACGGGAGTTATTTTGTAGGATACTCCAGCATACACCAAACACCAAAAGGTTTAAAACAGAAAAACCTAATTCCTTCTGTCGATTGAACTGTAAATTTAACTCTTTTCAATATAAGAGAAAACCCATAAACCCAATCTCACACCAACAACAAATAGAGGAAAAAAAAACAGGAAAGAAGAAGAAGAAGACCCTTCTTCTTTTTCTTCTTCTCTCCAAGATTAGCAATGGGTAGCCAAGTTTCTAAACAGGTGGAGCGACGAAAGGCGCTGTCAACGGAGAAGAAAACTCTATGTGATCTTCAACAAAATTGTGGTACTGACTTCCCGTGCTCCGACTACTGTCCTCCTGATCGAAAAAATTGGATGTCGGGTCTTGGCCCACAAGGAATTCACATTAATAAGATCGTTTGGCCGGGTACCCATGACTCAGCAACCAATAAGATTGGCATCAGAGGCATCACTCGCCCCTTCGCGCAGTGCCAATCTTTGTCGATCTATCATCAGCTAGCCAAGGGAGCTCGGGTCTTAGACATTCGGGTCCGAGAAGATCGCCGGGTCTGCCACGGTATCCTTGTTACCTATGGGATCGACGTTGTCATCAATGACATCAAGAAATTTCTCTCAGAAACCCAATCAGAGATTATAATTCTAGAGATAAGAACAGAATTCGGGCATGAAGACCCACCCGAATTCGACAAGTACTTGGTGGATCAACTCGGTGAATTCTTGATCCACCAAGATGACAACGTTTTTGGAAAGACGATCGCTGAGTTGCTCCCCAAGCGAATTATATGTGTATGGAAGCCGAGGAAAGCACCTCAACCTCATGCCGGTGGTCCACTATGGAGTGCCGGGTACTTGAAGGATAATTGGGTCGATACCGACTTGCCTTCAACAAAATTCGAAAGCAATCTGAAACATTTAAGTGAGCAGCCACCAGTGTCCAAAAGGAAATTCTTTTACAGAGTAGAGAATACGGCGACACCTCAGGCTGATAACCCGATTGTATGTGTGAGGCCGGTGACACGGAGAATCCATGGATATGCAAGGCTTTTTATAGTGCAATGCTTATCGAGGGGTTGCGGGGATCGATTGCAGATCTATTCAACAGATTTTATTGATGACGATTTCGTTGATGCTTGTGTTGGATTCACAAAAGCGAGAATTGAAGAGAAGGCCTGAAATTTTTTGGATTATGGTGATTCTAGTTGTTGTTGTTGGTGTTTTTCTTGCTCTATAATTCCTCTCCCCCCCCCCCCCCCCCCCCTTTTCAAAATCTTCTTTGCTATTATTGTTCCTGTAATTAAAATTTTAGATTTTTTTCTTCTTCTTTAGTTTGGAAATTTGTAATATTGTATGCATCATATGGTGTAAAGGAGTGAAATTTGTTTGAGTGTGTATGTTTTGAGGTTATCAATGAGTTTGTAGTTATATTTAAGTTGAGGGAAAAAAATTATATGAACTTATTTGTGAAAATATATGAGTAGCTCTGATAAGTGATGAACTATAAGCAGAAGTCCATTGAAAAAGATTGTCTCAAGTAAGCTAAAGATTTTAAAAAGAGCGAGATGAGGACCAAGTCGAGAGAGTGAATATGAATACACTTGAATTAAAAAAGATATTACTTTAATAAAATTGATTAAATAAGTGATGCAGGACGGAGAGAAGAAGGTGGAGGGGTAGGAAATCTGGTTTGCGATTTGGACTACAATATGATTATCATAACAGTATAATGTAAGAGAAAGTATTAAAGTTGAGGATTAAGGGTTAAGGTTAAGGAATTGGGCATGATGTCCCCATCGATAGGGTTCGCTTTGTTCATTCGACTCAAATGGTAGCGATGATAAATTGAGTAAGATACATTTGAGAGGATTCAGATGATAAGCTAAAGCGAGCACAACTCAATTAAGGGATCTTCAACCTTAAGTAATAAAGAGAAAGATTGCTCCAACTCGATTTATATGGGATTTGAAGCAGACAATCTCTAACAAAGTTATTGTTCACTCTTATGGTTAGCCCTCAATTGGTCTACAGAGAATTAAACAGAGGAACAAGATTCACTAATAAGGATTTTATGATGATAATGATGATGGTGGAAACAAAAATGGATTTCCAATCCATTATTGCTTAGGATTTCGAGACCTAATTCGCTATGATCTAAAGCCAAATATTAACCATTAATGCATCTGATGGTTAGGATCATTCATTCCACCGTTAGGTGACTTGTCTATTCATGATAACTCAGCTTGGTGTGGTCGCGGACACAAGAATTGGTTGGTTGCACAGAAGATAACTTGATAATTAAGATGGTCATACAAATTCATTAAAATAAAAAAATAAAAAAATTGTCCCCATCTCCATCTAATCAAAACTTATCCAAAATTCTAATGTTAATGTGCTTGATATTGCCCTTTTGCACCAATGACTTAATTGTGACTTGTTGACTTTATGGGTAAATTTCAATGTGGTAGGTTTGATGAGTTGGAAGGGTGAGGTTCACATGTTTGTTTTTCATTTATTTTCTTGTATCTATCATATCTAAGACATACCTCACCAAGTTTTGATAATATTGAGATACCTCTATGTTTTAAAACTGATGAAGTACCCCTTGACTCCATTCCTCTATCTGAGAAAATGGAAAATGACACGAACGACCTCAAATTCAACCTCCTCCAGCCATAACCCTTGATTTTTCTACCCAAAACTCAGTTGTCTTCAACTTCTAACCTAAAATTTTTTTTACTCCATCTCTTGAAACCTTCAGACCTCAAGAACAAGATAATATTTTCAGAAAACTTGGAATTATGGGAAGAAAACCTTAAGGGTTTTCGGCCAAAGTTGAAGATAATGGACAGAAGACAAGGTCGAATGGGTTTAAAAAGAATTTACCCTAGAGAATAGTTTGAAGATGACAGTTTTTTTAGAGTAAAATCAAGGGTTATTGGCTAGAGGTTGAAGATGATGACATTTTGGTCATATATTAGTCTCTCTTGGAATACCAAGGTCAAGGGCTATGTCATCAGTATGAAAACATGGGGGTATATAAAATATTCACCAAAAACTAGATGGATGTCTAAATCACCCTAATTAATCATAGAATTTTCTAATAATGATCATCAAAATTTTATCCCAAAAATTTGAGATTGGTTGAACAAATCTTATTCCTCCCTTCAATCCTATTTAAAGCAATATGGGAAATAATTCCCATGCAGGTTTTTTTGGTCATTGTATTATATCATTAGAAGACAAAAATGATTTTTTTTTTTTTTTGAAGGATTTTTATAAAAAACATAAGGTCTTGAAAGTTGTAACATCTTATCCTTGTATGATATTGGCATTCCCCATTAAAAAATGTTCAAAATCTCTTTCAGTAAATCAGAATTTTAAATCTGTTGCACAAAATAGAACTAGAAGAACAATTAGGAACACCATCCATGTTATACCTTTCCATTCTAACTGAACCTAACACAAAAAATTTAAATCGTAGAAGTCATTGATTGACTCCAACAATAGAGAACCTTGTACTCCTCCCTACTTAGAAATAGAAATCGAGGAAATAGAGTTGTGAGATAGAAGGAAACAAGTGAGATAGATTACTAGATAGAACCTGCCCTACCGCATTTAATGATATTGGCAGGAAGAGGGGCCTCGTCCCTTGTGGGAATGGCCGAAGGATTGTCCTCTCCAATGCCCTTCACTCTCAAGTAGAGCTCTTGTCCAAGGTACCATCTTTCAGAGTCCTGAGACCTCACATTCCACATACCATGGTTATCCAATTCCATCAATATCGCTGTCCATGAATTTGGATATACCTGCTCACAATTACCACGAGAAATAAACTCGAAAAGGTCTTAAGACGTAGTGTCAGGGTAATTTCAAATATGGGTGAAGAGATGTTTCACATAGACCAACCTGGACAGTAGAACGAGAAACAGCGTCAAACATATTATACATTAATTGCTTGCTTTGGTTCCACTTCCCGACATCCATCCTGCCAAATCCAATTTGATAAAATTTTGTTTGCTTAGTCTCCAGGCCACAAATATAGGAAGTATACCATTTTATATTAAATTTGCCTCACCCAACAACAAAGAAGTTGTATCCATCAATATGCCAAGTTTGCATAGTGGGTCGGGTGTTCTGAAACACTATATGGATGAAATCTCGGTATCTGACATCAAGAACCGAAGTGCCCAATGACGGGAAACGGCCATCTGGTGTGTCAGGGATGATATTGGGAACAAACACATCGTCGAGCTGGAAATAGTCCGCTATCTTCAATGGCGTATCTGGGTTCACAAAGGAGATGCCATTGACCGTGTACCGATGATGGTTGTCAATGATTGCTATGTCATTCTGGAGGACGATTGTGCGTGTAATATTGATGAGACCGTAATGGAACGAACCTTGTGGGTTTGGTCGAGCTGCTCCCACCGCTAAGTCCCACCTATTGGAACACAATGCAACTTCAGTGTCAATGTGTACCTCTTTTGTGAAGATTTAACCAGTTTTGTACAAACCTTATCGAACGGGCTTGCTCCATAGAGTATTTGTAATCGAATGGTATGGGCCCTGGTGGGAGTGGACCAATTGGATTTGCTTGAGAGCCAGAGCAACGTATATATGCAACACCTGTGAGCTCGGGAGAAATAAATCGAGAGGTCGCAACCATGTAATATGACATGCCAGCCATCTGATTTGCAGTGACTAGAATAGAGTAAGATTGGCCTACGTGGATGTCTAGAGTTCGGTAGTATTGTTTAAGGGTGTAGGATCCTTCAGTCTCCACCAACAGCATAAGATGGTCCTGAATTCTGAAGTTCAAAGATGTTTTCAGACCCACATTCGAGATTCTTAGTCGATATGTAGCTCCTGTTAATCAGACCAAAAAAAAAAAAAAAAAGTTGCCTTTAAATGACACTATTTATGTCTACAAGTAAAAAATGCTGATTGTACTTATGCCTTATGCTTGTTCTATGAATGGAAATGAATCCCAAATAGGGGGGGAGATCAAAGTGCCGAAGTTTGTTCTGTTCTGTTTTGGGGTGGAGGGCATAACAACCTGACATGCTTTGGCACAGCATGATTAGGCTCTCGAGAGAAAAATAACTATAAGAAACCTGTTCAAATTGGGGTAAACTTTAGGGGTGTCAAGAGTAAGGTAAGGTTGGATAGTAGTATTATATCCACAGCTAAAAAATGGATCCAAGTCAGGTAGTTTGGATTTCGGGTTGCACAATGAAGCGAAAGTGTGCACGAAAGGGTATCCCTATCCGATCCAATTTTCAAATGGATCAAACTAAAAGAATCAGTTTTAGCAGGTTGGGTAATTGCATATTACTTGGTGCCCTCAGTAAACCCTCATTAATTTCAAGGCTGATTCTGAATGCTGAGTAACCAAACTCAATCCTGAAGGATTTAGGATGCCCTGACTCTAATAGACGATCCCATTTTTTGAAAATTTTATAATATTTACAAAAATGACATCATACAATGACAATAAAACCCTTAACTTTTTCCCTTTGAAGACTAAAAAATATTTACTTTTCAATGTTTTCTTATGTAAAATGCAACGTGGAAACCCTACGAAATGAAAGAAATAATGGAAAAAGAGTTAATTTAAGGAAAATGCTGGAATGACACAAACGGAGACACAAAGGTGACAAAAATGATGTGATGGCACGCACATAACCTTAGATGCTTTTTACTCGTATCTCGAGGAAAGCATCTGCGGTAATATGCATGACACCACAAGTTTTTGTCACCCTTGTGTCTCCCTTTGTGTCACCCCAGCACGACTCTTAATTTAATGATCAAAGTCCCCTTAAGTAAATGACCAAATAACCCTCTTCCTCCCTTTTAAATCTACAGAGTTCTTTTTAAGCACATTTTTTATGTAACTAATCAAAATCAAATCTGCAATATCCAATATCTTATATGACATATTCTGCCTAAAAAAAAATTCAAGAATCTTCTTTATTATAAAGTTTTAAAAAAAAAAAAAAGGCCTCAATAATTTTTTTTTTTTTAAGAAAAAGAAAAAGAAAAAGGAAATACCTGGTTGAAAGTTGAAATTGGCCTGGTAGGGCCCAAGGCCATTGATCAAAATTCCATTCGGTGTTAATGGCAAAGGGATCCCGCGATCAAGGGAAGTTCTCATGTCCTGATCCACATTTTCTTTTATCTCAATCTCAATTACATTATATGTTAGTAAAGTAATACAGATTAATAATTAAATTCGTTATCGAGCAAACATACCTGATAGTCTGAAATGTACCAATCTCCAATCAAGATATCGAATTCTTCGAGTGGAGCATCGAAGGGAATGGGAATTACAACCCGATTATTAATACGAATGGCACCGTACCCACCGGCCGCCTTTTGAAGCATCAACGATGGGAAGTAGAAGAAACTTCCAATTTGATCCTTAGTTTGGAAACTATAAGTCCAGTTTTGGCCTGGTGGTATCGGGCAGTTAGTCCCTTGCACTCCATCCTGCCATGAATTCCTCCTCTGTTGCACTCCATTCCTAAATCCAAATAAAATAAAATTAATACCCATAATCCAAAAATGAAATAAAATAAATCAAAATCATTTTTCATGTAAATTAATTTGATCTTAATACCAGGTGAGGAGGAAGGGCTCAGACAAGTTGTTGTGGACATTAACATTAACAATGTCGTTGGTTGTCACATTTAACAATGGGCCAGGAAATTGATCATTGATCACAATCACCTAAATAATCAACAAAATCAGATAATTATGGGATTTGATTTATTTTAAAGAAAAACTGTAAAATGGGATGATTGGAGTTTAATGATATAAAACCTGTTTTGGTGCACCAAGAGGAGCACGTTCAGAGTAAGAAACAGTCCAATCAAAGAAGATAGTGGGATTATCGGCATCAATCAACCCAAATAGCAAGAAAGTACTACTGTAGAGTAGAAATGATGATGCAATGAGTCTGAAACGACTGATTGGTTCTTCCATCTGATCATGCAAACTTCGTAAAACTAAAACAAAACCAGAAGTGATTCAGAAACCCTAATTGATAGAAGATAGAACTTGTATGGTTTTTGGTCACTTAATTATAAGAAAATATTAAAGAAACTTTATTTAAAGATTCAACAAGTTTATTTATTTATTTAAAGTTAAAGAGTCGCGAAAGAAAAGAAAGAGATGAAGAAGAATCTTTTTTGTTACTAAGATATCTCTATCTGGAATCGAATGGAAATTAGGTTCTTCACGACGACAGTGCGTGTTACGGGACGAGATCTTGACGGTTACAATACTGCCAGATTTCGCCATGTTGGACGCCCGCATTGCAGGAGAGCAACGAAAACTAAAAGTGGATTCTTATGGGCCGTTGGATTACGTGGACTATTTGATAGAACATGGGAGATGATTTAACTAGGTAGCTCGCAGAGGTACTACATCGGAATCTACGCTTTCGATTTAGAGGGTAGTTATCACTACTTTTGACTCTTTTATGTATGTATACGATTGGTCAAAAGAAAGCTAAAGCAAAGGTAGATTTACGAATTAATTTGCGATTGGATATGATAACATTTTGGGATGGGCTATCCGCACCCCCACCATTTGTGCTTAATGTTGGGCGTTTGCAACAAATCGGTTCAATATCGAATCAATGCCACTCCAACACTGATTCGAAAATTTTAAGGATGTATGTGATTCTTACGGATTAATGAATATGTGAATTGATTCAGATTCATTTCTTTTCATCATTAATCTGAAATTGATCTGATCCGAACACATGCCTTATTTTCAAATTACTAATCTGGATTGGATTTAGATCTATTAAATTTCTTAACAAATGATTACCAATTTAGTATCAATTGGATATGAACCCAATCTAACTGACTAACCCTCACACATGTAGATGGTTTGGACTATTTTTTATCTCCCAAATATCCACATATTGTGCATTTGATATTAGATAACTCAAGAAAGATTTGATCTAAGGTTGTTGATGGGTTTCACGTATATACATAGAATCAAAATTTAAATAAAACATTGTTTCTTATTTTTATCAATTTCAATTCTGAATAAGAAATCCTTGGAATCAAACCTAACCCTATATGAACCCATTATCCATCAAGTACTCTTTAGGTACCCAATAAGATAGGATAGGCAAACATTATTTGTTGAAAAAAATCTAACATATAATTCTTCACTCGTCACTGGATAATAATAATAATAATAAAATTTTCAAACAAATCGAACTTTTGAAAAGAAGCCTTAGAAAATTTAATTAAGATCTAAAGATTTTGTTTGTAGTAGAGACCGAAAAGGAATAGAAAATATAGAGAGAGGTTGACCATATTTTGTTTAGAATCTAATTTTGGCTAAATACATTCCTTTAATTAGTACACAATTAGATTATTTAGTATCTTGTAGATAAGTTACAAGCAAAAGGTCCACTATGGTGTCCCCAACATGGCCATCCAGATTTAAACTAAAAAATAATTGGCCTAAAGGTAATTTTTCACTAATTACTAACCAATATTTTATTTTATTTAAATGTATAAATTTGGTCCTTTTTTTTTTTTGGATTTCAACTTTTGTAGAATATATATATATATAACCCTAGGGTAATCTGAAAATTAGGAGCTGGTAGAGAATTTGAAATTTTTTTTTAGGAAAATTCAACTAATTCACACCAAAAATGGGTCTTTTTGAAACATTACAATGTGATTTTGGAGACCCACGTTTTAGATTCTAGAAAGAGACCCCACATTTCTAATGGTCCACAAGTTTTGAAGGGCATCCAAATTTACATAAGGCCTATGTTGAGACATCAACTTTATAATTTATATTTTTAAGAGGGACTATTAGGTAACATGTGCAAAAGCACTTGTATTACAATAATTAAGATTTATGCACGATTAAATTGTTTTTATAAATATTATGAAAAATAATTTTAAGAATTTTAAATTGATAATCTATTTTAAATTAAGAACCCACTTTAGAAAGGTTTTGCTGAATATTTGAGATACCCCCCATGTTTTCAAACTACTGTTATATGGACCTTGACAGTGGTCCCCAATGGATGATGGGCTGAAAATGACATAATCACCCTCGTCTAATCTCTAACCAAAAAAACATTGATTTTTCTGGTAATAATCTACCATCTTCAAGCTCTTGAACCTCATCTAAATCTATCATCTTCGTTTCTTTTAAAATATTCATCATTTACTTCTAAATTCTCTATTTAATTCTTAATGTTTGAACATTGATGGAGTCATGGAGATAGAATCTTATGGTTAAAGGCACTTAAGCCCTACTTGGTATGCTGCAAATCATCTTTTTAAATCAATTTTATTGCTACTTGGTTGTACAATGCAAATGATTCATATTGCAAAAAGTTTGCATTGACGCTTAAATTCTAAAGAAAATGATTTAAGATACAAAAAAGGACAGTAAATTACAATGAATTTTTTTATTGCAAAGAGCAGCCGATCACAAAAAACAAAAAAAAAAAAGATTAGTAAGAGATTTTCCAATGGTTACCAAGCAATAGTAAATCATTCATTGTAAAACATTTGCCAAATGATTTGTGATGTATTGTACAATTCATAGTTTTTTTAATTTCTTATTATGTTGAGGATAAGATTGGAACTCAAGACCTCTTGAGTGTTACTTGTAAAAAAATAGTATTTTCCTTTTTGGGTGAAATATAAAAGAACTCTTTCCTTTTTTCCTTTTTTGTTTTACTTTACTTTATTGATTTTGAAAGTTGCACAAATAATTCTTCTTTTTTTAGTTTCACATTAGGCAAATACAAGGAAAGTTCTCAACTTATTTATGTTCTCTCTCTCTTTAATGCTTGAGTGTGAGAGAGATAGAGATTGGGCCTCGCGCCCACATGGGGGCCCAAGGCACAATCCGTCGGAAAACCTTAGTGTGTGTGTGTGCGCATTCGATGCGCGCACAGGTGAGGGGATGCAAATTTTGGAATTTAAGCCTCACGTGGGTGCGCGTGATAGACCCCCTATTATAATTATAGGGTTATGATATTACCACATCATTTTGTTATGAATAAACATCATAAGCTTCACATGTGTGTGCGTGATAGGCCCGTTTTGCTAAACAGTTTGTGTTTTTATTTAACTGTTAATCTCAAGTTTGTGCATTCCTTTGATTGAAAATACAAAACCACTCAAAACTAAACAGAAACTTGTTCTAAATCAGAACAAAACAACCTAAACATATCGATAAGGTTCTTCGTTTGAATCGGATCAAAGTTGCACTATTATAATTATAGGGTTATGATATTACCACATCATTCTGTTATGAATAAACATCATAAATGATTTTATTGTAAAATGACACCATATAATAAAATCAATTATGATGTTTATTCCTATCATAATGGTGTTGTAATAATAATGCCCTGACTATATTGTGCGATCGAATCAGTGCTGACAATGGATTGGATTAATCCGATCCAATCCGATTCAAGTAATGGGTCCAACCGATGGGGTCTAGATCTGGAACGGTTATCTAATTGCTATTGGATCTATTCTTTCTCTATCCTAATAAAACATAAATTTATCAAAATTTCATGAGTTCTGGATCAAGCGTGTTTACCACTAAATCTTCCAACATTGTCAGTGACCCAACTCTTTGTCCTGATCCATTTAAGCATCATAACTTTCCTTGTTAACTTAGTAAGATTTTAACTCTTGTTAAATGGTCTTTGAACGCAAATGGATCATCACATTGGCAATCTAATACCATGGCCTTCTAGATTTCATGAAAAAAACTCATATCCGATTTATTTTTATTTTTTTTGGCTTGATCCAAGGTTTTGAAAATGTGCGACTATAAACTTTCACGAAATTCTCAAATTTAAAATTAAAATTCAATGGTGAAAAATAATATTTTTTCAGAGTTTATAGTGTTTTATCCTCTGCAACCCTATGGCATCAGATCATGTTTTTAGATGACACAATGTGACCTTAACGACCCTTAGTAAGAGTTGAAATCTTATCAAATTAGTAAGGCCAGTAGGACTCGTTTATAATCCCACTTTCTTTCCTTTTTATTTTTAGAGAGTTGCTATTGACATCCCCAACTTTTACTTATCACACCCCAATTAAAAATAAAGAAAATAAGTGAATGATTGAGAATAAGTAAAAATTGGGGTGCCAATAAAAGCTCTCTCTCTAGTTTTCTACTTTTTGGGATTAGGATTCTATGAGTTAATCAAAATTGTAAAAAAAAAAAAAAAAAAGACTACTTAAATATTTTTAACGGAGTTTTATAACATTTTGTAATGTTCATAGTATAATTTGAGCCAAACTAATTTTCAGCAGAAATGACTGAAAAATTGATTGAAATTAATTTTCAGCGACAAAATGAAGTTGAATGCACTTAGCACCGATGATTTTACACGTGGACAAGTATGTCCTTCTACGATATATTTCTTACCTCGCTTGTTCTCGTTTTCTATCTCCTGGAGCTAAACTCCATCGACCAAAAAAAATCCAGCTTCGTTCCATTTTGAGAGTGGAGAAGAGCCGTACATGCGACATTGAGAGGAGAAGATTGATCTGTTAATTTCTTGGAATCTAGGGTGTCAAATTTGCCCATTAAGTGTTGAAAATGGGTTTCTCCCTGCCCCTATTAATGATTTTACACGAATCTTTATTCTTAGGCTACATATTTGACTCGTACTGCAATACAACATTTTATTCCAAGTGAATATGATGCAACCAGATTTCTTTATGATGTTAGAAAGGAAATGTAGAGTGGTTTCTGCCTTTACACAAATTACCAAATGAAGCTCAAGGCTGGTGTGCTCGAGTCACCAGGATTAGATTCAAGAGAAATTTACATTTACAAAAACGGTATAGTTTTCATAATTAATTATCAAAACACTAAACTGTAGCAATTAATTCCGAAAACAGTAATTTTACCATTTTTGGAATTAATATTTTTTATCAAAATGGTTAAAAACAGTAAAATATAAATTTTTTTTTACCGAAAATGCCCTTTTTTATTTTACATATGTGTTTACCATTTTAACCTTAAAAATAAATTAAAATCCAACTAAATCTTTCTCTTCTTTTTAATCTTCCCAACACTAAATAGAAATATGAAAGAGGAGAGGATTTTTCATAATTTTAGTAAAAAAAATTAAAAAGGCTATTTTCAATAATAATAAAAAATTACATTTTATTGTTTTTACCGTTTTGATAAAAAATATTAATTCCAAAAAGGGTAAATTATCATTTTCAAAATTAATGGCTACAGTTTATGGTTTTGGTAAAAAGTCGAAATGTGGTGCATGTTTTTGGTAAATTTGCCTAGATTCAATTCTTCTTGACTCTGGGAGACGACAAAGGTTTAGGTTCTACAAGTCTTACTTGACACTATGGCACTACCCTTGTGTCTATAGGAGTAAAAAATTGTCTGTCACTATTTGTTTAGGTTCAATTTTTCTTTTTTCTTTTTTAAATTTTCTTGTACGTATTTGTTTCATCTTTAAAGGTCTTTCGCTATATCTTCTCTCATTCTTATGGAAACTCTGTATTTATTTATTTATGCTTTTTCTTTTTAGTTTTTAAGAAAATGTTAGATAATTAACTCCACTTGATGATAACATAATTCTGTTTTAGTGAAAGTTTGTTCTATGTTCCTGTGATTTGGATTTATGTGGGACTTCGTTAATTTTTTATATATTTCTCAATTCTTCATTTCATGTTACTAGATAATGAAGTAGATTTTCTTAAAGTTAATTGTTTTTGAATTTGATATAGATCGATATTGTTTTTCAAACCATATTATTTTTTTACATTTATGATCTTTTTAGTATGTGTGATATGAATTAACAGTTAAAACAATCAAACAAAATATAATATTATTGAAAAATGAAATATAGTCAATTTACTAATTTTTAGGAGTTACTAACGAATAGTATTCTGCAATTACAACATATAATTTGAATTAATTCATCACAATTCACACAGGTAAACAGATGACATCCTCAACACTTAATAAATTCAGATTTTTTTTCAAATGACCTTTGAGTTTGGGTTATGCAGAGCTATTTGTACTCCACAAATTCCTTTGATTAGGGGAAAGTTATTTCTATTTGAGCCCAAGTTATTATAGAGAGTCCTGCAAAGGTAGAGAAGGTTTCCAAGAAGAAAATATATGTACAAAAGTTGATGACACATGCCGTAAGCTATTTGGCCAATATATTTTATCTAATATAGGTTAAAAGTTTCTGAGTGCCTAATTTTTGTGAGGATGACATCTATGGTGAAGAGATCATCGTCACCAAAAAATATGTTCATCTTGAAATTTCTAACCTAAGTTTACAAATTGAAGAACTATGGGTCATTCATTTTTTTATAAATCACTTTTGATAGAATTAGAAAATTTGTAATGGACTGATTTTTGATGAGGTTAATCTCCTCATCATAGTTATTATCCTCACAAAAAATCATCCTCTTATAAAATTTCTAATTCATATAAGACAAAACACTTTGACCATATAGCTGATTGGCAAACGGGACCTATGTATAATAGGAATTTTCCGCTCTCAAAGCTATGGTTAGGATTAAAGTAAAAAATTGCAGATTTCCTATAAATCAGTCGCTAGGGATACACATATTAGATTTGCCTTGGGAATCCCTAACACCCAAATGTCATGTTGATGGGTCGAGTGAAAATGCTGAAATGACAAAAAGTATTTACTGCAATTCTCACAAGTCTGACGTAGGATGTGCACATAATCATAGATGTGTTTCCTCGCGATACGAGTAAAAACCATCTACAGTTATGAATATATGTCCACGTCAGACTTGTGAGAATCACTGTAAATCCTGTGTCACCCCAGCATGACTCTTCTTGGAAAGACTCAGATCCAATACGGTGTCTCTCGTTCCTAAAAAAAATAGGTTAGATGTCTACGTGGCATATTTTAGTTGGACTTTAAAAAACCTTGCTCTTTAATCAACTTTTCCCGCAGTGTTTATTTCCTAATCAAATTATGCCACGTATACACAATTCTATCTATGGAAACGGGACACCGTTTGGGATCTAAACTCTTTTGAAAAATGATAAAGTGACATTGAAGTTGACATCGATTGCTAACCTGGATGATGTGTGTACAGAGCAATGATGCTTTTCATCGAGATACGTACTTATACCAAACACCGACCCTACATATTCGAAACCCTATCCAATCCATTGGTATCGTAGCGAATATCAGCCGTTGGATTATTTCGAAATTCCAACAGAGCAAAAGCGTAAACAAGGCTGTATTCTTTCTATGCTGATGTGGCAATTGATTCCTTTCCGAGATTCATGCATATAAAGTTTATAAACTGTTCGATACTAAAGAGAGAAAACATCAGACGAAGGAGAGCAATTTAGGGTTCTCTCATTAGGGTTAGGGTTTTAGTTTCATAGCTAGATCGGTCGGTTTTCTCTTGAGAATTGATAGAGATGGCAGAGGGAAGCAGATCGACCGGAGTTGTGAAGTGGTTCGACACTCAGAAGGGGTTCGGATTCATCACTGCAGATGATGGAAACGAAGATCTGTTCGTCCATCAGTCCTCGATTAAATCTGAAGGTTTCCGAAGCCTCGCTGAAGGAGAAGCTGTGGAGTTTGAGATCGAGTTTGGAGGTGATGGGAGGAAGAAAGCTGTTGATGTGACTGGTCCAAATGGTTCGTTCGTCCAGGGCGGTGGAAGAGACAACTATGGCGGCGGCGGAGGAAGAGGTGGCCGTGGTATTGGTGGTAGGGGTGGAAGAGGTGGCGGTGGTGGATATGGAGGTGGCGGTGCTGATGGTGGTTGTTATACTTGTGGAGAGTCAGGTCACTTTTCGAGGGACTGTACTCAGGGAAGTGGCGGAGCAGGTGGCGGTGGAGGAAGGTTTGGTGGTGGAGGTAGACGTGGCGGTGATGGTGGGTGCTACAGCTGTGGTGGGGAAGGACACTTCGCCAGAGAATGCCCTAACAGCAATACTTGAATTTAAAAGATCGTTCGAAAGGGTAAAAGTGTTTTTCTGGTTTTTGAGCTATCCATCAGTAGTTCTTATTGTTCTTGGGATCGTGTAGGTTTGTGAATTTCTTTTTTCTTGGATATGATGCTTCTTTATTTTTATATTAGGGTTTAATTTTCGTGTGTCCTTTACATTAAAAACTGAAGTCTAGACTGGGTTTAAGATTGGTACTCTCTGATGATATTTGTATGCATGGTTGGATTAATGGGTTTGGATTTTTTCTCTTTATATTTTCATTAGTAATGATTTTGGAATATGTTTTTTTTTTTTTTTTGCTTATTATTATTATATGATGTTTACGTTTTTGTGTTGTGTGATCTTGGGAATGAGGGAGAGATTACATAAAATTATATGCATGTTGACTATGTTCTTCTTGGCATTGCTTTATTTAATTGGTTATTCCACTTAATACTATTGATAATGTTACTTTACTGCCTTTTGGAGTCCAAAATAATTTGTTTAGGAAGATGGGTAAGGAAGGTACTTCTTTTTAAAAAGTTTGTGATTTTCTAAGGTTTTTTTAAGAGGAAGTCGTCTCTCTGCAATTTGACCAAGTCAGGAAAAGGACATACAAGCCTCTGCTTGTCAGAGGTGTTTTTAATTCAGCTGGGTCCAATACTAGTGAAGAAAATTGCCCATTTATTGTGCACGAGACACTGTTTGTTTCTTTATAGTCATAGTCACCAAAGCTGCTGAGTTTTTCAAAAAAGTAGTGTTTAAAATTTAAATCGTGGTTTTATAGGTTGTCGATTAAATTGTAATGTTTTTAAAAAATCTTGTTTTATATGAACTTCGCGATTTAATCATGAACATCATGATTTAATCGCTCAATTCTTGGATGGTTTTTTCATAGTTAATTTAACATTACATGATTTTTTTTAGAATTTATTAAACCCAAAAGGTTGTTTTAACAATTTAATACAAAATTAAACAGTAATGTTTTAATAAACATCACCTTCTCTAAAACTATAATTGAACTCAAAAATTAGAACATAGCCCTAATTTTTTTCTTTTATGATTTATTCTTATAGTTTAAAATAAGATTTGATGATAACACCACTTAGTAGAAAAAATTATATTGTTCTAACACTATTTCAATTTTTTCCAATTTTTTTTTTTAATTTTTTCACTTGCTGAATTATTCCGACCCCGACTTGGTGACTATGCTTGTAGCATCATTGACAATCCAGTCTTACCATCAAACCCATAGATATCTATAACACTTTAGTAAAAGTATATTTCTTTACATGTTTTATTGATAATCTGATGTTGATATCAGACCCATGAGCCTGTTTCTTTAGTTATTATAATCATTTGCTATAATAACCCATAGTCAATTCTTGCACATAGTTGGCCTACCTCCTGAGCTGTAGCCTAGAATTCATACAAACCATTGGATTGAGGATTCTCCTGATTTCATCTTCCCTAGTTTTCCTGCCAATTGTTAGGTAAAGTCTTTGTTGGGGAGCCTCTTTAGATGGGCCCCAGCATATTTGGTGGGTTAAGGCATTAGAGTGACTTGTTCCTATGAATTTATAAAGGATGATTGCTCACTAATGATGATCAAGTTCTTTGTAGGGGGGGATCTTTGTGCTTTTGTTATGACAGAGGATCAAATAGTAATTTTATTGTGCAACTTGTTTGACTCCTCCCCCACGCCACCAAGAACTGTTTTCATTTGAAATTGAGACAAATTGGCTTAAAAGTACTGACAACTATGATCTTTGACCCTGGAATATGTACAATGGGTCCACAAGTTCTTGGTGGAACTAGACACCGTGTTGTAGGTCCGATGTTGGTCATAATCTTCCAACTCTTTTTGTCGTCTGTGTGGGTCCAATTCTTTGCAGTTCTTATTCATCTGCTTACTTATCCGATCACTCAACTTTATGGATAAATCAGGGCTGTGATAATACCACACTATTATTTTATGGATATTCCTGAATACGTAACCACACCATTTGTTTAAAGTTTGGTAATTTTGAAGAACCTCTTCATTTTGTTGGTGAAAATTAGTGATATGTCCTTGTTTTCAAACTGATGACATACCCCCTTGACTTTGATCTTTCATGAGGGACTAACAAGAAGTGATTGAAATGTACTTTTCATCAACCTTTGCTAAAGGTTCTTGATTTTCCAGTAAAAAAACCATCTTCAACTTTTACAATAAATATTTTTTTTTAACCTTCATTTTCGTATGTGGGTTTTTCAATTCAATTCTCAAGGACACCTGAAGGTGTGTGTAGGTTTTCTTGGGTTTAAGATGAATTAGCTTTAATAGATGAGAACAATATTTATGTTTGCATGTTAGTTAAGTCTGATATGCATGGTCTACAGTTCACCATTGTGTGTTTCATCATTTCTAGTTTCAAATCCCTAATATTTTCAGAAATTTTGCTATTGTTACTATTTATTAATATGTTTCTCTCTTTTTGCTCCGCATGATTTAAGGTAAGGGTTTCTTTTTGGAAGCTGACAAACCAATGCGTCTGTTTGTGATCTTATACTTGCCCTGTTTCAGTCAAGTTCATAACTTGCTGCCTCCTTGACTTTTGTCTCCTCTAATTGATTAATTGAAAATGACCTAAACAACCTCCTTTTCAACCTATAACCAAAACTCCTTATTTTTAATTCCCTATAATCTTCAACCTTCAGGTCTTCACTAACAGATTTTGTAACCTTTGTGTCCAAACTGTGATTTTAAATTCAAATTAGTGTGTGGATGTAATTTTTTATCACTTGTTTTATATTTTGGTCTTGATTTTCATGTTATTTAAGGTCTAATCCATTTTATTAAACATTAGTAAAAGACAAGAAGAGTAGTCTTGATCAAAATCTTCAATAGAGAAATTTCAAACAAATAGATTCAATATAGTTTGCCAAAGTGTTGATATGATGTAGTTCAACCATATTGATTGCCCTAATTTACATCTTTTATCTATTAGAGTCTAAATGACTTTTTTTTTTTTAAACGATTACTTGAAGTCTTGTTTTCTACTTAATCTCTGGTAATATTTAATTGCCTGTTTGGATTAATAGGTTTGGGTAATGATACTGGAAGATGTTTTTTTTTTTTTTTTTCCTTCTTTCTTTTTTATGATTATTATATGATATTTGTGTTTCTGTTTATGTGTGCTGTGATCTTGGGAATGAGGGGGAGATTACATAATTCAAAATTATATGCTTGTTATGTTGACTTTGTTTATCTTGATAATTTAATGAGGACATCAGGCCCATGGGCCTGTTTTTAGGTGTTTAGTTGTTTACTCTTCATCTTTAGGCTTCATAATGATTTGCTATAATAACCCATAGTCCAACCATCTCATCAATTCTTGCCCATAGTTGGCCTACCTCCTCACATTCAACCTAGAATTCATACAATTCATTGGATTGGTGAGTCTCCTCACTTCATCTTCCCTAGTTTTCCTGACAATTCCCCCCCTCCCCCCCTCCAAAAAAAAAAAAAAAAAGAAGCATATTTGGATTGTTAAGCTGCTATTAGAGTGACTTGTTCCTATGGATTTGTAAAAAGAAGATTGCTCACATCCTACCTTTGGGGAACTATGATGATCAAGTCCTTTGTAGGGGGAATCATGGTGCTTTTGCTATGACAGAGGATTAACTAGTAATTTTATTGTGCAACTTGTTTGACTCCCCTACCCCCCACCAAGAACAATTTTCATCTGAAATTGAGACAAATTGGCTAACAAGTACTGACAACTGTGTTCTTTGACCACCCTGCATTTACAATTGGACCACAAGTTCTTTGTGGAACTAGTCAGCATGTGGTAGGTCCAATCACCAATGTTGGTCATAATTCTTCATCTCTTTACTTGTCTGATCACTCAACTTTATAAACAAAAATTAGGGATCTGATAATACCACACTGTTATTTGATGAATATTCCCGAGTAGATAACATCTCTCCTATTATAAAATTATACTTTAATGTTTAATTTTATATAACCACACAATTTGTTTAAAGTTTTGTAATTTTGAAGAACCTCTACATGTTTTTCATGAAAATTAGAGATGTGTCCTTGTTTCCAGACTGGAGATACGCCCTTGACTTTGTTCTTTCATGAGAGATTAAAGTAAAATACATGAAATGCCCTTGTCTGCAACCTTGACTAAGGGTCTTGATTTTCCTCCACACAAAAAACTAAAAAAACCATCTCCAACTTCTACAATAATAATAAATAAATAAATCCCTTTATATTCAATCCTCAAATCTTGAGAATAGAGTTTGGAGGCATAATGAAGAATCACCAAAATCGGGAACTATACCCCCAAAATTATTATTTTTTCCTTAAAAAATATATATATATAAATAAATAAAATAAAATCTTTTTTTTTAGTGAGGGTGTGTGGGACTTCTTCTCGAGTTGATGCTTGTATGTCGTATAAACCTTATATGCATGGTATACAAATATGATCCATTACATGTTTCAACATTTCTAGTTTAAAATCCCTGATCTTTTCAGAAATCTGCTATTATTATTTGCTAAAGTAGTGTTTGTTAATAATAGTGCTGATAATATGATGGATTTTTGGTGGATGGACTTGAAGCATGCTGACGTGCAAGCGCATAACTTATTAAAATGTAAAAAGAGAAAGCTTCTCTCTCTTGCCCGTTTTCTGTTCACAATTATTTTTATTTTATTTCAAATCTTAAAAAGGATCATTAGGCCCACATTGATTATCACATTGACAGTCCAATAACACAGACATCTAGATTTTTTTTTTTTTTTTTTGTTAAGTTCATATAATTTTATCCTCTACAACCCAATTTCATGGGATCATGATGTTGAATGTCATAAGATCATCAGATCTGAAAGTTTCTTTTTTTCCCTATGGACAAGGGAGAGATTTTTTTTTTTTTTTTTAATAAGTTATGTGCTTCCATATCAGCATACGTCAAATCCATTCACCAAAAGTCCGTCGTATTATCACCACTCTTACTCTTATTAATATGTTTCTCTCCTTTTATGCCGAGCACGGTTTATTAGCCCTCCATTACAGGGTAAGGGTTTCTTTTGGGAGGCTAAGCAAACCAAACCAACTTGTGTGGAAATCTTTGGAGTAATGATTTGCCCATTGACCTTGTTCATATCTAATTTATTAATGAAAAATGACCTAACTCCTTCCTTCCTTCCTTCCCAATCTATAACGAAAAGTCCCTATTTTTATTCCCAAGACCAGTAACCTTTTGAGTACAACATTTTAGCCGAATCTTCAGGTATAACAGATTGTGTCCAAACTGTGGTTTAAATTTGGGTGATTTAGCTATGCCTCTCCTCACACACACACACACACAAAGATAAATGCTAAACGTGAGTTCCTATGTACTTGACTCTGCTTACCCCTCTTGAGGTCTTTGATATTTTCTATGGAAGAAGTAGACTTCAGGTAATAAAAAGGATGCCCCTTGTTGAGGGTAAGGGGAAGATAAAAATAACACAATTTTAGGTTTATGTTATGTTTTCAAAGGATAATGCTTAAGTAACATTAAATGTACATTGATTGTACATGCTAATATGGCGATGCACACATAACCATAGATGCTTTCATCAAGATATGAGTGAAAAGCATCTATGGTTATATGGGCACCACCAGATCAGAATGTCAGAATCGACGTTCATTTCAATGTTACTCCAACACAGCTCTTTTTCAAATTATTAAATTTTCTCGAGAGAACTAACTAATGGTATGGGTGCACGAAATAATGGTTTCATAACAATTTGTCAAAATATGAGTCCACCAGAAGTACATTTTTGTGGTTGCTTATGAGCCATGCTCTTATAATTCTTGATACAGGAATTGTCATCACCTCAAGACCACAAACACCAACGAGCCAGGCTCTTATACCAACTTTTGCTTTAATCTATCGTTTTCAACTTTGTCCACTAACCTAAATTTTTCTCTTACTGGATTTCCACGACAATCCTACCTTATTATTGACGATTGAAGAAGATAAGAATCTCAAAAGTTTACCCCAAAGGTTGAAGTAGGTTTGTTATAGGAAGGAAAAAAAAACATGGGCTTTATAAGCAGGCCTACAGATTTCTACCTTGGTTCCAAGCCCATAATTGGAATACTGTGATGATTATTTGATGTGATCAACATGATAAGCACTCTTGGATATCGTCATTTTATTCCTTTATTTATTTATTATGATAACCCTATCATGATCCAACAACATGGTAAGTGTATGAGATTATGTTAGAACCTTTGGGATTTCCTAGCTAGCAAACTTTCGAACATTGTCTTAGAGGACGATTTATTAATCGTGATTCTAAAAACCAGATAGATTGTTTCCCATTAGATTTTCATTTACCTCTTGTGTAAATTATCTTTACCTATTCTCAACCTTGTCTTTAATCCATTATCTTCAATGTCCTGTAGATTATTCTACCAGAAAATCCATCTTACCATTGCTTTTAAAATCCTATCTTGCTATTGGGGTTTGAAGGTAAGGAAAGAAAATCTAAAGGTTGAGAGATGAGGGTAAAAATCTTTACTTGAATGCCTTGTAGAAACTTACATTAAACTATTTTTAACATATTCAACCTCTTTTTGAATGCCTTGTAGAAACTTGCAATTTTTCTATTGAATAATCTATCCTTCTACTTCTCCTAAAACCTTTATGTCGAATCTTAAGGTTGAAGATGAGGGCATTTACATCATTTATATTATTCTCTCCAAGAAGACCTAGGTGGGGTAGGGGGTGTCATCAATTTGAACATTATGAGATGTCCCGTAGTAAAATCAGTAGTTTTTTTATACCTCCTCGATTCCTTCTTCCATAATCTGAGCTCAGTGAAAGAAGAGATAAGAGGGTCCGTGGAGAATGTGGTCGGAAATCCATAATAGAGTGACTACAAAGACCAATATGATTATCTTCATGCATAAGGATAATGGATTACCTAGTAGAAAATTTTCAAAATCATCACAAATCCCTTCCTCACCCATTTTTTTTAATCAAAAGTATTGTGTGAAATCTTTGGTTTTTCTTCCTCCTCTACTATCCCATAGGTACAATGTTTGAATCAATAGCAAATCTTTTTTGTTTTGTATCAATCAATATTATGAAATTTCAATTCTTTGCTGATACCTCCCAAAGGAAATTCCCGAATTTGATCCCAAATTGATTTCCCTTCAGAATTTTATTTTTCCTGAAAGAAAAAAAATGTGGATTTTTAGTAATTAGTCATTGAGAAATGAATTATGTTTAAGAGTTGTGATAGGTTACATTTGATATCAATACTTTATCTGAATAATAGATCGTCAAAACCGTTCGATCTTTTTTTTCTGATGGTCATCACCCACCGGCATATGAAGCCCAATACTATTATATACCGCTTATTTTTTTTGAAGGTTTGTCATGATATATCCCAAGTGTATGCGAAGTAGGACGTGGTTTCCCATCAAATTCCAAGACTCAACCATGGATAGGCGGTGGAAACAATCAACTTTTGGAAATCTATTTTTAATGATTTAACCCTCATAGTTTTATGGTATTAGATATATAATCCTGTACTTAATTTCAAACTGACGACATTCATCACACAATCTCATTGAGCTTTATAAAATATAAAAACACATGGTATTTTAATACCCTTTTTATCGATATTAAACATATATCCCTGGACTTTATATAATGTGGGGCATGTTGGGTGTACATTTCCTTCACTCTCAGGTGTGTCATACCCCAATCAAGCCACGTGACCCTCTTATATTCATTGTTCTCCCCTTCTCTAACAGATCGGTCTTTTAGAGTAGTTTGTTAGTTAACATGTTATCTAAGCACTAGGCTCATATAGGTCTTGGGTTTAAATATTTCCACCCTTATAGGTGAGGGGGAGTGTTGAGTGTATGTTTTCCACCACTCTCGAGTGTCTCATACTCTTATATTCATTGTTCTCCCCTTCTCCAACAGATCGGTCTTTTAGAGCAGTTTGTTAGTTAACATGTTATCTGAGCACTAGGCTCATATAGGTCTTGGGTTTAAATTTTTCCACCCTTATAGGTGAGGGGGAATGTTGAGTGTATGTTTTCCACCACTCTCAGGTGTCTCATACCCCAATCAAGCCACGTGACCCTCTTATATTCATTGTTCTCCCCTTCTCCAACAAATCGGTCTTTTGAAATAATTGATTGGGTAGCAGGGCATGTCTGAGTTAGTCTAAAAAAAGACACAGTGATTTAGCCCCCTTCTAATCGATAATGGAAATATAACTTAGGCTTTTCAAAGTGACAGCATACTATGACTTAAGACTAATAAAGGAAAATGTTTTTCAATTGTATATGGCTTAAAGGTCCCTCGTCGATGATTTAGCCTCCCCCCACCCACCTATCAGTTTTGATCGATGTTAGAGATACCTTTGGTTTTTGCATCCCTTGTAGAGATTCCATTGAACTAACAAAAAAATGATGATTTAACTCCCAACGTTTTGATTTATATTAAAGATAACCCCATCCATTGGCTTCAATCTTGCCAGATTAATAAAAAATGAGTTAAGGATACACACCTTCAACCGAAATATAGTAACAATGTTCAAATTTGATAATTATTTAGAGGAGATTCAAGTTGGTTAATTCCACTAACTTCGAAAAAGTTTCATAAAAATTATCAAAAAAAAATAATGGAGAGTACAACAATGACGTTTATGAGTTTCTAGCCAAAATCCATCATCTTCAATTCCCTAAAAATTATTTCTTGTTCTTGAGATTTCAATGTTTTACAAGTCCAAGATATATGATTTTAGTAGAAATCTTCCATCACTCTTATGGAGATTATTGGCCAACCATCGTTTATTTTGAAAGACCCAACATTTGCATAGAAGGAAATCAAGATTCTCAATTGACCGTTGTTAACATTTAACTGACCAAAAATCATGGTCCACCCTGCACATGATTGACGTTTACATTGCCTCAAATACCATATTATTATCGGGTCCCGTTCCCCACCCTAAGCTTTACCCTACACTTTAACAAACGTGTTTTGTCCTACATGGGTTAGAAGTTTTGGAATGGGCTGATTTTTTGTGAGGATGATCTCTATGGTGAGGAGATCATCCTCACCAAAAATCAGCTCATTCCAAAACTTCTAACCCCATCAAAAATGGTTTACAAAAAATGGACGGTCCGCGATTTTTCAACTTGTAAACATGAGACTAAAAATTTCGGAATAGGCTGATTTTAGGTGAGGATGATCTTCTAATCATAGAGATCATCCTCACAAAAAATCAGCCCATTCCAAAACTTCTAACCCATGTAGGACAAAACACGTTTGTTAAAGTGTAGGGTAAAGCTTAGGGTGTTGAACATTTCCCATTATTATTTAAAGAGTTTCGATAATAGGACTCACCAAGTGGCATACTCAAATGACTCCATGACGTGACAAGTTTGGGTACCATAGATTTGAACAGATACACGATTGCACTTCCCCATTTTTTTTTAAAAAGTGTATCTCGGGGGAATCATGTATCCCAAGGCGTACAGATCTACGATTCCCAAACATGTCCACGTCATGGAGTCATTTGAGTATGCCACCTAGCGATTCATATTAACAGGATTCTTATTTAAATCACTTGTGCGATTATTGTCGATGAAATTTTACGTTTAAATATAAGTAAGCCAAATTAGTCACAAGATGTGTATTGTAAGAACTTTATGATGGGGAGTTCCAAAAGACAACAATTATTGTGTGTGGTGATTGTGCTTGGATATCATATCTAAGGTGCTGTTTGTTAAACTGAACAAATAAGTGCTGAATGATTATAATTGCTGAAACTGTATAAGCGCTGAATTTAAGTACTGAAATTGTTGTCTGTTTACCGATCTGAATTGTGCTAATCTGATTTAAATTAAGCGTTATAATCACATAAATCTGTTTGTTACTTAATGTTGAAAACTGGTAAATTGACTATATTACCCTTTTCAACAGTTGTATGTTTAAGGGAAAATTATTAATAAAATTTAAAAATAAAAATTATTTATTAAAAAAATACTAAATTTAATTAAATTCATTTCGGGAACCTAGCCGAACAAATTCTCTCTCCTCCACATCATTTAAAAAGTAAATTTAAATTTTTTTTAATTCAAATTAAAAAATAATATTAATTCAAATTAAAGAGAGAGAATATTAAATATAAATATTTCGTTAAATATTAAATATTCCAAAAAAATAAAAAAGGAAAGAGGAAATTTCTCCCCCATATTTTATTTTTTCGAAATATTTAATATTTAATATTATTTAAATGCGTGGAGGAGAGAGCAAATTTCGGCCCTTTAAGGGCTGAAATTTTCTCTCTCTTTAATTTGAATTAATATTATTTTTTAATTTAAATTAATATTATTTAATTTGAATTAATATTATTTTTTTAATTTGAATTAATATTATTTAAATACGTAGATGAGAGAGATAATATTGGTGTGGGTTGCCTTATTAATTTGTGGGGTGCTTATATCATTATCCATAGGACATAAGAGGTAATATCATTTCAAGGATAAGGGCATACTTGTCCGTGTTAAAAAAGACCGGTGCTTACCGCTTCAGCAAAAAAATTAAGTGATCCAACTTCATTTAATGCTTTTCACTTATTTTTCAGCAATAAGTGCTGAAAATGTGGAGTAAACAAACGTGTTGATTGCTGAAGCTTAATTGCATTCAGCATTAAGTGCTGAAATCAGCGTTAAACAAACACCCCCTAACTCTATATGTTTAATGTAAGGCATGTTCAGTGTTCTTAATTATATATAACATTGTGGTCACATGATGTCCACGCATGCCTGTTGTGATTGATGGTCAGGAAACTACTTAAATAGAGCAGCGAAACTAAGGTATTAGGCTTTGGAGGTCCGAGAGAGGTATTGAGATCAATTTTGGTTACGAATTTCTCACTTTTAGTAAATCACTCTCATCTCACCTGTTAACATGGGCATTATCGAACAACATTAAATCTTGTTGTGTTCCATGTGAATTTTCTTACATTTTGTTCTAGAATTTCACGCTTACAGTGATTTTTTTGTTAAATCCAAAACCTTGTGTAAAAAGAAAAAGAGACAACACTTTAAAACTTCTCTCGCATGCGCTTATAAAGGGATGTATGGTCTGTTGGAAAGTAGTTTTGGACTGTAAAAAGCTCTGATGGATTCTCTTTGGCTTTGTATGGCCTCTCACTTCCCAACCCACCCGACATAAGAGCCCACATTTGTGATGTCAGCATTCCTTCACTTTTCTTGGAAAGACTGTATCCTACAATATAACTTTATGTTTGGTCTTTTATCATCACTTCCCCTCTCTTAATCATCAACTTAAAAAGAAAAAGAAGCTTACAATCACTGTTTTTTCCATGCTACAAACCATTTGCAGATATGAATTTGAGTAAAATTTACTCATTTTTGCTTTGCCCACTTCAGGCCACTACCATTGTAAATAATCGTTAGTGTGGGGTCGGACCTTCTACTCCTAATTCGCAAGCTACCTAATTAACTCCCAAGTATCCTTTATTTCCATGCCATGTGGCATACATTCTTTTAATTTTGCCTAAGAATGTTTGGACTCAATGTTTATAAATTTCATGTCTTACAAAAAAGATATACATGAATATAATGCTTACGAATTAGTAACAAGGAGCTTGCCATGTATCAATATATGCATTATTATATTAAGGGTGAATTACTATTTCGTGAGCTGAAAATGACTTATTTACATTTCTATCTAACTGTTCATTTTAATTACCAAAATGTGAATGATCACGTTTTCGTTAAAAAAAAAATCCTAAATCTAACAAATAGGTTTATACATATATATATATATAGAGAGAGAGAGAGAGAGAGAGAGAGATTCTATTGGCACCTGAACTTCTACTTATTCTCATCCATTGACTTATTTATTTTATTTTAATTGGAATTTAATAAGTAAAAGTTGGGATAGCAACTATTGTATTTTATAGAAAGATTTACCGGGCAACCTAATAATTGCAATTTTATTACAAAAATCAACTTACTTTATCAAGTTTGTTACTGAACCAAACCTTACTTCATGAGTCACGCTAGCATGATTAACTTAGTTAGATTTAAAATCTTCCCAAGGTTGTTGGCATCACATAGAATATCAAATTGGCAATTGAACATCACATTCTTTTAGATTTCATGAAAAAACTTAGATTCAAAGCAAAAAAAATTATTTTAAAAATATTTTTGTCATCTTGATCAAAGGTATTTAAAATGGATGGCTACTAAACTCCCAAATTTAAAACTAAAATTTAATGGTGAAAATTAACTCTTATTCAAAATTCTAAAGTTCTCTGAATTTTGTCCTTTAGAATACTCTAGCGCCATATCATATTTTTGGATGCCACAAATTGATGTGTTTATGATCTACTCGAAGGTATGTTAAGTAATAAAATAAACCCGTCAATTTGAATTTTATGAGGTGAATCCACTCCAAGGTTTGTGCTGGAAAAAATGTTTATGTAACTAACAAGATAGAGAATCAATTTCAAGAAGAACAATTGAGGTGTGAAAAATGACTGTCCTTAAGAGTATATCGCACCCGACAAAGATTGTATCTCGATGCAATTGGTATAACAGAATACCTTCCAGGGTACATCAATCGGAATCCTAAACCAAACATGCACTCGTAATGACTGAGAAAGTCGAACAGCTCAGATAGCTCATTTTGTAGAAGATAAGAAGAAAAAAAAATTTAGGACAACTCAATAAATAATAAGAGATAACAGAAAATTTCTATATGTCTTATTAGGTTAGAAAATTTCATTTTTATAGGCCAAAGTTTGACCACTCCACAGCTGTCTAATTAATTTAATCAAAACGATAAATTAATGGCTAAATTAAAACGTTCTAATTATTAATTAGCACAATGGCTAAATTAAAACAGTTTAATTAATCAAAACAAATTGATCGGAATGAAATGGTTTGAATTATATAAAATCCAGTTTAAAATAATATTTTGATTAGTAAAAACAAGTCAATCCTACGCACACACACGAGACTAAAAAGCAAAGATTTGTACATTATACATGCGCACATGTATTAAGATTTTCGGATTAATGGACGTAAATTTCAATTGGAACCTTAGATTTTTCTCTTGGACCCCATGACATATGTGCCTCCTATCATTTATAACCTTACCACACAGGTAAAAGAAGATAGTACATAAAGCTATGGTTAATTTTTCTCGTAGTCGATGTGATACTAAATATTTTAGAAAATAAGTTAAAAGCTCTTCACTTGTATGTTGGATATACCTACTATAGTTAAACAAGTAAAAAAATTATTTTGTGTTTGATAAATTCAAACTACATAAAAGTTAAATATACACCACTTTTTTAATCAAAATAATTAACTAAAATCACTCTATATTTGAAAATCTTAAAATAGTTAAAAATTACATCATTTTGATGGTAACCAACTTCATAAAGTAAGATTTCCTTACTTCAAGGAAGTTTTTGAAAGAAAAAAAATGTAACAGTTAGGTCTGCCGGTAAATCTCTCTAATTTATAATGTCTTTTTCAATTTCCATCCATCCATCCATCCCATTGTAATTTATTAAGTCCTATTTAAAGGGCCAACATAATCACAGACATATGCCACGTGGCGAAAATAAAACAAGCAGACGGCGGCTACTCAATCCCAGTGGCGGAGAGTAGAGAGCGCGGCGCCACCTCGAGTAGGGAGGGATTCGCTGTTTAGAAATGAGGGGTATTAAGCTGTTAAATCAACAATAGATGCCAAGTGTCCTCAGAAAAAGAAAAAGCAAAAGCAAAAGCTGTGTGAAAAACTTCAGAAGAGAAAGAGCCACTCCTTCTCCTTCTCAGACTGAGAGGACTTTAATTTTTCCTTTTAATGACAACAGATTGTTTGCAGTTGATTTAATAGCTCAACGGCAATACTCATTTCTAACGTCCTTTCTATCTCAAACCAAAGTTTGAAACTCTATATTATTATTGTACGTAAAATTTTCTTAGGGATCAATAAGATTCTCTAGAGATCTAATTTTCTTGGGAATCCCTAAAGTTATTCGCATATCCATCCGTTCGTGTTGTTGTTTTCCTATTTATTACAGCAATCCCAACTCTAAGATTGTATATCAACGTCAGACTGACAATTGTAACAGCTATTGCTTAAACGAATCGACTAGTTGCACTCCACTAAAAAGTGTGTTGCAGCCCAGTCTTAAAATACTCTTTTCCCTTTTAATAATCTCAATCTAATTTACGGGCTGCAGTTCAATGGAGTAACTTACAATTTATGAAAGATTAGTATAAAGGACTATTTCATGAAATGATTGTTCTAATTAGGCATGTACATTGAGTAGTTCTTAATCAAATCAAAATTTCAAGTTTGGTCCAAGTTTGCAAAAATCAAAATTGGATTCTTTTTAAAAAGTTTGGGTTTTAATCGGTTTGGATACGATGTTTGGTTCCCCATTCAATCCGACTTTCAGAGCTGGAAACCAAACCCGAAATCAAAATACTTTGATTTTGATTCGGTCCAATCGGGTTTCGATTCCATTTTTTGTTCAAGTAGTGGGCAATTTGCTCATATGCCTATATCTAATGGTAATAAGATACAATTCTAAGTAAAAATTCATAGCAAGATTTGACTTTTTCGTAAACCTATTAGAGAAAGGAGACGAAGAAGATAATGAAAAAATGGAGTGTATAGCCACTTCTATCACTTAGAGCAGCTCCAACACATACTCCATCCCAATTGACATCCCCTTTCAACTGTCATTTTTGGAGTTTCAAACCAATTTGAAGGGTCTCCAACACATACTTCATCTCTTATTCTATTTTGGAGAATCAGGTTTTCAATCTCCAAATATGGAAAATAAGATCAAGATTCTCTATTTTTTGACTCCAAAAATTTTCATCTCGTACTACAATTTTGAAATATAGGGTGTCCAACACAGATAACATCTCCATTTTATTATTTTTTAAAAAAATTATAAATATTTATAAATAAGTATTTTGAATAATATAATTGAAGTGCAAATCCTTGAATATTCAAAATGGTTCTTCATGATAGGATAACCACTCTTTACGAAGTTTCCCCTGAAGTTACTCTTAAATGTGAGTCAAAAATTTGGGAAACCTTTAGTTCCTAATGCTGAACACATTGTTAAACTGAACCAGCCTAACTAAATCACACACCTTGAGTGAGATTTTTTAGATCCATGAATTGCCACGTTGGCCAGCCTTACAAAGCCACCAACAGCATAGATTAATATATATATATATATATTTATTACTGAAAAAAGACTTTTAAAATGGATAGTCATTGAACTCCTTAAATTTAAAGTTCAAATTTTCCAATAAAAACTATCTTCATAAAATTTATTTTTGGAGCTCTTCAAATTTTGTGCTCTTAATCAATGTGGCATCCAATCATGTTTTTGGCCCTTCTAGCAAAACAGCCCTCAAAGTCACTAAACTCGTTATTGCTGTTACCCAGAGAGAGAGAGAGAGAGAGAGAGAGATTTAAGAAATGATATAAGAACGCATTCTCCATAAAGTTGACATCAACTTAGAAATTTATAATCTAACAAGCTCTAACAAAGACAGAAATGAAGCGGAACCAAAACTTTTGTTGGTGAGGGCATTCATTGTAGGTAGGACAAATCACAATATATATATATATATAGAGAGAGAGTGAGAGAGAGATCAAGCAGGCATAAGTCAAGATGGTACTTGATGAGGTGATGAAATCAACGGTCAATGGAGGTGGTGAGAAGGAGAAGGAGCTGTGGAGTTAAAGAGCTGAGGTGGTGGGACTGGGAGGGTAGGAGGAGGGCATTGGTAGCACTTGGTGAAGAGTCCAAAGGTATCAATCTGATGTATGAAGTTGATCATGCTGGCCCACCCACCGAATCCAAACCCAACCACAAACACCCAAACCACAACAAACACGTTTACCGAATATATTCCTGCCCATCTCCCCACGAACTTCGGTGGTGGCTCCACTGCGTTCTGCAAAAAAAAAACATCCTCCAATTAATTACCATTACTATTATACTGTATAATAACCACAATTAACGGTCTTCATTGCCCCACGTGGCACTTAGTTCACATTGGCCAATATCTCAAGTCCCTTGGTCCTCTATAAATTAAAAAAATAAAAAAATTCAATGGTCTAGACCTAGGGACGACGTTATACCGGACTGACTCTTGGAAAAATATAATGTTATAATGTAGCTGAAGCAGATAAACTTAAGTTACTGCACCTCTCTAGCTGTAGCTGATCGAAAGGTGAACATGTGAGCAAGAGCAGGGATGATGTAAACGGTGAAGCTAACAAGGAGAGATCCAACGGTGGAGTTGATGGGACCAAAGAAAGGAAAAATGATCGCTAAGAACCAGATGGGGACCACCACAGGCAGCCTCGCTGCTGCACGCTTACATAAGCTTTTGCATTCATGCATCCCTATAGCTTTCTCCCACACAAAATACAACGGTGTACATGCGAACCCAAATGTTATAAACTGCAACCAACCAATCAAATCAATCACGGTTAAACTACTTGACTTATAAATAAATAAAAACCTAGGTCGATTGATTGATAAGATGCTTACCTGATGGATGAGCATCAGTACGACAGCCATGTCTCGCAGCGGTGATCTTGGTAAAAGAGCAAAGGCATTGGCGTGATTGAGGAGTTTGTCCCCAAATGCCCAATAAACTGATACGGCTGATGGAATCGTCAATGTCAGAACATACAACGTAGCCAGTAGATATATTGCCTTAAATTTTTGGGGCTTCCACATGGCGTGCATGATCTCTCTGTCCATCACATATACACCATATCAACAAATATATTAATCTTATCTAGTTATCTGAACACCTTCTCTTTCGTAACAATTCTACGTTAAAAGTTGACAAATTGGTTTCCAAGAAATTACAGTAGCCGGCTGTGTTTTTGGCTTTTTTTTTCATCCCCAACCCTGACAAGGTTATTATGGGAATGAATTTTTTTTTTTAATTCAGCCCATGCAGAGGTTAGGGGTGCAACTTCGGCCGGCCGGTTCAAACTGAATCGAACCAAACCGATAGCTTTGGTTCAATTTGGAACAAATTGTATTTGGTTTGATTCTCGATTCAAGATTTTTATAGAACCGAATCAATCTGAGAATCATATATATATATATATATAGGGTCCAGTTCGGCACCCAACATTTTGCCAACAATTTGTCCAACATGTTGTCCTACATGGGTTAGAAGTTTTGAAATAGACTGATTTTTGGTGAAGATGATCTCTATGACGAAGAGATCATCCTCACAAAAAATCATCAGCTCATTCCAAAACTTCTAACCCCATCACAAATGGTTTATAAAAAACGGACAGTCCACAATTTTTCAACTTGTAAATATGAGGTTAGAAGTTTTGGAATGGATTGATTTTTGGTGAGGATCGTACAGATCATCCTCATAAAAAATCAGCATATAATATATATATATATATATATATATATATATATATATATATATATATATATATATATATATATATATATATATATATATATATATATTATAGAGTGAGGACATAAATTATTGATTTTTTTTATGAATAAATAATAATTTATTATATGAAATTTTATTTTATTATTTTCTTATAAAAAGATATTTTGTTTCAACTAAATTGATAAGATATTCAAACCAACCCAAATCAGACTAAGATCGGTTTGGTTTGATTTTATTGACATCTCTGGCTCGGTTCTCTTTTATTTAATGGAACCAAACCATGGATGGGTCATGGGTTGGTGTTTCAGTTTCACCACAAATCGAACTGAACGGAGTAGCACCTCTAATAGAGATTCATCGCTTGATGAAAAGATTTACTTTACTTTTAATATATGTATTTGTACTTGCTAGTCAGGGGTACTCTTGGAATTAAAGTAGAAGACACGT
This sequence comes from Akebia trifoliata, assembly GCF_017979445.1. Lineage (NCBI taxonomy): Eukaryota > Viridiplantae > Streptophyta > Magnoliopsida > Ranunculales > Lardizabalaceae > Akebia > Akebia trifoliata. Next base: position 47,894,390 of record NC_141377.1, read on the forward strand.
ATATTAAGCTGAGATTGTCTTACACAGTAACGGCATGCCCCCCGAATGTATAAAGAATGTTTGTTGCCCCAGTGAAGTATAGAACCAAATTGGTTGGAGCTGAATGCTCAACTCCTTCCACCTATCCATTAAAAAAAAACACAAATAATATATAAAAATAAATATATCTCAAATCTCATTAAAATCAAAATCAAAATATTTAACTGTCAAACATCAAAATTCACCTCTCAGAATTTTTCCATTTAATTATGTAAGAATTAAATTTTTTTAAAAAAATTTATCAGATAAATGTCAAGGGAGAAACTCTAGAAATTGAGTATTTATGGATATCTTTACTACCCTACTTTGATCACGGAGGATTTTTTATTTTTATTTTTAAGAAAAAAACCTTAATTTATTTTTAGGGGATAAGCCAAAACTCTTGCATTTTGAAAGGGGTAAACCTAATTTCACCAATTTTACATGGGTGTGTTTCTGAAATATCATTTTTATCTCTACTAAAAATAGTTTTTGCCCCCCCCCCAACCAATCACTGAATTTTTCAATTTAATTTCATTTAGATCAAGTCAAACTGTCAAAGAGAAAATGACAAAGGGATGAAATTATAAATTATTGAAACTCCAAGGAGGCATTGTAACTAAAAAAATAAAAAATAAAAAATGGAGATGAATAAAAAAGCTATTTTTAAAGTGTTACCTGTCCGTGAAGGAGAGAAGCAATGGTAAGGTACCAAGAGGTGTAAGTGGTCATTAAAAGACCAAGAAAAGACCAGATTCTGTAGTTGTGGAAAGAAGGAATAAAGACTGTGGTGGCACAACAAGCTCCGAAAATGTATGTCCAGGTTCTCTTGTCTAGATTATCGTTTATGTAATAAATATTACTGCAACACACTAAAATATTAGTACCCAACTTGCAAAAAAGATCAAATCTTTGATTCTGTTTCTATTTTACTCTTTAAAAAACAAAGGAAGGAAGTTACCTTGCACAAGCAATGAGTTGAATGACAGATCCAAACAGAAGAAATGTGCAGTTGAAAGCCAAACCCACATTCCTCCAATGCTTCCCAAGGAGTCCATCAAGAACTTCAAACCACTTTAATGGAAAAAAAATGAGAAAACCCATGTTAAAATGTTGAGAAATAAATGAGAAAATTTGGCGTTTGGATGATATAGTTTAGGGTCAGAAATAAACCTGGATGACATGGTTCCTGAAATCTACTTTCTCTCTTTCTTTTCTTGTTCTATATTCAACATAGAGAATGCTAATGAGGTAAGCTGTCCAACTACCCATCAAACCATAGAACAACTGGAACAGAATGCCAGATAACATTCCAAGTTGTGAAAATGAGTATGGCAAGGTGAGTAGAACCTGGGCAACCTAAAGCCAACAAACAAACAAAACCCACTCCTACTATGAGCTTTTGTTTGAAAAAAAATATAATCAAGTAAAACTAAAAGAAAGAAAACCCATTAAAGATACCTGGTTTGAAGAACAACTAAACCAAGCATCATAAACAGAACCACCATCCCAGAAGAACTTAGAAAGTTTAGATTTAATGGTGTTTGGCCTTCCTTCTGTCTCCATTTCTACATAGCTTCCTGCTATCACGGTCTCCACTACCTTGTCTGACGCCATTGATTGCTTCTTTCCTTAGTGTTTCAGATTAGAAATGAAGGTGAAGAATAAGGAAAGACTTTAGTGGTATTTATAGAAGATACGACAAGTCTCGACTGGTGGTAGAGGCGGGTTTGAACGTTGAAATGATAATTAAGTGGTTTTGAGAAGAGCGTGAATGAATCTGGTTTCCGGATTAATGTTAGTGGTTTTGACTAAAGTCAATAAACCGCTTATTTTCGAGTATTATTCTTAATTATTTATTATGTTAATAAATAAATAAATAAAACAAAAGAAAAATTACATGAAGGAGCGTGCGTGGATTGTTCGCACGAGCGGGTTTCCCACTTCCCGAGCTAATAAACAACATTAATTATCACCAATCTTTTCAGTTTGACAGATTTGATCATCTTATACTTCAGAATTACTCAAATGCCATTGTACGATATGAGAACACCTGAGAAGTTTTTTACTTCATGGTCTTTCCTCTCCATTTTAAGAGTAGGCTTCTAACATATAAGTGGGATCCATGGTTAACGTCTACACTGAAATTTGTTTGTTAGATCCTAAATAAATGTGGCACATCAATTCATTAATTTTTTTCATGGGTTCAATGACTCGAGTCAATCCATTGATTTAATAAAAAAAAATCTCCATTTTTAGAAACTTTGATTATTTGGTTATTATATATCCCTATTAAAACAAAATAGGAAATTTAAAAGAGGTTGTCATTATTGTGTATCTCGACGTATATGTTAATAGAATTTACCCATATCCTCAAAATTACACTCTTGTATATTACTTAATCGGGCAAACTCACGATGATTGTGTATTACTTTAAATTTTAACAACAATAATGGAGTTTTCAATTATTAGTCTATGATGCATCATATACCTTATTACTAAATTTGTTCCTACTATATTGAATATATGTGCCTAAGTGGTGAAAGGATTAAATTTTACGTGTTCCAACATGATTTAGTTACCTAACATTTGGTATTAGAGTAGATCTCATGCTTAAATTCAAGTCACGAAAAAGACTACATGGGAGGGCTTAAAACAACACCACTCCAATGTCCAAGTCAGAATTTTTAGTACAAGTAGTGTAAAGTATTTTTAGAGAGGATTTTTCGTACATTTGCAGTGTGTTGCACCTTTGTATTTATAGGGATTTCTTACCTTAGGATCTCTCAGAAATTTTCTATGATTTTTGTCCAAACGATTATGCTAGATTCGTCTTGATTTCCGCGAAAGCAGTTATATCCCATATTCCATACTTTTATGGGATTTGTGTTGAACTCCTCTCCAATGAAGCTTGGTAATTCGAATTCACTGGTAGATCGGATGATCGATTAGATTATCATGTAATTTGATTCTTCAACTAAAATTCCTCGAAATTACCACATGTTGTTTATTTGAGAAATATCATCCACAAGAGGATATGAGGAAAAAAATTCTTGAGAAAGGACACAAGAAGTTTTCAAGGGTTATAGGTTGCGGGGAAAAAAAATGTCAAGAAATTTTTGGAGAAATGTCCAATCTAGAGTGAAAATTAGTGTGGATGTCAGCAACATGTTAATACGTGTTTTAGTGGTTGAGGGCTTAAATTTTACACATTCAAACAAGTCTAGGCCACTTGGCGTATTGCCCAACCTCTTGTAATCCAATTTGCAACTGATTCTTATTAGCTTCAAGAAAAACTCCCTAATTTTTGTCTATATTAGAGATATAGAGATGCCCATGTGTTTTCAAAGTGGTCAGGCCCCCTTGACCCAAATCTTCTACTTAATGTAAATGACCCAACTACCCTCTATCGAGCTACCTTGTACCCCTATCACTCCTCTACCATATGATGTTGCTCAAGGCTAATAAGGGTAATTGTGGAAGAAGATAGGTTACTTTACAAGTCTACCTAAGAGGATTAATGGGGAATAAATATAGTTAGAATAATAAAGAAACGTAAGAGAGGGAGAATGGGGTGGGGAATTATTCAATGTAGACCATATGATTGCATCAAACGGGCCTGGTCGCTTTATAAGAAGAATAAAACAGCTTTATCACATGGGCTTGCGGGGAGGGGACTGAACTCGAGAGTCGAGAGAACAAACCCCCCCAAATCCAAATCCAAAGGAAACAATGCCTCACGAATTGTAATTAGATCATGTGACTTTTGGAAATTAACTCCATTACATTACTAATTAAAAATATACATTCTTCTCTCCCCCAACACTACTTCTCTCTCTCTCTTGGGTGTTAATTAAGCAAACTACATAAAATTAATTATGTATTATTGTTGGTGGTGCAGTGTGACATTATAAACAAGTGGGGGCCCACGGATCGATACTTTGGTCTAGTCATTCGAACCATAAGCATGCCTATGATACGTCTCCTTCAGTTTCACTGTACATTCTATCGATTTATTTGTATTTGTACATTAAAAATGTTAATATCAATCCCTTACCATCATGCATGCCTGGTCCTTGTCCATGTCTATATGGGGTCCACAGAATGTAAAATAAATCTTCAAGCACCATGGATAAGAGTAATAATGGGAATTATTTTGTTTTTATTTACTGTAGGTGTAAGAGGGTGGGGGTAAAAGTAAAACTCCTTCAATGATCTCGAGATTCGAGATGACAGATATTAGTTTAGTGTGGTGTATCTTTGATTTAACATCGTCTTTCATAGGTGATGTGATTGTTTCATTGATGGGAGGAAATCTTCTTTAGCAGGATTTTCTTTGTAGCTCTTTGCAAGGGTTGACAGATTGCCACGTCATCAATAAAGTTAAATATGTTGATTTAAATTTGAAAGTTCAATGGCCATATTCCTACCTTTAACCGGAATTTAAAAAAACATTTAAATAATAATAATAATCTAAGCCAAGCATACAAAAGAATTGCGGTTTTACTTGAATGTGATTATCTATCAATGGTATATAAAGAGCTATCAACAACTAGAGGAAAAACAAGTAACATACCAACGGCTCCGTACATTGATAGGCTTAGAGCACTCTCTACTCATACCCATAAACCCAAAAAATAGTGAGGAATGGGTTTTGCATTGGAATCGAACTTTTCAAACTCCAATACCCATATTCGCAGTAGGGAGCTAATGGGTAAGAGGAAGGGTACTGTGCTAGAGTTGCTCTTAGTCATGTTTTTTTTTTTTTTTTCTTTTGACTCTCTCTAATGATGTTTGTGTACTTGTCAAGTGTTATGGTGGTTTCATGTCCTTAGGGTTTGTCACAATCTCCTTGAACACGTATGTCAAACGTCAGTATTCTCTCTTAATTTTCTCCTTCTATCAATTCTTTCCTCCTCCATTACTCAAAAGGGAGATGGTCGTTCAAGTTCAAAGATCTTGCCCTTTGCCAGTAAAATTATTCTCTATTGGATGACATATGTATGTCGGAGATTGTACTTATTTTTGTACCCCTACAATTCCATTACATAATGCCATTATTTCAATGTATTTAAAAGGTATATTTACGAAAAAGTGATCAACTTTTGAAGAATTTATGATTCTGGCTCACTATTCATTTTAATTATCAAAACATGAGCAATAACGAATTCAGAGGTTTTTAATGTCACTATTACACAAGTTTAAAGTGAATTCATTACCATTCTAGATTTTTTTAATGAAAACATGATCATTCACGTTTTGATAATTAAAATGAACAGTCAGCCAGAATAGTAAATAAATCATTTTCAGCTCACAAAATGGTAATTCACCATATTTAAAATGTTATGAACTTAAATTTTTAATGAAATAATTAATATATTTTTTATTGGTAAACCTATTTTTAATGTGATTAGTAACTTGTACTGGTTGGATAATCTGGACCAAATTGGATCAGTCATATTAAATTTCAGATCCCATCCAAAGTTTTTTGATTGGAATAGATCAGATTTTTGCATGCAATCGGAGCCATTGACAGTTCTACATCTATATTTGGTTCTCATATTTTTTTTTTCAAACTTGATTTTGAAGTTAATATTTTAAGCATGCAATTTCGACGTCATTAGCAAGAATTGTGACTTATGAGACCCACCTAAATAATGTAAAGTAGTTATAATGCCGTTATAACCGTCCAAACAAACTAATCTAATAATAAAAATAAAATAATAATAATATAGCAAGTGAATGAAATGAGCAACGTTGGTGGAATTGGGAGTGTGGTAAGTCAACCCATGATGAACAATTATTCCCACCTTAATCATTTTATGTCACTCAATGAGTGAGGAAATATCTAGATCTGTTAGTATTAATGGTTCTTTATAACGGATGAAATTGTTCTTTTGATTTTAATTATGTCTATGATACTAAATTATAACAAAGCACCTAAAAGAAAAATGTTTTTTGAGTCTTTTTAGACTAAACATGATAATGGGTGGGTCGGCATCCAAAATCAATGATTTGCAAATGTTATTAACAACAAGACATCTAGGGTTAGCTAGTTTCTTCTATTAGGACGATTTTGATCCCTCCCTTCCGGGTTTTGTTCTATATTTGAGATACACTTGGTACCAATATGTTCCCTCGTGAGAGATTGAGAAACATGATCGACAACCCTTGAATCAGATCTTTATCAAAATCCACATTCAAAGTAATCATATCAGAACTAGTGAGATTTCAAATCTGATTTCATACATTGACAATTTTAATCATCTTTAACAATAGCAAATTTTGTGATTTATCTCGAGATATGCAAAATAAGATGATAAATGATTTTATTGATTTCGATGAAAATGGTGATACAATCTCGGTACACTCACTCAACAGAGTAACTTCCTCTTAACTAAAAGTCTAATACAAGAAAACAATGATATACATGTGTAACTTACTTATCTTCAAGCTTTGCACTTGATCAACCGAGATTGATTGATAGAGAACAGTTTGCAATACTTGATATTTTGCAAAGACTTTGTATGGATTTTCTTCTCTCCAAACTTATACTCGGTGGTTTTAGAATGATTTCTTGGCTTGCATGGATTTTTTCTCTACAACTCGAGTTCAAGTTTGTATCAAAGAACTTTACTTCTCCTCTAGAGGAGGGCTTGGGAGTTTTGTATGTACCAGTCCATTTATAACTTCTAGAGATTTCTCTTGATTTATGAAATATTAGAGATCTTCTCACAGTTTCGATGTCTCAACTCCTATAGAAGTATGTGGTCATCATCAATATGAAAACCCCCAGTATCTCAAATATGAACCAAAATCAATACGAGTATCACAAAATTATCATACCTTCTTCATGTATTTTAGTACCTAGATTAGTGAAAGATTTGGTTGGAGCTAGGGTCTTCAAATCTGTATTGAATTTTGTTGACTCCAAAGTTTAAACCTCCTCTACTTTATCACTAGCAATTATTAAAGCTCCCCATCCTTCAATGCCCATCGTTCATTTTTTTTTTTTTTTTTCAGTCTTTAATTCTCCTACTCACTCCTCTTAGAGATGGATGATTTGTGTGGGTCTTTTATGTGTTAGAAAGAAGCATCTTTGCTTTTTGGTACTCAAAAGGCATGGAATTGTAATACCCACATTGACTTAACAGTGGAAATAGATCATGAGTCCTTTCGATTTCTCACTGAAATGAGTTGCCTCTTTATCCATACCATAATTAAGTTACAGTTCTTTCATTACAAACAACATCATCTCTTCACACCTTTCTGGTCTCCATAATGGGGGAACAAACTTACTACCTTAGAGAAGAATCTCACATCTAGGGAAATTTCTTCTTCAACATTCAACAACCACAAGGTCTCTCAGTTCAATTCCACCTTACCCACAAAACAAAATTCAAGAAGAAAATCTTTGTTTGAGCAGAATTGCTTTTTATTTTATTTTTTTTGCTAAGCTAGCAAGAGCATGGTTCAGGGCCGAGCTAGGATTTTCTTGTAGTGGGGGCAAACTATAGTCAATGGTAAGGTTGAAGAGCTTGAAGTGGAATGGTTTTGGAGAGAAAATCCCAGGGATTTTGTTAGAAATCGAAGAAAAGTATATTTAAATCATTTTTTTTAGTCCATAAGAGAGGGACGAAGTCAAGTGGCAATGTCATCTTAAAAAAATTGAGGGATGGGGCAAAAATTAAAGGGGTGTGAGGGAGTGGGGGCAAATGGGGCATTATTATTAGTTTAAAAGACAAAGATATCTCAAATTAAGACATAGATACAAGGGATAAGAAATTGAGTAGGGGCAATTGTTAATAGCTCTGCAATGGTTAGTAATGAGATCATGAAGGCGATTTTTGAACCCGAGTCATAGTACCAACACTTACCTTAACCAACTTTGCAAGTTGGCACTTTCATTTAAATTGTATCACTTGATAAACAATAATAGGACTTCTAAGGATTTCTTAACAAACATTCGGAGATGCAATCGATAGTATGAACATAATAATCAATTTTTATAAATCCAGACCCAAGGTTGTGGAGTGATTGTTTGCTCACAGTGCTTTGAGTCAATTAGCTCACAGCCCAACAACCATTTGACATGAGAGGCTGATGACATAAGTGATAAGAGAGGATTTTCTCTCACCTGCCCGCAAATCCACTACTCAAAAATCTTAATTTTTAGATTTCAAATCTTAAAAAGTATCGTGAGATCCACATGAATTATCATATTGGCAATTGAACACCACAATCTTTTAGATTTTAAGAAAAAGCTCATGGTAAATAATAATTAAAAAAATAACGTTTTTCGAACTTGATCAATGGTGTTGAAAATGGATAGCTACCGAACACTCAAATTTAAAATTAAAATAAAGTGATGAAAACAAACTTCAAAAAAAAAAAAATTTAACTTTTAGAATTTCATCCTCTATAACACTATTGTATTGGATCATGTTTTTGAAAGCCACAAGGTGATCTTGTCAAGAAATTTTGATTTTTTTTTACTATGGGCATGAGAGAGAAAACTTCTCCTATTATTGCTTATGTCATCAGCGCCGCATGTAAAATCGGTGTCAAGCTGTGTCAAACAATCACTCCAAGTTTATGATTTCCTTGATTTCATGAACGGTCATGGCTCGTTGAGAAAAATACATAATTGGGGGGCTTTCTATTATATATATATATTATATATATATATATATATATATATATATATATATATATTCTCCCCTGAAGTTTAAACATCTTCTTAGTATCTCTAAATCCTACTTTTTCAACGTATTTTAAATTATAAGATTACCCCTCATTTGTAAGGATTAAGCATGTAAATCATAAAGGAATAACTTTATTGTTCAATGATGCCAGACACAAAATATCTAACACCATTAAGATATCACTTGTTTTTAAGAAAATGCTCTACTCATTTGCGATGGGGGTGAGGTTCACTTTATTTGTACAAAAATATAAAGATATAGCGTTCAATAGTCCCACTTGTATCTGTAAATTACAAATTTAAAAGGGTAAATGATTTAAAGGACGCTCGCAAAGGAACTTCTTTCTAAATAGTCCCTAAATTTTTGGTGATAGCTTTATGGGACATTTAGTAAATTTTTCTTTTCTAAATGGACCCTCATTGGCGAACTCATTGCTTTTTTATTTATTGTCAAATTTAACATTTTTATTTATTGTCGAACTCGACGCTTTTTTTTTTTTTTTTTTTTACTATTGAGTTCACAATTTTTTATTATCAAACCCACCACTATTTACCATCGAGTTCACCACTTTATATTTATTGTTGAACTCGAGCTTTTTATTTACTGTCAAGTTTGGTGAATTCCATAATGGTGAAACCTACCCATTTTCAATTTTCAAGTTTTTTCAATTAAAATAAATGAAAATATCAACTAAAAACTTGAGATAACGACTTGTTTTGAAGATTTCAACCCAAAAGAATTATTCTTAATCGATTTTCAGCTAAAAACTAAGAGAAATTTTTTTTTTTTTAAATCCTAGTTTTTTACATATATCTTCAAAATAGTTTCTTCTTTCTTTTCAATTTATTTCCAACAAAATGAAGTCTCTAGAACTCAATTGAAATTCTAAAAAATCCAATTTTTTAGGATAAAATGATGAGTTTGAATAGTTAGGACATTCAATCGTGAGAAATGTAGGAGATGAGATCCAGGGACTATTAAGAAAATAAAAATTTACTAAATGAACCATTAAGAGATCGCCCAAAACTTAAGAGACTATTTAAAAAGAAATCCCTCCACAGGTCAGCTTTATTACATTTTTCTCATGATAACATTCTAAAGTATCACAAAAAATTGACATCTTCGAGTAATACATTTTTCATAAATATATTTTTAAATTGTTAGAAAATAAAATTTTCTTACTTCCTCTGTGTTCTTTTAAAGAATGATGATGATAGGAAAAAAGAAACAAAGATTTAAAAAGTTTATAAACAATTAAACCTATTAGGATTTTCATGTCTATAAGATATAAGTAGCATAATCTTAATGATGGAATTGAAAATAGTATTTTTCATCTTTAGATATAAGTAATATTTTAATAATGTTGGAGATTTAATGCTCAAAGTCATTACATACTATAATTATCATTTTGTAGTTTTTACTCAATCCTCGTAAAAGAGGGGCAAGATTGTGGTTTAAAATTAATAATTCTGTCCACAGATAAATAGTAATTAAGTTTTTTTTTTTTTTTTTAAGAAGGTTTTGAGAGAATTGTTTCAATTTCAAGTGATAATACGAAAATAGTACTTGGGGTTTGGGGTCTGCCTATTAAAAGACTATATCATACATCATGGTCATACTATATGCGTGCAAGCACCTATGCCATACATATTGGTAGGGCTGTCAATGGGTCAAGTTTTGGTCCTATCCGTCCAGTCATGGACCAGGTTTAGCCAATTTAGTTATTGGGCCTGGAAAAAACTGCTTTATTATAGGAACGGGTTTGGATTTAGAATGTAGTCCCGTTATGTGGCCCAACCGGCTGTTCTATATTAAAATATATTACATGATAATTTTTTTTATAATTCAATAATGGTGCCCAGAAAATATTATTGTGTAGAATGCAATTAATTTTGTCACATACGATAATAAAATATCATTTTGATTTAATTTATTGTTATTCGGCATGCTCTTGATACAATAAAAAAAAGAGTTAAGATTTGGATGGGCCTAGTAATGGCCCTAATAGGTGGACCGGCTTGCACTATTGTTTGACGCGTGAGCCCGACTTGATCTTTTAGCCTTCAAAAGCCAGCCCAGTCCATTGACAGCCCTACATACTGGTCTGTACAAAAACTGAACACCTATTTTTGGGCCAATTCTATTTATGGGTAAAGCCAGGCCCATCTTTTTTTGAAAAATGAATGATGATCTTTTATTTGCCAGGAGCCATAGTTAAAAAAAAAATTGAATGACAGTAGGTTGTCAAAACCTCAGTTATATCTTGATTTTCAGTCAATGCTAGGAAATCAAATCGCAATGCTTACTGGTTTGGAGTCGACGGCAAGTCTCACTTGAATCAAAAATAGAAACTCGAACAAGCTACCATTAATGGCAAAGATTTTTAATTTTGACCTTTGTAATGATTACAGCATCGACGTCGAACACTTCCCATATATCTCACACACACACACAAACACAATTTTATTTTTATTTTTATTTATAAAAAAAATTGTGAATCAAATCTAGAGTATGATTTTTTTTATTTTTAATTGCTTTGACTTTGAAAGAGAAAGTCAAAGGAAATAGAAATTTGTTTGATAGAGAAGAAAGGGTAAAAGAGATACGTTGCAAAGTCTAGTGATAGGCATGTGAATTAGGCCCCGCTAGCCTATTAAGGGGATACATAAAATAAAATAAAAACAAGACTTTGGAACTTGAGTATGAATCTACAAAAGTATAGGGGTCTGTTATTAAATATTATACATGTATATTATATAATATATATAGGAAGGTATCTAAATTTGTAACAAAAATATATCATAAAAGAAAAAAGTTCTCATTCAAACCTTTTACAAACAAGAGATTAGACCCCTGTATGCGTAAGATAGTAGCGAAAGACTTGGAAAATTTCACGAGGTTTATTTTTATGTTTATTTTGTCATCTTAAAGCCCAAAAAAACTACAGAACCCAGCCCTAACCCATCTGTATCAGCGGTATATGTTCACAACCCAACAACCGTTTGACATGTGGCTCAAATGACATCAACATCATAGAAAAAGTCCCTCTCCTCTCCCGCCCACACATCCTTTACCTAGAAAGTTTAATTTTAACATTTAGAATCTTAAAATGGGCCGATGAATCTACATGGATCATTACATTGTCAATGAAAAATCAGACTTCTAGATTTTATGAAAAACCTCATATTCAAATATATATATATATATATATATATATATATATATATATATATATATATATGTATAGGGGGCGGTTCAAGGGCCATCTGAGAAACCGTCTAAGAAAACTTTCGTTTTTCAAAATAAGGGTTAGAGGTTTTGGATTGAGCTGATTTTTTGCAAGGATGGTCACTATGATGAGAAGATCATCCTCACAAAAAATCAGCTCAATCAGAAACTTGTAAATCCATCAAAAGTGATTTACAAATTAGTGATAAAAAGTGGTAAAAAATCGACGGTCCACATTCTAAATCACTTTTAACGGGGTTAGAAGTTTCAGATTGAGCTGATTTTTTTTTTGGATGATCTTCCCATCATAGAGATCATCCTCACAAAAAATCAGCTCAATCCAAAATTTCTAACCCATATTTTAAAATTTTATTTACCGTCGAAAGTTTTCTTAGACGGTTTCTCAGACGGGCCTTGAACCTGACCCATATATATATATATATATATATGGGGACGGTTCAGCAGCCCTAAAGTTTGCCAAGTTTGGTGTCAAACATTTTTCAAAATATGGGTTAGAAGCTTTGGAATGAGCTGATTTTTTGTAAGGATGATCTCTATGATGAGGAGATCATCCTCACAAAAAATCAGCTCATTCCAAAACTTCTAATCCCATCAAAAGTGATTTATAAAAATTAGACGATCCACGATTCTTCAACTTGTAAATTAGGGTTAGAAGTTTCAAAATAAGCTGATTTTTTGTGAGGATGATCTCTTCGCCGTAGAGATCATCCTCACAAAAAATCAACCTATTCCAAAACTTCTAACCCCATCAAAAGTGATTTGCAAAAAATGTTTGACACCAAACTTGGCAAACTTTAGGACTGCCGAACCGCTCCCTATATATATATGTGTGTGTGTGTGTGTGTGGATAGCGTTCAATGGCTAACTTTTTGGCAAAACATTTTTCAAAAATTGAGTTAGAAGTTTTGGAATGAGCTGAGTTTTGGTGAGGATGATCTCCTCGGTTCCAAAACTTCTAACCCATGTTTACAAGTTGAAAAATCGTGGACCGTCCATTTTTTGTAAATTATTTTTGATGGGGTTAGAAGTTTTGGAATGGGCTGATTTTTGGTGATGATGATCTCCTCACCGTAGAGATCATCCTCATCAAAAATCAGCCCATTCCAAAACTTCTAACTCATGTTTTGAAAAATGTTTTACCAAAAAGTTTGCTAAAAAGTTAGCCATTGAACAGGACCCTATATATATATATATATATATATATATAGGGAGGCGTTCAGCGCCTCACAATTTAACAGTCGTTTTAACAAATAAAACTCCATCGTTGAATATAGAGCAATTGGACGGTCGAGATTTAACTAAACAGCATCTGCGTTTAAATTCTGAATTTATAAGTTTTTTATGACGCCATCCCTCATTTTTACCGTAATTAGTGCCACCTCCCTGGCACAATTAAAACGCAGATGTACATGAGAACAGAGAGTTCTCATTCTCACCTCACTCTCTCCTTCAGCTCTCTCTTAAACAACAATGGTTCTTCAATATAGAAGACCAGAACAATTTAAGAGGCTCTTGTTGGGTGACATTCCATTGGAAGAAATGGTTCTCTAAATGGTTTGGTTGATATTGAATGCTCTTCCTCAAGAGCTGAAGCTTCACAATAGACTACAAACAACCCTTCAATTTTTTTACAAGACATTTGTTCCATTTTTACCCTTGAAAGAAAGGGAGTCAAGAACGCACCATACCCACCCAGTCTTTCTTTGATTCACACCCAACACATAGCGAGAGAGAATGAGAGTTAGGTTCGAGGGTTTCAGCGGAGCGAGTGCGGGAGAGAGAGAAAGATCGAGTGAGTATATAGCAGTCGTTCAAGGGTTTCAGCGAGAGAGAATGAGAGTGAAGCTTGAGGGTTTCAGCAGAGCGAGAGAGAGAGAGAGTGTGTGTGTGTGTGTGTGTGTGAGGTTCAAGGGTTTCAACGAGAGGGCTCGAGCAAGAGAGAAGGAGAGAGTGAGGTTCTGTTAGAGAGAATGAGAATGAGAACAGAAGGAGAGAGAGAGGTGAGAATGAGAACTCTTTGTTCCCATGTACATCTATCTGCGTTTTAATTGTGTCAGGAGGTGGCACTAATTACGAAAAAATGAGAGATGGCGCTGTAAAAAACTCATAAATTCATAAATTAAACGTAGATGCTGTTTAGTTCAATCTCGACCGTCCAATTGCTTTATATCCAATGATGGAGTTTTATTTATTAAAACGACTGTTAAATTGTGTGGCGCTAAACGCCTCACATATATATATAGGGTCCCGTTCAGCAACAAACATTTTGACAAACATTTTGGCAAAACATTTTTCAAAACATGGGTTAGAGGTTTTGGAATGGGCTGATTTTTAGTGAGGATGATCTCTACGGTGAGGAGATCATCCTCACAAAAAATCAGCCTATTACAAAACTTCTAGCCCTAGTTTACAAGTTGAAAAATCGTGGACCGTCCATTTCTTGTAAACCATTTTTTATGGGGTTAGAAGTTTTGGAATGGGCTGATTTTTTGTGAGGATGATCTCCTCACCGTAGAGATCATCCTCACAAAAAATCAGCCCATTCCAAAACCTCTAACCCATGTTTTGAAAAATATTTTGCCAAAATGTTTGTTGCTGAACATTTCCCTATATATATATATATATATGGGTCCCGTTCAATGGCCACAGTTTGGCAAAACATTTTGGCAAACACTTTTTCAAAACATGGGTTAGAGGTCTTGGAATGGGCTGATTTTTGGTGAGGATGATCTCTACGGTGAGGAGATCATCCTCACCAAAAATCAGCTCATTCCAAAACTTCTAACCCCAGTTTACAAGTTGAAAAATCGTGAACCGTCCATTTTTTGTAAATCATTTTTTATGGGGTTAGAAGTTTTGGAATGGGCTGATTTTTGGTGATGATGATCTCCTCACCGTAGAGATCATCCTCACCAAAAATCAGCCCATTCCAAGACCTCTAACTCATGTTTTGAAAAATGTGTTTGCCAAAATGTTTGCCAAACTGTTGGCCATTGAACGCTACCCTACATATATATGCATATATATAGGTTTTTCAAACTACCTCTAAGAAATTGAAAATGATAGTTAGAGGAACACCCAAATTTAAAATTAAAATCAACGGTCAGGTGGGTGCATAGTTGTATTAATGTCAACTTTGAACACCCCTACATTTCTGACAAAATTTGGAATATCTCTTTAGAAATGCCACGTGCAATCCAAGGAGAGGGCTCCTCCAAAGTTTTTTCCCATATTTTTGTTAGTTAGTCAAGTTTTTCCCTTAATTTTGGTGATACACATGACTCAAATCCAGAACAGAATCTGTGAAGGTTGCAGAGTTGGCATGACATATCACATTTGGGAAATGTTCAGCACTAAATATTTTGGCAAAACATTTTTCAAAAAATGGGTTAGAAGTTTTGGAATTGACTGATTTTTGGTGAGGATGATCTTCACCATAGTGATCATCCTCACCAAAAATCAGCCCATTCCAAAACTTCTAACCCATGCAGGACAAAAATGATTGGCTAAAATGTTGGCCCAAATGTTTGGTGGTGAAGAGAACCCATCACATTTAGGATTATAAGTGACAAACGTTGTATGTTCTCATAATAACAAATCTATTAATGGGATAACGTGATGTTCACGAGGTCAAGGCAGAGATGCCAATAGGTACAAGGTAGCTTTCTAATTCAGCCAACTGAAAATTTCCAAAAAGATGCATTCCAATGGTGAAACACCTTCCATACTAACTTAGTAAGACTCTTACCAAGGGTGGTTTTGCTCAAATGGATTACCATTTCAGAAATCCAACATCACTGCCCTCTAGGGTTTTGAAAATGGACATAACTTCCACATTCCTCCCAAACTTACATTTGAAATTCAACGGTGAAATAAAACATTTTTTGGAAAAAAAAAAAAAATCAAAGTTCATAGAATTGTCCTCTATAATCCCGAGGTATCAGATCATGTTTTTGGATGCCACAAGGTGAGCCCAAGGACTAACTTGGCAAGGCTAGACGGACTCCTCCAATTTTATCTTCCCCCCAACTAAATATATTGGTTTCCTCCTTTGTTAGTATCATGCAAAGGTTCCCCTTCAGTGGGGTTATATTTTATCAAATTGTAAGCACATTTACCAAATACTGGGAAGATTCTTAAAGTGAACAAATATAACATTAACACTTAGTGTAGATTAGACAAGACTGCATTGTATCTAAATGCTAATCAACAGCACCAAACACGAACAAAAAAAGACCTGTTTGACTCTCCTTAACACAAATTTTAAGTCCATCCTAGTTTTTGCAAACTGAGCAGAAATCAGGATACAAAAAGTGGCTTTTGATTCTCTCTCAAAGGGACTGGGTTTCCCAAACAAAACTCTTTTAAGAAGAAAGGAGTCACCCTATAAACCTGCAAGTGATCTACAACTCATCCTTGGCCTCATATGGCTCCGCGTCAGCACCCTCTTCATCACCTCCCTTGGGGATGTTTGATGATTCCTTAACGTCAGCTTCAGTCTCAACCTCATCCACATCATCTTCCTCTTCCACTACTGCATCTGGACTCACTTTAAGGCTTGCCTTCACCGAGTCATAGATACTAGAGGCAAAATCCTTGGGATCGTTAAGCGTGAAGCCACTCTCCATAAGGGCTGTTTGGTACATGAGCCGTGCTGTCTGTGTTATGCTCTGATCCTGTAAAACAGAGTCCATGGTCACATATTAACAATCACCACAATAGACAAAAGTAAATGAACAAGTTATTCAAGTCCAAGTTGACAAGAAATTGAAACAGTATCAAAGGACCGACGAGCCAACTTATACTTATGACATATGCAAAAAAATATGCAAGGTGTGCATGACAAGTAAATACGTTAAGTCAAAATAATTGCTGAGTACCTCAGGGTCCTTAACAATCCTCTCCCGAAGCTCCTTGATGATTGGGTGTCTCGGGTTGATTTCAAGCACTCTCTTGCCACGCATGTATGCCTGCTTATTGGCATCTGACAGAGTCTGTGATTGCATGATCCTCTCCATATTTGCACTCCACCCATACTTTGATGTCACCACCACACAAGGGCTGTCAGCCAAACGATTACTTATCTTTACTGAGTCTACGTTCTCACTGGCGAGAGCTTCCTTCCACCACTTGGTCAGCTCCTTGAATGAATCCTTGAGGTCTTTAGTGTCCTTGGAATCCTTCCCAAGTTTCAGTCCCTCCTTGGACACATTTTGGAATTTCTTGTCTTCGTAGTCCATCAAGTATTGCATCAGATATTCGTCCACTGGATCCGTGAAGAAAATAACCTGGCAACAGAAAATGGAGAATTTTTTTTAACAATCTCAATTCCTAGAAATAATGAACGGGTTCCAATTTTCTGTCAATTAACATCCCTGCAAATGAATATAAGATAGGGGGCTAAAATACAACTTTGGTTTATCAGGGTTGTGACTCGAAGCACATTTGCACAAGAGGTGTGAAAAGGAAAATGTGCTTCCAATTTCTATACCTCATAGTTCTTCTTTGTGAGCCTCTCGAGGAATGGAGATTTTTCCAATTGTTCCTTGCTGGTTCCTGTTATGTAAAAGATGTCCTTTTGCCCTGCTTTCATTCTTGAGATGTATTGATCCAGTGATACCAACTTACCCTCTGACTTGGTACTGTAAAAAGAAATGAAAATGGAATATAAACGATCACTCTATAGTATGGATTGAAATCAAGGAAACCCTGGTGCAATTGCAGTGATTTGATTCTTAAGATTTACCTTTCAAATCTTAGAAGCTTCGCCAAGTGATTTCTGTTGGATGCATCCTCGATGATACCAAGTTTTATGGACTTGCCAAATTCATTCCAGAACTTGGTGTATTTACCCTTCTTCTCATTGTCGTCACCAGCATCCTCGCTGTCTGCTTTCCCGTCATGATTATTCAAGATTCAAAAGGGGGGAAAAACAAATCAGCTAAAATGACCAAAAATCATTATAAAGAAACATCAAATAAAATTACAGAATTCTGTATTGTATGGGTTCAAAATCTCTGCCATGTCAGCTGCAACTTCACAGGGTCATTTCAGTTTCAGGGGATACTGATACACAACTTGCCTGAGGCACAGTAAACTTCGTAACGTCGTGGCAATGACCAGGCAGAGTCAATACCAAGATGTGCCGGTCTTGGAATTGGCTGATATAAACAATGGAAGCAAGATTTAATTCCTTAATCAGTATCAGCTTAAGCATACCTGACTTGTCTTTGTTACTGAACTCGTCAGGATCCTCATCGGCAATTTGGCGGATCATAGTAAGAGCCTTTCGGATGAGTTTCTTTTTTATCGTCATCAGACTACTGTGCTGTTGAAGCATTTCTCGTGATACATTAAGTGGTAAGGTATCAGAATCAATCAGACCCTGCACAACATAACATTAAAAGTGATTGTAAAAGCTTCTTGGATTATCACAAACCAGCCTTGCTGCATGATTCAATAACCCAATATTAAGTATCTCAAGAAGAAGCTCTAATTACCACCAAGAAGTTCAGGTACTTGGGCAGAAGCTCATCAAATTCATCTGATATGAAGACACGTCTAACATATAACTTCAAGTTGGACTTCTTGTTGTTGTAGTAACTCTCATACAGATCCTGAGGAGCCTTAGGAGGCACAAAAAGGACGGCCTTGAACTCTACATCACCTTCAGCGGTAAAATGGCTCTGGGCTAAAGGCTTCTCATCACCAAAATCCTGTTGAACAAAAAGAAAACTTACTTCCAATGAAGAAATTTAATGTGAGAAGCCCAGAAGAAGTTTCAGAGTACACCTAAACGATATTCTTCAATTATAGGATTTAGTAATTTACCTTAGCAAGAGAGTGGTAGAATTTCGTGTACTCTTCTTCTGTCACTTCCTTTGGACTGCGTAGCCATATGGCCTTCACATCATTCAAAAGTTCCCATTCATTAGTTTTCTCCTTCACTGTCTTTGTCTTTGGCTTTTTCTCACCGTCTTCCTCATCTACTTCCTCCTCTTCAGAAGAGCTGCTTTCAGCTGTTTACAACAGTATGTGTGTAGAAGGTAAGCAACCATGACCAACAAAAGGTTAAGAGAAAGTATCATTATGTGCACAAGAGAAGATACGTGTTTCTTCTTCACTGGATTCATCTTCGTCGGCAGGAACCTCCACATCCACCTCCTTGGTTGCCCACATATAGATGGGGAAGTTGATGAATTCAGAATATTTCCTCACCAGCTCCTGTAATAAAAAGAATGGCCCATAACATACTATTAAAGCTCCAACACACACCATATAACAAGGAGAACACGATAATGGCTATGCTAGAGAAATATAGATTTCCAATAATATTTCTTCTTGGAATATGAGCAAGCGTGTATCTGATCACACCAGCACAAAATATAGAAGAAAGCCAATGGTACTCAAGACGCTTAAAGTGTTTTCTCACCCTTTTGTGAAAGTAGATATGATGTTTTGTCGAGATATGTGGACATTTCTACTGAGTTGCCGGAACAAAGATATACTATAAAGTCTAAGTATAAATTGATCCCTACATTTGCGGGAATTGAAATTATATCCATCAACCACAAAAGAAACAACAGCAACATATAGAACACAACCCGTGAAACATATTCTCTTACAAGTGATAAATGTTCATAAATCCAAATAACATACTGTAGTATAGACTAGCAAACAAACACAGTGAATCAGTAAAAATAAAATGAGAATGACAACTGTAATACTAACTTTTAATTTGGCCTCCTCCAGATACTCTCCAGCTTCCTCTCTGATATGCAATCTGATCTCAGTTCCACGTCCCAGTGGTTCATTCCATACATCCTCAGAAACTGCAAATGACCCATCAGCTTTCGACTCCCATACATATCTAAAAGAAAAATGAGAAATCAGAATCATTATCATTGGATAGAATATAATTCCCACAAGAAACAATCAATCGAAACAAAAGCCCTGAGAAATTGAATGGATATAGGAACCATACTGTTTGTCATCATTATGTTTGCTAATGACCTCCACATAGTCCGCAACTAGATATACAGAGTAAAATCCAACTCCAAACTGCCCAATGAGATTCACATCACCTCCAGTTTGCAATTTCTCGACAAAAGCTGCATAAAAGGAAAATTACCTAGAATCATTTTCCATCTCTTCAGAAGAAGAAAAAAAAATAGGAAAATTCCAGAATTACGAAAGATACCTGAGGTTCCAGATTTTGCTATGGTTCCTAAGTTCTTTATCAGTTCTTCCTTTGTCATTCCTATACCTCGGTCACGAATGGATAAAATTTTCTTCTCCTTGTCTAGTTTAATCTACATATCATAATAAATCAATTAATCAAATTTAAGTCAGTGAGAAGGCCTTTGAACAAATGCAAGTGTTAAAAACTGATAAATACCATCTATATCATCAAACAAGCTTCAAATTTGACACTTCTAATTTTTACAAAAGCCATTACTAACCTGGATCTCAAGCTTTGTATTGTCACCTTCCCCAAGAATCTCCTTATCCGTGAGGGCCAGGAACCTAATCTTATCCAATGCCTGAAAATGAAGAGGACATAAACACATTAAAAATAAATAAACAAAACCACCGCTGACCAAATAAAAAACACAATTCCACCAGTACTTGGAGAAAAATGGAAGAAAAAAAAAAACAAGTTTATAAAATCAGATTAACTCACATCGGAAGCATTAGAGATTAGTTCTCTCAAGAAGATATCTTTGTTGCTGTAAAGAGAGTTGATGAGAATATCCATAAGCCGAGAAACCTCAGCTTGGAATTCAAACTTCTCTGCATTACTGCGAAGAGACCTCCTTGAAATTGATTCGGCCTCCCTGAACCAAAATGGTTGTTCTTTAAAAAGCATGTATAATCAATAACCAATCATGTAAACAAATTCCACACAGATCCATTAGTGGGAACAGTATCTATCAAAAACACAAACCTCTTAACAACATCCGAATCGGTAGATAGTCCCGAAGGCACAGCACCAAGCTTCTCTTCGACCTTTGGTGGATCTATACCCTCGAGATCTTCGGAATCACCTTTCACCTCAGAAGCATGTATATTACGACCTAAAGAATCACAGATCACGATCCAGACCAAAATAAATAAATCAAAACAAAACCTCCAGCCAATCTATATCAACATAAACACTCAGATTGAGTGATTTGAGTCTAAAACCACTTGATCTCCATGTAAAAAAATGCAAATCTAAAACATTAAAACACATATACTACTCTACACCAATCCGATCTCTAATTCCGTAAACGCAGACACTAATACCTTTCTAAAACTACGAAAATATCATCAATCGCCATCAAAACTCCAAAACACAAATTCCAAATCAAAATCTCTACTCGATCTGGCACACTACAAACATCAAGCTAGAAGATCTAACACATTCAACTTTAAAATCACAAAATGCAGATAAAAATGAATCATCAACCGCATAAAAAAACTAATTTTACTACAATCAAACCTCATAAAAGCTTTGAACAACAGAAACCTAATCTTTAACAACAATCGTAACTTAGACTAAGCTTTTAAGCAGAAGATCCAATTAAAAAAAAAAAAACTCGTACTAACCTTGATCTTCAAGAAGAGAGAAGAGAAGTACAAGAAGCAGAGCGCAAGGGATCGTCCACTTTCTCATTGCTCTCTTGGATTCGCTCTCTGCAGTTTTGCTCACTACCTGTTTGTGGATCGGATTCTCGAATTCTATTATATAACAAGTTTTTGTTGGGCCGGCGACTTGGGACTCCTTGACTTCGGCTTCTACGGTTTGGATTAACTTTATTTTTCCAGCGTGGAAGATCTAACGGGGATTTTCTATCTATAGACACGTGTCAGGGTACTACTGGTTTCATTTACTTTCTTGACGTGGGATGCGTTTAACGGTTTGGATTAGCTTGATTTTTCCAGCGTGGAAGATATTGCGGACGTTTCTGCTAAATCTACACACGTGTCAAGTTTCTACTGGTTTTTTGTTCCTCCGTGACGTGGAGTAAGAAGTCTTCTGGAGTGTTCGATACGGTTATCGTGATACACTACCACACCAAAAGTTGATCTATGATCTTACGGCCAATCATCACTTTCTATCTTAACAACTCCGTTATAAACTTTCTTTCACATAATCGTTTTTAATGACTGGCATTGGCAAACGCACGTGTCAAAGAAAAACTAGGATTTCTATGATTTTATTTTTTTATAATTATTTTAAAAACTATTTTAAACACACAATTTAATTTATATAATATTTTGTTTTTTAAAATCTATATAATAAAATGCAATGGTGGGTCATTAGAGTTTTATAAGAAGGAGGAGTATAAATGACATCCCACTCAGTTACAATTTTGTGTGATTCATATTATTCTATTTTTCTTTTGTCCTTTCAATTTTATTGTTTTACCTCTCTTCTTCTCTTATTTTTTTAATAATACCCCTCAAATTTTACAGTTTACTGTTTTTACTGGGGATAAATGTCATCTCCAACTACTGTGAAGTAGGCTCCACACTATTTTTTCTTTACCCCTTCAATTTTATTGTATTTCTTCTATTCTCCCCTTCTTTTTCAATAATACCCCTTCAGCTTTGTTATTTGTCATATTTCACCCATTTTCAATAATATCTCTTTAACTTTACCGTCTTTACTAACTTTTATTGTTATGATTCAAGTCTACAATTAAGAGATGGAGATGTAAGGTATAAGAGAGGGACGAGTCAAAAATAGATAAAAAGATTATGAACAAGAGAACGTGTAAAGAGAAGATAGGTAAATAGTAAGGCATTTGAGCGAGTGTCTACTTCGCTATTATAATAAAAGTATTTTGGGTATTTTGAGGATATTTTATCTAATGTCGAGATTGAAGAGTTTAAAGTTTTTTAATTGTCGAGGTCGATGTTTCAACACTACAAATGTCAATCTCAACCATTTAAATACTTCAATTTTTCAACATTGACGCTAGATAGATCTTCTCGAAAAATCTAAAATGTATATATTATAGTAGCATTACGACTAAACCTTCAAAATTGTGAGTGTATTCTCCATTCATTACTAGTTGTTACAAATTGTTGAAATAGATCGAAAATTATATCTAAATCTTGAAAATTGCAAGTATGTCGTTCTCCATTTGTCATTTTAGTGTTGAGACACACATATTTTGCATTGTCTCGTAATAATAACAATAAAGATCCATCAAATTTTAGACACTAAAGATTAAGGCTACAACTTAAGCAGGCTAACCCGAACTCAACCGTATTGATGGATGAGTTTAGGTTAGGAAATCTCAACTCGAATTGAATTCGGGTTGAGACTTCGATAGGGGTGTCAATGGGTACCCATTTACCCGAAATCGAAAATCCTGATTCCGGTTCCTTTTTTATTAGAATCGATTGGAGTCAAATCTAATATGGAATCAAACCAATAGGAACCAAAATCATTAGGTTGTAATTTTATTTTTATATTATACATGACTCAAAGTTATCGTATATTTTAAAATTAATATATATGATATAAAGTTATTCACATTTCATATAAACTAAATATTTGAGCTTAATACGAGACATTTCTTTTTTAATTCATTACTTGTAAAGGAAATTAATTTTAATATTTGAAAATAAAAGTCATTAAATCATTATTTTAGTGGAACAAATTACTATTAAGTTGATACTTTACAAATAATATGTTATTTTTTAGAAGGGATTTCTTTTTATAATGATTTTGAAATAAAATTTATCATTCGATTCTTGAGATTCGGAACCAACAGGTACCCATCATTTTTTATGGTTTCGGTTTCGATTCCACTTATTTTAAAATTAGCATTGAAACTGATAAGAACCATAATCGATAAAATATGGTGGTTATGGTTTTAATATTCATGGAAACCGAACCAAAATCGACCCATTGACACCCCTAAGCTCTAGGCAACCCAACTCAACTTAAACCCGATGTTATATATTTACATATAAATATTTGTTATTTGTTTATTTTTTAAATATTTGTAAATTTGAGGACAAGATTTTATAATATAAAAATTAATGGATGTAATGGTCGTGTGCAAATTTATTTACTATCAATTATTATTTTTTTTTTACATTTTATTTATTTTTTAAGATAAAAAATTATTGTGTCGATCAAAATGAAATTAGGTTTTTTCAACAAGCCCAACCCATCCAAAATTACCTAACTTGGGCTAATTTGAGCTCAATCTGGTTTTAGAAGCTCAATCTTGGGTTGAGCTTGGGTTACTGAGCTTTAGCCCGATGGTCGAATTGAGGGTTTTACAACTTGGGTTGAGCTTGGGTTGACCATCTAATCCCCTAGGTCATATCCTTACTAAAGATACATAAAATTTATGACATCTAATATTACTTTTACTCTTACGCAAGTGATAAATAAACCTAACAATTTAGTGAGGGCACCCACACCATAGCCAAAATCTTTTGTCCTATATGGGTTAGAAGTTTCAGAATAAGTTGTTTTTTTTTTTTTTAAGGATGATCACCAAAAATCAATCTATTCCGAAAATTCTAATCCATCGTAATAAGTTGAAGAATTGCGGACCGTTCATTTTTTTAAAAAACCATTTTGACGAGGTTATAAAGTTTAGAATGAGTTGATTTCTAGTGAGATGATCTCCCAACCACAAAGATCATCCTCACTAAAAACCAATTCATTTCAAAATTTCTAACCCATACAAGACAAAGGGTAGTGTTATATGCACTCCAATTATTATTGAGGGCACCCACACCATAGACAATTTTTTTTTTTTTTTTGGTGTTATATGAGTTAAAAGTTTCGGAAGCGCTGAATTTTGGTGAGGATGATCTCCATGACCTCATAAAAAATCAACTCACTCCTAAACTTCTAACCCCATCAAAATAAGTTGGAGTATTGTAAATCATCTATTTTTTCGTAAATCACTTTTGATGAGGTTAGAAGTTTAGGAATGGACTGATTTTTTGTGAGAATGATCTTCTCACCATTGAGATCATCCTCACAAAAAATCAGCTTAAGGCATATAAAGCCCAAAATTTGACTATAGTGTGAGTGCCTTTAACCTACCCTGGAAAAAAAAAAAAAAAACTTTGGCAGACGTGCCTGGCAAAATTGATAGGCACCTTCAACGTTACTCTTCCTTCCTATTATAATGAGTAGGCGGAGTAGTAGCGGTTCGACACCAAATGGATTTCATCATGTAATAATAAAAACAACCAACATCACTTTGTGGTTAGTTTTAAATTTACAAAAATATCCCTATTTTTATCATGTAATCTTAAAAACAACCCTGTAATTAATATTTTAAATTACAAATAAGCCCATGCCACCCGCAGCTCTACATAATTTGATTATGGAAAAGTTGAGGTTCTCCGTCAAACACGATTGAGATGCCAGGTATTTCCAAGAAAAAATTACGTTCGTAAGTAAACAAGTTCTACAAAGTCTGTTTGTCTCATTCTCATCTGAATCGTCAAAAGTCTTTGATATAAAATGCGGAACAAAGTCTTCCATTCGTGCGACGATGATGTTTAACGAACGGCTTAGATTGGAGGTTGGAGGACACGTTCCAATCTCATCTGTCCAACGCAGTTGGATGCTAGAGCTTTTCTATATTCTTCATCTTCATAGTAAGCACCGCTGTACACCAGCTTTGGAATTAGAACAAGTGTTTGGGGGCCTGAGATCTGGACTTGTGTGAGAGCGCGAGCGAGAGAGCAGAGAGGAGTATGTTATGATGAAGGACTCCTATCCCTTGACCATCACCACTAAACCTTACAAAACCCTATTTGGTTTTTTAATTTCTCTCTCATACGTTCGATTCTCTTCTGGCTTTGTTAATCTCAGAGGAAAATCCTTCTCCATTCCCTTTATCGATGCTCCCGCCAGATTTGGTAATTCTCTATACTTCTCTTTCTCTGTAAATTTTTTAGGTTAAAATAGAAGAAGAAAAAACTCACAAGTTCTTCGGTGCTTCTAGGGTCTTAATTTCGCAGATTGTTCAGTTAAAATGGAAACAAAGATTTTTATTCTAATTGATTTTACAGCTGTTCGGGTCAATAGCTCGGGTATCTGTGGCGCTTTGTACTTGGCAGATCCTCTCGATGCATGTTCTTCGCTTGGGAACAGTGTGGGATCGGATGAAACCGAGAAAGTGCGGTTTGCTTTGATTGAGAGGGGTAGATGTTCTTTTGAAGACAAGGTTCGGAATGCTCAAGCGAGTGGATTCCAGGCGGCAATCGTTTATGACTACCGAGACAAGAGTAATTTGGTTTCTAGTGAGTCCAATTTCACTATAATGCTTGTTTTTCTATTTTTTTTTTTTTTTTACCAGTATTCAAGTTACCTGCATCATTGTTTTTATTCTCATAACACTTACTTGCTGCATTTTCTTTGAAGTTAGTTAAGATGGAAATTGCAGAATTTGGCCTTTTAGTTGGTTACATAGGTTTACACTTTCTGAGATTAGCTGATTTTTGGTATCTGAGTGTTTTTTTTTATTATTATAAATATATTCAATACTTTGGGATGAAGAAAAGTCTGCTTTGTTTTGAGAACAATAATGTTAGATTTTTTTGAGGTAGTTTGATAAAATTAGGCATAGTTAATGTTGATTGTGCAAGTGTTCTATGTGTCACCAATTAGGTGTTTGGGAATGAGTTGTTGGCAAAGAGAATTCAGAAAAATTGTGAAAATAATTGAGCCAGGGTTAGGGTTATGTGAAATATTATATCATTAAATCCCATATTAAAATATAATAATAAATCACAAAACCCCATGTTGATATCATCGATGCGTTTACTACAAGTAATGATTGGTTCACAATATATATATTTTTGATTAATAGCAAGAAAAAAACACAAACAGAGTGGAGAGGTCGAGTTGACCTACACCAAAAAGAAAAATACAAGAAGAAGAAAAAAATAAACAAGAAGGAAACATAGCACAAAACACATGAAGCTAGGCCTATGATAGATTACAAAGAAACTCCTAGCGAACTAAAAAGTCCTCGAAGAATACCCCTTTGCACTCTTTAAGGATCTTGCGCCAAAAGAACAAGAGCCCAAGGACCTACAAACATAATTCTTGAGATGTCTACTCATTTCCTTCGAAGATTCTAGCATTTCTTTCATTCCAAACATCCCAAGTAATCGTGAACGGAGTTAGACTCCAAATCAATCTTTTGGAAGATCGAAATCCATTTCCCAACTGAATCCATTCCCTAAACACCTCTCTCACAGTTCTCGGCACACAAGATTCCACACCAAACAAATAGAAGAAATGAGCACACGCCTATTTTGCCAAGCGGCAATGCAATAGAAGGTCATTTATCGATTCCTCATCTAACAAGCAATGCAACAACAATTCGGGCCTCAAAAACCTCTTTTTCTCAATTGATCGACCGTTAGAATCCTCTCCTTCACTATTGTCCACACAAAGAAAGCCATTTTAGATGGCACCCTTGGGCCCCACACAGCCACATATGGGAAGGTTGGATCCCCACTCCTATTTAAGTTGTTATAGAAGTCTCTCACCGAAAACAATCCTTTGCTATTTG
This sequence comes from Akebia trifoliata, assembly GCF_017979445.1. Taxonomy (NCBI): domain Eukaryota; kingdom Viridiplantae; phylum Streptophyta; class Magnoliopsida; order Ranunculales; family Lardizabalaceae; genus Akebia; species Akebia trifoliata. The sequence continues at coordinate 47,921,922 of NC_141377.1, forward strand.
TGTTCCAAACTCTTGAATCCTCTCCTGTCAAAATTCCTGGCACATTGTCTTGGCAAGTCAACAACTCTAACATCTCTGGCATCTCCCAATCGTTAAACGGTCTCCTAAGCCCCAAGTTCCAACTAGTACCACTGATATTAATCCCACGAAAGCTAGTCACTGGGAGGTTCCTTTTTCTAGAGATGGCAAAAAGAAATGGCAATCTCTCCTTCAAAGAACCCACTCCACACCACGAGTCTTCCCAAAATCTAACCTTATCACCCTTTCTTACCACCCTTTTATTGAATTGTGGAAGAATTTTTTAGAATGCCTTTCCAAACTCCACACCCACGACACCTCTAGTGTTGATACCATGACCTGGGTTCAAACCCACTTTCACCACTAACCTGCTTGCCTTAAAAAAAACATTTATTGTAAGAAATAAAATTATTGGCTCCTATTCATAGAGAAATTACAGCACGTGATAGGGCATGACATGGACAAAAACGTTGTCCTCATGGCCAAGTCGAGTGATTCACAAGATGAAAACCCTTGCCAGTGCCAGAAAACTGTTTAGAGCAACTCTCCAAAAAATGTCATGTGTTTTCTAGCAATAATCATTTTCATCATCAAAGCATTATCCAAACTATATAGGGTTAGCTGAACAAATTTTGCTTGTTCAATGTTTATTCAAGCGTCTTCATAGATGCTTTGACTACCTCAATATGTGCTTTTTTGGTTTTGCACTAAATCAAGCCTTCAACCTACGACTTCCTTCTCATTGGTGTAGCCAGTCTCTGTCGTTAATTGCCTGATTAAGCCATTTCAATCGACTTTCCCTTAATTTATCACCTTCCGGGGCTACTTCTACATTTTTGCCAATGATTTTGTTTATGATTTCATTCTTCTTGTTCTTTCCACTAATCCATCTACAACTTCATTTCGCCCAACATTCAACTGCATAAAGAATAACCAGTTCCATAGTCATCTTATTAACTTTTTCCTATCAATTTGATTAGAACTTTCCGGTCACTTAACACTTTGTAAGGGCACCTCCAGTATGACTACTTACACCTAGACTTGTATTTGTGTTTGTATTAAAGTTGCATTCCATATTCCCTTCTACATGTTCTACACTTCGTAAGGGCACTTCACTTTAACTACCTACACCTAGCTTTGTATTTGTGTTCATATTAAAGTTGCATTCCATATTCCCCTGTACATGTTTTTTGTAATGCCTATATGTCTACTTGGGACACCTTTTGTTACAAAAATCCACTGAATTAACTCTCCTCTTGGTGTATACATATTTGTTGGTTTATGAATTACTTGTAAGATTCCCAATATTATCTTGTCGCTTGTGTTTTTTTATCCCACTTGCTAGTGTGATATTGAAATAGTCAGTTCTGTCCAAGCATTGTTCTACCCATAGTTTAAAGTTTTGTGTCGTTTCAACAGAACATTCTGGTTTTAGCCGAGACCAGAATGGAACATGGCTGAAATATTGAATGTTTTGGATTGTTTTGAAATGCTTCGGTCGATGCCATTTCATATGTCCTCGTAACTGGAAATTGCTGTGAAATGAGATTTTCAACCTTGGCTCTTCCTATTATTGAGCTAACAAAATATAGTATCTTTCTAGTGCTTTCTTCATTCTTTCGATGGAGTTGTCTAGCCAAATTGAGGACCACGACATGCTGAAACCTCCAATTGAACTATTAATCTCCAATTTATTCTAAATGGTTCTCTTATTCTTATTTGAACAGATTCCCCGGGATATTTGAAGATACCAAAATGCAGGGGTAAACATGCAAATATGAGAAAATGTAGGGGATACGTACAAAAACCACTAACCAAAATCTTTAAGGAAACTCTTGATGCAGTAGAAAATAAATGTTTCGATTGAAGGTCTGAAAATTTGTTGAATATTCAGTGTTTGAAAATGTAATTTTGAACTTTCTGCCAAGTAGACATGAAGGTTCATAAAATTTAGTGTTCCTAGATTTTGACTGGTGAAAGTAACTTTATCTAAGCACATACTGAGTCAAGAAGAAAACTAGTGAAACTTAATGAGTATGTAAGAAATAATTGCATAGCTATTTTACTTTTATTTTTCCTGTTTGGTAAACCTTTTTTCAATGAGATTAGTAACTTGATGATGGCGGGAACTGAACCCAAGTCTATGGTATCATCACCTATAGATTTCGCCAATTAAGCTGGCTGGCACCTTCAATTACATAGCTGGAACCTTCAACTAAGCTATTGAAACTTTACGAATGTATAAGAATTTCATAGCTATTTTTCTTCTTTTATATATATATATCCATCATTTGCACCATTTGTTATTACATGTATCATCTATATCACTGCTTTGATATTCCTATAAAATGGATTGACATGTTATAGCATTAAGTTAGCTTGTTTTGGATATTAGTTACTTGGGTTTTTATGTTGCACAAAACATTGCATTGATTTTCAGTATAACATTTTTATTTTTAAAATTATTTTTTAGAATTTGTTCAATGGGGTGACTATGTGAGCTTATTATTGGTCTTTGCTGAAGTAACTTAAGAAAAGCCATCACATTGAATAAGCACAATTCCCTTTTTCCCCCCATTAAATACTTGTGGAGGTATGTACATTTGTGTGTAACTTTTTAAATATTGGTGTAAGTATATGTCGTTTCTTCTAAAAGTGGAATGACTCGAAAATAAATGGCAATGTACAAATTTTTTTAGAAATTATTGGGGGGTGGGTGGATTTTTTAAGTATTGTGGATAACTTATGAGCCACTCTATGAAATTAAAAGATGTGATGATGGAGAACATGTTAAGATAAGAAACGATGGTATTAAATAACTAATTTGGCTTTTATGCGAGGGAGATTAAATATTGAAGATGTCATAAAAATTACAAGAAAATAGTAAGACTAGTGTCTTCATGTGGTCTTTTTCTGACTTAGAAAGCATGCGATGGAGTCTCTAGAGTTACCCATAAAAAAAGAAAAAAGAGTAGAGACTTAATTTGGTGGATTTTAAGAAAAAAATTGAGTAACAAGTGAGTCTATTGACATTTAAGGACATGCATGTTGGAGCAATAATTGGTGTTTTGACAATGGATTTGCACCATGAATTGGTCCTACAACTACACATTTTTTTATTAACTCTAAATACGCACCTTCTACGGACTATATAAACTAGAGGTCCTATGAATGAAGTGATTGTTCATATTCAATAATAGTCCGTTGATGTATATTACCTACAAATGATGTGTAGTTTTTGAATTTTTTTTTTTTTTGATAAGTGAAAATTTATTGATAAGAGGACAGGGTGTCCTCAAAAAGCAAAAATAGTTTACAATCTCCCCTACTAATAGTTTCCCATCTAAACAAGAAATCTTCAAAAAACAAACTCCTAAACTCCTTAAACTGCTCACACACACAAAAATAAAAAATAAAAAAACAAATGACAAATATTAAAAATTATCTCCTGCAACAAGCTTTCTTTGCCATCGAAAGTGCGCCCATTCCTCTCTTTCCATAAGCCCCAACAAATTGCAAGGGGAGTAAACTTCCACAAAATCTTCAACCTTGTTAAAAAAAAGATGGAGACTTCCAATTGAAAAGAAGAGAAGTAACCGAGCTAGGAAGACATGAAGAAACCTTAAACAACGATAAAGTGATTGTTGTTCACTTCACCTAGAAAGATTGAGTTGCAATTATAAAAGTTGGTGAGAGATTTTCTTTGGAACGATAAAGTGGGAAATCGTAAATTTCATTTAGTGAATTGGAAATTGGTCTGCCGACCTAAAAAGTTGGGTGGTCTTGGGATTAGGATATGTGTAGTGTTGATTAATGAGATTGAAAGAGTAAATGTGAAATTAAAACTATGGAGAGACACCTTAAAACCTAAGGGTTTTGAGGTTAGTAAGATGACAACAATACGCAATGGAACTTTAGTAGGGACACTCATTAAGGATGATATACCGGTTGAGATTAAAGGTGCCACTTCGGGGAGGTGGTAAAGTTTGTGTGTGGTAATACCATAGACCTGGGATCAAAACCCTTACTTAAACTTATCCAAGTTTGTGTGTGGTAATACCATTGTATTATATCATGGAATTTTGATGGGGACATCAAAGCTTGAAGAATAATTTTTATTTTTATTTTTTAGGGCTTTATTTTTTATTTTTTTGGGCTTATTTTCATGTATTATTGGCCTATGGTCTTAGTATATAATATCTAGGGATAGTTTGGTAAATTTAGTTTGTCTTTTATTTAACTTTATAAGAATTGAAAATTTAGGAGAGAGAAAGTTATGAAAATTAAGTTATTTGTTTGGTATTTTAGTTTTATTAGGATTCTTAGATATATATATGTTGATTGTATTAAGATTTTTTTTAAGGAAAAATTTGATGAATAAATAATGAGTTTCTTTCATAGAGTTTCTTGAAGTGAGTTCTCTATCATTTTTGGTGTGATTCCAAGAAACCCTTGGTGTGATTCCAAGGTTCTATCCCATCTTTTTTTGTTTTAATCTTATTTTTCTTTTCTTGATTTTCTTTGAATTTTTCAAGAAATCTTGAATTCCTGATTCTTGATTTCTTGAATTTTTAGATTCTTGAATTTTGACTTCTTGAAACCCCTTTCCCACAACCCACATCTTTAACTAAAAAACTCTTTATTTGAAACATCTTTTCTTCAACCCTTAATCCTTACCCAATATCTTAAACCAAATTCCCTAACCCCTCAAATTTCCCCTTTTTCCCTCATAGCCCTGTATCAAATACACTGATCTAACTTGAGGGAAAAATTTACAGGGTAGTAATATGACTAGCTATGCTTTGTTGACTTATGCGTTGAGCAGTCAAGAAAGAGAATTTGAGCATAGCAGAGATATGGATGTTGCGATGGATTTTTTGTATAAGGTAAAATGAAGGCAAGTGGATTTAGATGATTTGGGCACGTGCAACAAAGATCAAATAAAATTCCGATATGGAAGAATGCTTCCGTGCAAGTTGAATGAATTGTAAAAGTGAAAGGAAAACCAAATGTGATATGGATTGAGATTATAAGAAAATGTATGAAGGCAGTATGGTACAATAGGGTGCATGTTGCTGATGGCACTATTAGGGATATATTCATGTTCTCTTCTTTTTTCAGTATTATGAAACAAACAATCTTCTTTTAGGAGGTCGGGGTAGCTCAATGCTTGAAGTCAAGGTGCTTCGGCACTTAGACAATCGCCTAGAGGCTGGCCTAACTGCTAGGGATCCTGAATATGCAAAAGACAATTGAAATTCCCATGTGGAAGAATGCGTCTGTACAAGTTGAAGGAATTATGAATGTGAGAGGGAAACCAAATGTGACTTGGATTGAGGTTGTGAGAAAATACACAAAGGCAATACGACACATATCTTCAGGGAAGATTTGAAGGCCAAAAATGAATGGCGTAATAGGATTCATTTTGCTGACCGCAATATTTGGGACAAATTGTAGATGATGATCCATGCTTCCTGTTGGGAAACTTTATTGTTTGCTTTTTTTTAGTATTATGATACAAACAATTTTCTTTAGTGGTGTCAGCAGTAGGCTAACGCTTCTAGTCATGGTGCTTCAGCACCTAGTCAACTGCCTAGAGGTTGGCCTATCTGCTAGGGGTCTCGAGTCCTAAGGTGACCACCTAGGCAAAGCATTAACCACACTAGGTAAAAGGAAGGTAATAGCTTTCATCATTTTTTTTTTTCTGTATAATTTAGTACTCAAAAGTCTTAAAAGTGCTGAGGTTAGAGTAGAAGTGCTATATATGGTAAGGAATGGGTGTGATTTGGACAGGTCCGCTCTGAACATGGCCAATCACGAGGGTTATCTATTAGTTAGGTGGCCCAAAATTGCAACATGAGTGTTTCACGTGGCAAGAGAACCCCATCTTAACATGCAATTTAGTCCACGGTGACAGTTCAGAAATCCTATTTCCTTTTTTGCAAATGTTTCTACATTTTCTTCATTGTTTTTTGAAAGATAATTTTCTGTTCTCTTTTTGATTGGTAATAAATTGCCTTCCTTACTCCACCTTCTATCTATTTAATTCAATTTAGTTTTTTTTTCCTATTTCTAAGCTCCATTTTCATTTATAATGTTTCATAAACATTAGCTTTCTCTATATTTGTAGTTTACATTGATCATTATGAATTATTATTCTTCTAGTAGTTGCATGAATAGGTTTTGTGCTGACTGGTAAAAAACTATGTTATCTTTTATGTTAATCTGTGGGTTTCGGATGTTCATTGAACTCACAGAATTTGGAGTTTCAAATGAAACCTTTTCTAGTATTTGACATAAATTTGTTCCTTGTCATTATCTTCAGAAAAATAACCTTCTTGGTGAGTTAAACCATTTTTGAAATTTTTCCATCGAAGTCTCAACTTTGACTTTTTGAGTCATGTCTTGTCTCTTAACATAGTGGTGTAGGTACCCCAGCATTACCCCTTACTCAAACATGCTCAAGGGTAGTGAGATTCTCTTAGAAATTTCTCATTCTAAGAACGTGCTAAAATAAAAGTTCGAATAATATACTACTGATGTTTGCTTTAGAGTAGCTTATCAAAAAAAGAAAAAGGAAAAGGAGTTTGCTTTTTGTCTTTTCTGAAGTGAGCCATTAGTAGGGAGATAAAATAGCAACAGACATTGTTATCGTAATCCAGATAATTGGAGTACCTGTGATGATTTCATCTGAAGTCCTCTTTGGATTTAGAGCTCAGATAGTCAAAGGACGCTTATGTAGGAAATTGGACGTAGAACATCCAATTTCATTAGAAGACAAGAAAGAAAGAGAAAATAATAATGCTATTAACTAATTGGAAACACAATTATCACTACTTCGTACAACCATATCTGGGTTGGGTCATGGAAACAAGTTTATCAATTGCAGAATATGTTTTTTGGATGACCACAAAAGATGCACTCGTTACCCTAAGATCCATAATATATCATCTTTACTATGTTTCTTCTTATTCTGTACTTGTATCAAACCATAGACCTCATTAACTGGCCTAGTGCACCACACGGTCCCTCCACTGCCAAATACTCCAAGGCCATCACATAGGGCATGATAAGGCAATCTTGCTAGCCACCACTAAGAATAACTCCAACAGGGATATCCATCTCCATACCCATTTATGGGTAACCGTGGGCTTTTTTTTTTTTTTTTTATAAGCAAAGATTCATTAATAGAAAAGCGAGATCGGCTGAGATGACCAATCAAGCAAGACCAATACAAGAGAGAACTACTTAATAGCAAAACAACACACCCTTTCCCAATTCTATAAATTCTTTATAAAAAAAAAAACCTAAATTCCTTGATTACCTTAGACCAAAAAAATACAAGACCCAAGATAAACAAAATTGTTTCTTTACAATCTTTCTTTTTTCCATCAAAGGTGTGGCTATTTAGCTCTTTCCAAATCCCCTAACAAATTGCAAACGGGGTGATACTCCACAATAGCCTTTTTGCACCAAAATAAAAGTCAAGGAAAGCCCAAGAAATGAAGAGTACCTTTACAATTCTAGGCTTCTAGGCATACCAGTCGAAACTTCGAACAAGCTAAAAAAGTGGCCCCAAATCTCAGAGGTAAAACTACAATGAAATGATTTGAAGATTCTCCGTTACTCAAATACAACAAACAACAGTTCACCCCACACAAACCTCTTCGCACCAAAAGATCTACCGTCTGAATTCTTCTTAGAGTAGTTGTCCAAGCAAAGAAGGCAATCTTCAAAGGCACTTTTGGACCCCAAATAGCAACATGAGGAAAATAGGACCCCTCCCCAATATGCAAAGAATGATAAAATGACTTCATCGAGAATCTTCCTTCCTTGCTTACCTTCCACGCTCGTCCTCTCTCCACATCAGAACCGAAGGATGAAGTGCCAACGACTAACCTACCAACCTCTTTCACCTCCCATTCATTGAACACCCTGCAGAATCCAAAATCCCAAGCCCAATCTCCACTAACAATCCTTCTAAAATTGGATACAGGTAAACCCTTTTTTGAGGATATGTAGTATAAAGATGGAAAAACCTCCCTAAGGGGATTGTGTAACACCAAACATCTTTCCAGACTCTCACCCTATTACCTTTTCCCACCTTAAACTGGGTTCTAACCTTGAACGCTGAAAGAATCTTCATGATGTCTTTTCACAAACCACACCCGTGAGCATTCCTAACCGTCCTGCTTTCCCACCCAAAATGCCTCATAGCCAAACTTTGCCATTATAACTTGCCTCCAAAGACCATCTTCTTCCACCCCAAACCTTCAAAGCCACTTTCCCATAAGAGCCGAATTCACCTCTCTTAACCTCCTAATACCCAACCCCCCACTCTTCTTATTAGTGCAAACCCTCTTCTAGCTAACAAGATGTTTACGCCTCCCTTCTTTTCATGCCACAAAATTTCGAAATGAGTTTTCTAACCTCAATTCCACACTTTGAGGCATCGAAAATAAGGATAAGAAAAACACTGGAATACTCGAGAGCACGTTTTTAATCAAAGTCAACTTGCTCCCCTTCGATAAATGGTTCGCTTACCACACTACTAATTTCCTTTCCACCCTTTTGATCACGGTGTCCCAAATTGCCAATCTCCTATGTGGAGCACTCAAGGGAAGCCCCAAATAGGTAGTAGGACGACTATCCACCTATCAACCCAAAGAAGCCGCAAGCAAAGATACAAATGGAACCCTTCCGACCCCCAACACCTTGCTCTTTCTCATGTTCCCTGGAATTCCGGAGACTGCTTTGAAGCAACACAAAAGATAACCTAATCTCCTTGTTTGATCCAAGGAAGCATCAAGGAACACTAGTGTGTCATTTGCGAATTGTAAGTGCGAAATCGTAGGAGGACCCCCAACACCAATCGAGAACCTAGATAAATCTATGTTCACCACTCCTCTATCCAACATTCACCCTAAGGCTTCCGCTACTATAATGAACAAGAAGGGGGATAGGGTGTCTCCATATCTTAAACATTTGGAACTCTTGAAAAACTCTTGAGGTGATTGATTGACCAACTCCGAGAAAGGAGAAGAAATACAAGTCATGATCCAAGATATCCACCTTCTACGAAAACCCATCCTCCCAAGCATGTATTCTAGAAAATGCCAACTAACATGGTCATACCCCTTCTCTAGATCTACTTTGCACACCACCCTAGCCTTTCCTAATTTCAACTTAGAATCAATACACTCGTTTGCTATTAAGACCCCATCTAGAATCTGACGCCTTTGATGAAAACACTTGGATTTCCGCCAATCAGCCCTCGAATTAACCCTTTCAATCTGTTAGCGAGTAAACTTGCAATGATTTTATAAGTAGTGTTCACCAAACTAATGGGTCTCATCTTTGGATATTCATGGGGTATGCACTTCAACCGTGCTACCCACAAGGGCTATCCATAGCAGCCATCGTGAGATAAAGGATTGAGGAACCCTCTTCTCTTCGTTCTCAACAAACACCTGAAATCCTAAACCATTAAGCCACAAATGGAGGTTCCTGAGACCAGAAACCATTAACCAGAGAGGGAGGGGGAGAGGAGGGAGAAGCTTTGTGGAGCTACCCATTTGGGTCGTGAAAATCCACGACCCATATTTTTTTATTTCACGACCCAAAATGGCAGTTGAGAGAGGATGGGTAGTTCGTTGGAGTTGCTCTAAAAACTTTTTACTGTGAAATAGTTTCCTTGTTTGGTTTTTGAGTGACTGTAACAAGTTGGTTCCTTGGATGCAGTGATTGGAAACTCTGAGGGCATATCGATACCTGCAGTCTTTGTTTCAAAGTTGGCAGGCGAAACCCTACAGAAGTTTGCTCAAGGTGAAGAAGGCGAATGCTGTATCAGTCCCTCATTAGATGAAACAGCCTGGACTGTGTTGGTAATTTCATTCATTTCTCTTATCGTCATAGTAACTGTTTTGGCTACATTTTTTTTTACTCGGAACCGTCGAGTGCATCGTCAAGGATCACATCACCATCCTACAAGCATGGACAGTCGGATAGTGGAAGTCCTTCCATGCTTCAAATTCAATACCAATTGCCCGAGTGGCCGCCGCACGGGAGAGACTTGTCCCATATGTCTTGAAGACTACAAGGATGGAGAAACCCTGAGAGTTCTCCCCTGCCGACATGGTAAGCTGATCCACTGTGCCTTATTTAACCAACTTGGTGATCATGATTCAATATTCACTAACTCAAAAGTTATTTGCAGAATTTCACGCAAGCTGTGTGGATTCATGGCTGACCAAGTGGAGTACTTTCTGCCCGGTGTGCAAGCATGATGTGAGGACAGACACAACAGATTATATGGTAAGTGAACGAGTGAGTTTGTTGTCTTCCCTGACTACTAGGTAGTCCTACACTTATCAGTTTACTTCGTAGTCCTACACTGCTGGGTCGTCTCTAAGTGTGGCCAGTCTATTCCTTTTTGGTCGGGTCCATTATTCTGCTGTATCTTTATGGGAATTCCATGTAATTTCTGACTGTAATTCTGTGGAAATGAATGCTACTTGGCCTTCATATCATGTGTCTTTTCTTTAGGTGGGGTGGGAGAGGATAGGCAAGGGGGGTTATTGCTTAGTAGGTGAGAGTGAGGTTTGAACCCTGGTTTTTGTGTTGTCAACACCATAGTTTTAAAACGGTTGGGTCAGCTCCAAAGTCGGTGGAGACTCAACTTGTTTTGATTTTGAGGTGATTTTGCTCCAAAACTTGTTGGAACCAACTGGCTGAGTGAACTTGAGAAATAATCAAGTGAATTTGTCAACTCGGTTGAGTTATCTTGAAAATGCACCACCTTGAGTCAGGAACTTGCCCTATATTATGCAACTGTATAGTATATTTGTGGAGAACAACGAATAAATTATTTGTTATTTATTTTAAAAGATCAAAACCTCTTTTTTAAAGATAATACATTTTTGACCTATTCTGTCCCGTCTTGAGTTGAGTTGAGTTCTAAAACTGTGGCCGATTTGTGATTATTATGCTATTGAATCAAATATAGTAGTTTTTGTTTTTGTTTTTTCCTTAATTTTAGCTCAAAACTTTTTTGGGCAATTTAGGCATACCCTTCCATGGCTGGGTGAATATTTGTGATACCCATGTTTTCCAAGTGAGATGCGCATCCCTAATCCATAAATGAAAATGTACAACCTATCATCTTCCACCTCTGGTAAAATAGCCTTGATTTTTCTTTTCAAAATAAGTCATCTTCAAGATTTCGGTAAAATCTGCTATTATACTATTCAAAGTATAAACTTGACCTACTTATCCTTTATAGTAAAATGGGTTGAAAATGATGTATAAAAGACAAGGTTGATTAGATTGGAAATAATTTTCCATAGAAATTGAACTACTTGAAGATGAGGAATTTTGGGAAGAAAAATAAGGTTTTTGGCTAGGATTGAAGTCGAGCTTAAGGGAATATCAACGTGAAAGGGACATTTATTCAATTTGAAAATTTATGTTTATCTCAAATATTCACCAAAACATGGATGAGTTCGCATAAATGACAAAGCCCTAGAATCCAGAGTCTCATTTTATTTCAAGCCAATCCAAAAAACTATCGATTCTTGATTTGAACCGGCCCAGGCTGTGGGTAGAAGAAAGGCAATACATTTCCAACCTCCCTCTAACAAAGAGTTCTCGCACATTATAAAAATAGTGAAAAGTCCATTTGGTTCCTCTCTACAACATATCTTTCCGTGGAGACCCAACTAAAGAAAATAAAATTATTAAATTGTCCTCAAGTACCTAACGCACTATTTAAAAACAAATCCCACAAAATGAATTATGACCTCACTACACTTTCTAAATCTATGCTATAAAATCGTGCTTGGATAGGCCAAATTCAAACCATCAAACGCCAGTGATCTCCATAAAAAAATGGGCCACGTAGCAACACTTGGAGTTACAAGCACGCGGGACGTGTAGTAAACAACACCTTACGTTTCCTCCCATCTAAATTCTCTTGTGCGCGTGACGTGTCCACAAACACACACAAATTAAATAAAAAAAGAAAAATGAGAGTTGATAAGACGTGCAAAACAACTGCAATTTGCCCACCTTTATCTTTGATGGTTTGAAAGACAGAAAACCAAAGCTGAAGACCCGGAAAACTAGCGAAGAAGAATTTTCTTACCTTTGAGTCCCATATATATAAATACACAAGTACCCCTCTTCATGGACATTCAGAAGAGGTGATCACTTCTATTAAATTTTGCTTTATTATTCGACATGGGTATATATACTTGGGTCATATTATTTTCTGGAATCTGTCTTCTCCACTTTTGTAGCTCTGGCGAAGTTGTAACAGTTGATGTTCATCAAGCTACGGATCTCATCCTTTCAGGCCACCGTTATCTAGATGTTAGGTGGAGCTCTTACAGTTAACTTCTAATTCATTTTTTTTTTCCTGGAAAAAAATGTTGGAATCATTATGGGTATTGAGTTGATTTTAGTTTTGATTTTTGGAGGTTAATTTGGTTACATTTTAATTAATTAACAGGACAACAGAAGAGTTCAAGAAAGGTCATGTTGATGTAGCCAACGCTTTGAACATTCCTTACATGTTCAGCACACCTCAAGGTTTGTGTATTTGTGTTTTTATATACAGCCTTTTGTTTTTAATTTTATTCTTTTTAAAATAAAATAAAATAAAATGAACTCTATTTTATTTTCTGTATTTTTTTTTTATTGAATTTCAGGTAGAGTGAAAAATCCTGAATTTCTGGAGCAGGTTAAATCCGCTTGTAGCAAGGATGATCATCTGGTCGTGGTAATGTTTGCACACCAACCTTTTCTTATAGCATCCCAATAATGAAACTAATAAATGGATTTCAAAGATATGGGGATACCTTTTTCTAAAGTTCCATTATGACACTCCATTCATTGTCTCTTCAAGTAAAATCATCAACTTCAATTCACTCTCATTCCCAAATCCAAGTCTCTTGAAATTAAAATCACTCTTTTATCATTGTAACACGCACATATTCTTCTATTTTCTCTAATTTTTCAATTATCAATGTTAATGGCCTAAAGAGATGATTTGGATTAGATTGAAGAAAGTGAAGATTTTATAGGAGATCTAAGACGTGGAGACAAATTTAGGGGGCATGGAAGATTATAATTAGAGTTGGCCTCTTTGGGATTTTGGATAGAGAGTATCATTACTGCTTACTGGTGTGTGATAAACAATAGTTGGTATGCCAATAGAATTTATTTATTATTAATGAATTATTTTGTCAATCTATCAAGGTGTGCCATCCTAAAAAGAATATGTGCTTTTGATGGAAAAAATAATAAATTTTGTAGAAGACAAATATTCATGTCAAAATGCAGATATTATACTTATACATTATAAAATATGAAATTTCTCTTCAAAATGCTTGAAATTGTAAGACACGTTCAAGCATTAGACCTTGATGAACAGTCCTATATTTAACTTAGAAATATCAAATTGTCTGTTTTATCCAAACCTGGCCCGATTAATTGGGATAGAAAGATGAACCTGGGCCATGGTTTTAAATCTCGTCCCATACGTTTCCATTAATGATATGGATTGTCGGTTGAGATTTAAAACCATTGGTTCATTTGTCTCATTGTTGAACCAGACGACTCAAATGTATCGGAAAACTCGTCTGAGATGACTCGATCGGTCTCGTTCATGGACAAGATGAGACATCAAAACGAGTTTTAAAACCATGACCTGGTCTCCACCTAACTCAAATCGTTGGAGCCCTCATATTAGAATCCAAAACTGTGATGCCCACATCTTTATTGTTTGATTTAAACTGTGAAGGGTTGTCAAAGTGGGGTCAGATCACTTTATGCATCAGCTGATCTTCTTGAAGCTGTAAGTTTTCTCCTCTTTTTTTTTAGTTCCTTCTTTTATAAATCTCTCTCTCTCTCTCTCTCTCTCTAAAGAAGATAAATTTAAAATCTTAAATGGCAGGATTTCAAGCATGTGAGCAACATGGGAGGGGGTTACGCTGCATGGGTGGAGAATGGGTTGTCTGTGAAGAAACCTGAAGCCGAGTTGTGATTAATTAGCTCATTCTTCAAAATCTTTGAAATTAAATGTTTCTTTCATGTGGTGGTTCGAAAATGTACTAAGCACTAATTTGTCTCCAATCAGAAAATATATATTTCTCTATCATAGTCACGTAAACCATATCATGATTTTGTATTACTTCTATCAACCCCAAACTACATCACCAACCAAATCCAATCTGATTGAACTTGGGCTTAGAGATGATAGATCGATTGATCGAGGTCTTGACCTGGCAATCACAGTATCTGATGCTCACCCAAAATCATAATTAATTATGGGACTTAGGTATATATCAGAATTAGAATCATTTGTATGCAATAAATTTCAATTTTGGGTACATTGAGAGGATACCCATTCTTGGGATTCGTTGGTTTGGATTGTAGAGCCTGATTCTCTATTTTGACAATGGATTGTCATAATTGTATTATAAGAATTGATTTTCAGATTACAAAATCTTGTTTGGCCAACTCCGATTTCAAAAAATTGATTATAATATTTTTTTGCCCAATTGCACATTTCAAGGTTGAAGATGAGAATACAAATATTTATTTTAGAGATTGAAGATTAGTTTTTGGAAGAAAAAAATTCAATGGTTTTTGGAAAGAGGTTGAAGAAGAGGGCATTTCTTAATAATTTTCAATAAAATGTTATGATTAAGGTACATGTCTAAATTATTCAAGAAATTATGGTGGTTTTGAATTTTTATAAAAAAATTATTATTACTATTATATGTATTTTATGATTTTTTTTTTTTTCTTCATTTGCAAATGATTTGCATGTTCCAAGTAAGGCCTTCAATTCAACAACACCAAAAGTGGATTGTGTGAGAATCAAAACATAACCTAAGAAATATATATATATATATATATATATATATATATAGGGTCCTGTTCGGCACCCTAAGTTTTACCACACACTTTAACAAACGCGTTTTATCTTACATGGGTTAGAAGTTTCGGAATGAGCTGATTTTTGGTGAGGATGATCTCTATGGTGAGGAGATCATCCTCACCAAAAATCAGCTCATTCCAAAACTTCTAACCCCATCAAAAATGGTTTACAAAAAATGGACAGTCCACAATTTTTTAACGTATAAACATAGGGCTAAACATTTCGGAATGGGCTGATTTTTGGGGAGGATGATCTTCTAATCATAGAGATCATTCTCACCAAAAATCAGCCCATTCCAAAACTTCTAACCCATGTAGGACAAAAAACGTTTGTTAAAGTGTGTGGTAAAACTTAGGGTGCTGAACATTTCCCATATATATATATATTATATATATATATATATATATATATATATATATATATATATATAGGGTCCCGTTCAGCAACAAACATTTTGGCAAAACATTTTTCAAAACATGGGTTAGAGGTCTGGAATGGGCTGATTTTTGGTGAGGATGATCTCTACGGTGAGGAGATCATCCTCACCAAAAATCAGCCCATTCCAAAACTTCTAGCCCCAGTTTACAAGTTGAAAAATCGTGGACCGTCTATTTTTTGTAAACCATTTTTGATGGGGTTAGAAGTTTTAGAATGGGCTGATTTTTGGTGATGATGATCTCCTCACTGTAGAGATCATCCTCATAAAAAATCAGCCCATTCCAAAACCTCTAACCCATGTTTTGCCAAAATGTTTGTTGCTGAACATTTCCCATATATATATATATATTTGGATTCTAATTAGAAAAATTTACTTAAAAGACCTAGATAGAGGGATCTTTTTTTAAATAATCCCTAAGTTTGGGGGGATTTCTTAGTAATTCATTTAATCAAATTTTTTTTTCTTAACAGTATGTGGGCAATTCAACTTGGTCCAATATTTTTCTAAAAGGATTGAGCCGAATAAAGAATGAGGCTTTTAGTGCATATGTATGTTTTACATTTTGATCAAACTTGATCTAGATAAATATGATCTTAAATATAGGATCTAAGACTAAACAACTTAAATGCTTCTATTGTATTCTTTGATGGAAAGATTATTATTCATATATTATTAGTAAATTTATTATATTTACATTACTTTACGGCATTCCAATAGAATTTTAAAATGGAAAAGATCTAAAATTTTGTATATCAAAGGAAAATATCTACAATTTTGTACACTTGCTACATTAGTCACATATATATTGCGTACATTTTAATGTGTTATTTTATTATTACTCTTTTAAAAAATCTCAATGATCTTCCACTCCAACTTTAAAATTCACTCTCCAGTCTCATACGAATTTTAAAAGGACATGATGGCCATAAAAAAAAAAAAAAATTCATTCTCTCTAATAAGCCAGGTTTCAGAAAGTTAATTAATAGAATCAGCAGAGAGAGAGAGAGAGAGAGGGTTTTACTGTGATTCTTACAATTCTAACATGGAGATGCATACATAAAGGTTTTTACTTGTATCACGAGGAAATATCTCAATGGCTACGTGCACATCCCACGTCAGACTTGTGAGAATCGCAATAAATACCCTGTGTCATTCCAGCATTTTCCTTATCAAATCCATCTTAAATTACTCCCTCCTCAATGTAACATATGATATGATGCAATCGAGTTCTTTAGACATAAACCTCTCCATTTAAACGGGAAGAGAGGTGGGTGGAGGGTGGTCCTCTAAAGCCATAAAAAAAATCAAATAATCCAAAGCTGTCGATCCATCTACTTTTCTCGACAATCCCAGGTGGAGTCCTCATCAATGCCACGTGTCAAGAGCAAAAAATAAAAAAATTAAAAACACAACACGTTCAAACATAGACTCTTTCCCACGGCCAGCAGGCATGTCAAGACATCAAGCATACCCTTTAACATGCAGCTGCTGCTGCATTGTCTGCAGTTCTTCGTACAAAAAGCCAAGACTGGTTCACCACTTCAATTGACGCCATTAATGGTTTGGTGTAGCTCTTCAACTCAATTTCACGCATAAAGCGTGGACGACGCATTGGGTTTTCTGTTTCAGATGTAATATTTCGAAACATTGAATACCCATCACCCAAAAACTAAAGGATTCAGATTTATGTGTATAAATGGAGAATGAAAAACTGAAGAACGAAAGGTCATTGTCCGAAACTCCAACATGGGCTGTCTCAACGGTCATAACGGCCATGGTTTGTTTTGGTTTTCTCGTTCACGGGTCTTTACAGCTGATTGGGAAGGTGAGAACGTTTTGTAGTTCTTGGTCCTTTTGGTTTTGGTTTTGGCTTTTGGGTTCTATTTTATTTACGTCGTTCTCTGGTTTGAATTTTATCAAACAGTGGTTAATTAGGACTAAGAGGAAAGCTCTGATTGCTGCTCTAGAGAAGATTAAGGAAGGTAAGGTAATTAATGGGTTTTCTTCTGTTCCTTTTTTTTGTTGGGAAATTTTAGATTTTGAGTTTTTTGTTGTTGTTGTTTCTTCAAACAGAGCTAATGCTCTTTGGTCTTCTATCATTGCTGATGGGTCACTGGACCATTTGGGTATCTAAGATTTGCGTGAAATCTTCGGCCTTAAGCAGCCGATTCTATCCGTGTAGAGCAGAAAGCTATGATACATTAGCAATGCCCCAACATCGTAATTTAGTTTCTTTCAATCACACAGTTTTCCCAGAGCATGAGCAGTCGACCGTGCGGCATGAATACTGCCCTGAGGTATTCAATTTCCCAAACCCATGTAGTTTGAATTTTTCTTATGATCTTGAGATAAAAAGTAAGCTTGCAAATGTAGGTTTAGAGATTTCGACCATGATGTCTTTTTAGTTTTCCTTCACAAGAATTGTCCTTAATTGAATGATAGGAGCACTAATATAGGCAGGGCCGGCTCAATACAAGTTAAGGCCCAAGGCAAAACTCTAAATGAGACCCTTTTTTAGATATTTAGTATATTAATATAAATAATATTAATTAATTATGTATATAATAAAAACAATGGGTTTTTTTTTTTTTTTTTTGGTGCTAAAATTATCTTTTGTTTCCTTATGATGTTAAGAGATTCCACTAAAAGTTATTTATGACATAATGTCTTACAAAAAGTTAATTAAAGTATGATTTATCAATAACACTACCATGCACTAGAATCTTGGGGGTGTTTATGAACGAACCTTCAAAAAAAAATTGACCTTGAAATTTCAACGTGGGTGAGGATGGAAATCTAAAGAGTTTTGGATTTTTTTTTTTTTGTAAACTATCAATTTCTAAAGTAATTGGGATCTAAGAGTCTTAATTAACATTTTTATTTATTTATAGGAAATCCGAATGTAAGAATTCTAAAGAATTTTTTTTTTTTTTTGGAGGGGAACGGGTGTTGTTCCTTTAAAGTAGGGAAGGGCTTATTAGAAAACAAGAGTAAGTCTAGCCTTACTAAGTTAGTAATCCTTGGGCTCACCAAGTACCCACCTTGTGACATCAAAAGACATGATCCGATGCTTCAGGGTTGCATAGGTCAAAATTCTATTAACTTCAATACAATTTTTTTTTCCTAAAAAAGTTACTTTTCATCGTTGAATTGTAATTTTAAACTTTGGGGTTAGGTGGAAGTTCAGTAGCCATCCATTTTAAAGACCTTGGATCAAGCCCAAAAGAAATTGATTTTTGAAAAAAAAAAATGTTTTGGATGTAACTTTTTCGATGAAACTTAGAGGCTGTGGTGTTGGATTGTTAATGTAGTAATCTGTGAGTAAAACAACCCTTAGTAAGGCTTAAAATCTTACTACGTTAGTAAGGAAAATGTTTCTCAAGTAACAATAGGGGGAGGTGGGGTTCCAGGTTAAAGAATGAGGACTTTTCTCCACATGGGCAAGGTATTTAGGAAAAAAAAAATAATGGCAGAATTTATATGAGAATCGTAATTTTTTTTGTTTTGTTTTTTTTTTGTGTGGGGGGGGGGGGGGGGGCAGGCTTCTCTAAATGTGGGGCCTTAGGCAATTGCCAAAGTGGCCTTCTGCTTCAGCCGGCCCTGAATATAGGTAGCTAATTTGGACAAGTCCACTACTTGTGTGAGAATTGTGTTGGTGTGTCTACCCTACCAAAGGCAATGAAAGATTCACCATTAGCATCTTTGTTATCGAAGCCTTATCCCAAAAATTTGAGGCCGGTTAATCAAATCTTGTTCCTCCATTCATTCTGTTTAAAGTCATTTCTTCTATTAATTCTAGTGTGGTTATATCCTCTCACTACCTCAAGACACATTCTTTTTGTTCTTCCTCTTGCTCCTTTAGACTTGCGTATCCCTTCTAATTGTTTGCGTGTGGCCTAACCATCTCAATCGACTTTCCTTAGTATGGGGCTACTCCTATTGAGACTGTTTTAATAAATATTCATTTTATTATTTGGTAATTGTGTGCAAGAAATCCAATCTTTTGGGATTTGGCTCTGATGATGATGTGTGCATGTAATGAAAGGAAGTTGGATGTAAGTTGTTTTTTTTCTTTTTCTTTAGAAAAAGTTGCATCGTAGGAAACAAAGTAAGAGGTCCAGTGTTTAAACAACTATAGGAGACCTGCTGACCTTCCATGTCTTTGTTAAGCTGAGATTTTGTTTCAATCATGGGATTGTGTCGCAATGCATGTGTGGTAGTGTATGATTTAGTTAAAGCTGATTCAAAGTAAGGTTGTTTTCCATTAGTTTGAGGAGTCGTGATGGCAACAAGGGGTCAAAATGCTCAAGTTCATGGTATGGAAAATAAACCAAACTCTTGAAAAGTATGATGCGCTACAACAAGTGGAACAAGAATTTCTCCAATAGAGCCAATCAGAGAGGGGATCAACTAGCTATGATGGTAGTGCCTCAAATATCGAACATCCTTTTCTATCATCATGAAAAATAAATGGAATTATTGATGAGACCATACTCAAGACTATTGGGAACTCTACTATGGTCTTCCGATTTATGATGAGTTTGAAGACTATGAGAATGGTATATAGAGAATTCTGCCAAGAAAAGTTTGTTTGGGTCAAATTTCCTGAAGAGAATGTTGAGGGTAAAATATAGATTTCCAACAATGTAGTGTTCGAGGTTGGTCAGAATGTTTTAATCAAATGCATTCAATCTAGAATTGCAACAAGACATCCATTCCATATGGAGATCTTGTCAAGAAATGAAGAAAATGACACATGGAATTGCTATGCCTATGAATGTGAACTTGTAGATAAATTCAGTTGTAGTTCCTTTCAGCTAAAATGGTTAGCCTTTGTTCATGAAGCTGGAAAATAATCTAAATATGGAGCTAGCCAATTTGATGTTTATAAACAATTCATTGATAGAACTCAAGGATGAATTTTTTAGCCACTGAGTAGAATGATGCATTTGAAGCTCATTTAGCCCAACCATGTAGTAGAATATTTTGATCTTTGGTAATTGGTACCCATTTAATGGGCCAAAACTTAAGTTCAACAAGCACATTTTAGTATCTTTTGGAAGCCCATGTTATGTAGCAAAATGTCTTTCTCATTTGCTCCTACAATTTTCTATTTACTTGAAGACTAAGCAAAGTTTTTATCATGGTGTTTTATAGTCAATCTTGATTCTTGAACCATTTATTATGATTTAGCTCAAGACTTAATTCATTTATCATGGTTTTGAGTTTCTAGTTGTTGAGTTCCCATGCAATATTTATTCCCTAATTATCCTATGTATCTTTTAGAATTATCTAAATTGTCCCAAAGTCTCCCTTGGACATTTTTCTTATATAAGATTCTATATATTGTATAAAATAAAAGAATGATGGAGAGACTTCTGATTGGTCAAATACTTTTTTTAAGCTTTGCTAGCATTGTTAGACTTGGTGTTCCTTAAGGTTCACTTGCAGAGATATTTTGTGGGTATCTCTTGATTCAACCACATTCAAAGATTATTTTCAGTCTTCTTGCTTGTTTTTCTTGTTTGGTGTCAAAGTTAAATATTTCTCTTTCTGGGCATCATATTTTTCGTCTGCATCAGTGCTCACGCACAAATTAAAAGGATCTATTAGAGGACATCCTGAGATTCACTGTCATGCGTAGGTTGATGATTTCTCCATGATTCTAGCTATATACTTCTCTATTTTATTTTCTATAGATATTGTGGAATAAAAGGACACAAGGTCATCTAGGAAACAACATAAGGTTATAAATGTTTCAAGCAATCAAGGCAACAACAACAAACAATGGGGACAATGAAAGGAAACAATAATCAATTGTAATGGTATCAAAAGTTTAAAGTTTCATGATCCATGCGATTTTTTTAATATTTTTTGAAAGTTTAGTGACCAACCAATGATAGCATCGTCTCCTATTTATGAAAACTTCAATTTTTATTAGTAACCATTTGCACTTTTGTAATGCTGGACATGTTCCTAACAACTCCACTTTCTTTTTTTGCATAAGCTATCAGAAACACTAATGAAATCATATGAAAGGAAAATTATTCATTTTACTTCTCTTTTGAAACTTACAGGTTTTTTTACCTGTCGATAATAAATATCAATAAACATACATAAACTACTAGAATCTTTTGCGAAAGGCAATGGAGATTTCCTTTTCAATATTGACTTGCAAGTGTCTTTCATTTTCAGGGTCATGAACCCTTTGCTTCATATGAAAGTCTCGAGCAACTTCATCGACTGTTGTTTGTTCTTGGTGTTATCCATGTTTTTTACAACTTCGCCACCATTGCTCTGGCTATGCTTAAGGTCAATTCTGTTCCTTCAAAACTTATTCTACAAGCTTACCTTTCTGATGTAGTTCTCTGACTTTGGAGCTTCTTTTTTATCAAGAGTTCTTAAGGTGTTTTTTTTTCCTTTTCCCTTGTCCTTTCTCATGCAGATATATAGCTGGAGAACATGGGAAAGTCAAGCAAAATCAATGATAAATCAGAGCTTACAAGGTGGGCGTGTTTGCTTGTAGTAATACTCCTGGTCAATATTGTTTGTGCACTTTTTTGAGAGGAAATATCTTACTCTTGTCCATTTTTTCTTTTATTCTTTGTGAATATTTTCTCCAATATCTTTCTTTATTTCTCTCTTAATCATTCTTTTAAGCATTTTTCTTAACAGTCATTTCAGTTGAATACTTTGGCATTTTAATCTTAAATTCTTAATTAGGTTCCTCGGAGGTAGGAACAAAGAATTACAGGCGTCTATCTACTTTCGTTTTTCACCATACATCTCACCCATGGAGCCAAAACAAAGTTCTCATTTGGATGGTAATCCCACGTCCTCAAAATTCTAATTATTTACTTGTTTATGTCATATATAGTGATTTTTCTTATTATATTGGTCAAGAAACATGATTTTTCAATGTTTTTTACTGTTTAAAATTTTGCAAAATCAATGCAAAAGTTGATCAGGCCTGTAGTTCCCCAACTTAGCCGAGTTTATATGGAACATTGGAGCTCAATGGACATTATAGGGATTTCCTGAAAATGATTATCTTTTACTTAGGAGGTTTATGAATTTGATTTATTTCACTTAAATAAAATATATTGAAGAAGGGTTGGGTAAAAATATACAAAGTTAAACGAGTATTGTCGTAATAAGATAATATAGTATCCCCCCCCCCCCCCCCCACATCATAAGTTACGTACAATATCTCAACTGATTGCATAACTCTGTTTCGATACTCTACTTTATTATACAATTTTAACCCTAATGAAGGGGTATTTGTTGGGACGATGGACAATGTGCTCATTACTATCATCTTTTGATTTTGCAGTATGTGTCATTTTTCAAAATATTTATCATGATATTAGAGGCAAAACTTGATTCTTGTCTTGCTCTTGAGTAATCTGGGAAGCTGATTTTTTTTTATAGTACTCGACCTTGAATAATGTTAGGATATATCCTTTTCATTACACTTGCCTCTAAGAAATTCCCTTCTAGCTCTATTTTATAGGTTGCAGCCTTGCTAATGTGAAATATTTTAAGTACTACAAACTACAAAGTATGGTATAGAAATAAGATATTTATCATCAACCATGTTATATATACTAGTTACTGTCGGAGTTTTTTAGGAATTGAAAGGATGCAATGGGTATATGATTGAATTGTGCAGGGGTATTTTAAGGTTTTTGGTTTTTGTCACTTATTAGGAGCATATTTTTAATTTCTTTAAAAGCTTATTATATGTCAGTGAGAGAAGGGAACTGTGAACAGCACATTTTGCAACCCCCTCAAAACCATATTCTCTCTTTTCTCTCGTTCATTCTTTATTCTCTTCCTTCTTTATTCCTTTAATATATATTATGGAATTAGAACAATATATATGTATATGGGTAGCGTTCAGCAGACAATCTTAGGGGGACAACGTTGGGAGACAAAATTTGTCCTATATGGCTTAAAAGTTTCGGATTGGGTTGATTTTTTGTGAGGATGATCTCTATGGTGAGGAGATCATCCTCACAAAAAATCAGCCCAATCTGAAACTTTTAAGCCATATAGGACAAATTTTGTCTCCCAACGTTGTCCCCCTAAGATTGTCTGCCGAACGCTACCCATCAAAAGTGATTTACAAATTAACGACACAAATCAATGGTCCACAATTCTTCAACTTTGTAAACCACTTCCCATCAAAAGTGATTTACAAATTAACGACACAAATCAATGGTCCACAATTCTTCAACTTTGTAAACCACTTTTGATTGGGCTGATTTTTTGTGAGGATGATCTCATCACCATAGAGATGATCCTCACAAAAAACCAGCCCAATCCGAGACTTCTAACCCATATAGGACACATTTGGCTCCCAACGTTGGCTGCCAAACGAGACCCTATATATATATATATAGAGGGTCAGGTTCAACAACCAATAACGTAGCCAAAGTGTTTTGTCCCATATGGGCTAAAAGGAATGGGCTGATTTTTTGTGAGGATAATATCTATGGTGACGAGATCATTCTCACAAAAAATCAGCCTATTCTGAAACCTCTAACCCTAGTTTCCAAGTTGAAGAATCGTGGACCGTTAATTTGTAAACCACTTTTGATGGGATTAGAAGTTACCAAATGGGCTGATTTTTTGTGAGGATGATCTTCTCACCATAGAGACTATCCTCACAAAAAATCAGCCCATTCCGAAACTTTTAGCCACATATGACAAAACCTTGGCTACCGAATGCTATCCATATATATATTTGTAGGGGAGCGTTCGGCTGACAATCTTAGGATGACAAAACGGCGCCAAAACTTTTGTCCTATGTGGGTTAGAAATTTTGGATTGAGCTGATTTTGTGTGAGGATGATCTCCTCACCATATAGATCATTCTCACAAAAAATCAGCCTAATCCGAAACGTTTAAGCCACTAGGACAAATTTTGTCAGCCAACGTTGTCATCCTAAGATTGTCAGCTGAACGCTCACTCCCCATATATATATATGTATGTATATAGATAGATTTGAGCTTTCCAACCGCATGAAGCTAATACATAAATTTACTTGGCCACTATATACAGTTTTGTCCATGCTGGACTATTTGCATACTTAAACTACTCCATTTTGCAGCTTTGTTTCACCCGCCAATTTTGGAGTTCTATAAACAGAGCCGACTACATGGCACTTCGCTTGGGCTTTATTAGCGTGAGTTCCTTTTCTATTATATATTGGTGGATATTTCACCCAGCTAGATCTTATAAGTAGGAAAAATGAACAGATGGATCCAATTAATTAAGATTTGTATCTCTGGTATAATAAGCACAAAACCCACCCATAGAAGCAAATGTTGGTGTAGGGTAGCAATGAAACTGAACAATATGGAGAATTGTAAGTATTAATTGTGCATTTAAACCGGAAGAAAGAGCTTCATTTGTTTTTGTGTGTGTGTGCGCACACTCTTGTGCTTTTCTGTTAAATCATTATATCCGTCGCATTCAAAACTTCCCATGTAAATAATTTTCTGGCTCCAAACCAATGAGATGGTCAAGTTCATCTAGACAAACATTTCTTGTTAACTATTTCATTCTTTAATGTTCAAATGCATTTATTAATTCTTTTTATACTCTATTATGAATTGTAGAATCACAAACTTCATCTGTCATATGATTTCCATAGTTATATGCTTCGTAGCATGGAGGATGAATTTCGTGATATTGTAGGAATCAGGTATCCCTCTGTACTCTACTTTGAAGTTGGTGACCCTTTTAAATTGAATTTTGGATTTGTGTTATATATCACTACATGAAAAAGGGGTAAATTTGACGTCAAGGTCCATCGAATTTACCCATTTTTTTACGTAGTGTATTTTATTCTGTTTTATTTCCTATAGGTAAGGTAATATATTTCTCATTTTATTCTTTTTAAATTATGACTGTGGGTTTGCTTATTGTCCTAAAGAATCATTTCAATTAAATCATAGTTTATTGATTAAAATATGCTCATGTTTTATACTACTTGTTTTTCAAAACACTTACATTCTTGAGATCCGAAGATATATCGTTTCATTTATTTTTATTTTTAGACTGATAAGCTAACCTATTCAAGACCATTTGAATTTTATTTTTCATATTATTTTTGTTACATGTAATTCTTGTCTAAGTGGGAAAGGAGGCTTCCGTACAAATTGTAAATCCCCAGGGAATTGTTTTTTATAGTTCGTTGAATTCTTCCTTATAAATTTGTAAATACTTCGGGCATTATTTTAAGGTTCATCTTATTAATGCCAAGTTGCATAGAAGAACACGCAGTTAGTAAATAAGTGAGTATTGCACGATCTCCCATCATACACTGCATGTATGTTTAATTTATTCATATTGTCCAATGACCATCTAACAAGCATTTTGTTATAGTTTATGATTTCATGGGCTTTAGCCTAGTATTTTCCCCTCGTATTTTTCCACTGCACTTACTTATTTCATCTGATAGCACTTTCGTTTCTTTTTTGGTGTCAGATGGCACATTTTCATGTACAAGATTTTTCTTGCAGTGCAATTATTTAAAAAACAGATCATACTGGTGTTTTTCACTGGAAACATTGCCTAGCATAAATGTTTGAGGAAGACTTACTTAATTTGATAATGAATTGATAATACATAGTTTTGATTTTCATTTTATCTATACTCGACTTTGGAACAATGCCTAGAGAGCCCATATTGCTAGTGCTAGGTAAACTGTTTTCTTCTTAAATGTAAGTGTTTGTGCAGAACTTTGTAATTGCATGATGGTTATGAAGTATTTAGGCATGTGTATGTGTGCACTATTCTTTGGCTGTATATTTGTCATATTCTTTGGATATGAATTAGGCACGTCAGATATAAAGAAAGAGAAGTAGGTATAAGACCTCAATGAAACATGGACAATATGCCATTACTGGATGAGGCACATCTGATATAATCATATAGATTAGATCAAAATATAAAGATGTCAAAATAGTGAGTATTGTTATGTGTTTTCATAGATTGGGGAGTAGATAGTTATCAATAATTGCATAATCAAGTGAAAAGTACCTCTGATATTGGTTTCATCCGTAGACTGCCACATAAGATTTATTTTCTGTTGGATACCAGTGAAGTTATTATGAAGTGCTGACTAAATATATTATCTTACAACTTTTGTTTTCCATATGCAGCATTCCACTATGGGCTTATTCCATATTGTGCATTTTTGTAAATTTTCATGGTAATTTCTGGAAGCTTGTTCATTCTTGAGATTTAATTAGAAAAAAAACCAGTTTTTTTTTTAAAAAATCTTGTAAGCCACCATTGATCGCCAGTTTTTGGGTGTTGGAACCTGAGACAACTTTAATAAGTGCAAAACATATTATTTATGTTTCCATGCCACAGATTTTAGACTAATTTATGAACTATATTTTATTTTCCTTTTGTTTTCTTTTTTTCCTTACCTATAGCATGAATAATGTGATCCCTTATTTCAGGAACCAATGCTTACTTCTGGCTTTCTTTCATTCCAGCCATTGTAAGTACTCACAGTTATATTGCACTAGTTTCTACCCGCTCAATTCTCTGTTATTATATTCCACTAATCAGTTTTTTCTCCAATAATACATAAGTTGATCCTGCTAGTTGGTACAAAACTGCACCATATAGTGCTAAAACTGGCTCTTGAAGTTATGGACACAAATACATGCACGGGAAATCAGTTTAACCTAAGAGATGAGCTCTTCTGGCTTGGAAAGCCAAAACTTCTGTTATGGTTAATACAACTAATCTCATTTCAGGTATATAGAGCAGAAACATTCAGTAGCTTTTAAAAATATTATCTGCGGAAGAAATTCTTATTGTTTCATGGGCATTTGATTTGCAGAATGCATTTGAGATGGCAACATTTATTTGGTCACTGGTAAGAATTTGTTACGATGTTTATTTGGTTACACTAAGTGAAACATAAGGGGAACATATCAAGCCACATAGCAGTATATGTGGGGCACAGGCCCCACCATTCAATGCGTCCCACCTGTGAGACACTTATGACAGCAAGCAACATGATCGAATGATCTTTACCATCCAATAACCCACTTTTTTCTTGGACCATTGTCCATATCTTTTTCCATTCAAAAGATTACAATAAATCAAATCAATATAAGCTATAAGAAATCTCCTTGGTGGGTCCGTTGAATGGTAGTTTTACCTCCGAATGTGCGCTGGATTGTGGTTGTGCCATTGATTAGATTGATTATTAATTATTTCCTTAAGTTTCCCATTATCAGGATTTCAAAGAGTTCCCTTCTTAAGGATTTTTTTTTTTTTTTTGCTGGGAACTCTCCTCTAAGGAAATGATGTTTGATGTCTAGCATTGACGCATGAATCTAAATGGATGGCTTCATGAGTCCAGAGGAGGGATGATTTTGGAATGTGATATAAAAGTGATGCAACTATGTTATGGGTGATTAAAGATAAATCAAACATTTTGTTCAGGATAACTTGGGCGTTGGCGAGTCATGTGTAGAGTTTTATTTATTTAGTTATTTCACCCCAACTCTATAAAAATCAATCAACCAAAAACTGGTTTTTAGACTACATTAGTCTTCACAAATGAATTTGTTCACCTAAAGCCAACTTCTGGGTCATTATCTAGATCTGTCTTTAACTCTTTATTATCAGGTCTTAGTAGACATACCAACATTGGTTGTTTTGGTACCTACTATTTTCTATGCATCTTTCTGACAATTTTACAAGATACCATATTTATTTCTATTCAGTGGGAAATAAGAGGAGCTTCATGTTTCATGGAGAATCGTATTTTTCTTGTTATCCGCTTGGCATCAGGGTATGTCTTCATTATAATGTTCTTTGTTTGCTTGCGTTCTCTTTTAGTCCATAAAAAAATATGAAAACTTTTAATATCAAATTGTGTGTGGGACAATAATTAATTATTTTGATTTCAAAATATATAAAAGTGATTGTAGTGGTGATCAGTCCAAAATATGGAGCAACTGTTGACAGTTTTGTGTATCCTCTAATATTTAGATATCATCATCAAAGCCTTATCCCAAAGTTTTTAAAGATGTTAGATAACTGCAGGATTACTTTCCAGTTCTGGTGTAGCTACATTACCTTTCCGCTATATGTAATAATTACACAGGTATGAGTCAACTCTTTGGAATGCATAATATTATCTAAAAATGGGGTCCTCCCTTCCTTTAAAATCATTGGTGTTACTGATGCACAGATGGGATCAAAGTTCAAGAAATCTGTAGTTAGCGAAAGTGTTAGAGAATCACTTTTTGGGTGGCGTAGGAGAGCAGAGAGGTCAAGACAACATGGTTCCCGTGCCAACCTGGCTACAGCAACATCAACCAGCTCTTTGGATTCCATCGTTGATGAGATGTCTAAAATCAATTATGCTGCCTCAGGCAGCAATCCTATCAGCTCTATGAGATTTGAAAACGTCTTGAGCTCACAACAACCAGTCTGTGTGGCAGAGAGCGAGATTTTTGAACAAGCTCCAAATGATAAAGATTTATATTATTCACTTAGTTCAGGTACTCTCTATGACAGTTATGATGATGATGGTGATGAGAAACAGAAAAATAACTCGTGCCTCATTACACCAGATGAAGAATTTTAGTATCTTTTTCGATACGTCTGCTTTGTCTCATATTGCAAAATGGTAGTTGTTTACAGATAAAATAGCTTGTTCTTCATTCAGTTAATACTTGAAAATTACAAATAGAATGTCTTTGTACAGTCATTTTACATTTAATATGTCCTTTCTGGTCTACAGTTGTATTCCTTTTGTTCCATAGATGGTTTTAGCTGTTGATAGAGGGGTAGGCATTGAGAAGGGATACCACCGTTGGTGGCCGAGGTAAAGATGGGCAACCATGGTTTAAAAAATGTTGAGAAGTGACCTCAAGATCGACCTCATTTCACACTTATCTGAGGTGGATGTGTGTGGAACAATAGATGCTTTTCATCGAGATTCGATTTGAAAAGTATCTATGGTTCTGTATGCACCTCCATGTCAGAAAAGTGTGAACTAAGGTCAATCTTGAGGTCACTCCTGCACAATTCTTTTAAATGTCTATGTTTATTTAATGTTGATTCCAATTAAATTAATGTAAATTTCATATATTTTTAGTGAATGGAGATAGAGTAATTATGTGATATTTGTTGTGTTATTTAGTTAAGGCGAACAGTAGGTAATTTGGAATGGAGTAATACTATTGATTGTTTCCATCTCTCATGGGTCATATAGTTTGTTTTTTGAGAAAGCATGTTTTTGGCTCTCGTTTCAAATATTTAGCAAAATCGTATATATCTTTTTTGAGAAAATATAAATATGAGTCAAAAGCCAAAATTTGTCGTATATGAGTTAAAAGTTTCAGATTGAACAAATTTTTTGTAATGATGATTTCATCCTCAAATTAACCCAGGTAGGTCAAATTTTAGCTCCGGATGATGGTTGCCTAACCTGATATATATATATATTGGAAGCGGTTCAACAGCCCTAAAGATTGCCAAGCATTGTGTCAAACATTTTTCAAAACATGGGTTAGAAGTTTTGGAATGAGCTGATTTTTTGTGAGGATGATCTCTACGGTGAAGAGTTCATCATCTCCAAAAATCAGCTCATTTTGAAATTTCTAACCTTAATTTACAAATTGAAGAATCGTGGACCGTCCAATTTTTGTAAATCACTTTTGATGGGGTTAGAAGTTTTGGAATAGGCTGGTTTTTGGCGAGGATGATCTCCTCATTATAGAGATCATAGTCACAAAAAATCAGCCCATTCCAAAACTTCTAACCCATATTTAGAAAAATGTTTGGCAAACTTTAAGGTCGTTGAAGGGACATGTTGAAAAACAAAAGAATCTTCAATGGAGGAATTTAGGAGAGGTATTTGTAACGGGTTTCTCTGAGAGGCTTTGGAATAATTATGCGTGAGAGAGTTTGATTTGATTCAAGAGAGAGGGAGGGAGTTTGTCCGATTTGAAGAGAATTAGGGTTTCGTGTTTGATTAAGAGAGAGAGAGAGAGAGAAAAGAGTAGGTTTTTTATTTTCAAAGGTTAAATTCAGAGTCGTGTTAAAGTGACTCCAATGGGAGACACATGGGGGACACCTTGACGTGGTAGTGCGTGCATGTACGTAGATGCATTTTACTCGTACCTCAAAGAAAATACATTTATAGGCATGCATAAGTCACCACGTCAAGATATCTCCCGTGTGTCCCCTAGGCCACTCTAACATTAATCTTAAATTTGTTGGGGAGGGAGTTGGTTATAATTTTTAAGGTTTTATTTGTAAATAATGAAAAAATGATTGAAAAGTCCTGCATGACTGAATTATAGCTGGAAAATTTGATCGTGGCTGTCGGATCTCGACTCATCCCACGGGCATTATCTTTTGTCATTGATTTTGTTTTTCAACATGTCCTCTAAATGGTGGATGGTCAGGGGATTGGGGGATAACCATTTGTTACAATGCCTTTACCAAACCACTCAAATATCATCCATTTTTTCATTGTTTTTTACAACAACATCAAATATCGTCAAGTCTTGTAAAATGGGCAACATCTAGATATTGTAAGAAATATTTGTTCCTCAATCCCACCTACACACCTAAAGATTTGGGGTCAGTGAAACGAATCCTTTTTCTCCATTGAATTTTACAAATAGCCTTATCTCATTTAATTAAAGTGTATTTATATCTGCTTTCACTATTCAATCCACATTCTCTATTAAGGATGCTCTTTTTTGTGCATAAAATGTATATAATATTTTAAGATTGGGATTGTAGTTAATCTTTTTTTTACATTTTCAAATAGTTTCAATTAAATTTCTCTTGACTATTTATTGGGGTTATTCTACAATATATTTTTTTAATATCTTTATTTTGTAACTTTTTAGTTTTATCACTTAATATCTTCGTTTCTATCATGCTCAATCTATTAACTTGATATCTCTTGAATGCCCAACAGTCATATACATAAAATACACCATCTTCTTATAAAAATTTTCTTTTAATTTAATTGGTATATGCTAAGTCACGTAGGATTCTAGAAATGCAAATCTAATTCAATCAAACAATCCTAATTCTTTAGGCAACGTCTTGGCCATTTTTATCTTCTTATGTATAGTGGATTTAAGATATGAAAAATGGGTTGGGTTATTTTGACAAAATCTTAGACAATATTCTAGATAAATTTTTGTCTTATATGACTAAAAAGTTTTTAAATGGATCTCTATAGTCAGTAGATCGTCCTCATAAAAAAATCAGTCAATTTTGAAACTTGTAACCCCATGAAAAATGGTTACAAACTAACGGTAAAATTTGATGATTGACGATTCACAATTCTTCAACTTATAAACTAGGGTTAGACATTTCAGAATTGGCTGATTTTTTGTGATGATGATTTTCTCACCACAGAGATCATCCTCACAAAAGATCAGTTCATTTCGAAACTTTTAACCCATACAAGACAAAATGCTTTGTCTAGAATGTTGTCTAAGATTTTGTCAAAAGAACACCACCCATTAAAAATAACTACTAATTATACTCCACATACTTGATCTTACCTCTACTTATTCTAAAGTCTTTGGACGTTAATATTTCTCTCCGAATGTGATCCTATTAGATCAATTTAACAAATTTTCAATCAAATTTGTGTGTCCAATTTTCAAAATATTACTAGACAGGAGTGAAATGTATACTTTAGAAAAATCTAAATAATAAAACATAATGGTGGGTCCTACTCTCTTTGCCTCAAGATTTGTACACATAAACAATGTATCTTGAGGTCAAGTTTTAACTTTTTACCTCTTATCTTCTTCCACCTAATATTATCCCTCAAACTTTATCGTCTTTCTACTTCTCCTCCTTTCTTAATAATACCTCACAAACTTTTTTTCCCTTCTTTTACCCTCCTTAATCCTTTGAAGTCTGAATAGTACTTCTTCAACTTTATTATTTTTTCTCTTTTATCCCTTCAACCCCAAAGAGGATGCTCGCGACGTAGGCATGGGCACATTCTAATTTATATAATAAAATGCAACTATGGATCCTACTCCCTTTTATCCTATATATAAAGAGGGGCTGAGGTGTACTTGTATTTTGATGATTATTTTTTAAAATTTTATTTTATTTCTTTATTTATTATTTTTCAAGAATATATTTTCAACTTTTTTTCCTTTTTTCTTTTACTCTTTCTAAAAATCCCCCTCCAAACTTTATTACATTTATTTTTTTCCTCTCTTTTCAATAATACCCCTCACCCTTCAAATGTACCATTCTTTTACAATAATTCCCATCCAACTCTATTGTATCAGTATATTAGAAACTTGAAACTTTACCAATTGAATTTCAAATAAGATGAGACGAATATTTTTCTTTGTTATTCTGCATGCCTCCCATGTGTGCATACATGGGACCAAATTTCTGATGCAGTCGTTGAAGAAAAGGCACGTGATACACTTTTGGACCCACTTTCAGTTTGCACTTTTGGCACAACATCATTTTGGCGGCTTGTAGTCACAGAAAGATTCTCAATGAACGGTCATTAAATAGTAAGATGACGTAGACATGCAATATAGTCCCTCCACATTTTGGTGAATATTTTAGGTACCCCAAAGTTTTCAAATTGATAATATGCCCATTGACCTTGGTCTTCTCTTATATATTAAGGTAAGTTACACAAATACTCTTATTTTCAACTTTTAATCAAAAGCTCTTCAATTTTTTTTTACAAAATCAATCATTTTCAACCTTAAGATTTTATTTACTTTAAGACTTAAAAGAATAAGATAGGATTTATGACAAAGTAGAAAATAGTGAAATTTTGGATAAAAAAATCTAGAATGTTTCTACAAAGGCTAAAAGAGAGATTGGAAACTATGAATTAAAGATGAGGTTCGATTGATTACAACTAATTTATCACGGAAGTTGACAAACTTGAAAGATTATTGGTTTTGAAAAAAAAAAAAAAAAGTTTTTCTTTTGTGTTAGAAGTTGAAGATAAGGGTGTTTAGGCCATTTTCGTTGATATAAAAGAGAAGACCGATGTCAAACATTAAAACATGGGGGTATATCAATTATTCAGCAAAACGTGAAAGGGTATCTCTAATAAATCACCAAACAAATATCTTATCTTATTATAAATTTTTTTGAAGTTTTAGTTACACCTACAGTCATTTCTCTCACAAAAGGCTTTGCACAGGGTTTCTTGGTCAGATATCGATTCACGAAACCATGGCGGAAAACCCATCTCAGCCACCAGTATCGTTTTTATCGGAGCCCGATACGTCACGACACTGGTGTTACCACTGCGACAAGCGAGTCTCCATCGAAACCGTAACGGATCTTCCCAATATCATCTGTTCCGAATGCAAAAAAGGCTTCGTTGAATCAATTTCCTCCACAAATCCACCATCACCGCCAGTCTCCCCCCCTGCTACTGATAGAAACCAAGATTCCTCTTTCACCAACGATTACCTTGATGTCCTCCGCTTGTTCGCTCTACCTCGCGACTATACTGCTACATATCCCAATCCCAATACCGTCTCGGATCTTTCTGGAACGGACAGTTCCCATCCAACCGTGTTGGATGTATCTGAAAGCGATGAAGAAAATGAATCCGGTAACAACAATGAAGATCAATCTGAATATGAGACCGAAGAAGATAATCCAAGAGTTCGTGGTCTGAGGTTTCGTGACATGCTCCGTAACCGGATGGGGGAATTGGCTGCTCGAGCTGTGGATGCACGGAGTCGAAACCAGATGGTAAATTGGTCGGATATCTTGATGGAATTAGGCGAAGAAGCGATCCGATATGGAGTGGAGATGCCATATCCGGATGATCCGGAGGATTTCATCGACGCCTTGGAGTATGAGGGGTTGTTACGGAGTTTGGAGAATTTTGAAGAGTTTGAGGAAGATATAGGAGGAGCACCTCCAGCGGCAAGATCGGTTGTATTGGCATTGGAGGTGGTGGAGATCACAGGGGAGGATGAAGGTGTGATGTGTGCTATATGTAAGGAATTGGTGGTGGTTGGGGACAAAGTGAGGAAATTGGGGTGTGGGCATGGATACCATGAGGATTGCATAGTACAGTGGTTGGGATCTAGAAATTCCTGCCCAATTTGTAGGTTTGAGTTGCCGACCGACGATCCGGAGTATGAAGAGAGGAAGAGAAGATCAATTGCGTCTGCTGCTGCCGCTGCTGCTGCTGGACCATCGGGTTCTAGAGGGAGTACTGCTATTGTGTAGTACTAAACGAATTGGTAATTTCTATGGTTTTTATGTTAATTTTTACTTTTCGTTGTAGTGTTTGTTGTTAATTAAAATGTGGATTAGAGGAGGAAATGTAGGATTTGTTTCTTTTATTGTAGATACTGCCCTCCCTTACCACCAAAAAATAAAAAACCAAATTTAGTTTGCATGATGTTAATGATGGGCAAGAATTCACATTTCCTCCTTTTAGAATGAATATTATGTTTGATCTCAATAAAATTATGGTTGTCATCTCGATTTACTGCTAGCATTTGGATGTAAAGATTGGGAAAAAAATTACTATCTTGGGAGGTAAGATGAGAGAGAATTCTCATTAAGAGTATCTCACAAGTATTTCTATTTATTTTCCATTTATATAATATATTTTAGGAATAAAGAGACGTGATTGGATTAATTGATTCGAGATTTCTTAAATAAGGACAATGAGGGCAATGAAGATTTTATTTAGTTAAATGTAGGGGTGTCAATTGGGCTCATTGTCATGCTAGCCTGATCAATAAAGGTTAGGGCCTTGATCATTGGCCCAATACTGTAGGGTGGAGCTCAAAATCTTTCGGCCCATTAGGGCTTGCAGCGCCTGACCTGACTCGATTTGTTATTCTATCTATATATAAATATATGAAATTATCATTGTCACAAAATTCTCCACATGAGGGACCAGGTGATTAAATCAGTGAGCTGATGAATTATAGGCTATTTGTTGATTAATTGCCCCAACCTTCAATCTCAAGAACAAGATATGGTTTTTAGGGGGTTTAATTTGGTGGGGGGTTTGGGAAGAAATCCAAAAACATCATTTGTATAAGCTCCAATTTTTTTCTTCAAATTTTCTGAATTTAGCCAAATTGACCCCTGCCAAATAATTGTTGAACCCAACCATACTATGAATCTCATGACAAAAAATACCTAAACTGCACCCAGGAATTACAAGTTAACATTCATCTATAATTAATACAGACTCTTCAACTGTTATAAACAAGAGTGGGAATGTACTTTACAACAAAACTCTAATTACGAAAGAAAGTTAATGTTATCATCTCATCTTCTTTATGTTATTTCTTTGATTACTTTATGGAGCAAACTACGACTGCTCTCTCTCATCACAATGAATTAGAACAAATGCAATGCTAAATACTCTTATTTTATTCAATTTCAACCACTAAGTATTACTCTTTCGCTCCTAGATTGAGCAGACAAAAGAAATGGGCATTTTTCCTTTAATTGGTAACTTATATGTGAAATAAAGATTATATCCAAGTACTATTACTCACTAGGTCCAAGAGTTTGTTTAGTTTTAATTATAGAAACTTATATATCTTTGATAGATTGGCTTCTCTAATAGGTTTCATAGGGATTAGGAAGTTGTGTTTCTTTAAAAGCTGCGTGATTCATATAAAATAATTATTATTACATTCTCTTTCCCTTTCTAACAATCTTGAAAAAAATAAAAACAAAGTGTTCTACATTTTGTAAGATAAGAAAAATGAAAGAATAAGCAATTGTGTGAAATATGTTTTCAAAAGGCTCCAAAAGTACATGAATTTGGAAGTTGGTCTGCACTCCAAAGAAGAATGGAGGCCTAGGGATTAGAGGGCTAAGACTAACAAATAAAGCTCTCTTGGGCAAGTGGCTCTGGAGATTCGGGGAAGAAAGAGAATTTGTGGAGGAGAGTGATCCAGGCTAAATATGGAGAGAAGGGATTTAGTTGGTATAGTGATGAGGCTAGAGGAACTTACGGGTGCAGCGTGTGGAGAGGTATTCTAAAGGGTGTTGATAAGCTTAATAAGGGGGATTAGATTCAAAGTTGGATTGGGGGACAAGGTTAGATTTTGGGAGGATATTTGGTGCGGAACTTCATCTTTATCTAACCCAATACCCATCTTTGTACGCGTGTTCTTTGAAAAAAAATAACTCGGTAAGGCAATGTCTGATTCGGGACGGAACACAGATTCTTAGGATCTGGGATTTAGGATTTAGGAGGAATTTCAATGATTGGGAATTGACGGAGGTTACATCTCTTCTAAATCTCCTTAATCTGATCCAATTCAGAAAGAACGAGCAGGATAGAAGGGAATGGTTCAAGGCTAAGGATAAGAAGTTCTCTGTCAAGTCTTTCTATTATTGCTTGCTTCCGTCGTGTGAGGTTTCTTTCTCTCTATCTGTCATTTGGTCCGCTCTTGTTCCTTCTAAAGTATCGTTCTTTTTATGGCTTGCCTCGTTAGGTAGAATCCTCACCTTGGATAATTTGATTTCTCGGGGGTGGATTACCCCAAATTTTTGCTATCTTTGTTCAAAGGACGGGGAGTCTGTCAATCACATTCTTATTCATTGTTCTTTCACCCGTGCTATTTAGATGTTCTTCTTATCTCGTTTCCAGATGGATTGGGTTCTTCCTTTATCTTGGTTTGCGCTTTTAAAGGGTTGGAGTTTCAATATCTTCTCTTCTAGAAAGAGGTATCTCTGGGCTATCTTTCCATCCGCCATTGCTTGGGGTATCTGGAGAGAGTGCAACAACAGGATATTCTACAACAAGGAGAGCTCATCTCACAAAGTGATTTTAGAGATTTTGGGGTTACTTTTTCTTTGGTCTAAGATGAGTAAGGACTTTGAGGGAGTGTGTTTTCAAGATTTTGTATTTAATTGGGGCGACATTTGTGATCCGTAGCATTACGCTGGATGTGTTTTTTCCTGTCATGTTCTCATTTCTTGTTGTTTTTTCTTGTTTTGTTGTTTGAGGGCTAACTCAGCCTCCTCTCATCTTCTTCTTCTTTAATTAAATTTATATTTATCAACAAAAAAAAAAAAAAAACTACATGAATTTAATCATGTTTATAAAGCTCAAAAATCAGCTCGAGTTTGTTAGAACCAGACTTAGGCTTTGCCAATTCAGGTTTGATAGGAGTTTATGATTGATCTAAGGTACAATCCACTTCTTTAGGGTTGGGTTAGGGCTCAATCAATCCCAGCTCGAACCAC
The DNA here is from genome assembly GCF_017979445.1 of Akebia trifoliata. NCBI lineage: Eukaryota > Viridiplantae > Streptophyta > Magnoliopsida > Ranunculales > Lardizabalaceae > Akebia > Akebia trifoliata. Next base: position 47,959,593 of record NC_141377.1, read on the forward strand.
CTATTGACTGGTCTTGTTAAGTGGAATATAGGTCATCCTCCTAAAATGCTTGGGATTTAAGTTTTAGGAAGGTTAGGCCAATGAATGAGACGTTGTTGGGAAGCTTATTTAGGGTCTAAAAATGAGAGCATGTGAAAGGGACTCATTATGGTAAAATTTGGCGAGCACAACCTTGGATGTTAGAATGGAAGGATGAATGGTTCTTTCGGGTGTGGTGTCTGGAAGGGTGTTGTGAAGATTCTCTTGGAATTTCAGAAAATGATTATCAGGTTGGAAAAGGAATTAGAATGTGCTATTTGGAAGATTAAGGATTTTCTTTAAGCCAACACATCTTGGTTTAGGGTTGAGGGTGGATTGTTGGTGTGGCATGTATCTATGAAAATTTAATTTCTTTTCTTTTTTGTGTCTTGTAGGTTTTTTTTTAGTGAGTTTTAAGGTTCCATTTGTAGACAACATGCATTCCATTAGAATTCACTAGCACACTATTTGCGGGAGTGCCATAAGTTGTTCTAGAAAGGTATGTTTTATTTTTATTTAGTAGTTTTGTAATGTTTTATTTTTATTTGCGGGAGTACCATATGTTTTATTTTTATTATGTAATGTTTTATTTTATTCGAATGAGCCAAGTTGCAAGACACTTAGAGCTCAAGGCTCTAATTGTGTAGAATGAAATGAGTGCGAAAAAAGTGTTGGAGAGAAACACCAATCAGATAAATTTTCCTCTTTTTAAACTATTGTTACTACAATCATATTCTTATGTTTTTGTGTGGTGGACTACAAGGTGCAAAGTAGGTGTTATTAAACGCCTAGAATCCTGAAAATGAAGTTTGTGATAATTCATAATTAGTGCCCATGATTCACGATGGGAAGGAAAGCAACTTACATGAGATAATTTTCAATATCCTTGGTTTGTTATACTATTAGTGTAAGCAGTTACGGATTTTAAAGGGTTTTTTTTCGAGGACTTTTTGTTTAGATGGGAGAATGTAATTAGTAGGGGTGCAACTTGGTTAGGGTTAGAGCAAAATCAGAACTGAACTGACCAAGATCGGTTCCATTATATAAGAACCAGAACCGAACCAACCCAAACCGACTTTAATTCGGTTTGGTTCCATGGGTTGCCAAGAGATTCCCTCATTTACGGTTTGGTCGTAAATCGCAACCGCAGAGAGAGAGAGAGAGAGAGGAGCTGGCAGCAGGTCTCAGAGACGAGAAAGAGACACGAAAGAGAGAGAGAGAGAGAGCAACGATAGAGACGAGCCGATGGCAGCAGGTCGCAAAGACGAGAAAGAGAGAGAGAGAGACGAGCCGATGGCACTGGCAGCTGGTGGTAGCGGGTTGCACAGACGAACGAGAGAGACGAGAGCGCATAGACGAGAGAAAGAGAAGGGTTAGGTTTTATATAAAATATTAAAAATCAAATATAAATATAAATTTTATTTTAAATTAATATTAATTCGGTTTTCGGTTTGGTTCAGTTTTTTATATTACCTGAACCGAGAACTGAACCGAATTCATTGGTTATTTATTTTTTAAACCTGAAACCGAATTGATACTAGTCTAAGCTGAACCAAACCAATCCAATCCAAATCTCACGGTTTGGTTCGGTTCTCGGTTTGAACCGAATTAAGTTGCACCCTTACTAATTAGGGAGTAGTTGTCTGTTCTTTGCTTCTTTTCCTTTCAAAGGACTCCTTGCCCTCATCTTCAATAAATTTTACTTATAAAAAAAAAAAAAAAAAAATTAACGCCCATAAACTTTTCCATCTTATATAATTTAATATGACTTAACCAAATCTCTTGCATAATTTTCTTATATTGGAATACCGATAGAGATGAATTTTCCAAGTTTTACCTGATAGCACCGAAACAAGAGTGGTTGAAATAACTCATTTTTGACGTTCTCATTTCATTCGGACAGGTGTCTTCACCTTACTTCTGTTGGAGAGGTTATTGTTCATCCCTAAGTGCATACATACAAGCAAAATCTTGATTGTTCATTTCTATATGACGAAAAACTTTATATGAATATGTCTTTTTGACAGAAAGTTCACTAGGTTTGAAGTTCTGCCGAGAAATTGTGATATATGCAGTCATTTCTTCCCTCCATTTCCTAATCTTGTTCCATTCCCCCCATATTCTTATTCAAACAAAACTTCTGCGAATTCTCATTATTAAATTATATTTATTTCTATTCTTTTATGGTATAATGTCGAGCTTCAATTCTTCTGGAAGTTCGAAAAAACATAATTAATTCATACATGGTACTTTTATACGTTATTAGTACAGAGTTTGGAAGCCAAAAAAGCCTGGGTTACTCTCTTAAATCAGAGGCAGTTTATAGGAAACCTTGAGTACAATCGAAAATCTGGTCTAGTGTCAGAATCTCTTTTCCAACGGCTCTTATTGATATGTTGAATCTGCATGATTGATTTCTGGATTAGGAACTGCAGATTAGTGCACTATTGAGTTGTACACCACGTTTAAATACTTTTACTTCTATATTTGCCTTGACAACCTGGAAATGGAGGAGTCAAATATAATATATTTTTATTGGAAGCAATATATAGTAATTTACCATTTAGCTTTTGAATTTTTTTGTGGAACCTGGATATATGTTAACTGGGGGGCAAATCTCGGGATGCTATTGTTTCCTCGAGATTTCCCCCAGCAAACAATCTTCTTTGAATTAAAGCAATCAATCAAACGCACCAATCAATTATAGAGAGAAGAGGCATAGAGAATTAGAGGGTGAGAGAAAAGAATTTTTTACGGGCTTTGTTGCAAATCCAACGACTACATCCCCAAGCTCAATAGAGCCATTCCGCTAGATTTCAAAAATTCCAAGCCTTTACATTCCATGGCCCTTAGGCATTTTCCTCCTCACCTCTCTCATGGAGAAGGTTTCTCAAATAGCTAAAATCAATTCCCTCCCTTGATAGGTAACTGACTCCGCTAATTAAAAATTACCATAATTGTCCCCATCAATTAAGTGATTCAAACAGATTCCTTTCTTTATTCAGAATTTCAGATAAACTCTATTTGAACATTGCCTTATTAGTCAATATGCCACATGGCATCTTGAGAGGTGTATATCTCTGCCTTGGGATTTGCATTGGATTAGTCTTGGGATATGTGCCGCTCAATGCCCTGGGATCCGTGCTTGATCGGTTTTGGGATGTGGAGATCCATGCCTCGACATGTGTCAATATATAATTTACTATCATGATGTTTGTTTTGGTGCCTTGTGTCTAATACAATTTTTTGCCCATACATTAACAATCTCTCAGAATGATCTAAAGTTCCAGAAACAATCTCCAAGATTCTATTGTTTCACATCAAGTTTGTGGTAGAGGACCTAACATCTAACATTGTTTACATATTTGAACTTGAGCTTAGTTTGGTTCATCAGCTAGTCATTAATATATTCTGTTCTGGACTATTTAGAGAAGGAGTTATTGTAAAAGACAGCAGGTCTCTATGCAGAGATCGAAAGACATTAGGTCTCTTTGCAGAGGTCAATCGAAATCTTTTTTTTTTCTTTAAATTGTTACAACATGAGAGGATAAAATTGGAATGTGTTAGGACCTCTCTGAGATATCTGCTTTAGTAATTCCGGACATGTTTGAACTCTGAGGATTTTGCAACTTAAAAACGGAAAAAGGGAGAATGATCCTCAAACTTACGTATGAAATTATTCATAATGGAGAGACATTTGTCATGTTAGCTAACCATAACCTTTGTGTATGTATACAGTAAGAATCTGGTATGTATCTAAGGTTTTGAATGACTTATTAGGGCATGCATACGAAGTCTTATGGTCGACTACGGAGTATTGTAGTTCCTAACTTTCGCCTTAGCCCCCACGACTTACAGCCTTTACGCAAATATCTCCGTACCTTAACTACTATTGTAAGCTACAATTGGTTTCATAATTGGTATGGTAAAAACTTGTTCATGGTGGGTATTGACACTGGTGGTTATTCATCATATGATTGTTTACAAACCATTTTAGGTTGTCATATTGTTAGAGTATTGATCTGAAGCAGTTTAATAAGGTGTACTGTGATACACCGAATCATATTGATAGAGATTTAGATAGGATTAGTTAGTTAGAGATTTAGATAAGATCATATCAAATTATGTTCATTGATTAGTTAGGATTTCATTTATTTCTATATAAACCCCTTTAAGGTTATGTAATTAATCATCAAGAATAAATTAGATCTCATTATTTCACATGGTATCAGAGCCTTGATCTTTTGATCAAGCTTAAGTTCCTGTTACATCTAGAGGGCGGCGCCGTGCCACTCACCAAGCATCAATTTCAACCATCGCAAACCTCCATCTTCTTTTTGCTTCCGTCAATTCTACACCTTACAATCCATCAATCACTAGACACCCTGCATGCAAGAACAAGATTCATCCTCAAGATCAGATGTGTTCACATCCATCTCTATCCCTCTATGATGCCATCTCTACATCACATCATGTTATCATCAGCCTTCCATTCTTCGTTATTTTCATCATTGTGTACCTATCAAAAAATAAATAAAAATTCATCATTGTGTTTTCCACTACTGATTCTCATTCAGGTTTTTCTTCAAGCATCTCCTGTCCAGTAGATGTTAGAATGCTTATCTTACATTGGGAGATTTGAAATCGAAAAAAAAAGCTGCATCAACGTTCGAGTTCATCACCTAGCCCTCTTTGTTGTTTCAGTCCTTCTGCCATTGGTGGAATACATCAACAAAAAAAGAAATCACTTTGGTCGATGCTATTTAATTGTGGAATCCACGATTGCTGCCCCTTAGTATGCTTTTCTTGAATATCAATTTTTTTTTTCTCATGTCAAAACCCCAACCCTCTGTTTTGGTTGTGAGGTTAAAAGACAACTACACATATTTTGTGGGAAAGGTTTTGAAGTTACCTATTGAGCCAAAAAAAGACTACTTTGAGCTTCATTTTTACAGTGTTTTGGTCAACTTCTTCAACCATCCAAGATACCTATATCCTCGAAGTCAACCCATTCAATGCACCTATAAACCTATCCATTTCTATTGACCCTTGTCTACTTGCCAATATGTTTAGATCCCATTCCTTTTCCAAAACCCTGATTAGTTCTATGCTTTGTGAAGAAATATATATGCTTGTGGGTTTTATGTAGCCCAAACATCCTTGACCAACAAATCCCTTGAATCCAAGGTTATCAAGTTCCTTTTTATCCCAAAGATCCCCTGAATCCATAGTGACCAAGCAACGCATCTATTTTGAACCTTTGAAATTTTCATCAATCAAGTTCATTTTACCAATTTTTGAGCCTCTGAATCCTTCTTGATCAAGCTCATCTTGGCCCATCGATGCCCATTCACATTTTCAGATTATAATCCGACAGGTTTTGGTCAAACTGATTATGGATCGATCAAGGCCCATTAGAGTTGAGCTATTTGTTCCTCATTCTCTACTACACATTTGGATGCATCTTTGTTCTTGGGCAGACACTCTCCATTTGGCAAATTAAAGTGAATTTTGATGGAAAACTTCTTCATTAACAAGCATTTGGCAAATTATTCCAGTAGACTTTGACGGTTAACTTCTTCATAAACAAGTACTTGGTTGTAGGCGACTCTTCATCTCGATAATTGCATTTTTGGAGGCGATCCTATTAGATTATGTTCATTGTTTAGTTAGGATTTCATTTATTTCTATATAAACCCCTCTAGGGTTATGTAATCATCAAGAATAAATCAGATCTCATTATTTCACACATATTTCATACCAACTGTTTGTATTTAGCTGATGGTACTAAATAACTCTATTCAGTCAAAAAGAATTTTGCTTCTGATATCTGAGATGTTAGTATTAGATTTGATTGTAATTGGTACAACTTTCAATTAGAAGTTTACTCAGCTAAATGACTTGTTAATGTGCTTGCATTGATTTTGTTTTTTAGTGTCTATAACTTTTTTGAAGCAGACATAAGCTTAATTGGACAAAAAACTTAGAGCCTAATAACTTACTGCTTTTCTTAAATTTAAGAAAACACTGTTTAAGTCAGTTATGTATTTCATCAAAATATTTACTTTTTTTTTTCTCAACTTCAGTGAACATTTTTTTTTTAAACTTGTGTTGTAAAATATCTATTACTCTTGATAGGATTCTATGGAGAGAGACAAAAATTCCGGCAAAGGAGTTAATCAGTGCCTAGAAACCTTACGATCCCAAAATGAAGAAAAAGAGAAAGCGGAGCATGAGGTGTTTGCTGCTTCTCCTACTTATATTGTTATTTTATCTGTTTGAAGTTTGAACATCATATCTGGTGTAAGTGCTTATTTGGAATGCTGTTGGTTGGTTTCTGTTAAATAGAAAAATTTCCATGGAAGAATCATTGAAGACTGAAAGCAGTTCAGAGATGTTGGAAGAAGACGACCAAACTGACAAGTTAGAGCAGGTCTGTCTTTGTGTGTGTGTTGCAAATGAATTCATATTGAATGGGTAATCCATAATCTTGAGTATTTGAGAGAGTGACTACAGTTTATATCGTTCAATTATAATATCAATGATGTCAGAATCAGATTGGATCTTAAACTCATGAGCCTGATTCAAATTGAATTGATATTCATACCATCTGATTATAAATTCATAAGGAATTTACTTTTTTAAATAAAAAATATGAATCAATTTCTATAAAATTAAAATACAGAGTAAACACAATACTTGGGGATCTCGATATGCAATATGGAGTCATTGTTATAAACTCATATGTACAAATAAAAGCTCATTTCTTAGAAAAATAAATTCATGTATCATCACCTCATTAGTGTAGCAAGGAAGAAGGTGCCACATGAATTCAACAAATGAATCAAGTTTCTATATCTCACCAATAAGTTTAACTCAAATCTTTCAAATTGTATCGATGAACGTGCATTTATTTCATTCATGTTAGGTAATGTTTGGTTATTATAAAAATACCTGTTAATCTTCTCTTTTTCTTGTGTTTCAGGTTTATGAAAGTATAAAAATATAAATGCAGAGTTTCTGTTTGCACGTGGAACAAAATTGTCTCCTGTTTTCATTTAAATTGTAAAATTTAATAGAACTATAAGATTCAATCATGAATCATTAACTAATCTTCAGAGTGTTTTTTTTATTTATTGAAATGTATTCATACATACGATTCAGATCATATTGATTAGGATTCCTTTCATACCAGATGATTCAAATAGTATTATTAGGTATTAAGAACATTGATAAATACTTGTACATTTTTAGTTAATAGTGAGGAGGAAATGGTCAAAAAGTCACAGAAGGAAGATTACTTGTGGATGTTTGCTTATTAACAGGAAAAAGCAGTGGAGGCCATAAAGAAGACACAAGCTGTTGGAAAGATTGTGAAGGAGGTTAGCAAGGCATTAAAATGTCATTCTCAATAACTCAGTCGAGGCTAGAAGAGATGTGGGTACTACTCAGAGTGATGGGAAACAGAGAAAAAAGCACTCATGGAGCGGGAAAGAGGAAGTCCAAACATTCCTTCAAGAGCAAATTACGGTATGGATTAAAATTAAATAAAAACATTTTTTAGTTTTGAATATCTTGCATTTGAAAGACATTCTCCATGCTATATGCGTGGGTTGTGACCAAGGACTTAAACCTCAAGGTTTTGCTATGAACTTGGTGGATGCCATTTGCATCAGGTGACAATGGTACTGTGGTAACTAAAAGGAATTTAACTGAATTAGCACTGACCTGGCCTATTCCTTTGGAGGTCTATGACCTCCCAAACGAACTCGGATGAAATAGCTTTTAGAGCAACTTGTTTTGGTGCACCCACAAACGTGGTTAGTGGCAACTTGATGAAGGAACCTTGATTTTCAAAATTGAAATTATCCAACTTCATCAAGCCAAAGTAACTAATCCTTTAACTGAAGGAAGATCGTAGAAGTTCTCTCTCGTTCCTTTCTGTTCATGGGACTCTTTAGTTGCTTTCACATGACAGAAGAATCTAATGCATTATGCAGGCTTCCGCATATTATTTTGGGTTCTACTTTTTCTAGCAAGTTGTGTTTTTTGACCCGTGTTTTTTCAAATTGATGACATACCCCCACGCCGTCTCCTCATTCTGCTCTGGAAGACTTACAGAATATGACATAAATACCCTCATCAACTTCTAGCTCAAAACCTTTGATTTTCTCCCTAAAACCAGTCATCTTCAACCTCTAGGGTAACAATTTTCCCCCTCTTCTTTTTCCACCTTTAAATTTTCTCCCTTCCAACTTTCAAACATCAAGAACAAGATAGCAGTTTTGGCAAGTACCAGATATAGGTATTTTGGGGTGAAAAATCAAGGATTTTATACTCGGTGTAGAAAAAAATTGAATAGGTTAAAATAATAACATTTTTTGGAATAAAAAGCAAGGGTTTTTTGCCATTGGTTGAAGATGAGGGCATTTAGGTCAATTTTCTATTAATCTTTCAGTGTAGACTGAGGTCAAGGTGTTAATGTCATCAGTTTGAAAGCACAGGGGGTCATCTCAAATATTCAGTAAAACAAGGGGGGTAGGCCTAAATCACCCAAACAAATGCTGGATATCTTGATCCATCATTTGCCATGTCCCACCAGGGAGATCTCCTAGAAATGAAGATGATAGGATCATTCATCCATCTAATCTATCTTTGGATTTTTTTTATATATTAAAATTAATCAGAATGAAGTCTGTTGGTTGGTGGTTAATGTTGTAAACAAATGGAAATGCTAATTTCTTGTTCGAAACTACTCTGTGTTTGGTTAATTTTATCTTCATAATTCAATGAAAGAAATCTCCCTAATTGCTTGTATAAGATTCCTTGCAGGTATATGCAGAGATAGCTCTAATAAATCAATTGGAAATTTGAATTTGCTGGAGTCAAGCCTCACGCTGAACTTCTTCCTACATGTACGTTGGAAAGCTCTTCCCTCTGATGCTTAATTTATGTTGCAATTCTAGTTGGTGTAATCAAGTCCCAGAAGGTGCCACTAATCTTGCTTGCCTGGGAAAAAGAGTAATTGTAACACTGAAATCTCCTGTTCTTTAGTTATACTAATTGCATTTATAAACTCTTTTCTAATGTAACAGTTTCACTCGTTCCTTTTACTATGCCCCCAGTTTGCGACTTTTTTCAGTAGATTTGAGCCTAACAGGATATCAGGACTTTTGCATCTGTGCACATCTAGCAAATTTATCATATAGCGATTTTTGCTACTTTGCCTGTTTGATTTGATCCATACATTAGTAACGATACATGCATACAAGTTTATTTGTAGAATTTACATATTGGATTGTTCCATACTGTCAAATGAGAAAGATGTGGTAGGGCGTTGCGGCCATAGCCAACATAAATGTCCAGACAATAAGACAAATCGGCTTTTTCATGGACATCGACTTCGTTGCGTTTTTACGACCATTTGAGCTGGGAAATTTATTAGGTGGGGTGCATTGATTTGGTTGATCAGTTGGACATGCTTGACACGAGATTCAAATTGTTTTCAAGAATGGTAGGTGGCAAGGAAGAGGTTCGAGTACACTGAGTTATTACTGGTGGATGGCATGTTTGAAATTCCGATCCGGGGTTTCATGTCTGATGACACTCTTGTGAAGGTAAAAAATCTCTATATGGTTTCTGAGCAATCTGGCCCTTGCTTGAATGAAGTTAAAACCCTCACGACTGAAAACATTAGAACAGGCTTAACGACTATGTAATGGATTGGTCTGACTATGAAGAGCTGATCTGTCCACACTAAAATGTTCATCTTTTCCAGTCAAAAATGCTGATTAGTTTTTTGATCCACTGGTAATCCATTGATGAAGCTGTTAGAGGAGAAACTCATACCACATGGTCTTAGACTTGTACTAAAAAAAAATGGGTTTTGTAAGGAATAATGCTCAAGTGACCTCAGGCTGGGACCTCACATGGCACTTCTTGACGTGAAAGGCTTGAGGTCACTACAGCACGACTCTTTTGTTAAACAATTCTTTTTGTATGTCTAAGGTTAATTCAGTGTGCTTTTAGGGCTATACATTTTGTTATGTATGGAAAATTAAGGGTATGTTTGATTGCATGGAAAGTGACTTTCCATGGAATTTGAAATTCATGGAAAAATAGTGGTGGAAAATAGGTAAGGTTGGAAAATCAAATTTTATTGTTTGATTATAGTTGGATAAAATCATGAAAAAATTATATGGGAAAAAAGAAGAAGAAGAGGAGAAAAAAGAAGGGAAGAGGGAAGGGGGAGGATGTCGTGGTGGTGGCGGAGGTAAGTGAGGAAGATGAGGGAAGAGCGTGGTGGTGGTGGCGGCGACGGAGAAGATGAGGGAGAGAGAGAGAGAGAAAGTGACCGGAGATGGTGATGACGATGACGGCAACGACAATGGTAACGGTGACAAAGATGGTGACGACGACGAGGTTATTGTGATGGTGGTGGTGATGGTAGAGAAGAAGAAGATATGAGTGAGGAAGAATCGGGGATGGAAAATTTGGGTGGATTTCACTTTTCCACCTATATGGGTGAAAAGTGAAATCCATGTTTTGGTGGACTTTTTGGTTGAGGTGGAAAATGAATTTCCATTTCCATGTGCAATCAAACACTAGAAAATGTTATTTTTCATGGAAATTGATTTTCCATCCTATTTTCTATATGCAATCAAACATACCCAGTGTTTTGGAATATGGACTTTTGCACAAAAGAAATTCAGTGGTAGAAAATACCAAATTCATGTACTGGATCCCTTGAAGACTCCAAAACAAAAACAACATTATTACAAGAAAGGGCCGCATTTGTTTTTTTCCTTTGGGTCTCTATTTCTTGTTGGGGCCAAGCTATCACATCACAACGACAGTCTCTTTCACCAATAGTGATTTTTTTCTTCTTTTTTTAAGTAGTCAGTTAGTGGCTAGTAATTCGAAGGTGTCTGAACACAAGTCCTTAGTATCAAACTATTTTTTCTTCTTCAATGAACTTTGAGATATTTTAAGGATATGTTTGATTGCATGAAAAGTGATTTTCTATAAAATTTGAAATCTATGAAAAAATAGTGATGAAAAATCAAATTTTAATTTTACTTGATAAAATCATGGAAAAAATATCTAAGAAAGATGAAAAAGAAGAATAAGGAGACGAGGAGAAAGAAGATGAGAGGAGAGAGAGAGAGGCTTAGAGTGGAGGGACGAAGAGGAGGAAGAAGAAGAAGAGGGGTGATCGGTGATGGAAATGGCGATGGTGCAATGACGACGACGATGGGCAGAGTGAATGTGATAGTGGCTATGGAGGTGGTATTGATGGAGAAGAAGATATAGAGTTAAGATTTTAATTTAAGATGGAAAATATATGTGGATTTGTGAGATTGTTTGAGGAGGGTGGAAAATCATTTTCCATGTAAAACTGAAATCAAACACATGAAAATTGTCATTTTTCATGGAAAATGGTTTTCCACGCTATTTTTCATATGCAATCAAACATACCCTTAGAAAGATTTAAGAGTCAAGCTTAACTAACTTAGAATGATTTCAAATCTTACTAAGGATTTTTATTGAAAGGTGAATCTTACTAAGGGTTGTTGGGACCATAGTCACAAAATTCTTCGAATTAGGGGTTAGTCAATAAATTCAGTAAATTAATGAATCAATTGATGATTCCTCAATTAATTATTGAATATTGAAACATTTTTATCCTTCATCTCCAAAATTTTAATTTTTTCAACATTCAAGCATCAAAGAAGTTGAGATTTAGAGAGAGAAAGAGAGATTAATGATGGTTTTTGTAAGAAATCCAATAGAATATTTTGAATAATTTTTGAAATTGTGTCAAATTTTTATTGAAAATTTTCTGAATTGAACCCTCACCTTATAATTCCTGAATCCGAACTTTGTCACTATGGTTGGGACTTAATGGAAAAATTCAGATTCAAAACAAAACAAAAATTCCAAAAAAATTTGATCCAAGGTTTTGAAATGAATGGTTATCAAACTCCCAATTTAAAATGAAAATTCAATGACGAAAAGTAAAAAAATTTATATATAAAATTGGTAGAATTTTGTCTTCTACATCGAATAATGTTTAGGAAAATTTTATTGACATGCCAAGTTTCTCTAAGGGCTGATCAAAATTTATAAATAAAAAAAGAAAAATTAAGGACACTCTCGTTAAGAAGACCCTATATCATGGCACAATCAAAATGGCTGGAAAAAATTATTGGGAAGATATTCAATAAAATTTATCAGTAATTTCTCAGTTTTTGACTTTTCTCTCCATTGTTTACTTGGAGAAATCGTAAAATTGGTCTCCCTCGTCCAATGATGAAGGAATCATTTTCCTCCTCGTGAAACAAGTAACTTTGCTTTCCAGCTCTTATTATTTTGACTCACACTGAGCAACCTCGAACCTTGGCATTATAAGTTTCAATTTTTTTTTTCTGTACCTGAAATTTCAAAAGAAGGGAACTGGTTTCTTGGGTATCCAGTAATTCTCTCTCCATATGAGTTATCTTCATTGATATTCGTAGAACCTTAGAAGATTCCCTATAATCTCAAGTCACTGTAAATGGTACTAGAAAAAGTACTTTTAATGGGTTGGATGGTCAAGATCAAATTATATGGTGTTGGTTTTAATATAATGGTCCCTGATGGGGCAGCGAAACACCCCCATTGGCCCGAAAATAAAAGAGAAAGCAACGTAAACAGTTACCAAATCAAGAAGAAATTATTTAAAACGGCCCCTCCACATTCCTTGCCCCACCATAAAGCCAAGCAAAGTGTTTCTCCAATATCATTATCATTGTTATTTATTTTGCTTTTTTTTTTTTATAAAAAAGTTTCCCAATGCTGACTCATCCCAGACACAATAACCCCAATCTTCAAAAGTTATGAGAGAAATAAATAAATAAACAAATAATCGTGATAAAATTACTTCTCTAGGTGGCATCCTCAATTGACTCTCTTGACATGACATGTGATAGAACCATAGATGTGTACTACTTGGGATACACAACTGCATGTTTTGATGGGGATGTGCAATTGTGTATTCTGAGGAGTATAGATCTATGATTCTCGCTCATATCAGTTGATTGAATATGCCATGAGGGGGAGTCATTTCATCATTAGTCATAAAAAAATAAAGAATAACATTAGGAGAGACTCTTTTGTATCTCCTCCCAAAATTGCATATTGGAAACAAAAGGTTCCACTGGCTGATTTTCTTCCAATAAATCAATTATACTTTGATGCTTAAGTAGAATTATAATTTTTAATGAGAAAATTTACATACCTTGCTTTCGTTAGTCCTCCAAATTATGGTTAATTATGAGAGGGATGACATGGAGAATCACTTGAGGGATAGTTGGTTGTTCCCACCTTAAGTTTGACAACTTTTTGAGACTAGAGACAGTTGAGATGTCAGGGATTCACAAGAAAAAGGAAAGACTAATGATAAACTAACTATGTGACATGTGCACATAATCATGTATATTTTTCCTTTGTGTATAACGAAGAAAAAGATCTATGGTTATGTGCACCACCACATCAGTCACCTCATTAATTTTAACGTGACAGTTTATAACGACTCAAAAGGAAAACACCTAATCTCAACCAACGGTTGAGATTTTAAGGTTCCCAAGAAAACTATCTTTAAAAAAAATATAGAGAGACAGAGTAAAGTGTGATAAACCCACCCTACAAGTGATTTTATTGTAAAATCACATCATATGTGAATGAGATTTTGTGAGTTTACCATCAATTCATTCACTTATGGTTGATTTTATAAATCACTTATGTGGTTTCTTCATATTTGACAAGTGGGGTAATATTTTATTTTGAATAATGCTAAAGTGACATCAAGATTGTACCTCATATAGCACATCTTGACATGACAGTGTGCTCCTACACACTGTCATGTCAAGATGTGCGATATGAGATACAATCTTGATGTCACTCCAGCACGACTCTTTTACTTTTCCTCCCATCTCAATAGTTATTATGAGTTGGAGTTAGAGACATCTCACGAAAGATGAATCTAAAAACATTATGTTAATCCATAGAAAACAAAATAATTGATTTCTAAGAAAATTTCATTTTTACCCTTATCTCAATCATCTATTTGATGGAGAGTCTCAACTGTGAATTGCAGATAGAAAAATTCCTTCTTCAATTGTTTAGGACAATTATGTGGGCACATGCACAAAATATTGACTGATTAAGATCGGGGTGTACGACGTGTGTGATTTTCTGCCCCCTTTAGAATGTGATATGGAGCTGGTCAACTTGATCCTAAGCTTTTGCACTTGTAAACACTTTAAAAACTTCAATCCTGCAAAATTTCTCTTTTTAAAAAAAAATATTTTCATAACTGTCCTCTTCGTTTTTATTCTATTTTTAGATTTTTTGGCTTCTAGGTAGTATGAAGGTGTTACCTGCCTTATTGTCATTCCCTATTGTATCATGTGACATGACATCATTTCGCAAGTTGGTTGATGCATATTGTGGCACACATGAGTGAGTCATGTATCCGTCTCTAGCTTTTCTATATAGATTCCCTCCTTTACAATTGTCTCTTGATGGTGTTGAATACCACATGATGCCGTGTGATTTTCTTACCCAAATTAATTCTATAAAAATTGTACTCAAATCATTATCGTCGGAAACTCATCCAAACTTCTTTAAATCCTAAAAAAGTTCAAATGTTTTTCTCTACAGTCGAAGGAGAGGTGCATAAGGCGCAAAATATACTACCTAGAGATTCAACAATTAGAAACCATCTTACCTAATTTGCTCATTCACTTAGTTTGAGTTCGCAATATGCCACTAGCAGTAATTGTGTTCATAAGGGTAAGTAAAGATAATTCATTTCTTTCTCCGACCAGGTTTGCTAGACCGTTCATTTGGGCATATATAATCCAAGTTACAACTTGCAAGTACAATCATAATATTAAAAAAAATTCAATAGTTAAAGAAAAAAATAGAGAAAATTACTTAATAATCCTTGACAGAAGGTTTTCTTTCTAATTCGTCCTTGACTTTTAGGGGTTAACTAAATAGTCCATTTAGTAAAACTTTCTTTTCTTAATGATCCCTTAACCTCATTTTAGATTATAATATTTTTGAAATACTGAAACTATCATTTTTTCATCTTCTTCATATACTTAGATTTTCTAATGGCGATTCCAATCCTTTTCGACGATTTTTTATCGTGAATAACTAATTAAAATGATATACTTCTCATTTTGAACCTTTATATGTATTTTTTTTTTTAATTTTATGATTTATAACAAAAAATAAAGTTAGGGTTTTTCAATTATTTTTGGATGAAAATCGATCAAGGAAGGTTCTTTTGGTTTGAAATCATCTACACAAGTCATTATGTCAAGTTTTAAGTTGATCTTTCCATGTATTTTAGTTGGAAAAACTTGAAAAAAATGAAAAAAAGGGTTTTACAACATCAAGGTTAACAGTTTTTATTTGTTGAGTTCAATATTTTTATTGTCGATCTCAACAATAAAAAGCGGTGAGCTCGATAAATTTTTTTAAAACATGTCGAACTCGAAAATAAAAATATTGAACTCAAAAATAAAAATTGTTGACTTCGACACTGCAAAACGCACTAGTTTTCATTTTTTAGAATTTTTTTGATTAAAATACATGGAAAGATCAACTTAAAACTTGACATAACAACTTGTGCAGATGATTTCAAAAAAAAAAAAAAAAATCATCCTTGATCGATTTTCATTAAAAAAATGAAGCTAAATAATTGGAAAATCCTCATTTTTTTTACATTCATTTTCAAAACCCTTGAAAATGGCTTTTTCTTCCTTCTCAAATCCTTTTCATCGGAAAAAATCTCCAAAACTCGATCGGGATGCCGACAATCCAATTTTTTTGTAATACAATGATGAATTTGAATGGCTAGGGTAATTTCAACATTACAATCGTGAGAAATGATTAGAGTGGGGTTCAATGACTAATTAGAAAAGAGGGATATACTAAATGAACTATTTAACTAACCCCTAAAAGTCAAGGACCAATTAGAAATAAAATCATCTGCCAGGGACCATTCTCCATGAAAATCCCATTCCATCCATCGTATTAAGTATTTTTTTATTTACTTAATAGATATTAGTCATGTATGTCCTTGAAAGAAAGTTCGTATTATAGTGATAAAATATTAGTGAGTATTATTACCATAATAATAGGTGTAATGATTAAAAAAATCTAAAATGTTGTAGTAATTACATACTTAATCTAAAACCTGAAAAGTAGAAAGAAGTTTCAATCATTAAAATAAATATTAATTATTTAATTAGTAAAAATAATAATATTGATCAATAATTATTTTGTTATAGCTAATTGGGGGTAGTTCGTAACATCATAATATTGGTGATAGTAATCAAACTATATAAATAATACAAATAAATAAAAGCAACTAAGCCATGGATTTAAGGCGAGTGAAAATATATAGTTGAGTCATGATTGTACTTTTGAATGCAAAATTTATTAACTAAAGTATGTTTATTTTCCTTAAAAATTGTTTATCCTTACTTGTAAAAGAGTTGTTTTTTACAAGAGAGAATAAATGGTTATGCATAAAGTAAATAAAATAAAATATATTATTTTAGTATATCATATATAATATTTTGGAGGTGATCCCACACTAAGGGTAAGATTGGATTGTTGGAAATTTTAAATTTCCAGGGACTCCATGGAAAATTGAAGACAATGGAAAAACATTTGATTGCAACTTCGAAAATCTTTTGAGAAAAGAAAAGATGAGGTGGTCCCTTGTTTTCTAAGAAGAAGAAGATAGAGAGAGTTTCCATAAACCCTAATTGATTCCATATAGTTATAGAGAGGACAAAACCCCTAATTTATCTCCTCCACGATTGCTCTTCAAGCATTTCTCCTCTAGACCTTCTTCTTCTCTCATCTTCTCCCACAAAGTGTCATATTTCTTTTTCCTATCTTCAATCGATGTCATTTGTTCATTTTTATTTCCTTCTCATATTCTAAATGGCATTCACGAAAATCTCGATTTCATCATTTTTATTACTATTATTTTTAGGGCATTAAAGGACCAACAAGAAGGGATAGGGGATGAGGGGAGAGAGGGAGAGAGATGTGGCTTGGTTCTCCATTACCATCCTCATCTTTGCAAACATTCGAATGAAGAGAAAAACGAGAGATGGAAAATTTGATGGGAGTGGGAAAACGAAATCAAAAAAGACTTTTTTCTTAAAGCGAAAAATGATTTTTCATGGAAAATATTAATCAAACCTTAGAAAATATTGATTTTTCATGAAAAGTCATTTTTCATATGTAACGAAACATGCCCCAGATATTTTTGAACTTAGCCCTCACATGTTGTGGATGCCGCCACCTTCACAGCACGCAAGAATCGCTAATAGTTTACCGTGCAATTTGGCCCATAATTCCATTGGACCCACCTCTTGGTCGACTTATACAAATGTTAGATTAATTGATGATTATTAACCTTAAAAGCCCTGTTCACCAAGACCTACAAAAGTAAAACCACCATAGAGAGAGATTAGAGGAGGGTTCTTCTCTCCTCTGTCAGTAAAAGATAAATCTCCTCTAATTAAAGAGAAAAGCTTAAAAATAAAAACCCACTATAAGAAAGCACTCTCAGTCTCTCACTCTTTCTGAACTGCTTTTGAAGCCCCTTACTCTAATGGCATCTGAATTTATCTTCAAACCTCTAATCCTCCTCTTCTTCTCCTTCTTCTTCTTCTTCAATCTTCCTCCCAAAACCCTAACTTTCGCAACTGATCAAACCTTTAAAACCTTCATAGTTCGAATCGATGAGCATTCCAAACCTTCAATCTTCCCATCTCACTACCACTGGTACGCCTCCTCCTTTGCCGATCCACTTCAAATACTTCACGTCTACGATACAGTCTTCCATGGCTTCTCTGCAACCCTAACTGATCATCAAGCAGCATCAATCCTCCAACATCCTTCAGTGTTAGCTGCTTTTGAAGATCGTCGTCGACAGCTCCACACCACAAGGTCTCCACAATTTCTCGGCCTCAGAAACCAACGCGGTCTCTGGTCCGAATCCGATTACGGCTCTGATGTCATTGTCGGTGTTCTTGATACAGGAATTTGGCCGGAGCGCCGGAGTTTCTCCGATATGAACCTTGGTCCGATTCCTAGTCGGTGGAAAGGTGTCTGCGAATCTGGAGTTCAGTTCAACTCAGCTCACTGTAATCGGAAACTAATCGGAGCTAGGTTTTTCGCCAGAGGTCATGAAGCAGCCGCGAGATCTGCCGGAATCAGCGGAACTAATAAGACTGTTGAGTTTCGTTCTCCGAGAGACGCCGACGGCCATGGAACTCACACTGCTTCGACCGCCGCTGGTCGCCACACGTTCAAGGCTAGCATGGCGGGGTATGCCCCCGGAATCGCCAAAGGCGTCGCTCCAAAAGCAAGATTAGCGGTTTACAAGGTTTGTTGGAAGAATTCAGGTTGCTTTGATTCTGATATACTTGCGGCCTTTGATCGTGCTGTGGCAGATGGTGTCGATGTGATTTCGATCTCAATTGGTGGTGGAGATGGAGTTTCTCCTCCATATTATCTAGATCCAATTGCGATTGGGGCTTATGGTGCTGTTTCGAATGGGGTTTTTGTGTCATCTTCAGCTGGTAACGAAGGACCGACTGAAATGTCGGTCACAAACGTCGCTCCATGGCTTACAACCGTCGGAGCTGGAACAATTGATCGAAATTTCCCTGCCGATGTAATCCTCGGCAATGGACAGAGACTCTCCGGTGTTTCTCTCTATTCCGGTGTGCCGCTGGATGGAAAACAGTTCCCTCTCATCTATCCTGGAAAATCAGGGTTGCTCTCTGCTTCACTTTGTATGGAGAATTCGCTTGATCCAAAGCTCGTTAGGGGGAAAATTGTGATTTGTGACCGCGGAAGTAGTCCACGAGTGGCTAAAGGTCTTGTTGTGAAGAAAGCTGGAGGTGTTGGGATGATCCTCGCTAATGGAGTCTCCAATGGTGAGGGTCTCGTAGGCGATGCTCATCTTCTCCCTGCTTGTGCTCTTGGTGCCAACGAAGGTGATGTTGTGAAATCTTACATTTCGTCCTCTGTGACTCCAACAGCCACAATTTCGTTCCGTGGTACTGTAATTGGTGTCAAACCAGCACCAATTGTTGCTTCTTTCTCTGCTCGAGGGCCAAACGGCCTTACACCGGAAATTCTCAAACCAGATTTGATTGCACCGGGTGTTAATATTTTAGCCGCTTGGACCGAGGCAGTAGGTCCAACTGGTTTAGATTCCGATCTTCGAACAACGGAGTTCAACATTCTGTCAGGTACATCTATGGCTTGCCCACATGTTAGTGGCGCAGCAGCTCTGCTGAAATCGGCCCATCGGGATTGGAGTCCGGCTGCAATTAGATCAGCGATGATGACCAGTGCTAGCAACAACGACAATCGGTTCCAACCCATGACTGATGAGTCTACTGGGAAGCCTTCTACTCCTTTTGATTTCGGTTCTGGGAATCTAAATCTTGATCTAGCAATGGATCCTGGGCTAATCTATGATCTCACAAGCAATGACTATGTGAACCTATTGTGTTCAATTGGTTATGGGGAGAAAACAATCCAAGTGATCACTCGAAAACCAGTCAATTGCCCTGTAAAGAAACCCTTACCAGAAAATTTGAATTACCCATCCATCTCTGCAATCTTCTTGACTTCCGGGTCAAGGATCCAAACCAAGACTTTTATTCGAACTGTGACGAATGTAGGTCCGATAGACTCGGTTTACAGTGCAAAAATCGAAGCTCCGAAAGGGTTATCAGTGACTGTGAAACCAGCAAGACTCATATTCTCTAAGTCTGTTACGAAGCTAAGCTTTGCTGTGATTGTTTCTGCCGACAGTAGGAATCTGGTTGTGGATGATTCGGGTGCTGTATTCGGGTATTTGTCTTGGTTGGATGGAAAGCATGTGGTTCGAAGCCCCATTGTAGTTTTCCAAATAAGTCCGTTGTGATGAATCGTGCGGCTATAATTTGATCAATCGAGTGAAGAATGGGTCTTATGGCTGGGAGGAGAGTTTAATTTAATGGATAGCTGTGGTGGCATATAGTAGCAAAACTCGCTACACACACGCAGTATTTAGTGGTGTGATATTTACGTTTTTCTTGTCGTTTAGAAGTTGTTATTAATATGCTTTTACTTTCAGTAATGTAATGTAATGTAGTTTCTTCTTCTTCTTCTTCTTAATCTAAAAAACAAAAAAAACAAAGAAATTGTAGTTGCTTCTTGATAGAATCGATTCAATCTCAACCGTTGATAAGTGGATCATCTTGGAAGTTTGGTAGATTTGCATGATTTTGGTTTTGGGATTACTCAAGTGGACGTCCTGAGTATCCACTTTATTATGGGGCATAGTAAACTTTTCACAAAGCCGAGTTGATAGTTTACTTTTTGGTCAAAATCAATGGAACAGTAGCCCCTCTCGTGAGATGTTAGATATAGACGGACATCTAGGGCATAGCGTTCTTGTCAAGATACCAGGGATGAGTAATAAAGAAAAGGAATTTCACTCACACCAACTATTGCTTCTGAGGCACCAATTAATGAAAATCTCCACTTTCCATTCCTTGGTTTTACATAGGGCTACCTCATAAATATGATTTTAAACTTAATGATATTACCTTACGAGTCCTGATTTTCTGACTCAAGTCTGTACGTGGCTGATGTGGTAAGGGTACAAGAATCATAGATCTTTTTTGTCCGGATACACAAGGAAAAGATCAATGGTTCTGTGTTCTTGCCACATCAGTTACGTATCAACCAGGTGAAAATTTTTTATTCAAAAAATCATTAGTGATTATCAAATGATGGCTCTTTTTAAATTTCCAAGTTACTAGATCAGTGCTCTTGAGGATGAAGTTTCGTTGTGGCTTTTAGTCATGACATGTTCATCAATGTGCCCTATTAATCACGAAATTGATTTGGTGGACATGGACATTTAACTCATGATCACATGTTTATGTTTTTTATAATCCGAGAAGAATGATTAGAGTCACATTCTATCCTTTCTACAAGTTTATAGACGAAGTGTTTTGTTTCAGATCAATTTTTTACTCCAATCACTTCGATGTTTGATCAACCCCTCGATGAAAAATTATAACATGCCATAAGGAATTCTTCCAAGTGGACTTCGATGTACTCCTAATTTAAAATATACTGATTACATATCATTGTAATATAAAATCACAATGACAGAAAAAATTATTATAATTTTTTATAACACACCATTTATTCGATACAACCCAATTTTCAATTTGATGACATACCCCTTGATTTCGGTCATCAAATAGAGACTTCATATAAAATGATTGAAATGCCCTTGTCTTCAACCTTTGCCAATAACCCTTGATTTTCCCCTAAAAATCCAGTTAAAAAAAAGGTTTTACCCTAATCTACAATGATTCTATATTCTTCCTCCATCAAACCTGAATATCAAGATAGGGTTTTGAGGGATGTTGAAGAAGTGGTTCTTTAGGTTAAAGATACATTCAATAGGTTGAAATGGATATTTGGGGGGGTGGATTTTTTCATGTTGAAGGTGATGACTCTTTGGTTATCTTTGTTAATCTCTGATGTAAGACTAAAGTCAAAGGGTATGTTATATGTTCCAAAAACACAGGGTTGTATCTTAATTCTTACCAAAACTTGAAGGGATACTTAAAAATTACCCAAGCCTTTTTAAGTGCCTGCTTTTATCCTTGGTTAGGGTACTCAATTACTAGTTGGCTTTAGTATGATTGAGGGGATGGGAGTGTCGGGCCATAGATCATGATATATACTTTCACCTTTTAGTTTTACCTAACACTACCAACTATCCCAATAAATTTATATAAAACAATAACTTTGATTACAGCGACCCATTATACCATCCTAAATATCTCACTACTTGATTCACTCTTATACTATATAGTCCCCAAGAGAGATTCTATAGCCACACCAACTCTTGCTAACAGCACCCCACTTCATATGTAAAATCTAACACACATTTGGGGTGCTGTTAGCAAAAGTTGGTGTCGCAATATAAGCTCTCTAATCAAATCCTAGATTCTTTTCCTGCATTCAAATGGGTCCCACCTAACATATCTTGCAGGTCGACTAAACAGTACGTGGATTGAATGGTCTCAATTCATTGTTTGGCCAGCTCAAGGGTATCTGGAAAACGTTCCAAGTAAATATTTGATTAGAATTGAAACCATCCAGTCTTGACTTCTTTGTCTCATAGTTATATTGCTTTTTTTTTCTTTTCTATTGGTTTCTTCTACCATGTCCGCTAATCTAGGATTTGACCTTCGACCTCAAATTGAGGCACTGTTTGGATATAACACCTTCCCTACTAGGGTTTTTAGTAGTGTCTTGTCTCTCTCGACATCAATAATGAGTAAATGAGACTTATCGATTTGAAACAATGATTTTAACCCCAATCTCTCTTAAAAACACATAAAAAATGTAATTTTTACCTTTTATTGTGATTCCTAGTATTTTTTTTTTACTTTAAATTTGTTGAATTTTCAGTAATCTTCGATTAAATAACTTTCTCTCTTTTGATCACTTTTTATGTTTTTTTTTAAAAAAAAAAAAAAAAAAAACCCTTTCTCTCACTAAATTATGGATTTTTTATGTTAAGTTCAATCAACCATAAGTCGGTACACTATTTTCTCCTATTATGTTTATATTTTCTATCATGTGCAATACAATACAACAAAAGCTTATGTTTCAAAAGAAAAACGTTGTAAAACAGAGATGAGCACACCATGTTAGATAAACTATTAAAAGAATTCGCCACAATATTAAAGTGACCATTATAGTATCAAGGTGATCACTACTATAACATGCATCTTAAATCGTTTTCACGAATCACTACCTTTCAATAAATTATGGCGTTCTTGATTTTTATTTTTATTTTAAATCATAAAATTATTCAAACATACTTTTTAAACCTCTTTTCCGTTGAATTCTTTGTTTTAGCTGAGATTGAGATCTTATGTTGATTTTCTTTAATTGAGGTAGCACCATTGGGGTTCCACCAATAAAAATAGTTATGCTTTCGAAGTTGTAATTAAAAAAAATTAAAATTAAAAAAATCAAATAATGGATTGGGAAAATGTTGCCATCCATCTTCCAACGTGTAAATCAAGTCGAGACAATTTTCTCTTTAGAAAATTCCATTTTCCTTGAGCAAACAATTAGACCCTTATCTTAGATAATTAGATAGATGGCTTTGAAGCCGTAGGCCGCTTCAAAATTTTAATAGAACCCTCTTCACAACATGACACGTATCTATTTTTTTTCACCCCTCTTTTTTCATTAATATTTGAGATGCCTCCTTGGAGACTGACACCACATATGTATTATACTCCAGAGAAGAGGGTTCTGCCGAAAGTTTTTTCCTTGCAACGTTATCAATATGACTAAGTTACATGTAAGTATTACACGTGGCTGCACTGCACCTCACCTCTGCAACGTTTTTGACTCTGATATTATTTTAATTCGCTCAACGGTTAAAGATTGTGCTTTGAAATTTGAAAAGCGGGGGAGGAGGACAGTTTTCAACGGTCGAAAAACGGCCAAGTTAATAACTCTTTTAATATGGGTTGGTATAAGTTGACTCAAGAAAACATGAAATGCGAACTGAAAAAATATCAAATCCAACATTCAATATTTTATCTTAGAGATACATAATATATTTTCAATGTATGCTTATATTTTCTTCTCAAGTCATGTTATATGAATCACCGGACCCTTCAATTATATGCGAGTATACATTCTTTGAATTTCTAAAATTTAATTTAATAATCTTGTTACTTCTCTTTATTTTTTTTTTCTCGTATGATTCATGATAGTATTCAAAAAAAATTTTTTTAATAACGGGGTATCCCTATAGATAGTGGACCAAGCGCCCGTATCTGGGCTTTGCCCATTTCATAAACCATGGTCTTGTCCAAGTACTAGTCTTGGATCACATAAACACCGGCACATCACATGCACCAGCTAAGTGAGGGAGTGAGGAATTAATGCTTATACTTGCTATCGAACTCTTGACCTTAATGTTATTAAGTTTTAAGTGATATGAATATCTTGTTAATGTTGGAGATGAATTTTATTCACTCCACAACGCATCAAATCTTGCGACGTTGAATATTAATTGATCCAATCAAATTGAATCAGGTACGGTTGTTATGACAAGTTTTCAATCTAATCATTGGTTTGACTTTTAAACATCTATTTGTATTTAAAGAGTGAATTCCAAAGAAACTAAAACGTTTTCGAAGGCAATATACACACACTTCTCATGTACCAAACACACCCTAATTTCACATGGATGACTTTTGCAAGTCACCACTTAATCCGCCCATATGTAAAGTTCAATTAGAGGACCATCTTATGGAGTTGGAATAATCTAAAAATAAGACTAATTTGAAACATCTGATTTTCTAAAGAAAATTATTTTCTATTTAATCTTTTAGAAAATTTTATACTGATTGTACCAATCTACAGCTAAAATTTGGAGAAATTATGTGTCAACGACAAGATTGAAACCCATACACATATAAAAGAGTAGTTAGATGTAGCTATCAATCTGCACTTTTATGCTTTTTTTCTTGCCTTATGGCAACTCTAACCCAAGACTTCAAATTGGCAAGTTCTTCATTTTGAGGACTCCAACCAGCTTCATCTTTTTTTTTTTTTTTGGGGCTAACCGAGTGTCCAGGCCAGTTTGTGCGCACCACGACTAATCTCGGGGAGGACCAACACAACAACTCACCGCCATGGTCCCCAGTTAAATCATGAGAAAACCCAAGAGGGAAATTGAACCCATGTCGTGTGCCTAACCCACACTTCATGTGCTCACCCTTACCACTTAAGCAACTCATGGATGGGTTGCAGCTTCATCTTCTAATCACTATTCATTCTTTAAAATTTTATTTACTGACAAAAATAAAAAATAAAAAAGAGAATATAATAAGTAGGGGATATAAATGATATTTAAAACATGTTGTATGAAAAAAAAAAAAAAAAAAGGTTAAAACTGGTATTTATGAGAAAAATGAGATATAATAGATATTTTAAAAAAAGTAAACACTGACAGAGATTTAACTTAAGAAATTCTCCCTCACTTCTATATTTGAAGACGTGATCAATGATATAGATACGAAATCTACATTTTGAAGACGGGTTAGAGTTTGGTCTGGAAGGCTCCATCAATAAATATGGAGATTTGAAGAACGCTTGTTGTTGCTAACATCCAATGAAGTGAGCAGACTACATTGCAAAGGTGGGGGGTTCGAGGAGTATTTGCCACACGTGAAGAAGTATGATGTCCGTGCTCACACCATCAATGGGTCTAACAATTAGTCTATTTACTATATTCATGTAAGGGGGGCGTTCAATGGCTAACTTTTTGGCAAAATATTTTTCAAAACATGAGTTAGAGGTTTTGGAATGGGCTGATTTTTGGTGAGGATGATCTCTACGGTGAGGAGATCATCATCACCAAAAATCAGCCATTCCAAAACTTCTAACCCCATCAAAAATAGTTTACAAAAAATGGACGGTCCACGATTTTTCAGCTTGTAAATATGGGTTGGAAGTTTTGGAATGGGCTGATTTTTGATGAGGATAATCTCCTCACCGTAGAGATCATCCTCACCAAAAAGCAGCCCATTCCAAAACTTCTAACTCATGTTTTGAAAAATGTTTTGCCAAAAAGTTTGTCATTAAGCACTATCATCCTCACTAAAAATCAGCCCATTCCAAAACTTCTAACTCATGTTTTGAAAAATGTTTCGCCAAAAAGTTTGCCATTGAACACTACCCTTCATGTAATACGTCGGTAACAAATAAGAACTACTCTTCAAAATAGATATTTGCAATACAATAAAACTAATGTACAATACGCAAACAGAACCACACTTTGAAGGGTTCAATTCAAAATAAGAGATCTACCAAGACAAAGCCAATTTATTTCGTATGATCGATCATAGCCATCTGATGCATGGTTCTTAAACTCGTTCGAGACCGAGATGTATTGCCTGAGTTAACTCGGTATCAGAACCCAACGAGACCAACTCACAAAGTATTATGAGACAACCGCGTATCGTGAGATAAGCAAGTCGTCTTGGATGATATTTTCGATTATCTCGGGCAATACAAACGAGACAGCGCAGTGATGATTTAACTCGTGAGTTAAACGAGACGTATCGGACAAGATTTTCAAAATCTCATCTGAGTTACACTCAATTCTTTCATTTCCAAATCGATTTTTTTTTAAATTTTATATTTTTTTTTGATTCATTATTTTATAGGAATTATTTATGAATTTTTTCAGATTTTTTAAATGGTTAAAAATCATTATCTCAATGTCGAACGAGACGAGATGTATCATCCAAGTCAACTCGGTATTAGAGCTGAACGAGACGAGACATAATACCGAGTTTAAAAACCATGGTCTGATATCTTGTACTCTGGGATAAATATTTAGGTTTCCCTTCCTTACTGTGCCATAGGAAATCTTTAAAAAGTTTTTCTAATCTAGTTCCACACTCCTATAGATAGAAAACAAGGAAAGATAACACACATGAATACCATACAAACATTATTCTTTGCACCTAATGGTTGAAAAAGTTAGGTTCTATAGTTTGAAACTTCAACGATCTTACCATGGCCTTCGAGTACCATGGCAGCTCGTATATTTTACAGGGAATAAGTAACTCTCGGTGGACAGATCTGAAATGGATAGAGTGTCCGCTACATCCCTTTGGCAATTGTTGCACAATTAAGTGCAAAAAATGGGCATGAGAGGGAGAAAAAAATTCCACAAAATTTAGTGGCAGTTTGGCTGAATTTCAATGTGTTTGAACCACCTAATTCATTGCCCCATGACCATCAGAGGCTTTTTCTCTAAGTTGGATTTATGATCTAACGGTGTTGCGAGGCTTTCTTGGCCTCACAGATTATTACAGAAATTTTGTAAAGGGTCATGGTCGGTTGTGTACCCCTCTAACTCAACCAAGAATGCATTTTCTTGGAATGAACAAGTTGACAAAGGGCCTATGGTTTTTTGTAGCTAAGTTTTTCCGGACAGAATGCTACATTATCCACTAATGAACGTTAAATATTGGCCATTGTGTACATGGTGCATAAATGGCACCACTATTTGTTGGGAAGGCACTTCAACAACTCTATCAAGTACTTGTTAGATCAGCGTGTCGGCACCACTATTCAACAGAAATACCTGGCGGAACTTACGGGTTTCAACTATTGAATTATTTACAAGAAGGGCAAGGACACTGTGGTAGCTAATGGACTATCAAGCCAGTTTGACTTTGAATAATGACGAATGCACGTGGTCTTGGAAATTGGTTTTCCTATGTATCCTGATGAAAACGATCTACAGTTCTATGCCCTTGCCACATCGGCCGCATGTCCAACTGCGTGCATTCATCACGACTCTTTAAGAATTTTGAGGTTAAAGGAATTAAAAGAGGAAATATATTTAAGTTAGAGGATTGAAAATAAAATTAAAAGGGTAAAAAGAAAAAACACAATAAAATGAATCCCACACAAAAGTTTGTATCTCACAACTGTTTCAATTTAGTCGTGTTTCATTAAATAAGAGTTGGGGTGCCAACAGCAATTCTCTATTCAGGCATTTTTATTTTTGAAAACTCATTTGATACCTCAACTTTCACTAATTACATCCCTTGTTCTTAAATTATTTATGACACCTAATTAAGGATTAAAACACACCATGCAAACAGTCGTTCAAACATTTTCAGTAGTTGGCTACAATTATGATTAGCCCCACATGAAATTTTAAACCCATAAAAAATAGAAATCTAACAAAAATCACTATAACACTTGTACAAACAATTTCAATTTTAGTTGTTGTTGCAATTATGATTAGGCTCATATAAAATTCTAACCCAAAACAAATAGAAATCTTGAAAAAAAAAAAAAATTAAATGGGAGAGCTTCTATTGGCTCAAATTATTATCTCAACATTATGACATTCCATCAAACAATTTCAGTGGTTGTTTACAGTTATGATTAGGCTCATAAAATCTTAAACCCAAAATACAGAATTCTTTAAATAAAAATAAAAAAAAGGAACGAGCTTTTATTAGCACCCGAGCTTTAACTTATTCTCAAACCTTTACTAATTATCCTTATAGTTACCCTCTTATTTTTACCTCAAAATCCCATCATTTTCTATTAAATCACTCTTCAAACAAGTTTAATTGATTAGGATCATAAAAAAATCTAAATCCATACAAAATATAAATCCGTAAAACCTTACCAAGTAGCACGGTCTTTGAAAAAATGAATGAGAGGGTACCATGTATCCTTGGTCTCTTTGAACTTTTTCAAAAAAGACATTTGACCCAGTAACTAAGTTGATTTGTTTTGATTGGGCCAATGGTCCTCAATATCTCCTTTTTGGGTTTTGCGTCGTTGGTAAAGGACCTTACTTAGAAACTCTTTGATCAGGCTTGTACAATTTGGGATGACTAAAATATTCTTATGAGAGATTATCTCTCTCACTCTCACTCTCTAATGTTTCAATATTTCAGGTTATCTAAAATTCTTTTATTTAAACATTAACATGATATCCATGACCAGATCTAATCTTTCAATCTACTATCTATATTTCACTACTTCCTTTTCCTTCTCTATTATCTTCTCATCAATAATCCTGTTCTTTTATTTCACATTTTTCAATCTCCCCAACTTCATAAATTCATTCAATCAAATGGTCTTCATTTTCATTATTCCTAATCTCTCTGAGTCAAGTGTTCCAATCAATTTCTTTTAGGAGAGATCACGATGGATCTGATCAGGCAGGATGCAACAAAGATGGACTTAAAAGAAAAATGGTGACCCTCAACAACGTGATGGATATTTCTCGAAGATATCAACCTTGTTAAATTGATGAGATCGTGATTGGTACTAAATGTAACCAATCTCATGTTTTTTGTTTTCAAAGGAACATATGATTGTAGGAGGATAATAGATATTGATGTTATTTAGCAAATAAAAATTGTGATACACCTTATCAAAACTCTAGATAAGAGTATGTGGTTCAAGAAGACATGGGACGTTTACCAGGTTATGTAACTTCTTAATATTTTTACAGAAAATGCTGAAGTGTTTGCATAAGACACGACATTCAGTCAGCACTGAGCTGACGTACTATCTCTAATATTTCAGTATTTCAGTTTATTTATAAACTTTCACAGCCCATGTATAATAAAATAGTCAAGCTCTTCAGTGAAATTTTCTTTATGATTTTCTTGTTGGGATTTTATATTTATAAAAATAATCTTGATTAAATAAATTTTCAAAAGGTGTAAATGGTTGGTTATTGTATAATGGATACACCTTTTGGTTATTCATGATTAGACATACTTATTGATTATTCATGAATAGACACGTCTATTTGTTCAAATGTCTTCTTGGAGAGAGACTTAAGAATCCCCTCAATCTCAAGTTTTCAAGAATTCAATGAAACTTTCTAATTTTCTCAAACTGTTAAAGTCGGGAGATTACATATTGTTCATAGGAGAATTCTCAAGATTGTTTCTTACAAATTCTCACGACGACTTTGTTATATCTTAGAGATTATTTTGTCTGCAATCCATCAACAAACTCTTCTACTAATGAGAACAAATAAAATTTTAAAGATAACGATCTTTTCACATCTAAAAATCCTAAAATTCTAATTTCATTATTTTCTAGAAGGCTCCATTTTTCCATCATTGTTTATTGTCTATTAAGGGTGGTTGTTATTGATATGGTTTTTCTTATAGCTAACTTAGCTATATTTATGAATTTGGAATCAACAAACAATTTTCTTTGAAATCCTACATCAAAATGAAGTTTCCTAGATCATGAGAATAGTCAGGAAATCAGAAGTTATAGGATTGGAGTAAGCAATGAGTTGGTGGTAGTCGCACCCTTGGAGATGACAAGGAGCTTACTCAGACCACGAGCGGAGAAGGAAGTGGTTAGGAAGGAAAAGAAGCAGGTTGTTTCCGACCATGTGGGGTCTTCGTTAGGTTTCCAATGTCGCTAAAAGTTTTATCTTAGAATGTTAGAGGGTTGGGTGATAGGAGTAAAAGGGCAGCAGTGAAAGCTTTCATTAGAGGCAAAAATCCCCTCATTGTTACGCTTCAGGAATCGAAATTAGGTAACTGTGACGAGCAAATCATTAACGAAATTTGGGGAAGAAACATTGATTGGATAGCCCTCCCTGCTATAGGATCAGCCGGTGGGATTCTTATGATGTGGAACAAGGATTTTATTCAAGTGACAGACAACTTGGTAGGGGCTTTCTCGGTGTCTATCTTATGCAAGTATAGGGATGATGATTTTCAATGGATTTTCTCCGGGATTTACGGGCCTACTATCAATAAGGAAAGAGATCAATTTTGGGAGGAGCTTGATGATGTCGCAGGTTATTGGGAGAAACCTTGGGCATTAGGTGGGGATTTCAATGTTATCAGATTTACCCACGAGAAGAATAGGGGCTCAAACATATCTAAGGGCATGAAGCAGTTCAATGATTTTATGGTAGACATTGCCTTATGGACCTTCCTCTTTCGGGTAGACGGTTCACGTGGTCTAATAATCAAGGTGATACAAGGATGTCCAGATTAGACAGGTTTCTGGTTGATAACTTATGGGAGGAAAAGTTTCAAAATGCGATCCATTCGGCAAGTCCTAGTCTAGTTTCAGATCATACTCCCATTTTTTTGGAAGTTGGATGTGCTAGGAATACCCTCTTCTTTCAGATTGAGAATATGTGGCTAATCCAACCAAACTTCTTAGACTTTATTAGGATTGGTGGAATGAGTGTCCCTCAATAGGAACCCGGGCAGAGTTTTTAAGAATAAGCTCAAGTTCTTGAAGGAAAAATTGAAGGTGTGGAATAAAGAGGTCCTGGGAAGAATCGATGTGAAAAAAAAGAAAATCTTGATAGACATTGAAACTTTGGACAAAAAGGAGGAAGAAGGGAATTTGAGTTTGGAAGAAAGAAGCGAAAGAATGGAGTTGAAATTGGAATTTCAACGAACGGCGCTTATGGAAGAGATAAGTTGGAAACAAAAATCGAGGGTTAATGGTTGAAAGAAGGGATAACCATACGAAATTTTTCCACAAAGTGGCCAATTCGAATAGAAGAAGTAATCATCTCGATAAATTGCACATTGAGCAGGTCTTGGTGGTAGGAGAAGAGGAGATACGGAAGTGTGTGGTAGGATTTTACAAAGATCTGTACAAGAAAAAAAAAGAACCCTCAAGACCACGGCCAGATAATCTAGAGTTTAAAGTGTTTAAATCAGGAAGATAGGTTGTAGTTGGAGAGGCAAATCGAGGAGGAGGAAGTCAAAGCTGTTCTTGCTTCGATGAGTGGGGATAAGGCGCCGGGACCGGATGGTTTTTCAATGGAATTCTTTAAACATTGTTGGGAGGTTGTCTCGAAGGATTTCATGGAAGTTATCAAGGAGTTGCAAGATAAGAAGTGTTTGGATTATAGTTTTAATAGTACTTTTGTGGCTCTAATCCCAAAGAGAGTAGGGGCGAATAAGCTAGGAGATTTCAGACCCATTAGTTTAGTGAGTTCGGTGTACAAGATAATATCTAAAGTGCTTGCTTCGCGGTTGAAAGTAGTTCTCCCGAATCTTATCGATAATGAGCAAGGGGCCTTCATTAAGGGGAGACAAATTCTGGATGGAGTATTTGTAGACACCCCAATTTGCACGAACCCATAGGAAAATCCAAATTTTCTCGAATTAATTTCGATTTAGAACTCAAGTTCTTCGACGGACCCACATTGCTATCTTGCATCATTTTCATGCATACATGCATCATCTCATATCATTGCATGCCCATGCCTTGTCCCTAATCCACTTAAAACCTATGCCCATCACCCAAACCCAAATCCAAATCCATATCCCAAATCCAAATCCAAATCCAAGTCCATGTCCTAACCCAAAACCAAGTCCATCCTAAGCCCAAACCCAAGTCCACATCCCTAACCCAAAACCAAGTCCATCCTAAGCCCAAATCCAAGTCCATATCCCAAACCCAACCAAGTCCATTCTCTCACCCCTTAAATGATGACACATGTTGATACCTCATAAGCCCCAATACCCAATGCATCATCTAATTGGAGGGTCAACTTTCCCTTTGTGAAAACTCAAGAATGCCCTTCTCAAAAGGTTTAGTCAAACCAAAAAGGTTGTTTGGTCTTTGGTAATAATCCATAAAGGTGAGGGAACTTCCCATTATACCCTCAAAAGGTGGGAATCTTCAAGTACATACATGGAGTTCTCCCATTGGTCCATTTCAAAATTATACTTCTACCCTTACTTTATTTGTTATTTACAAATGAACCAAAGTCTACTTTTCACCTACCACTTCACCTTTACACATGTCATCCTCCTATTCACCCTCCCAAATGTGCTTTTGTTCCCATTGGTCCATTTCAAAACTACACTTCCACCCTTGCTTTATGAGTTATTTACAAATAAACCAAGATCTACTTTTTACCTACCACTCCACCTTTACACATGTCACTCCCCCATTCACCCTCCCAAAAGTACTTTTGTTCTCTCACCTCTATTTACCAAAAAAACAAGGATCAAAGCATGCTTTTAGGGGTTTCTTCACAAATGTCATCTTTACCCCCATACAATGAAAAAATTCAAAAAGAAATAACCTAAATCTCATGTCCATTTCTTCATTTTTAGGGTTGGACCACTTTATCCCCAAAAGTTCTCCAAAAACTCTATAAATACCCTCATTCCTATTAACAACTCATGCTCATAAGCCCCCATCTCTCAACCTAAAAACTCTACAAAAATTCCTACTCATTCTCTCATCTTCTAAACTTCAACTCAACCCTTAACCATCTCATTCATCTCTCAAGCCTACTCTTCAAGGTCCAAGTTCACCATCAAGGGACAAGGTAGGGTTTAAGATGTAGTTTACTTATTTCAAAGTTTTGCATTCTCTTCTTCTAACCCTCTCTTTTTTTTATTTTTAGAAAGCCTTAGGATGTAATGTATACCCTCTCCCATCCCCGGTAGATTGGACTAAGGTTCGATCGAAAGGATGGGGGTTGAAGCCCTTTTTACCTCAATCTCATGCATCATATTATACACAATGCACACACTCACCTATGCATGGCAATGATGAAGAAATGTGTCACCTCTGATGGGGTGAAACACTAAGTTTCTAGCCATGCATACATGCATCATGGTTGTGGCCTAAGGGAACTCCATCATGGAGTCTCTCTAAAAGTTCAAACCTACATTCATATTCATAAATTTAATATGGCTACATGGGTCATTCTTTTCCATAGAATGCCCCTAATGTCATGTTAAAAATCAAAAACCCTTTGTTAAGGGAATATTCCACTTAATGCACACACCACTCTTACCATACATTCTCATGCATTTTAATATTTGTTTTCTTGAATTTTTTACAAAATAAAATGGCCAAGCAAGGTAACCACCTTTGGTGGAGAGGATGGGGTGCCTAACACCTTCCCCATCCTCTAATCGGACCTCCTTACCTAGATCTTAGGTAGACCTTGCCCTTTCCAACAAATGAGAGTCACTACAATGCCATATGGAAAAAATGGTTTTCAAAAAATCAATTCGGGTGCCCATTCACACCCATTTCCAAAAAGAATGGTTGGCGACTCCAAACAATGTAGTATTGAGGTTCATTGTGAACATTTCATGTCTACAGTATTGATGGCCAATGAATGCCTTGACTCGAGGATTAAGGACAAAAAAAAATGGGATAATTGGAAAAATTGACTTGCAGAAGGCTTATGATCACGTGAGTTGGAATTTCTTAGAATACATGATGGGCAGGATGGGTTTTGGAGTGAAGTGGATCAGTTGGATTATGAAATGTGTTACAACAGTGTCTTATTCGATCCTAGTCAACGGGAGTCCAGTTGGTTTCTTTAGGGGTTCGAGAGGGTTGAAGCAGGGGGATCCGTTATCCCCATTTCTATTCCTTATTGTTGCAGAAGCTCCGGGTAGACTGTTTAGAAGAGCAGTTGAGTTAGGTAAGCTTTCAGGGTTTAGAGTAAATGATGGTCCTTTAATTTCTCACTTACAATTTGCGGACGATACTCTGATTTTCTTGGAACACTCGAGGGATCAAGTGAGAGTTTTGCGGGTTTTACTTAGCTGCTTTGAGGCTATTTCAGGTTTACATATCAATCTGCAGAAAAGTAAGCTGTTTGGAGTAGGTGAAATGAATGACATGCATTTGATGGCCGCAACTTTGGGATGTGGGTATGACACCTTACCTACGACTTACTTGGGATTACCATTAGGAGCACCCTACAATAGTGTCAAAATTTGGGAAGGGGTGATTGAGAGATTGGAAAAGAGATTGAGCACGTGGAAAGCCAAATACATTTCTAAAGGAGGGAAAGTTACCTTGATTAAAAGCACTTTGACGAGTATCCCAGTGTACTTTCTTTCCCTTTTTATGCTTCCTAGGTCCGTTGAAAATAAGTTGGAAAAGCTCATGAGAAATTTTCTGTGGAATGATAAGAATGGTAAGAAAAAATATCATTTGGTTAGATGGAAGGTTATTTGCACGCCCAAGAAGAATGGAGGTCTGGGGATTAGGGGTCTTAGACTAGCCAATAGAGCACTTTTAGGAAAATGGCTTTGGAGGTTCGGTGAAGAAAGGGATAGTTTGTGGAGAAGGGTCATAATGGCTAAGTACGGGGAGAAGAGGCTAGGTTGGTATAGTGGTGAGGCGAAAGGTTCATACGGGTGTAGCGTTTGGAAGGGGATTCTTAAAGTGAGTGAGGATTTCGAGAGAGGGATTAGATTTAAAGTGGGCATGGGAGACAAAATCAGATTCTGGGAGGATAGGTGGTGCGGCACATCGTCTCTGGCAGCTCAATTTCCGTCCTTGTACGTTTGTTCTTTGAAAAAGAACCGCTCGATCCAGCAGTGTGTGATTCGCAACGATTCTAACTCTACCTGGGACCTGGGTTTTAGGAGGAACTTCAATGATTGGGAGCTAACTGAGGTAACATCTTTCATTGATCTTTTGCATTCGTTTCAACTCAACGAGAGCGAACAGGATAGGTGGGAATGGACGAGGGCTAAGGATTTGAGATTCTCTGTCAGATCATTTCATAGGTCACTCATCCCTTTAGATGAGCGAGCATCCTCAAGGTCCCTCATTTGGTCCAAATCAATTCCTTCTAAAATCTGTTTTTTTGTTGGTTAGCATCCCTCGGGAGGATTCTTACTTTGGATAATTGATTGCTCGGGGTTGGATCACTCCAAACTGTTGTCCACTTTGTCTAGGGGATGGGGAATCTGTTGATCATATATTAATTCATTGCTCTTATTCTTTAATATTTGGTCTTTTTCCTTGATCTTTTTCGAATCAATTGGGTTTTTCCTCGTAAGTTCTCCTCGCTGTTAGAAGAGTGGGATAGTAATGTCTTTTCATCCAAAAAAAGATTCCTTTGGGTGATGCTTCCATCGGCTATTGCTTGGGGGGTTTGGACCGAAAGAAATAACAGGGTGTTCAATAGTAAGAGTAGAAGCTCTCACGGTGGTTTTTTGGAGAATCTTGGGCCTATTGTACCATTGGTCAAAACAAAACATAGACTTTGATGGAATTACTTTTGAAGACTTTGTTTTTAGATGGAACACTTTTTTGGTTTTTGATTTTTTTTCCTTGTTTGGTTTCTTTTAGAGGCCATCTCGGCCTCCTTGATTGTTGTTTCTCTCCTTTTTTATTAATATATTACAATTATCAAAAAAAAAATGAAGTTTCCTCAGACAGCTCCAATAATGCCTATATTGAGAAGTTTCCTCTTGATCAGAAGAAATTATGTTCAACACTCAAACCAAAATCAAAGCCATATTGGAACCATGCAAGAAAGAACCTCTAAGAAAAATAACAGAATTGTCCTCCGGGTTTGAAGTTAATAACATCAGCTTGCGTTTTGAAAAACACTACTTATTTTGCATCTGTTTCAGCCAAAAGCTTCTCTTTGTAGATAAATTGGCTATATAGGAATTGATCCAAGCAAATAGGAGTCCATTTGAAAGTTTCAAACACACGCTGACCCCTCGACAACTCAAACATAAGTAAACAGAGATCTGCTATTTCGAAATTTATGTGCTAAGCTGATGAACCAATGGCACGATGCCATGTGTGTTGAAGAAAATACTAAAATAAAGCAATTAAAATTTTCTCTCTACTAACCAATCACTCTTGTTCATTTAATACACATGACATCATCACATTGGTTCATCAGCTTAGCACTTACATTTCTTAACAGCAAATCTTTGTTCCAAATTACTATGTCTTATATTTCTTGAATGTGTAGCTTATCAATTCGAGCACAAAGATCCGATCCTTTTCTAGGGATAGATGTTGGCCGACATGATACTGATAGATCTGGAGATACGCATCACTGGTATAATTTAAGAGGCATAAACACATCTCAAAATACCGTGTTTAACAAAGATTAAATACCAACTTTTGATCTCTACATGCCTCATGTGTACAGCAATGCAATCATGGGATAGTACTTACTGCCCATAAACCCGATTGGTCGAAGACCAAACCCTGTGAACCAACCTGCAACACTGAATTATGTTAAGCTAGCCATTCTTAAGAAGCCAAATTTGAAGGTTCAAAGGAAAATAGCTACCAATTGAACCAATATATCTAGAGAATAACTCATGTTCATGCGGATTCTAATTATTCGTAACGAAAAATACTTACCTGCCACCCATTCAAAGGTGCTTGGAGGTGAACTAGGCAAAATCGATCAAGGAATTGGAAGGAATTTCAATTAGTATTAAAAAATTAAAAAAGGAGAAAATAATATACCCTGCAGATCCGTTAAGTGAAGGGTTTAAGACGGATTGAGGTTGCTAGAGAATAGAGACCTTAGAATCATAATAACGTATAAATCAGAATTACACAATTTGGGTTAACGCCCTTAAATAGACAGTATCTCCTCATTTAATCCAGACCATCCAAACCAGCAATACATTCATTTTGCACAAAGAGGGAAAGTAAAGAACATTGCTCATGTTACCATGTAAAGAGACCCAATTCTTTCATTTTCTATCAATAATATTTTTTTTCTTTTTTGATAGATATTTTCTATTTGATAAATTATGAGAGATATACATGGAGTCATGGACCCAGCTTTCTCTGGCAGCAATTGCCTTCTATGAAACACTGAAAAGAAATAAAACAGAAAAAAAAAGGAACCATCAGACCTACACGTTTTCTTCCTATCAAGAAATCAATCTCCCTAATGAATCAGATTAATCCATATATCCTCCAGTCTTAATCAGTTCAACTCAACTCAGTCTGACACTGGCCAATGGGCTCATCTTTCTTCTGGGTTATATTTGGTATGTAAAACTACCAATTCCTTCTGTTCTTTCTTTTCCTAAACCAAAAGAGGTTTTTCCCCCAGTGGGAAAGGTACCTTACGGGTTGAAGTAAACACTAATGCCAAGATGGCCGATGTTTGAAGCCATATGGGTACATGTCCCAGCCACCATCCGGTTCCTTCCGTTTCACCTCCATCCCTGAATTCAAGGGCTGTGAAGTACACCTAATTTGGTCCTCCATTAACATGGCCTGCCCTGGAATATATAGCTGCCTCAACCCCCCAGGTTCCCTGCTCTCGGCCTCCACTGTCAAACCTGTGTTCAAGTCAAGGCTGGGCCGTGTAGTCCCAACCTGGTTCGATCCACTTAGTGGGCCAATCATTCTCATAAGGAACTGGTGCTGTGAGGAGAGAGGAACAGCTGCTGGGGAACCCGTCATTTGTGGTCCATGTATAGCCTGAGAGAGTGGCATAGAGGCTGCACTGAGGCTATTGTACCCAAACACCGAAGGAGATGGGGGCGCATAAGCCATCATGGGCTGCATCCCTACGGTATCAACTGATCTTGCAAAGTTGGCACGGATTGGGGATTCAGTGAATTGTCCGTTTGGGAGGAAGGGTCGAGTTTGGGGGATGAACTCTTTTCTATTGACCATCACTCTAGCACCCAAGATTGAAACCACTGGATCATCCAGTTTGAACCCTCCACAGGTGTTCTGGTCTAGGGAGGAATATTGACCAAGACCAGGTTGATCATTAGAATCATCGAAGAAGGATGGACTGCCATTCAAATCAACATTCATCATGGAAGGTTGCCTTGATGGTGATGATGAGGCTGGGGATTGGCAGCCATTTTCGTGGCGGCAAAGCAATCGTTCCTCCATCCCGCAATCTAATGATGGAGCATCCTCATTGTCGATGGCGCAGTTTAGATCAAACACAAGTCTCTCTGCTCTTCTCGAACTCACTTCAATGGAAGATTCTCCAGAAGGGAGGCCAGATGACATTGGGATCTGTTTTGCTGCCCTAATCGGATTGGTGGCTCCATCGCCGTTACCCTCTGCTACATTTAGATCAATATAAAGGAAGTCCTGCCTCTGTTTGGAACTCTGGATGCTTCCCTCAACAGAATGTGTCTTCTCACCATCTGGAGTCCTGCGAAGAGATGCAGGACGGAAAGCACTTGTTGCAGCCGACCCCTTCCATCCTCGTTCCCCCCCAAAATGAAGAGGAGACGCGGAAAATCTAGGAGCGGCTGCTTTTGAGGCAGAAACAACAGTGATGGGCACAGAGTGTGGGGTCCTTGGATGATCCATTTCCTTGGAACAAACCTCCTCGTTTAGATCAAAATCATAGAGGCCCTTATTGGTTTTATAGTCTGGTTCTACAACAGCTTCAGTGACTTGGGATAGGACTGTATCGTGCATGCAATCTTCAGGCACGTCTGTATTCAATGAACCTATTAAATGATCCTCTCCACTTGGAGAAGGGGGTCCAATAGAAAGATATTGTTTCCTTGGTGTTTCATTTTGTTGTTCTGCCTCAGCTTGGTCTCGCTCTTTGTTTATAGAATCAGGGCTACCAGGCTGCACAACTCCACCAGAAATTTTCTCAGAAGAGGAGTTGGAAAACTGCTTTCTGTAATCCACTACCTCTTGCTCCACCTCTATAGCGACTTGCCGAGCAATTTCTAATGCATCAACTATCCCGTACTCGAGTTCCATGTCGGATCTACACTCGTTAATCTCTGAGCCTTTGGTGTCAATCTTCGCTTCTGACATTGACCCACTAGTGTGTTCTTTCACGTCCTCTTTTTTGGAAAAAGAAGTCTCCATCTCCTCTGGACTTGAGGGTTTTGGCAATCCACAACAAACCACCCCACTCTTTGGCTCAGAATCCAGTGTACTCATGTCATCATCCAGACCATCTGGGGGAGTCTTCTCTTTGGCATCAACGTCGCTTAGTACAGTTTGCATCATACAGTGCTGTGCATTTGGAGGATCAGCGGAGGAATCAAGTTCAGGTCCAGATGTGGTAGAAACAGAACAGATTTTAGTTTCATCAAATATATCCAAGGTAACCTTTATCTTATCTGTCTCTTTCTCATCATTCGTAAAATCTTTCAATTCAGGAACATCTAAGAAACTTCCATCAACTTTACCGTCCACAGGAAGTAGAGGGGATTCATTCATACGAGAAAGGCTTTCCTGACAAAGGGATGAAACGGAAGATGAGCCCTGAGCATTTTCTCGGTACCCATCCTCCTTATCGACCCGACTCAAAGTTGTATTATGGTGATCCTGAGTATCGGAGATGGGGATCTTTACATCTTTAATGCTCTCTGACCGGCAACCATCCGAGCTTGTTAAATGCTTGCATTCACTTCCGACTGGCTTTCTTACATAGTTGTCTTCATCGGCACTTCCATTGACAGGAGTAATATCATCAGCTGAATGTTCCAGGCACCCACTCTCCACAGTGACCGTTGCATCTGTTGGCTTAACCCCATCATTGTCCCTGCGATTTGCAACATCATGCTTTCCCTGTTTCCAGCTATCTAGCAGAGCTCTTGCCCTTTCTTGAACTCGAAAGCTCTTGTGACCACAAAGATTCTTCACAGTTACCCCAATCCCAGAAGAAACTGACCTCTCATTGTCTATGGGCAGCTTCTCAAGTGCTCCTAACATGGCATTGATTGATCCTTCAACAGAGTTGTCACTAGTGTCATTACTACAGTTTTGGGCTTCCTGAAGCCACCGGTCAAGGAAGTAGATTCCATCCAACAGAATAAAATGATCGAGACTACCCTGATTCTCAGTGGCTGCTAACGTATCTGCAACAGTAGACCATTGTCTGGTTGCCTCACGGGGGTTTCTAACAATAGAATCTCTATTGTTTTGCATCACAGAGACCAATTCTTCGACTCTGGCAAAGGCTGTGAGCCCATTCTTCATCTCAGTCGGGGTAAAAAAATCCTCTAATGTCATACTGTATTCACACTGAAGTTGAGTACTTCCAATCTTTGAAGTGTCCTTGTAACATGCTCTAATACTTTGTTGGCAATGAGAAAGAGGAGAGAATCCTAATTGAGACTCATGATCAAACTTAATGTTGTTCTCTGCAACACATAACATAAACTTAAGCTCATCAAACAGCAAGTAGATAAATGTGTGCTTAACACACACACACACACAAAAAAAAAGGAGATACTTGTGCATGATAAATTGATAATCAAGACAATGTAACGTAACATTTTAGAAGCAATATACTTGTGCATGATAAATTGATAATCAAGACAATGTAACATAATATTTTAGAAGCAAAAGTTTGTAGGATAATCTTACAAACCAATAAGATTCCTGAGTTCCAGACGTTGAACAAAACAATGATTTATCAAGTCATGAATACACACACATATGCACACATTATACATAAATGAATGCTCTCAGTGTTTGTCACATGAGCTGGCCGCAAATGATTGCAAGGTAGGCATTATCGACAAAATGCAAACATACTTACAATGCAGTGTAAAGATTTGTTACCAAGCCAATGTTGTTCATAAGGAATGGTGAAATGAACAATGGGAGCCACATTCTGAAATATTAAAACATACCATTCAACAGGACCTGCCTAGAAAATCTCTTCAGCTAAAACTAACCCAATCTAACAATCTTTAACCATTTAAATGTGGGTCAAACTCCATGCATGTTTGTCATGCGTACGAACAGGCGGGGAGACTGTCCCACCCTGACACATCTAAACCTCATGGTTCATTTCATAACGAACTTCTCCCATGGGGTGAAATATTTACAAGAAATCTAAAATAATACAAGAACATACTTAACGAGTAATAATTAAATCGATTAAACAAAAGCTGGCAATCAGCTGATAGCATATACTTCGGATAGGGCTTTGAAGATGAAACTAAAGCTAGACTATACAAGCCAAGATGATTATCCAGCATTGAATGGCAGAGTGAATATACAAGGTTTTTATTATCAACAATGGCCCTGTCATCTACTCTCCATACTAATCAAGTGCTTAACATGGAATTGTATTTACTTGTAAAAAAAAAAAAAAAAAACAATGGCCCTGTCCATTGGATACAAGTAAATACAGTTCCATGTTAAGCACTTGATTAGTATGGAGAGTAGATGACATTGCCTCAATCTCGCTTTCTAGAAAAAAAACGAAAATAAATGAATCCTAACAACATTTGAAAGAACTAAGTTGTTTAAAGTCTCGGTGTAGGTACCATGGCCTGGTTTCAAAACCTGCCTTCATTGCAACGATATGTCAAAACTGTATATTAATCCAATTTGAGCAAAATTCACAAACAGATAAGAAATTAATTTCCCAAAAATTCAGTAAATTAGTAACTGCTATCAACAGTTCTAATTATGCAAACATGATGACGAAGTCATGGTTAGGATATAATTCAGTATATATTAGGACAAAACCGACAAATGTTGGTAAAGTTGGGGAAAAAAAACAGGAATATTAAAAAGATGAAAGACCCGTGAATTATAAAATTTCATATCATAAAACTCTATTATTTCCAAAATTTTGCTAATAAGTCAGGATTACATCGTTCGATTTAAAGAGTCATGAATTAATCGCAACATTTTCCAAAAAATCAGCTATTTTTGTCAATATGGACGGCAAAGTGTGGGTTGAATGCTGTAACATCTCACATAAAGATTGCCAGATAACAAGTGACGCTTAACTTGTTGAAAAGTGAAAAAAAAATCATGTTTGGATCTGAAACATGATCTTGACCATTATCACTTTTCCAAAGACAATATGTATTAAGCCAGTTCATAACAAAATACTCCGCCGCAAGATCCCTCCCAATATCATGATTAGCACTTGGCAAACGACGAATGGATTCAATGTACAAGACTTTTATTATAAAAAACGACCACTGGACACTGTATAAAGGTAAATGATTCCATGTTATGCACTTGATTAGCAAAAAAGCACATTGATAGTAGAATACATGCTAACTCACTGATTTCTTGAAAAGTGCACATAGTAAATCCTAACAATATTTGAATGAGTTGAAGGTGCCACCAGGCTAAGTTGGTTAATGTCTCTGAGTGTTGATACCCCGACCTGGGTTCAAAACCCGCATTTATCGCCTAATTACTAACCACTAACTCGCTTGCTTATTAAAGAAAAAACCTTTGAATGAACAGAAAATATAAGTCTGAACTGTATAATGATCTAATTTGAGCAACATTCACAAACAAAAAAGCAAATTCAGTAAATCAGTAACTGCGGCCTATGGTTGTAATGATGCAAACATAATGACAAAGTCGTGGGTCAGGAATAATTCAGTAAGGGAATATTCAGAAAAAACTGAAAAACATCGGCAAAATCAGAAAAAAGGAGAATATTAACAAAATGAAAGTCATGAAATATAAAAATGTACTTTTTTCAAAATTTTGCAAATAACTCGGGACTTGGGTAAAAGATCCCTCCCATTATCATGTATGGCACAAAATTTTGTGATGAATTCTAGTTTCCCTTCAAAGCAACCCTGGGCCCTACCAAACAATGATGTGATTGAAAAGTTGAGCCAACTTATCTCCAAATTCATTGGTGCATCTTCACATCTCTTTGTTTTACTTCTATTCTCAAAACTAGACATAGTGAAACCTACAGGGGTTCCTTGAACATCCTTCAAAAAAAAATCATGATTTTTATTTAAATCATTGTGTGAATCCAATATGTTGTTACCTTTTGGAGGTGATTAATATTTATAGTTCTACTCTAATACTATGATGATTCTTGACAATCAAATCTTCAGAAGAATATGAGAACTGTTTTTGCGCCTTTTCAACAACTCATTCTACCACTAACTTCCATTTCTTCAATTCAAGCAGACCTCCAATGAAGTTGCAGGACAAGCTTGTTAGCATGATGGTTATGCAAGATGAAATATTATGTCTCAGCACCATATGTAGAATAAGAGAAGAAGAGAATGGAGAAAATGTGGGAGGAGTCAAAGTGACTACAACCATAGCAATTGGCAACATATACATATAAACTTTAACAAAAATGACATTACACATATACCCCTACCGCCAATAACTTATTACTCCTACCACATGAAAAGACAAGTCAAATTGGCAGTAAGCAACATAGGGAACATGACCTGACTATTGCCGGTATTGAATTGACTTGAGCAAGTCAAGCTACTATTGGTCAACGCCTAAAATCATACATAAGAGCATTGCATATGCCCCTTATCATCATCATCATCCAAGAATTGTCCAAATTGTTTGGATCAGGTACACAACTCCACTCTATCCAAGGCCAAGCTAGTTGACTCAGTATGAATTTGGGTGTCGCTAAATAAATAACTACCCAGGTCCCATATTAGAGAATGACTATATAAGTTGGCTGATGCAACTGAGTTTGGGAATGCCTGAATTAATGACCAACTACAATCAATATCTTGCACGAAACTCAAGCTTTTTAACATTGCTCATACTATTTTTAACACTGGTCTAGAGACGACATTAATATAATTATAAAAGTATTTAAAATTATGAAATATTTAAAAAATAATA
Organism: Akebia trifoliata; assembly: GCF_017979445.1. Taxonomy (NCBI): domain Eukaryota; kingdom Viridiplantae; phylum Streptophyta; class Magnoliopsida; order Ranunculales; family Lardizabalaceae; genus Akebia; species Akebia trifoliata. The sequence goes on from NC_141377.1 coordinate 48,003,675, forward strand.
ATTAAATGCACCTTACTTGACCACATAATACACTTAAGCCCTCCTTGGCCTGTTTAAGAAGAGAGGAAGCTCTTGTTGGTCTTAAGAGGCTACGATAATTATCATTTCTTAATTAGACTTAAAATAAGAAAGACATTTAAGGTTGGTATGTAGATTGTACCAAGCAGTTCAAGAAGTGATAAGGCTCATAAGGGCCCAACGTTCTTGCCTAAATCTCACACCTCGTTATTCATCATAAAACCACCCCATGCATTAGAAATTAACCTGAATACAGTGAAGAAAATACCCAGGACAGCAGGGCTAGCTAAGGTGAAGTAAATAGTCTGTACAGTCAGTGGATCAATAGTGTTGAACCCCTTAGCAAAAAAGGGTAAGTAAAATTTCCTTGCATACAAGGAACGGTCTTCCCCAGTTTTGTATACATCAATTATGCAATAAAGTTGTTCATTAAAATATAGAGAAAAAAAGAGGGAAAATTAATTAATGAACCCTGACAGACGGATTTCTTTCTAACCCCTACTTTTGGGCGGTAACTTCATAGTTGAATTAGTGACCTTTTTCAAATTTCCTTCCATATAAGGAATGGTCTTCCCCGGTTTGGTATACATCAATAATGCAATAAAGTTGTTCAATAAAATATAGAGAAAAAAAAAGAGGGAAAATTAATTAATGAACCCTGGCCGAGGGATTTCTTTCTAAATACCCTACTTCATAATTTGATTAGTAAATTTTTTTTCTTTCTTACCCCCTTTCAATCGTTGAGATCAATGATTCAAATCCTTGAGATCGACCTTTGAACCAATCATTGAGATCAACCTTTTACAATCATCAAGATCAACAATTATAAACCATCGATCTTGACCATTCAAATAATCAAGCCCAACGATTTAAATGGTTGATCTCAATGATTTGAATGATCAATCTCAACGATTTGCGTCATTCAACTCAACGATTTGAGTATGAGGTTTTGTAGGGGTGAGGGGGAAAAGATTTTACTAACTATGTCATTAAGCTACAACCCAAAGGTTAGGGTTCATTTATTAAGAAGTCCCTAAAATAAAGTAATTTTTCAAAAATATAATTAGCACTCAATATATAATACAACCAAATATTTGCACATACTCAATATGATTAAGGTTACAACAGTAATGACCCTAGGGCCACCATATATTCAATGACCCACATGCAAAAGTGCCTCTCCTTCGAGCCCACTGACCCATGAACTTTTGGCTCAGCCTTGGAGGACCTAGACACCAAAGATAAGCCTAATTGATGCTTCTAATCATTGGAATTCAGCATCTTTATCATGAACAATGATCATGGGTGAAAAAAGTATTTCAAGCTCTTATGAAGAATGATCAAATCCAATGGCTAGGATCATCAATCAAACTAATCTTCGGTGTACAAGGCCACTAAAGGTTGGCAACAATGTGGCCATCCAACTGCAGATCAAGAAGTCGTCACTTCGAAACCGGTTAGGCCCTTAATTGAAAGTATTTTGGTCTGGAACCCATCATAAAAAAGGGTATTTTAGAAACATCCCCTCTAAAATAAATGATATTAGGCTTACCCCATAGCAAAATGCAAGATTAGGTTTACCCCCCTTGACTGTAAGTCAAGGTTGCTTTTTCTTAATGATTTAACAGTGAAATTTTGATTCTTCTCCAAATTTTGATTTAGTAATATAAGTATTTAAAGAGCATTTAGAAAGAAAAGAAATCAAAATATCGCCATTAAATCATCAAGAAAAAGCAACCTTGACCTATGGTCAAGGGGGGTAAACCTAATCTTGTATTTTGCAAGGGGGTAAACCTAATATAACCAATTTTACAGGGGTGTTTCTAAAATAAACCCCCAAAAAATGTGGTCGTCTACTCAATGACCCTAGGTCATGTAAGAATTGATCTATGATTAAATAGTATCTAGTTATGTATCATTTCATTTCAAATATATCAGTTTTAATAAACAAATATTTTCTCAATTGCATGAACCCTCTAACCTAGGTGCAACTGCTAGATTCTCGTTGCCACTCTTGCTTACTTAAATGGTTTAAGTAGGCCTGCAATATTTGCTTCCCTACTTCCATAATCGAGTCCACTCCCTCAAGGGTATCATATTGTAGTAAAATTGAGCAAATATAATATAAATGGTAAGCTAAAGGAAAGTACAAAATGAGTAAACTTAGTCATATGGACAAAAATATGAAAATAAGCCAATCTATAAAAAAACATATGTACTTAAAGGACAAATTATTTTATAGCTTAACTAATCCTTTGTAAACTCAAATTCAAACTACAAAAAAAGTAAGATAACCCCAAAAAACTCTAGGAGCAATTGGTTTGAACAATGACATTTAGTATCAACTTTTTTTATAAGCAAGGACTTTGTATCAGTTGTATGACTTCATGGTTTCACAAAACCAAGAAACATGAAGCGGGCAGTGTTTTTTTTTTCTCTTTTTTTGAGTCCAAATGCTAGCTTTTTAAATCAGCCACATCGACCTCTAGACAATTTTTCCCTAGAAGAGCTGATGGCATTATGCATGGAACTGTTATAATTTGCTTGATGAAACAAAATTGTAGCATGCTTTCAAGGAAAAAAAAATACTATGTTAATAAGTCTTTAGTAAATGATAATCAAGCAGTCAAATCTCACAAATATGTTTTTTTTTTTTCTTTTTAAAAGGCCCATCACAAAAATCAACCAAAAGTATTTATCATAAAATAAAATAAAAAATTATAATAAGAAATAAGCAGATGCATAACTTGACCAAACTTTCCAATTATAGAGAGTTTCACATCGAAATTTTAGTATAATTTCATGAACTTTCCATTTTAATAGATGGGTTCATGCCAGAATCAGTACGCAACAAAATCTGCTAAAGGCAGTGGGAAACAATTGGATGAGCCAATCTATTTTCATTTTTGTATTTAATTTTTTTTCTTCCTAGACTAGCCAAATTGACCAATTGACATTCAACTAATGTGAGCAGTACGGAGTAGGTTAGCATGAGAATTATAGACGTAAAAACAGATGCACCATTTTAAGTCACAGAAAATAATCAAAAAACTACAAAGAGAAAATGGCACTAAGTAATAGACAATCAAGTAGTCTTCTCCTTTTACATGGTCAATAAAACAAGCCAATCACGACCAGGCATCATAAAGAAACCTGAGCAGTAAAAGCTAGCCATACATTATCTATAGGTGTAAAAATCTGGCAAGAGTATCCTTCTTGAAGGAAAAAAAAATACCAAACGCTTTCACTATCATGCCAACAATTTGGCATTGGCAACATGATTCCTATTTCACTGTTCAACCCTAATTAGAGGCACTTCTTCCATCAAGCCATGTGTTTTAGATCTATTCTTAGTTCTTACTACATTCATTCAAGTCTTTTCCACCTTCCACTTCCTCTTTTAGAGACTTCAACCTGTATCAAAGCAATACTTTTAACCGATGCCATAATTGGTCTTTGTTGTATATCTCCAAACCATCACAACAAATTTTATTTGATTCCCTATTGAAGCTATTTCTAGATTCCCTTGGTCGTGCTTATTTCTGATAATAGAAAACCAATAAATATGTGACCTTGATATTTTAAAGAAGCCACTAAATAAATCAATCAAAATTAGCGTCATAATAATTACTACAACCACAAATTGCCAACTGACTAATACGATGAACTTTTGCACTTGTACATGCTTTCACATATAATATGAGAATAAGTTGGTGCATATTTGCAGTTCTAAATGCATTTGTGTAATAGTTCGTCGATTCCCAAGAACTTGCCTAGCGCAAGGGTGTGCATACTCCTTTTTTTCCGTAATAAATGGAATTGCAAATCACAATTATTCCAGATGCTCACCAAATCTGGAACAAAAAAAGGTTATTTGTGTTCCCTGGACCCCCCCCCCCCCCCCCCATCCTCATCACCATTCAATATCTTTAGGCCTACTATGCCAACTACCTAAGTATTGTGGTCCACTGTGAGTAGAATCCCATAACTATGCTACATACTTGGAAAAATGGGCACCAAGGAAATACATGCCACTCAGCGAAAGAAATAAGATGGAGAGTTAACCAAAATGGGGTGTATATTATTTAGTATGCTTTAAGCGAAAAAACAAAAACAATCTACTAGTAGAAAATGATCCACGAAATAGCTAGGCAAAAAGGCCTTAAGTAGATTGTATATGAGCAACCAAAGCCCCACAAATACATGATCATAGTCAATCAAAAATTCCTTCAAATAAATCAAACAAAACTAGTTATCATAAGTGCTACTGCACAAGAAAATTGTTAATGCCGAATATGATCAAATTCCCACTAGATATATGTTCTCACATTGAAACTAATATATTGATCTTCACAGATTATTTACTTAGCATTCGGTATTGAAACCATGCAAGTAAGACCAGCAAGGGGAAAAAATTCGATAAATGTAATTAAAAAAAAACCAACAGCAGCTCAGAACTACAAGCAAAAGTAGATAACAAGAATCTAACGTTATTTATGTGTATAAATTACCAGAAGACTTCAATGCCTTAATTTTTTGAAGAAACCAATAAATTGATTGGCAATGCCTGATTCGAATCTCTCAACGAAAAACACCAAATTAGGAATCCAAGAACTCTGAAATCATCAAAAGAAGTCAAATTAAAATTCATATAAGCTGGTAACAATATCGGAAACCCAAATAGGAAACTATAAATTAAAAATAAAACACTGGAACTGAAATTGCCGACATACACTTAATCAAGCAGTGGAATGGATAAAATTAAATCAAAATTTCTCCAATCAAATCAACAATCGACGAACCAATCAATCTCTTCCTTGATAGGGAAATTCATACCAAAAAAATTAAATATGAAAAAAAAAAAGCGAAGGTGATCTCGGCAGATACACTAATGTTCACGAACAGAAGATTAAAAACAGCAGAATTACAAGGAGAGCTCCAAGAGAGAAACCCTAGCACACAATTCAGCCTTAGGAGATGAAATGAGTACATAAAGAGATGAAAAGGTCAAATTTGGAAAAATCTCCATTAATGTAACTGACGTAAGATCAGGATAAAAAAGACAAAGTTCAAACAATTAAAAGAGAATAAATGGAACATAGGCGAACTTTACCGTATTTAAACGATCGATAAAACCCTAGCTCGTGCAAGATGCTCGAAAGAGAGGTATTATCCTTCACACCCACCACTGTCTAAATCTGCGCACCCTGGTCTTTCCGTTCTGTCTCTCTCTCTTCTATGTACTTTTTTTTTTTCTCTCTCTCTCTCTATCAATCAATACGAGACTCTGGTCCGAACCAGACGAACCAGGTCTCTACCTCGCACTTTTTGTTTTTTGTTTTTTTGCTTTTTTTGTTTTTTTTTTTTTCTCTGTTCCAATTTCAATTTTCGTGGACTCTTTTCATGTACGACACGTACGGGGACTTAGAGAAAGCGACCGGATTGACCGGTCGCCTACTGGCAAACAAATAACAGCAGGTCAAACCTCAAAGTTATAAAAAAAATTAAAAATTAAAAATTAGGTTGATAAAAGGAGACGAGAAAGCCCCTAAGTTAATTGTAGGGAAGGAAGAGACAGATTTCCTAGCCTAGGGATTTTTTTGTAAATATAAATTTTATTGTGACACCAATTTTTACTTAAAACACACCAATCCTTTTGATATGCCCAGTTCTCTTTTTAAATCGTTAGGGAATTTCCCTTCATCTTAACCGTCTACAAACGATAGAATGAGAAAGTGTCATTGCTGTTGTTACTCATATGTGAAGCACATTGTTTGACCAAGTATATTTAGGGTCTTGACGAAAGTTTATAGGTAGGGTTGCAATTTGGTCCGATTTAAACCAAGAACCAAATTGAATCGATAACTTTGGGGTGGTTTGACTCAATTTGAAACTAATTGAGTTTTGATTCTATGTAAAGAAATTCAAAAATCAATCAATTTGATTTGATTCTCAATTCAAGACTTGTATAGAATCGAACCATTGTTAGTTGTTACATAAATACTAGAAGGTGGTATGTGCAAATGCACATATATCTCAAGGATTTATTTGTAATCTAAAATATATAGTAATTTTGAAAACTAACCAACATCATATCTGGCAAGTGAGAATGCAATTTTTGTGGATTTTGATTAAAATGATGTTGATTATATTAAATTAAAGTATAGAAAAGGGGGAATGGACACTCCAATTTTGGTGTTGAACCATTTCTCCCCTGCCTTCTCTCATCATATAAGTTAAGATATATGTATTAGAGTTTGTCGAGCATCCTCTTTGGGATTAAATAGGTAAAAGATAAAAGATAATAAATTTAAAGAGATATTATTAAAAAAAAAGGGGAAATGAATGACAATAAAATTGAAGAGGGGGAAAAATACAATAAAGTGGAGTTGTGTGGACTTCACTCATTTATCTCAATCTTTATACTTATAAAAAATTATAGAAATTATAATTTCGTGAGAGTATAAAAAGTATGAGGTTCATTGTTGTGTTTTATTATATATATTAGAGTTTGCATGTGCCGTATCTTTGGGATTAAATGGGTAAAAGAGAAAAAAGATAATTAAGTTGGAGGGATATTATTGAAAAAAGAGGAGAGGATATGAAAGATAATGAAGCTAAAGGGGGTATATATTATTGAAAAAGAGAATAAAGTTGAAGGATTTTTTTTTTTTTTTAAATAGAGAGAAGATGTAAAGCAATAAAACGAGATTGTATGAACTTCATTTATTTGTCTTAATCTTTATACCCACAAAATTTTAGTTAGAGTGGGGTCGACCATTGTACTTTGTTATATAAAAATATTTTTATAATAGAATATTTTAGGAGTGAGGACATAAATTAATGACTTTTTTTAAGATGAAATAATGATTTCTTTATGGATAGATTAATGATTTAATATATCAAATTTTATGTTTATTATATTATTTTTAATTAAAAATGTGTAATTTCCAAGGAGATTTATAAAATATTGGCAACCTAAGTTTGACTTGGATTGGTTTGATTCCATTGGCATTTTGGTTCAGGTTGATTCTTTTTAGTGGAACTGGCCTATGTTGGTTTAGTTTCAATTTGGCCCCAAACAAACCAAGTTGCACTCCTAATCATAAGCACTTTGTTTGTTGGGTGTTGATTTATCACAAACTACATGACATATTGGAAAGTAATAGGATCATCAACATTTTTATGTTACCAAGCACATTGGAATGTAAATATATGTTTATGTTCAACGCCATAATTTAATGTCTATTCAAATTAATCAATTGGTTTTATTATTATATAATATAAGTATGATGAATGTATGTCAAAATTATTAATACATATTGTGGTAATATGTAAAAGTGATTGGCATTTTTGTCTAGCTTATTTGATTCCCACATGGATTGGGAAAAATAATTTCTAAAGAGGTTTTCTCAGTGATTCTCAAATTTTTACTTGAATTGTGAAATAAAGAAAATTTAATTGTATATATGAGTCAAAACTTAATTTTCTCTCATTGCTAACACTCTTTTAGAGCCCTTGATAATAATTTGATCGTAAAGGATAATTAATTTTTTTAATAATATAATATTTATTACACAAATATACAAGAAACAAGAAAAGACAAAGAAAGAAAAAGGGAACCCGTTGACAAAGGAAGGGCTCCTCACTGCCCAAAAAGTGTTTTGCATGTCTTCACCTGGAAAATGCATATAGGGTATGTTTGATTGCATGGAAAGTCACTTTCCATGGAATTTGAAATCCATGGAAAATTAATTGTGGAAAATAGGTAGGGTTGGAAAATCAAATTCCATTGTTTGATTTCACTTGGATAAAATCATGGAAAAAATATGAGAAAAAATAAGAAGAGGAGAAGGAGGATGTGGCGACGGTGGCGGCGACGACGACGGCGATGGCGATGGTTGCTACGACGACGACGGCAAGGTTAGTGTAATGGTGGTGGTGGTGGTGGTGGTAGGGAATAATTGATGATGAAAAACATGGGTGGATTTCATTTTCCCACCCATATGGGTGGGAAAGTGAAATCCATGATTTAGTGGACTTTTTGAATGGGGTGGAAAATGAATTTCATTTCCATGTGCAATCAAACACTTGAAAAATGTCATTTTCCATGGAAATTGATTTTCCACCTTATTTTCCATGTGCAATCAAACATACCAATAGTGGATTTTAATCCCGAAAGGGTGGTGCCTTCTTATCGGTCTCTTCGGTACTTTAAAGGTTCTTTCAATTGGATGTCTCTTTTTAGACATGTACCAATGTAAGAGGATCTAGTTTCGGTCAAATAAACACAAAGCATAAGCTTAATATAATACACACACATGTGCTCTAATTCTAATAAAATATTTTAATTTTTATCTAATTTGTATTTTTTATCTAAAGATATATAAGGAAAATGCTTTATTGCCTGCATTGGACACTAAATGGAGCTAACAGCGCATAGTGAACTATTGATTTTCTAATTTGTATCTTGAGGAAATAAATCTATCATCATCTATGCACTGCTAAGTCAACTCAATGTTGGACCCAGTGTCCCATGCAGGCAATGTAGCACAACTTCAGGGGCGGATTTACAGTGGGGGCAATTGCCCCCACAAGAATTTCTAAAATCAATAAGGAGGTATTAATAATTAAAAAAAAATTAACATTCTACTGCTTTGCCCCCATAGAAGTTTTGAAAATTTTTCTATTTGTAATTTGCCCCCACAAATTTTTTTAACATTTTACTGCTTTGCCCCCATAGAAAATCATAAAATTTTTCTATTTGTAATTTGCCCCCACGAGAACAATAACCTGGCTCCGCCCCTGCACGACTTGATATATAATTATGGATGATTGACCAAGTTTTATTATATCCTAAAGACTAATTAGCTAAGAGTAATGCTGGGGTGACATAGGCCTTACACTGATTCTCAGTTTTATTATAATTATGCAACGGTTCTCTCCGTTGTGAACGATCAGTTGAAGTTGTTGTTCGATTTATAGGGTCAGGTTCAAGGCCCATATGAGAAAACATATGTAAAAACTTTCGTTTTTAATAAAATTTTAAAATATGGGTTAGAAATTTTGGATTAAGCTGATTTTTTGTGAGGATGATCTCTATGATGGGAAGATCATAAAAAAAAAAAAAAAATTAGCCCAATCTGAAACTTCTAACCCCATTAAAAGTAATTTAGAATGTGGACCGTCGATTTTTTACCAATTTTTATCACTAATTTGTAAATCACTTTTGATGGATTTAGAAGTTTCTGATTGAGCTGATTTTTTGTGAGGATGATCTTTTCGTCATAGTGACCATCCTTGCAAAAAATCAGCTCAATCCAAAACCTCTAACTCTTATTTTGAAAAACGAAAGTTTTTTCATATGTCTTCTCATATGGCCCTTGAACCGCCCCCATATATATATATATATATATATATTATATATATATATATTATATATATATATATATATAGGGTAAGGTTCAAAGGACAACCATTTCTACACACATATAGACAACGTGTTTTGTCTTATATGGGCAAAAATGTTTGGAATGGACTGATTTTTTGTGAGGATGATCTCTGTGAT